>NC_064305.1:60486993-61103549 GCF_023373825.1 Bactrocera dorsalis
GTGTATCATCCCATGAAACAAACTATGTTGAATAAGGAAAACGAATTTTGCAAAAAAATGTTTTTTAATATTATAGGACGCGAACTTTTCAATTGATCTGTTATTATTGGAGAATTGTTGAACAAAATTGTGTTCTCGATTTGAAACGATTGGTTCATGACATACCTATTTTATAAAAGCACATTTTATGCAGTTGGCCCTTAAAGGTTTTCCATTTGCGATTCAAATGTCCAATTTGAGGTTAAATCATAATTTACCAGACTAACAGTATATCTAAAATTATTTTCTACTGGCTGAAGTCCTGCGAGCTTAACATGGATCTTTTCTAATTATTTTTATATTAATGACATAGTGCTGCAAATATATTTCTGGAGCTAGGCCAACACTAGTGCTTGGTGCCAGTTCAAATCTGGACATTTCCATTGAGAGTTTGACATTTTCTCGACATACATCACTCAGAACGTTTTTGTCATTTAATGGTGAATTGTTTATATTTACAGGGAATTAAAAAATCTCATCTCGCCGAAAAAATGAGAATTACTCGTGTAACATTTTCGTGCGACCATTTTTCAACGATCTTTCCGACGTGGATATCACGACAAAAGAGTGCATCGATGGAACTAAAATCTTTGTATGGCTAGTGGAAAGCACCATCCTATAGCAGGTGAAAAACTGTTTCAGAAAACGAATTCATTCGTGGCTGACCATCTGCTCAAAAGACGAATTCCGTGTGAGGTCGTCCAAAACATGCCTTGTGGTCCAGAAAACATCGAGGCCGTAGCGTGGAACTGTATACTGCAAGACCAGGTCTGTGTAAACAACCTGCAGCATAGAGGCAATGCATCTCGTTATTTTCATTGTCTTCCACCGGGGGGGGGGGTCGGAGCAATCGTGTGAGTATTTCATGAACACCGTTGGCCTGTTAAAATAAAGGGTTTGTTCTCGTTGGATCCGCGGCCAATTGACAATCGCTCAAAAAAAGGCCTCAGTGTTGATTGTGGTGTAGAAGAAATTGCTGAAAAAAGACGATCGCGGTGCATGCAAATAGCCAGAACCGGTTATAAAGTCGTCACAGCGATGGTGACTTGAATCATGGACTCTAATGCGGTATGAGCCCCGAAACAAAACAGCAACACGGGTACGTGGATAAATTGAGGTTAAATCCTGTTACCAAGAAGACGAGCCAAAAACTATTTTCTACTGGCTGAAAAAGAACCATTGTCGTGATAAATATTCCTATGTTTTCATTATTAGGCCAGAAATATATATCAGTAGAACCCTCGTAGTAATATTATAGTTAGGACACCGATGGTTACAGACATAATCCATTCCGATCAGCATATAGTCCATAGTGATGCGGGGTTGCAAAAATATAGACGCCAATCGTTAGAAAAAAACTTATTTTTCTTCTTAGGCTGTCGAAGTTTACTTTAAAAAATTGAAATTATATTGTCTCTGATTAATTTGACAATAGGCAAAGGCACGCAATAAAAGAACTAACGGTTTATAGGAAAACCACACAAAAGAATAAAAAAAGCTTGAAAATCAAACAATAGAAACAAAGGAAATTTTCGAAGCATTTAATTTGACAGAAGCCAAATGTTTGGCAGGAGTGTCCCAAGCGATGTTATTATATAAAGGGAGATTGTCAAGAGCTTCTAAGTTTTTTATACTATAAGATATTAAGGTTAAGTATTCAGTCATCTTTACAACATTTTGATTTCTTAATCGTACTGTGTGGGATAGTGGAAAACTCGTGTAGTGTAGTGTGTGTCTACCTACCGCCGTTACCTTTTTGTGTCTTATGGTATTGGCTTTCGCGGAAGCTAATCCAGTGTGAGTGTAGACACGTTTAACACAAATCTGTTCCCGGACACAAAAACCGCTCTCAAGCTATAACGACAGAAGACACCATAGCGCGTTTTTGTTTTTGAAATAAATAGGAAGTGCGGATACTCCAGCACAGAACATAATGGACGAAGATACAAGAGGCTGTTATACTCCAGGGTGTTTGGTTAAGCGCAAGGTGTCCTTTGTAAATACAGTATTTCCAAGTAGCACGTGAGTACTTAGAGCTCAATCGCACCCGTCACGACGTGATCACTTTCTTTTTAATACGGATAATTTTCATAGCTCTAAATTAGTAAAATTTAGGGGGGGTGGTGTGTCTCAGCCGTTCCAGCTTCTGAGCCACAGGGGCCGTAGACCGTTGATTTACGGCAATCAATCCATAATTTATTTCAGCAAAAAAATTGCAGTTCATTGCCAGCAATTTATATTAAAAATCAATCAAATTAAGTTGTCGGCGCCAGGGGGAAATATGCTGAGTGAATGTACAAAGCAGTATTAAGTTAGCAGTGCTGCTTAGTGACATGTTATACGGTTAAGTGCTGTGGGAAAGTTCGACAGAAATCGTTATAAGACACAGATGCAATGAATTATGCGAATAAAGTGTAAATTTACAAGGTAATGGAAAGCAATCGTGTGGGTGCTCGCTTGAGTAAAATTATTCTTAAATAAGAAATTGAAAATGTGAAATAATAAATATAGCAGTAATGGAAAAATTAACTGTCAACCTCTCACTGTTTGTTATAACTCTGCTACCGTTAAGATGAAGTGCTTTAAATTGAGCTTTATGAAAGCTTATGCAATAAATATGGCTTATGAAGGCAATGGTAGCTTGGGTTTACCTGAACATTTTTTGACAGGCAGCTTACGAAAGTTTGTCTCCTACTACCAGAAAGTTCGTTAATTTGTATCGCTCAGACTATACGTCAGCTGAAGCAACTATTCGTAAGCGATTTGAGGAAAAGAGAGATGTAAGGAAATGTAGCGACAAATTGCACTTATTAAGTTAAAATCATCATCAACAATTCTCAGAATGGTATCCAGCATTTTGTGTTGGACACATGCTTTATGGCATTTTCTACTGTCATAAATTCCCAGTAATTTCCTCTAATTAAACCACAAATACAAAGGGCAACACAAAGTGCGAAAGTGCAGTATTTTCTCTAGAAAAATCATTCACTTAATACGAATTGGACACCGAATTTCCATCTAAATTCACCGTTTTCCAGGCGAGGCTCATGCATGTGTATTTCCGTCCTTTGTAGAATATCATGAATTGCTGCAAATATTGTGTGTATTTCATAGGAAAATTTGTGTTACAGTTTGTCACAACGAATGATAATGACAATACGTAGAGAATTCTTTTTATACTCACAACTGTGTAGTCTTGTACAAAGTTTGTAATACCAAAAGGAAACCGAGAGGTCCATATAAAGTACAATTGAACTCCCTAACTCGATTCATAATCCCTAAAAAAACTTCAAGTTACAGAGACTTCGAGTTATGAAAGGAAACTTGTATGAAATGTGACTTCTATTGTGAATTCAAGAGTTCCAGTTATGGAGAGCTTCGAGTTGTAGAAGCTTGAGTTATGAAGTTCAATGTGTATAGAGCGTAATTAGCTGAGTCGATTTCAGTCAATAGATTTAAGGTTTGTCAGAACCGCCGATCTTAGACCCTAATAACATATAGCTACCATACAAACAGATCGATCAAAATGAAATCATTATATGACAACGCTATAACTCCAAACAGATTTCTTCAGATCGAAGGGCGATAGTCACTAAAATATCATTACATTATTTGGATCGATCAAGGGAGCGCTTATGCGTCTACCACAATAAGGATTACAATGTGATCAGCTGGACAACTGGTTTGCATGCCACACAGAAGAGACTAGAATTAATGAATAGAAAAAGTGTAGTGTTCGACCAGGATGATACGAGACCTCATACAAGTCTTCGTGCAACCATACTCATTCTAGAATTTCTCCCGGTCTTTGCAACATTTTTGGAATAGGAACCAGTTTTGCCTACTAGGCTCAAAAAATGTCTGAGCGTGGAATAAATCTCATTCCTCAAAAATGGCTAAAAGCATTGGATCAAAATGATGAATATATAATATATAAATTGTTCTACACAATACAAAAAATTGTGTTCAAGTGTTGATCGATCAAACATCTTATTTGGAAAACTTTTTACTTGGCCATATATCTTCGAGAAATGCAGCATAGATTATGGTCCAAGACAACGATACACTCTCGGAAGAAATTGTTCAGATCGGACCTCTATAGCAGTCACTAACTCATCTGGTATAAGGTTTAGTCTCTTAAAGTTAATAGAAAGATTTTACTTTTGCCCAAAACAGTTTTTTGAAATTGATTTGCAAGCAAAAATTTGTTTATCGCCCCTACGACAACAATGATCCACTTATTTACCGTTATATAATTATTTACAATTTAATGTATGCCTACTTTATTAAACTGAAAATAAGCCTGAAGACTTATTCACATCCACTTCATAGCAATAATGACAATTTATCTGATTTGCTCGAGTATTTTTCTGTTGCCAGCGACATGAGTGCTGTGTCAATAAGATTAAAATATGTTGTGTTTGGTAAATCAGTGCACTTGTTTTCAATACAAAACGCCACACCACATGTACATACGAAAGTAGGTGTGAGTGTAGCGGTGCATATCCGACGCCCTTCAATGGGCCACAATTTAAACAGGCATTGTATAGACTCAATGAAGCCGAACATATGGCAAATGCAACGCTGCGTGTATGTGTGTGTGTTTGAGCATAATTAATTTATTTATCACATAAATGCAGAGATTTTCCCTGCGACTTTAAATCGAGCTGTGATTTCAATGTGAAAAAATGGTGAACAAATTTTCTGCGTTTGGCGGGGAAGTGGTGTGGAGATCTTAGTATGTTTGTATATGTCTTTGGATATATAGCTGTATAACAAATATGCTATGTATTTATATATCGTATATTTATGTATCTATATAGCGTTATTAGCTTACTTATTGGATAAAAAATATAGCTCTGCAAATATTAAGCTTTATTCTCCCCTTGCTTACTCTTCATTACCCAAAACCGACGCATAAATACATAGACACACGCATACTTGTATATTCATTAAACCGAGAATATTTGCATTACTTCCACCTCAGTGTATTTAAACTGACTTGCTGTTTATCTATCGACTTTCATGCTTCACAAAATTCTTAATAGAAAATTAATCACACGCAGAAAGTCTGCGTAAACACAAACAAAATGTCGCGCGGTTATTAAATATTACTTTTGAAACTGAAAGCAGGATTTTTTTAAGGAAACTTTATACGGTAAATATTTACAGAAGGAAACGAATTTTGCTTAAACTCAATTACAACGAAGTTGTGCTTATTGATAACTTAATTAGAGGGCACCACTCCAACACTCAAACTTTTAAGACAAATACCAACAACAAAATAAACAAATACTGGATAGGAGATACTAAGCCAGATCTTCAATTTAGATTAAGTTACTAATTTTGTACCCTTTCCCTTTTTATTAGCCTTTTTCATCATTGTGGCGTCACATCCAAATTGAATAAAGAAAAATATGACTGAATATAACCTCAATAATATAAAAGGGTCCCGTGCTGTGTAAATTCTTATGTAATTTTTACCCCAAAGATAATGTCGTAAGGCTGTTTAAAGTCTTGACTAACAGTTCACTTTCATTTATCGCCTTTACCTCTCTATCCTTTAACGTCCTCGAGATCATTGTTACGGGTATGTTTCCTTGAGATAGCACCGCGCCTATGCCAATCGAGGAAGCATCAGTAGTTAAATCAAAGGATTTTAAATAGTCTGGGTAATGAAGAATAATATCTTCAGAGTTCTGAATTTCGTTAAAGAACACTGGAATATTTTTCGAATGGAATTTACTGATCCTTCCGCTTTCGCCTTTCAATAGGTTTGTTAAAGATCATGCTATTGTGGCGAAATCCTTGATAAAGCACCTGTGGTAGCTTGCAAGAGCTATGAAACGTTTGAAATCTCGAATAGCCTTAACTTTTTTTGGGCTAGTTTTTATACCCTCTTTTGAGACGACAAGGCCCAAAAACTCTATACTTAACCTAAAAAAAAGTAAAATTTTCTTCGGATACTCTCATGTTGGCGTCGTAAAGGCACATTAAACCTTTACCGACATGGTGTATGTGTTCGTTTTCAGCTTCGGAGAATACTATGACGTCATCGACGCAGTCATAGCAAACTTTTCCAATCATACCTGGTAGAACATCATTTATGACACGCTTAACATGAATCGCTTCGCGCATTAAAGGCTATTGCGGAAAGTGACGAAGTTTCGAGGATTGGAAAAAACGTCAGCAGAAGTGTATTGGGGCCAAAGAGGATTACTTTGAGGGGGTCGACATAGATATTGAAGCATAAATTAAGAATTACAAAATAATGGACAAAGTCTTACTAATTTTGCTCATAGTAGTATAACTTTATTTAATTGATAATTTTTTTCTGTTTTCAGAAGATTTTCTGAAACAAAATAAAATCGCATCTTCTTAAAATAAAACGCAAAAAGAAATTCTAAATTTACTAGCTGTTTGGAAAAGGCTTTCGGCCTTTAATACTGACAAGAACTACTTAGGAAATAAGCAATACTTATTCCACTCTTTCTCTTGTGTAAGCAGAATTCATAGACCAAGCATTTAAAAAACGTTATTTGAAGCCTTTTTCACCGTAATAAAAATTCTTTCAAAAATGTAGTGCATTTACTAAACTGTATCGTAAAAAAAAATCTGGAAAAATTTGTATTATCTTTATTTATTTATTTTAGTTTTATCTGTTTGCATCGATTTCTGTAGTAAAGTTTGATTATGGTTATCTTTAATAGAAGTCTTAATAGCAGAAAGTTTATAAATCTTATTTTGAAACTTCAACCTCACTTAATTTATAATTTAATATGCTATATTAGAATCGATAAAAATTAACCGCCAATTGTAGATTTATTACTAAATTTCAAGTTTAAAATAGTTATGAAGCATGTGATTTTACGTCAATAATATATGTACAACTTTTATCGATAAAAATATACGATAGTTTAAATTGAATTTGAAAAAAACTTTTTTTTGGCGCAAATCGAATATACATACTTCTTTATATGACATTTTCTGATTACATTAGTTATCGATATCTTAAAAAAAGGTATCGATAAATAATCGATAGATGAATTTGTTATTTATTACCTTAAAATTAATATATTTTATAATACAAATTTTTCTGATGACCTTAGTTATCGATATTTTTATAAAAAAGAGTTATCGAAAAATAATCGATTATTTTTCAAAAATTGTTTTTACCATACTATAATAACCAAATTCGTGCAGAACACATCTTTTTGACATCCGTACACATCCAATGAAAATAGGTGAAAACGGAATCTTCGTCCACTCCCTATATAACAGTTTAATTATAGACTACTAAAAATATGATAAATCTATTAGTAATAGCGCTAAGGACATACAATTTAACTTTCAACATCAACGAATCGAAGAGTTTTATGGCAGCCGCTGTCAAATAGTCGTGGAACCACCGATTTCAACCGTATTGGTAAGTAATATTATTTTGACATTTCTACATAACCGTGCGAAAATGGGCATGCCTACTTCCTTTATAACCAAATTTTAAAGACCATCTGATTTATTTACGTTGCAACAAATCAAGAAGTAATAAAACTTTGCTCGAATAGTAGCTTTGAATTGTGTTATCTTATGATCAACAATTGTCCAAATCGGAACAAAACTATGCAAGTCCCCAGACACTGTATGTGTGGATCCCAGTTCCTACTGCTAAATTTTTATCAAAAATATCGGTCAAATTGTGTGACATATTATAGAAATTCGGCGAGAATCAGTTTCTGATAATGGTATGCTTGTATGTCAAAAATGGGTTTAATCGGCTCAATAATTTTCTTAGCCCCCATATACCTAAAGAAAAATTTGCCAAGTTCCGGCTGACGTATATGGGCTAATACGTGAGTTTTCTTCATAAATTTGAGAGAAATTGGTTTTAAGCTGAATACGAATGGAATTGGTTTCGACCTTAGGCCAAACCTCACATCCTAAATGTAATGAATTCCCATCCTTTGTTTGACGTTTTGCGTTCGTCTTACTATATTAAATTTAGCTTTTCTTGATTCAATTGATCAATAATAGGATCATAGTATTGTTAGTTAAACAATTCTAGAATTATAAATTTCTGTAACACTAAATATTAAACTATAAATAAAATTAAACGTTTTTTTGTGAAAATAACCTACTTCGTACAAAAAGCCAAAATATCCAACATAACCACATACATAACCGAAACTATTTCCTATTGTCACTTATTCCACCTAATTTTCCCCTTGCAACAGCGTACACATGTTACCGTTAAGTGCATAAAACTCCATAAAATGTCAACACTCAATGTCGATTATATAGTTAATTAAATCGTAAACGATGCGTAAACAAAAAATCCCTACAAATCCAGCGTCCACAATTAGTGAGCAAAACATGAATTGCAATTGCTTTCGGCGCATTGCCATGCCCGAGCGACGCGACAATAAGTGAGCGTCGCCTACATTACAATTCAATTGGAGGCGTATAAATTTTAAATTTACGCGCGACAGCAGCTCGCGCCCAGTGCGACCGCATAATTGTGGTAATTAAGTTTACGATTTGATGTAATTTGTGCTACATGGCGTATACGCAACCAAATTACCGAACACCCAATGAGTGAGTGGGTGAGTGTGGCTGTGTTAGCCGGCGAGCGCTGGAGCTTGCCAATCAAACCACGAAACATACTTGCAATTGCTGCATGTACAAATGTATTCCATGTGAATTTGTGGCATGCGTCAGGGGGTGTGTAATAGTGTGAGAGGGTGCATGTATGAGTGTGCACGTTTGGAGACAAAATAACTAGGGGGGTTACTAAAAAATGCGAGAGCCTCGCGCAAAAGTTAGTTTTGTGGAAGCACACACCGCTGGCGACAATATACGGTGTTTTAATTGGTATTTACCAGTAGCTATATGCATATATAGAACAAAAAACCAATAAAATATATAAGAATTCATTGGCGATCTGACGCAAAATGGACTAGTTCGGGACTAGTTCGGGCCTAGTTTGAAACTAGTCTGCTTGGCAAATCTCTGGCATCGCTCTGGAATCCACGTGCTTGTCTAGCACACAGACAAATGCAATTGCACTATGTTTGCTGGCGACTCTTCATGTACCCAGGAGAGCGGCAGACGGGAGAGGTGTATAATTTATGCTGAAAATTTTGCGCTTTCGTGGAAAGAGTCCAGCTGGTAATGCAACTAGCGTTGCAAATTTAATTTGGTTGAAAGCAAATTGGTGAAACAAAATTTTCGGAAGAGCGAAATTGAGAGGGCGACAAACAAGTAATCCGGTTATCAGCATATAATATATTCATTGTAAATATATATTTATGTATGGACTAAGTGGAGCAGCAGGTTTTTAGTCTAGCGCAAATTAATTAGTGCTGACGTTAGACAAATAGTATTTTGCTGCTTACTTTCATTGTCAAGTGTCTGACATTGTTACAAGCAACAATTTGTTGACTAATTAACTGTAGTTGTTCAGAAAGGATATTCGCGTAAGTTAAGTTAATTGTTGAAGGTTGTCACCTTTTCTGTTGCTCTTATAATTTACGACTTTTATACAGAAAAGCGTAACTATAAGCTGTGCTTGCTGTTGACGAAGG
This sequence comes from Bactrocera dorsalis, assembly GCF_023373825.1. Classification (NCBI taxonomy): domain Eukaryota; kingdom Metazoa; phylum Arthropoda; class Insecta; order Diptera; family Tephritidae; genus Bactrocera; species Bactrocera dorsalis. The sequence goes on from NC_064305.1 coordinate 60,496,614, forward strand.
ATTCACTCTGTTGAAAAGTGAGATTAAGACTTCAGACTATTTTTGGTTTCTTTTAGGATTGTAAGACGGCGGTGCTGCTAGAAAAAGCAAGAGATAAACAGAAAGTGAGTGAAAAGGGAGCTATTTGAATGTTGGTTTTTGGTACAGAAGAACCAGGTTACAATCCAAGTGACAAAAATAGGCTTTTGGCTTTTTAGTCGAACAATTGACTGTCGTGAGTTTTGAGCAAACCTAGCAAGTATTTGCCCGAAATAAGAGAATAAAAGAACCACTCCGAACATCTGCCATATTCTTGGAAAAAACATTTAGCCAATTTTAGTTTAGTGGAAACTAGATTCAAATCCAAATCCTGTTTGCCGGCAGACTCTAACCGTCGTGGCAACAGACTTAGAATAAATTTAGCCCGAACCGTTAACTCAGATTTATTTCCAAAACCAGAGTTCTGTAGAATGAAAATATAAGGAAAATCTTAAAAGTTGATTTTCCTTTAACGGACCTATCTTCCTGAAAAAATATTTTTCTCGGCGGCGAAGAACTGATGAGAAGCTTCTTTGTAGAATATGTCCAGACGAAAATATTCCCAACGATTGGGATTTAAGAGTGATCTGCCCAATCCACAGAAAGGGACATCATCGCATATAAGGCCATATCGAGTATATTATGTATTTGGCCCTTTTCAGTGTGGCTTTATACCTGGAAAATCAGCAACTGACCAGATATTCACTATTCGCTAAATCTAGGAAAAGACCCGTGAAAAGAGAATCGACACCACCTCTTCGTCGATTTCAAAACTGCTTTTGACAGCGTGAAAAGGTGCTGCTTTTATACTGCTATGTCTGACTTTGGTATTCCCGAAAAACTAATACGGTTGTGTAAACTGACGTTGACCAAAGCCAAAAGCTCCATCAGGATAAAGAAGGACCTCTCCCAGCCATTCGATACCAAACGAGGTTTCAGACAAGGCGACTCTATTGTGACTTCTTCAATCTACTTCTGGAGAAAATAACTTAATCGAGCAGGTACAGTCTTCTATAAGACTGTACAGAAGCTGGCGTGTGTTGATTATATTGACATAATTGACCTTAACACCTGTGCCGTTAGTTCTGCTTTCTCCAAACTGGATAAAGAAGGGAAGCAAATGAGTCTGGTAGTGAACGAGGACAAGACGAAATATTTCCTATCGTTGACAATCATAACTTCGAAGTCGTAGATAATTTCGTCTAACTTGGAACTACGAAGCCTCGAAATTCAACGCAGAATAACTCTGCCAACAGGTACTACATACTTCGGACTGAGTAGGTAACTGAGAAGTAAAGCCGTCTCCCGACGAACAAAGGTCAAACTCTACAAGTCACTCATCTTCTCCGTCCTGCTATATGGTGCAGAGGCATGGGCAATGACAACATGTGATAAGTATTTTCCAAAGAATGGTTCGGCGGAAGATTTATCATCATTTGCGCATAGGCAACGGCGAATACCGCAGTCGATGGAATGATGAGTTGTTTGATATACTACTGTGTCCAAAAAATAAGGTGACATTTTAATTTAAAGTGCGCGCGTCGAAAGATTTGGAGAATTATTATTTTTTTTTAAGTTGGTAGTATTGTCAGTCACATTTTTGTCAAATTTCATGTCAAAATATTCATTAGTGTTTGAGATACGTGTCGTTTTGCGAGCTGCTAAAAGTGAGTTTTTCGTTTTTTGCGATGTCGAAATTTGTTGAGCAAAGAATTTGCATTAAATTTTGTTTACGGAATCAATTTTCTGCTGCGGATACGTTGAGGATGGTGCAGAAAGCCTTTGGTGATGAGGTTAAGCCTAAAAAAATGTTTACAAGTGGTATAGTGAGTACCAAGCCGGCCGTGAACGTGTCGAAGACGAAGAGCGTCCAGGGCGACCATCAACCTCAACCGACGAAGCTCACGTTCAACAAATCAAAGATTTGGTGTTGAAAAACCATCGATTAACAATTAGAGACCTTGCTGATGAAGTTGGCATATCGAAAGGCTCAGCCAATACCATTTTGAAGGATGTTTTGGGCCTCAAGCGCGTCAAATCTCGACTGGTACCGAAAACATTGAATTTTTTGGAAAAAATTCGTGATCATTTCGCCAAAAACTCAACCCATATCGTTCCGCAACCACCGTATTCACCTGATCTGGCGCCGTGCGACTTCTGGCTGTTCACCAAGCTCAAAAGACCGCTCCGGGGACACCGTTTTTATACGATAGAGGAGATTCAAGCCGCGGCGAAGACGGAACTGAAGGCCATCCCGGAAAGTGACTACAACCAGTGTTTTGAAGATTGGAAAATCCGTTGGCATAAGTGCATTGCATCGGGAGGGGATTACTTTGAAGGGGATGAAATTGATTTGGAAGAATAAATAAAGAATTTTCAAAATAAATACAATGTCACCTTATTTTTTGGGCACAATAGTATACGACGTCATTGACATAAGTAGTTCAGCGAGTTAAGAGATACTGGCTGCGCTGGCTGGGTCATGTCATCCGAACGGATAAAAATACTTCGGCTCTGAGAGTGTTCGCCGCAGTACCCGAAGGAGGAAACAGAGGAAGACCTCAACTCCGTCGGAAAGATTGGGTTGATTATTAGGTGCAATGCAATGCTTTGGAAGTTTCTGAATGTAACTGCTTTATACTCGTATTATATTTGAAAGACCTTGCCGCTCATGATATCACCATCAGAATAACGATAAAATTTTCTGTTACACCCGAAATTAGCCCCTCCTTACTAGCATGTTATGCACATTTTTCTTAAATCAAAATTTTTTGCTACACAAACAAATAAGGAAAACGTTTACTAAAAGCTATAAAAAAACAGTTTTCGCACCTTCAACCACACATAAATAAATAATTTAATTGTAAATCAACAAAAATTACGATTTAATTATTTCCAGCAACTATCAGTTGTAATCGCATGCATCATCTGCCGCTGTGGCAGTGGCATACAACTGCCCACAATGAAGCCACCAACTAATTACATAACAAATCAATTAACGGTGATTTTGTTAGCTGCGCGCAGCAACCACATAATTTAATGAAAACCCCATATGCAAATTATACCGTCCTAAATAAACACAAATACAATAACACTCAATGATGTTTGCAGGCTTAGGAAACACACAACAAAAATAACACAAAACAACAAAAATAGTAAAATTTTCGAACAAATCTAATTTATTAAATAAACAAAATTTATTAACACTGGATTTTCACCACCAAATACACACACACACACACACTCTCAGAGAGACAGATTTTTGTGTCCAACCAACAACAAATTGAGGATGCCGAAACAGCAACAACACTTGTTGTTGGCGTAATTTAAAATCAATACAGCGCTAGTAAAGCGCCTGCGAAAATATAGGTCATTGCATAATTTACAAATAAATTACTGCACACCCACACACCTAGATGAAAGTGTATATATGTATGTGTGTATTTATAAGCGTGCGGCTAGCATAACTGCCAACGCGGCAGCTGCAACCAAATATTGTTGCAGCAATGGCAAGTATGTAAACACCACGAACAGCAGCCGCAGAGGCAACAACAAAGGCACACATATGCACAAGCACTCAAGCACACATACATGCGCGCAGCCAACCAACACAAACAGCAAACGCGGTCGTTGGCTTAGCTACCAGCCGCTGTAAACAATGTGCTATAAGCCACACTCACAAACACTCACACACACGCACTAACATGCTCTCCTAAAGTCACTCACACGCACACAGCCGCAACCTGCACCACGCAAACAGAGTGCATAGTTGCCAGGAAACTGAATTCAGCATTCAACGCTATGACAACAACTCACTAACATACATATATACACATAGGTAGAAGTATAACAACAACAACACACACACCAACGCACCGTCGAGCGAAACTTCGCTAGTAATTTGCACACGACTAATATTTATGGCTTCTGGAGCAACAAAAATTTTATATTAAAAGCGCAAGTACAAAAACAACAAAAATGAAAATAAATATAAAAACTGCAAATTAGAGTTTTCAACGACATACGAGTAAATCAATGAAATAAATCACTACCACAGATAGTTGCCAACGGATTAAAGCGAATCTGCATAAATGTTTTACCGTTATACTGCAAAGAGGAAATGTATGTAAGTAATGATGAAATAAGGAAGAGAAAAACAAAACAATCTGGTAGCAACACATTGGCATAGGTTAGGCCAAATTAGATTTCGAGGCGCCTCTTTGCTTCGGAGAGACTACATGTACCGTAGCAATCCCAGTTAACAGTGTTAAAAACGCTTAGGTATGGCGCTGTGATGTTTATTGTCAAGTTTTTGATGGCGTCCTGTAGCACTTCTTTTAGAGTCCCTGCTACTACTTCGAGTCGGGGTCTAGAGTTTCTATCGTAACCTTTGATTTACAGTCGACTATAGGTGCAGATTCATAAAGGTTGACCTTGAGTGCCTCGCAGAAGCTGGCTTTTGTAGTCTGTCTTCAGCTCCATTAGTAGGGGCCGGCTCCTATTTTGCGGATCCATTTTGATCTTAACCTCTGCTTCTTCAAGATTTACCTTGCTACGGATAACCTCAAGGACCTAGACGTAGCTATTACCTACAACTGGCTTTATGATCACGGTCTCTGATTGACGTTTAAACCGATTATATCCTGTCTGACTTGAAACCCAGGTAGAGGTTCTGGACGCTTATTTAAAGGCGGCATCTTTTGACCTCTTCACCGGAGGTTCATTATGCGCATGAGGAGTTTTGAGCCAAGCTCTCTTCAGTTCTTGGTCAGGGGCTGTGTATTACTATCCGATCTTACAGAGCTGAGAACGTTTCCTGTTGGCAGCCAGAATGGAGATAGGGACGACAATTTATTAGTCTAACTAAGTCAATAGTTAGTAATTCAAAAATGTTTGACCAGGCCGTTAATCAAAACCATAACTTCACTCAAGTCCCCCGAAGAACTGGCTATATTTTTTGAAAGAAGCTACGGCTAAAACCGTTTTTACGAACATCCAACATATGAGCTTGCAGAGCGGACTCCATTCTTTGAGCGCTTTTGTTCTAAAATACCAATATGCAGGTATCTTCTCTAAAAAAAAAATATGTTTTTTTGGACCGTAAATTCGAAATTGTTGACAGAATACCTATTTCTGCGTCCTGACTTTTAAACCACAAATGGTCAAACAGAGAACCTATGTAAGGACAATTTCACAGTTTGTTGAAAAAGTCTGAGTCTGAAGCTATAACTATGTCCGTTAAAGAAAACTAGTGCTATTTTGACTCAGAATCGAGTTTCAAGTATTATATAGTAAATAGACATTTAGGAATAAATCCTGAAAATAGTACCTTCTTTGAAGTCAGAGAGGTCTCTAACTTAACATTTATTAAGGAGCCTTGAGACGGATATCGCGTAGTTCTTTTGTCTGATATAACCAAATGTCGCACGTATTGAAAACCACTTTTGGATAACACATTTCTTTCAACTTAACCTTGAGAAGAAATTTTTGCTTTAAAATGCAATAATAAAGCCGATTTGGATGTGTGATACTTTACTGTGGGGCAACTGTTCCCACGATAGTCGGCTCTAAGTGACCGAAACGGACCTGGTTTTTATCTGGCCAAGGACTGTCAACTCGACACTATTCCTCGATATAACTTCAGAAATGTTTTCTGTCCTACAACAACAAAATCTAGATTGACATAATACAGAGGATGCAACCAAAAATCATTACAGTGATAACGAGCTCATCATCGTACATTCGAAATGAAAATATTCACAAAAATCCTTATAATAGTGAAGAAATAGGAAGGGTACAGCGAATATACGAACTTAAACTCCAGGAACATTAAAAATCATTAGCTAATGCTTTGTACAATCCTGTAAGCAAATCCATTGGAAAGGAAGGGATCTACCAGCTTTCTAAAAAGCAACGTATTGTCAAAAAAGCTTACTCACAACATTGAGCTTTTTTGGGTTTACATTGATTTAAGATGTATGACTTAATGTTAAGCTTTAAACAAGCAGATGCAATAAGAATCAGAAATCAATGAAAAATTATTAATATTGGGAACATTTTAATTACTTTGCCTATATGTTATACCCAGACAAACCTGCGAAAACATTCACTACTTTTCCTGCTGGGCCATTTGAACAACTCCGACTCAATTTTGCATGCAGAAGCCGCTCAAACTCACGGCATACAAGTTTCAAAGTTATGCATACATTTTGTAAGCACAAGCATAAGTATAGAGCCGCCTAGATAGCTAATGTAAAAAGAAGAAGAAGAAGCGAAGATGCAACAGCGGTTGCAACAAGCTGCCTGCAAACAAGTGGCAATGTGGCGCGTTAAACGCTCAAGGCGGCCCAACCGCAGCTGGAAAGTAGCACAGCAAGTTGCAACCATTTACTTTCATGTACTGACAACACGAGTAACAACAACAAAGGCACAGACATAAACTTCGGCTGTTTGACTGTCGCATTGCAAGGCCTTTTTCCGCGCAAAACTTTTGCAATTCAGCAAAGTTGGAATACTTTTTAATGTGTCTGACTTTGAGAGTGTCTTCGCTGTGTGTGTATGTCCGTGTTTCGGTAGTTGGCTTTGTTGCTGCGCTTATCTGCTTTCGCTTAATTTTGAAACGCAGTCAGCTCTTGAACATGCGCCAACGCCGAACGCTCCCTTCTCTGCTATTAACACGGTTGAGCAACTTGCAACACAGCCTTGCCACACAGCCTATTAACGCGTATTAATTTATGCGCGCACACACACAAACATATACATATTTGGCTGCTCATACATTACGGCGCATATCTGCAAGGAATGCTTCTACGCCGCTGATTAGCAACTTAAAGGACGAAGGACATTGGGCGGGGGCACCAAGTTCGCCCTCGCTGAATATGCCAAAGTTTCAAAGCAACATTAAATGCGTAATTTATGGCAATTGTAACGGAGTTAATTCAACGCTTAACAAAAGAATGCAAAATCTGATTAGAAGACAGCGCGTTGAATGTGGCGGAAAATTTGGCTGACGAAGCGAAAAAATAAAAATTAAGATAAAGGAGATTTCATCTATGAAGAGTGATATTTCGCGACGTGCTCTCCCACTCTCAACCAGCAAATGCGACGATGTTGCGTGAAATTCTCTTTTGTTTCTTGATGTCTTTTCTTCACTTTCCATAGCTTTTGCAGTGTTCAACGCTACACTCACACAAACACACACAAATGCCAGGAAAAGCGAGGGAGGAATGACAAAGCGCAATTAACGCGAAATGAAAGCCAATGAAATGCGAGCGCAAGCCGCGCCGTTATGTCTACTGTGGCGTAGACAAAGCATGGCAGCGTTTCTTCTTGATTTCTTTCTTTTTATTTGTCATTCATTTAATTATTTTTATAAAATACGAAAAGTGTGTGATTGCATGGCTGAATGAAGTAATCTTTTTGCAGTTGTTGTTGTGTTTTTTTTTATGTAATTAGAAAATAGTCACTTTTGAACGTGGAAATTTAGTGAGAAGGTGAAAAAAAAGGAAAGAGAGCAATCTCTCCACAATTTCATGTTAATAATTGTATACATATTCCAGCGCAAAAAATATAAGAAGCCAATAAAAAGTTTAATTTTCAGAAATCCAATAACGAAGTAACACATTTTTATATTTTTGTATGGTCATACACTCAGCGAAGCACTGGACAAAAGCTTCATCCCAAATATAGAGTGAATGTCACTTAAAATCGTACATCTGATTATTTGCAAGAGATTTCAGGGAAACCCACGATTTTTAGAATTGAATGTGTACGGATTTTGCCTTTGAAGTTATTTACAGCGATATTTCTTCTTTTTTTGAAAGCTTTCAAAGTTTTCAGCATTAAAATTTAGCAAAATGAAGCAAACATCTCCGGAAGGCCGTGAATTGGTAATACACCCTCATAAAAGAGGAAAAAATTATGCAAAATTGCAGAAATAATGAACAGAACTCGCAGCACCATTCAGTACATCATAAGTCATTACAAAAACAGTAGAATATTAAATAAAGTCAAAACCCGGTTGAATAAGAAGCTGTCCTCTAATGACGAGAAATGGATAAAACGTCCAGTGAAAGAAAACCCTAGAAAATCAGCCCCAAAAATCAGCAACGAGCTTAAAATGTATTCGAAAAAAAAAAGTCAAAAGTTTTCAACAGTAAGAAAAGTGCGCCGTATAAACGATTTTCATGGAAGAACTTCTCCCAACACGTCATTTTTTAATAAACGCAATAAAGCAAACAATTACAATTGCTCTTGAGTACCAATCCAAGCCGAACGAGTTCAAGAATGACACTATTTTTATGAATGAATTAAAGTTCAACATATTTAGATCAGATGGCAAATAGACAGTGTCGATAAAACGAAATAAGGAGATGGACGTAGCTAATTTGCGTGCGACTGTCACATGGCGGAGCACACGTGATGGTGTGAGGCTGCATGTCCGTACACGGGGTCGGTAATTCGTTTTTTATCGACGATATTATAAACCAGTATGGCTAGATAGATATTCTCAAAAGAATACCAAGTCCTAAGTACGCGTACAACGACCCAAAATAAAACTCATTTCATGAAAGGTCATGGACACTCTATAAATGCTATTATTAAATACCTCCCACGTAGCCGCCGGATACGAATGTTATCGAGTATCTGTGGCATCAACTTGAAATAAAAATTCGAAAGCGTGAGATCTCTAACAAACACGACCTGAAGAAAGACCTTGAAGTAGAGTGGAGCAGAATAAGGCATATTATCCTGATAATATTCATGTCAGTCGGGTCTAAGTAACCGGAACGAACACGAAATTTTATGCGGCCCAGGGCTCTCAGCTCGGCTGCATTCCTCGAAATTACTTCAGGAATGTTTTTTGTCACTACAACAACAACATCATAGATAAGAAATCAAAGAGGAGAAAAGTGGGAAATGTTAAAAATAAGATGCTCTTTAGAAATATCTGTAAAAATCGAGATATCAAGAGCTAGAACCAAAAAGCGATATATAGTTACCCCCTAAAGCCATTCGATAGGAAAAAATATGTAAAGAAGTGGTAAGCTTGGGTGGAACCGAATATTTAATACCGTAACAATATAAACGGTATAAATTCAGCTACAGGTTTGCAAATCCTGAGCTCTTCCGATTTCATTAAGATACCTTTAATTCAGATAAGTTATATATTCGCCGATAAATGCGGCATAAAGTCAGCTGGAAGTTTGAAAATTTTTATATTTCGTATATGGAAGCGAAAGAAAGTATTGACTCGATTTAACACATTTTTGGCAGAAAAGGCATACCATTATCAAGCATACCATTACTATTATCAGGGTATATTACAACGCTTGCCGACTGTGAAGGGTCCGAAGAGCTACTTTTTTTTTGCTTTAAGAAAATGGACGAGTTCTCACAAAAGATATGCTTTCCAAGGAAACACAAGAAAAAGTCATCACCCAGCCAAGATATTAACTTCCTTTAGCTCTCAGTGACCTTTTCTTATTCTCGAAATGCAGGCCGCCAAATCCAGAGATGGAGTTCTGCATGTAAACATGAAGGTTTAATCAATAACTAAATGCGATGAACACAAAGGACGTAACAGCAGCAGCTGAATCTTAGAGTCTTTATCTAGGACAAAGAAGCCTGACTACAGCCTTTCACCTATATTTATAAAATATATTTTTTTTTTTTCAATAAATTTTGGCAATTTTAAGTAACACTGAAGTGAGGTTTTGCTTTCTCTTAAGGCCAAGTTTAAAAAAATGTACCTTTGTTAATAATGTTCCCGCATTCTTCTTAAATTTTACACTATAATTTCTTCGCAGTTTAAAAGATTGATAAAGCATTGATAGCTATAAAGTATAAACATTAAAACCAAGCAAACCAAAAGAGCTGGGTTTTCAAAGCTTACTCTTTAACATTCTCTTTATCGTTTGCCTATTTACTTCCTTTTATTCTAGAGCTCAAAAACATTCATAAAATAATTGTAAAATATTTTTCGTTGTATATTTTCAATTATCAACAGTTGTTGTTATGAATCAACTCTCGGCGAGAGTGTCAGAGCAGAAAAGAAATGAAAATATCATAAACAGAGAACATAAATACTTCTTTCTACTCACACAATATCTGGCATTCATACAAAATAATTATTTGAATGTATTTGCCTAGGCGTATACGTAACTATTGTAAATGCACGATATCACAGAGATAAAAGCAAAGAGCGAAACTCAATAGAGAACATGTTTGAAGTAAGTGCAGTTTAAAGCTGAGCGCAACAAGGCATGGCGAATCATTGAGATAAGAAACTGCGAGCAAAACAAATACTACAGAATAAGTATGCTAAGTGGAGTGCAAATAGGGCAATAAACGAATTAGAGGAATTCGTTGCACTTATTAAGAATTATGATTTTTATATTTTTTTAGTAAAATTTATTTTTTTGCAATAACAATTTCAAAAAGCGGTTTAATTTAATAAAGACCACTATTTCCATCAAAAATGATTTCATAAATCATATAAATTTCAAAACTTGGGCGAAAAATTCTTATTTGGCGCTCATTACATCACCATAGCGTTGCCAACTATCTGTCAATTTCCAATGAGTAAAATTAATATACTTTTATTGTCACTTGTAATAATAGTAGTTCAATATTGGAAGAAATTGCGAAAAATTATATAGATATGTATATATTATATATAGAGTTGCCACTTAACTTGAAATTATGAAAGCAACTAAAAAAAAATAAAAAACGCACATCAGTTAAAGTGGACGAATTTTTCGGCCATAATTTTTAGCCCGCCTAAATTTTGTGCCCCAAAACAGAGTTGCCAATATTTAAAAAAATTTAATATATGAGTTAAATAATTAGAACAACAAATAAAAGAAGATTAACAAAAGACTAAAAAAGCAATAAATTTACACAGTTGACGTTTTATAATATTTATAGAGTTGCCACATCACTTGAAAATGTTAACATAAATTCTTAAAAGAGTAATATTGGTACTCCATCAGACTACTGTACTTTAAATCGAATTAACATTATTTTAAAAATTTATTACTAGGAGCCATTCGACACCAAATGACATATGTACATAAATATATTTAAATACATATACATATATTATATCGTAATAAATTTCAAAGGGTTGCCACCTCTATTTTTAAGTATGAAAATATTAAACTTTGTTATTTTTGCTAGAGTTAAAATCGATTTTTAATGGTATTAACAAAAAAAAATTAATAAAAAAAATTGACACCAAGGTTGCCATCAAATATACAATATATACAAAGTTTTTTAAGTGGCTTTTATTCGAAAAATCTTTCTGAATATTATAATAAAAAATACTTTAACAGCACCAATTAAATTTTCAGCTTGCTAATTTCTCACAAATATAATTATTGTAATAGCAGGTGGCATGACCAATTGCTAATTAACACGTTCTCATGGGAAAATTATCAACAGAAAATTTTAGAAAAATAAAACAACAAAAACCACAATCGATTTATTTGCAAACTCTATGAAACACAATAGCAAAAACAAAATACAAAAACAAACAACAAAAACTATGAACATTACAGCAACAATGTCGGCAATCAAAGTAAAAGCTGAAGAACAGCAAAACTTTCAGCAACAGTTGTTGGCGGCAGCGGCAAGTTCGTGAGAGCATGCTTGCCACAAAGTCACATAAGTGCTAACAGACACGCGCGCACGCACAAGCCAAGTGCTGCACGTGGGTGTAAGTGTTTATATGTATGTATTTTTATATACATTTATGCATTATTAATGCGCTGAGTCAGACAAAAAGAGATCGAGAAGTTGCTTAGGGCAAACGCGAAAACTAAAATGTGAGTGCGAAGTGACCATACACACACACATACATACATACATACCCAAAACTCCTATTAGAAAACATACATACATATATATACATCTATAATATATTTACTTTTCAATATACACTCAAAGTTCCCCAGTTTGCGTGTCATAAATTTCGTATTTATCTTTGCTTGTTGGCATTATTATTTTATCTCAACACCACTGCCAGCAACTCGCTGTGCACAGTTATAACTATTGTATATTAGGGTGGTACTTAAATGTTAAAAAAATTAAAATTTACACGGAGAGTAGAGGATAGAGGAGGAACAAGCATAACCAGCTCGATTCCGAATGATGACATTAGGGTGGTCCGAATTTTAACTCTGCCTCACACCGCTTAAGAGGTTAAGATTTTTATTTCATTTTTTTCGGGTACTTAATCCCCCTTAGAATGGTAAGGATTAGTTAAGTAGCCGTCGACGTCGTCCAACGGTAGGCTCAAGAAACGTGCTGTTTCGACGGCGTCGGACCAAAGGGAGAGGGGTGTCAGATGAGTAGGGTTAGTGGGGCATGCAAAGAGGTGGAAGACTCATTGCACACAGGACATATATAGGATATCTCGATTAGTAGGAGTTTAACATACTACAGTAACCGAAACGAAGCTACGCGAGGGCACTCTAATTTCCCGGTGGTTTGACTTCAAGAAAGCCACTCACTGAGAGAGAGTCGGTGGAGGTGTTTATGGCTCCATTGTGGATGGCGGTAAGTGCGTCCGAAGTCTGGTCGAGTATTGTCTTATGTCGTCGACGTAGTTAAGAAAAGATCTCCTGATATTCCTAGCAGGCAGTTCCGCTTCAAGCAGGCAACTGCAGGAATGGTTTCTACGAAAGCTACTTGGAGAGGAGTTCATTATGTTCCTTAACTGGGAGCATATGGGCCTTACTGTGTAGACATTCAATCGGAATCATGAAGCGGTTTCCCCTTATACCTCGGAGTGCACTATTCTGACAAGTTTAGAGCTTCCTCGTCTGCGTTTCACTGCATCCAGGCGACAACATTGGTGTGGCGTAGTTAAGAACCGGCCGACCGATTGCCTTGTAAGTTACCCACAATTTTTCTTTGTTCTTTTCTTAGGCGCTTCTCGCTTGAGGATTTTGTTGCAGCTTTGTACTTTGACGATAATAGCGGTCGTATGAGGAGTGAAGGAGAACCGAATGCAAAAGTGACTCTTAAAATTTTTATCTCAGTTTATATTAAGATCTCGTTTTTGCTTCCAGATGTCACATGTTCCTAAAATCCCTATTAGTGGTAGAGGTCTTCTTGAATTCATTTATCTATACACCCAGAAAAAATTTGGCTTCCTGGCTTTGGTTCTAACCTAGCCTAACCTCTTAACCGGCATCAATTAATCACTAAATTTATGGAAGATATAAATATTATATATATGCATATGTATATACTCTGGGATGACATAGTGGCGTTTAAGAGACCATACTATAAAATTATCAATTTTTGTATATTCTTCGGACCACCCTAATGAACATACAGACACACAAATACGAAATGTACGAATACTCATTAAATTGCGAATTAGTGTTTGTTTCGAAATTATTTCCCCACACACACAATATAAATACCAAGTACTTATGTTTTTAGCGCTAGTTAAACGCTTTTAATTACTTACAAATACCCAATTGGTGTGAAAGAACATTCTGCAGCGTCTGTTGGCCAAACTGTGGCGGCCGGCCACTTGTGGATTATTTTTTATTTGAGCGGAATTTCGTTTATTGTGCCGTTAATTGGATGTTGGCTGCGAAAGTGAGCGTAAACATGCTAAAAAGTGGCGCGGCGCGGCACGTGAAAAGTGGACGGACACAAAAACAAAAGCGAAAAAGCGAAAAGTTGAGGATTAAACAAATTACTTGAACGCGAAAGTCGATGAAAAGTTTTGCATGCAAATACACATTTCTCACAACAACACAACACGCTCAGTACTCCCAGTGCTGCGTTGACAGACTGAAAGCGAACGCTGTGACAAACGCTCACTCACTCACTCAACGCAATACAATTCGAATTGCCAATAAAAACAAACACACACACACACTCACATACATTCGAAATATTTGCGAAAAACAACAACAAGCAAAATGCACTGGAGAACATTTTTGCGATTAAAGGTGACAGAGTTGATTTGAGTAATCGAATTTTAGCTAGCAGACAGCAGCTGGTGTGCGTGAGCATTGACAGCGCTGATGGCTCTCATTGACCAATAATGACATATAATCAGAGATATATTTTCAAACAGTTGTGAAATTGTTTGAGAATAGCGTGAGAGAATTTCGTAGAACTGCAGGTGAGCAGGTGAAGTCTCGCTCTCAGCCAAATTGGAGCGCGATCGCTTATCAAAAATTGGCTTTGTTTTGCCTTCGCTAATCAGCTGTTATGGTGATATGAGTGGCGTACCGACTTTTTTATTGATTGATTAGCTTAATTTTGTACTTTTTTTTTAATTGAAATATAATTGCATACGCACATACTGCTATTTTTAGAAGGTGAGCCACAAATGGGCAAAAATTTTCTTAGAAAAACATGATATGAAATACATTAACAGCAAAAAACTTTATTCAGGACTCATAAATAAAAAAAATAGTGCTCTAGCTGCCACAAAAGTTGAAAATTTTTAAAGGCTCCATTTAAAAGCTTCAATCTTGTGCTCCAGTTCGCCTAAATGTGGTGCTTTTCTTGTTGTTAGTCTTCACCTCATTAGAGTACTCAAAACTTTAATACCATTGATCAAGATTCATGCAAACTTTTTATAGTCACGAAAAAACTTAAAAAGTTTTAGGTTTAGTTTTAACAGGGGTTTCAACTCATCACTTTATATGAAGACTCAGTAGTTTCTTTTTCACAGGTAGATAAGTTTTTAAGTTAATGCAATTACAAAGTTTTGAAAACCTTTTCTTGTAGCAACCAAAAAAGGTGTTGATCAACATGTAAAGGTGTAACAGGTCAATTGTAAGGCCCTGGCCTGACACAGATGTTAACCCTAACCTTCAAAGGCCGCATGTATAAATTTGACAGCTGTCGGCTTAATAGGTGATAAATCATATCGTTTTGAGTGAAGCCATTTTTGTTATTGTGAAAAAAATGGATAAAAAGGAATTTTTCGTGTGGATAAAATATTGTTTTTTAAAGGAAAAAAATACAGCTGAAGCAACGCCATGGCTTAGTGGCGAGTTTTCGGACACTGTCTCAGGAAAATCAACCATCAAGGGTCGTGGTGAAATGGGCACTGAAGACGGCGAACGCAGTGGGAGCCCAAAAGATGTTGCTACTGAAGAAAACATCAAAAAGGTTCACAAAATAATTTGACAAGACTGTAAAGTGAAGTTGTTCGAGATAGCAGCCATTCTAAAGATATAGACTAAATGTTTACATCATATAGTTCACGAATATTTGCATATGAGAAAGCTTTGTCCAAAGTGGGTGCCGTGCGAGCTCAAAAAAACACGACGAGTTGATGATTCGGAGCAATGTTTGGAGAAAGCGAAAGAAACCCGAGTTTTTGCGTCGATATATGACAAATGATGAAACATCACTACGAAGTCCAATCGACGGTCATCCCTGTAGACTGCACACGATGAACCCGCTGCAAAGAAATAGACGGCTGACAAGCTTACGACGTTTGTATTTTGGGATTCGCATGCAATAATTTTTATTGACTACCTTGACTACCAAAAAGAAACAACCGTCAACAACGACTTTTCAGCGACGTTATTGAACTGTTGTGAAGAACGAAATCGCCGAAAAACAGTCGCATTTCAAGAAAAGTGCAGCTTCAGCAAGACAATGCACAGTGTCACAAGTCAGTGAAAACGATGGAAAAAATCCATAAATTCAGTCAGATCTGACCCCTAGCGCCTATTTTCTATGCTTAGATATAAAGATAATTCTTGATGGAAAAAATTGTTCGTCAAATGAAGAGCTGATCGCCAAAACTGAGCCATATTTTAAAGCAAAAGACAAATCGTGCTATACAAATGATATCGAAAAGTTGGAGGGTCGCTATGATCAGTTTATAAACGTTTATACTGTAAAATAAAAAATCAGTTGGGACCATGGTAAGCAGGTATCTTTGCAGTCTAATTTCCATTCATTTTCACACCACAACATAAGAACATCAGAATAATGTGACGTACCGAATTTGCTTGAAATCGGTCTCATATTTCTTAAAATGGAGGATGTGCCACGCCCACTGTTCAATTTATACTGAGTCTTTCGAAACCCTGGACGTTTGTGAAATGTATACTTTAAACCTATTAGCACGCGGAACCACGCCCACTTTTTAGAAAGTTCTAAATTGCAAATTTGTATCTCACATTTGACATTTTGTAAGCTTGGCCATGGTCTGATTCTGCCTATCCGCTATAGCAACCGCCCTTGAAGGCCAAGGAATGCGTTTTGTTAGTTTCATTAAAATATTTCAAACTTTACTCAAGTTATCGCTTGAGCAGACAAACGGAAAGACCAACAGTCAAACGTCCAGATTTCAGCTATATATACTATATATATTTACATATATATATGTATATAATATCTATATCTATCTCAAACTGTTACATGAGCTCACCACAGATTAATGGAAGGTAATCACACACAAGCAACCAAAATAAAGAAAAAATAGGAGAAAAATAATAAGAAATATAATTTGATAAAAAAGGATAAGTTTGTCCTCCTTTTATGCTTTATACCAACATGTTGCAACATTATAAATATGAAGAAGTCGCCGCATGTTTTTTTATAGTATTTTAAGAGCGAAGTCGCATTCCACATAATTTCTTCCAGAAGGGGACCTTATCGATTAGACTAAAACAGGAGAAGTGACTTCTATCCAACAAGCAGGCTGCTCCGAAATACAACTTCCTTCAAAAAAAAGGTGTGAAGCAATACTAGACCAGAGTATGATCTCTTTATCAGAAGCATCAAATCAAGCTAACTTGTTGTAACAAAAAAAGTTGTAGCCTACGATATCCTTTTGACCCAAAGTGGAACGTCAGAAGTCATCTGTATTACTTGCTTTTAAGAAGGTTCATCACATGATACATATTCTACCTACCCTATAAGCACACATGCGATGAGGTTACAAATCTTGTCGGACGAAATTTGAGCTTAATATTAAGCACTTCAGCACATTTATGGTAGGCTCAAAGCGCTTCGTCGAGCTATAAGGGTTTCGTTATCCAGATCTAAGAGTTACGAGATCAATAAAGAGCCAGCGTTCACAGCTGCATAAGAGTGATCCTACTTTGCCTTTGGAGCGACAATTAATCCTAACCTAACAGCTGAAAATTAAGAGTATGACTATGCGGAAAAATGACACAGTTTGTAACATTTGAAAGGAAACATCGGAAATCCTATAAAATATGTATTTCAATGATCAGCGCGCCGAGCTGAGTCGATTTATTAAGCCCGTCTGTCTGTCAGTATATACGCTAACTAAACACTCAGTTTTTAAAATATCAAGTTGAAATTTTGTACACGCCCTTTTCTACCCAAGAAGCTGCTAATTTGTCAGAACCGACTCTATTGGACTACTATAGCATATAGCTGTCATACAAACTGAACGATCGGATTCAAGTGCTTGTATGGAAAACTTTTTCATTTGAAAAGACATCTTCACCAAATGTGACTTGGATTATTTTTCAAGGCAGCGCTGCAATCTCCGATACAATTTTTTTAATCGGATCACTATAACGTATAGCTGCCATACGAACTGATCGATCAAAATCAAAGTAAGGAAAATTAAGAAAGGTGAAGGATTCAGTGAAGCCGAAGTTAACGTTTTTTTTTTTTGTTTTCTGGAAAATTTTGTAAACTCGTTCTCAATAAAGCCACTTAAATGAAAGAACAAAATCAAACTTAGAAACAATAACAATGTGAGCGGTTATTTTCAATTTGGCCAGCCAGTGTTGGCAACGCTTTGATATAAATTTCTTTTTAATAATAACTTATCTACAAATCATATAATTTTCTTACATATATTTTACTTAATGCTAAAAAATACAATATAACAAATATATTTAGCAAAATTTACAGCTAAAAGCCCAACAACAATTACTGCCTACGTAAAAAGCTCTAGCAAAAAAGGGAATTTATGAATCTCGTTTTCCTTAAATATATAAACGTTGCAAATAATTGCAAAATAATTACATTGGCATTGAAATAATATAGCTTTAATTACTACATAAACAGCTAACGGTATACATATGACATTTTCCACATATTCTGCACAAATATTTGCTTTATTAACAAATGCAAATTATAATTACTTCAAATTCATTAAAATGCTACGCCAAATGGACTAAGATTTGACGATTTATGTACATATGTATGTATTAACATAAAATCTGTGTATACATATTATATATACGCATGTGTATTTGTGGCTTATATACATTTGCGTGTATGTGTGTCTATTTTCGCATAAATAGCTCAGCTGGGTTTCCCATGTGCACACACCTTTATACATATATATGTACATATATACAACATAGTAGCTACAAAACAACTAATAATTTAACAATATTTTCCATGAAAAGTGTGTATACATACAGCTACATAAACCCATATGTGTGTGGGTAAGCAGCTATGCGGTATTTTCAGGCGTTGCACAGCCACATGCCACATTTTTTCTGTTTTTTTTTTTCTTCTGCTTTTGAACTTAGCTATTTCTCGTGTTATTATCATTTTTCTACAAACACACACACACACTGAGATATACTACATATGTGTGTATGTGTTCTCGCCGTTTTTATACTTACGTAGGTCGCATAGAGTGTGGTCACATTGAAGTAAACGTGCTTCTTCCACATGGAGCTGAGTCTGCCGCCCGCCTGCTTGGCATTCTGGCATCTTATTAGACTTGTATACCACTACAGTTGCGAATATGTGTGTATATTTACATGTGTATAATTGTAATATTCAACAAAATCATTAAGAGGGGATTTTTCAGTGATATATATTTATGTGTATGAAACCGCGCAAATCAATAAATACAATAAAAATAATACTAAATAATTCAAAAAATATTTTAAAAATTATTTTAAAATCTATTACAACGCTGCTGGGTTGCTTTTCCATATTTTTACTTTCGAATGCATATTTATTTGGCATACAAATTATAAATAAATTCGCACTAAGCACTTAAGACAACTAATACAGTTATATAAGGTCAGCATAAAGGCATAATAGCATTATATACTACTATTTAGCGTTATCTACTAAATATTACTGCTATCTACTACTTACAAATCATACCAAATACTGCAACACCACAATTCATCATTAATTTCACAACACGCCTAAAAGTAGTCTACACTTAGCAATGGCAGAGTTGACATATTCGAATTATTTATTACTAATTACTATAATCAATAGATAAAATGCATAATAAATCACTACTTAATTACAGGTTAATCATTTTATTAGTACTAAAGAGAGTAACTGTAAACTAGAGCAGCCAAATAGACAGCTGTTTTGCGCGCTCTAATACCAACATATGACGTTATCAATGTGCAACGTTAGAGAGAGAGAGACGGCAAACGGCAGAGTAGAGAGCAAAATAATAAAAGCAGTTTGGTTGTTAGAATAGTAGCAAGTGAATTGTTCTTATAAGTGTGATGAGAGAGAGTTTTGGTAATGATATTCTTGTAAATGTGATGAGAGAGAGAGAGAGATAGTTATGGTAGTGATGTTGTAAAAGAGCGAAAATACAAATCAGCTGTTTTTGTTAGAGGAGTAACCCTTGTATGAGTTTTTTCATTAATTGTATTCTAATACGCTTTCTAACGAAAATGGCTGTTCTAGGTTCTCTCCGCTTTTGATGTAATGATAGCGGAGTGAGAAATGTACATATGTATTATATAATTTTTTATATTACATAAAAAGTATATGTGATAAAGTGTTAGAGTAATTTTTATAATAGAGAAGATAATGGCATCGAATTGGTAGAAAATGAAAAATGTTGATGTCATAATCTGTTTATCAATGTTTATCAATATGAATTATTATGTCTCTCACTGTGGAATCTTCAAAATTAAAAACACTAGTGATCGTAGTGACAATATGACATCCTAATCAGCGCCCTGAAAACTGGGTAAACATTTTCAGTACCAATTGGCAGTGTGGTATGGACACACTAACCTCCTTGGTAGGGTTCGAGGCCCATCTAAAACCTCTACCGTACTATGTGCACGGCACCAGCTTGCAATGCAACTTCACATTTGAACTGTTGAGTTTCCACACAACTCTGGACTGGCGGCCAGGATCTTAGTCGCCTCTTACGACAGGCATGCCTTACCGCGGGTATATTCGGTTTCCTACCCTACCCGCAGGGGGAAGATCGTAGTGACAATATGACATCCAAATATCTCTATTTAAGTTTTATAAGTTTTTTTTTTTGTAATTTAAATAAATAACTGAGGTTTTTTGAGTGCGCCAGAATGTAGAATACACTTTTGTATACCATTATTTGGATTTGAAATCTCTGTCTCAAAAAAGAATGATTAGCAGCTAGGTTGAACCAAAAAATACTATTAACGCATAGATAGTAGAGAAAGTGTTGCTCAAATGATTGATAAATGGTACTAATAACTTCCAGAACAGTAAGTATGCTAGAGTAAGAAGATACCGGATTCTAAAAAGTGCTGAAGGTGCGGTGAATTCATAAAAAATTGGTGTATGAAACTCCACAGAATCATAGAGATGCAGGAACATGATTCTAAAGCATTATTTACATCCATAAAAGTCAAATAGTTTCATGTTGTGAGAGAGCGACCAAAGTATTCTTCGACTTTCAATGGGACTCGACCTAAGTTTAAACCTGTTTTATATACGAAATTAGAGATACCGTCAAAGCAAAATAATTCTTTATTTTCGCTGCTTTTGAAATTGATCTACAAAGATAATTATTAATTTTGGGTTAGAGTCTAAGTTTGCTGAATCAAAAATAAAACATAATAAGAAATATGGTCGAGGATATTTTCAGTAATAAACTCAAATCTGAAACTTTGTAGAAAAGCGGTAAGAAGTCATTAAAACCTGGAAGTCCACCAAACAATTATATTTTTCAGCATTTTCCACAATCTATTTTCCAAATTTAACTCTAAGTGTGGAAAGTTTTATCGCTATGTAAAAGACTATCTTGAAACAAGAAGTCACCACTTTATTATGAAAAGGACCAGTGTTGCGACATAATAATCCACATTTAGGTACTAAGACAATTGACACACATAATGTAATCGTATGCTCACTATGTGATATAAACTCGAGTTTAAGAACATTTATGAAGTATATTTATCAAGTTGTTTGAAAAACTTTGAGTTTAATTTGAAAATTATTTACCTGAGGTGCCAGGTAATAGTGCACAGCCAAAACTCGAGTTTAAGATTCGGAGTTTTTGAACGCCTGTTTATTATAAGCTTAAGGTGCTTAATAAACTCTGAGTTAAATATGAAAGTTTTGTTTTTTAGCAGCTTTGTGGACGATGGTGAACGACAGTGAGCTGTCTTAACTCAATTTCAAGATTTTGAATTTATGGACAGTTTTTAATTTTGCAAAATTAAGAAAAATGTTCAGAGTGGTGTTTAAGAAACTCTGAGTTAACTCTGAAATTATTTTAAATTTAGAAGATTGCTGGAATTAAATTAATTTATAGTTAGAGGTTTCATATTTTTGCCAAATAGCGAAAAATGTTCAGAGTGGTGTTTAAGAAACTCTGGGTTTAATTCGAAAATGTTGTTGTCAGAAAAAGTGTGTTTGCGAACAAATAATTAAGAGGCAAAAACTAAAGCCAAAGTTTTAAGTACTTCATCGACATCGACTTGCGACATAATAGTGTTTCTTTTCCATAAACACCAAAAGCGAGTTACGGAATTTTTTTGGGGTAAACTACACTTTTTTATAGTAGAGTTTAAAAATAAACATCAGAAAGCGAGTTAGCCACTTGGTTTTTGCAATCAACTTCACTTTTTAGTACAAAAGTTTAATGATAAACTCCAAAAGATACAATAAACTCGAGTTTTTTTGTAGTAAAGTTTAATGATAAACACCAAAAAGCGAGTTAATGGGTAGTTTTTTGCAATCAACTTCACATTTTTGTAGTAAAATTGTATGATAAACTCCAAAAGATACAATAATCTCGAGTTTTTTTGTAGTAGTGTTTAATGATAAACACCGAAAAGCGAGTTTTTTCCTATCAACTTCACATTTTTGTAGTAAAATTGTATGATAAACTCCAAAAGATACAATAATCTCGAGTTTTTTTGTAGTAGTGTTTAATGATAAACACCGAAAAGCGAGTTTTTTCCTATCAACTTCACATTTTTGTAGTAAAATTGTATGATAAACTCCAAAAGAAGCAATAAACTCGAGTTTATGGAACAACGTGAACGAAATATTAGTAGTAAATGAAGGGTTAACCGCTAAAAGTAGTTGAGTGATAAGAGAAATGAAAAAAATGGATGGATGGATTGGTATAGAATAGGTTAGTAATAGGTTAGTCGTATATAAATGAAAGGATTAAGTAGATACTTTTCAATGTAAATGCAATATTTATATGTGATATAGTATATAAGTATGTATAATTATAAAGTTTATATGTAATAAAATTTAGCAAATCTTAGTAACTCATGATAATGTTCTGCAAGTATAGAAGACTAAAGTGGAGAAAAGAGTTTATATAAGAGTCATATGCAAAAGTATTTATGTAATTATGCAAGTATATAGTGTGTATTTATAAAAGCAATCAAGGTGTAGTTATACATAAGTAGTATAGTAGGCAGCAGTAGCTAGTGTATAAAGAAGTGTACAGATTCAGTTTGGTTTTTGGATTTTTTGTAAGCATTGGCAAATCATGGCTACGCGCGACGAAACTGCCAACAAAGCGAAAGTGCAAAAAATAGTGTAAATAAAAAACTAGTAGCTGTATATAGGGGAAAGTGTGACAGTGTATATATATGTGATAGTTTATGTGTGGTGTGTGTGGGTAAGGAAGGAGGTAGGGATTTCAAATTGTAGCAAATATAAATAAAGGGTGGCATACGGTAAATATATATATATATATATAAGGATATTTTTGTTGCAGGTTGCATGTCGCATTGCACTACTACTCAAACTACATTTGGGAACAATGCTTACCGGCTTTGCTTTTGGCTTCTGTTTTGCCTGTCGCTTCTGCTTCAACATATTCCAACGCCAAAGCACCGAATATTGCGGAATCTTTGCAGCGACTTGTCGTGCGCACCAACACTAATACACACACACACAGAAGCGAGCCTAGTAAGGCGGTTGTTGTTGGTGTTGTTGTATGCGATGAGTGTTGACGCTGCCGCTGATTATTGAGCTGATGCTGTTGTTGGTGACGAAGTTGATGACACGTCGCAAGCGACTATCAGCCTACAACAACAATTATGTATGCCGCTGAGGCGATTTGCATGCGACGGAGTATGTTGGGTGTGTGCGTGAATTGACGTTGTACGTTGTTTTGAGCTGTGTTGCACCTACAGTGTTAATTTAGTTTCGTCGTATGCGCTGTCTGCTTTGCTTTGTGCTTCGTCGTTTGATTACTTAGCAGCTTCCTTTTTGTTTTTTGTAATTTTTTTCTTCTAATTTCTGTTTTGCGCTCCTTCACACGCGTGTTCTGCGCTCCTGTTCAGTACCTCTGTTGCAGTTGGTAGCCGACGCAGCGTTTGTGTGCTTTATGGCATGTCTGTGTGGCAGTTCTTTACGCCGAATGCGCAGCGGCAACGAGTAACGAAAGCAAAAAACGAAATGGAAAATGAGTTCAAGGTATGGTAATTTCACGTTGAGTAGTTTTACTGTGGAATTTGGGGTGTGTGCAAAAACTAGACGCGGTGTCGCATGTGGAAAAAGAGATTTCATTGCATGTGTGTGGGTATATATGTAATTTTTAGCGCGTTGCAGACAGGTTGCACGCTTATGTTTCCATGTCCTGTGTTAATTGGATTTAGCTCCATGTATAGTTTTTGCAAGCATTGCACTATATCAGAGTAATTTAAAAAAAAAAATAAATTTTTTGAAGCAATTTTAATTTTACTTAACACTACTTCGAAATTCCACGAGAGCTTACGAGTCCTAGAAAATAATATTTCAAAATATCACATAGGTTACTAGTCCTGAAAAATATTTGCGGTGCAAGTTGAAGCAGTCCTTGAAACAAATAGCTATTTCAAGCATAAAATTGTTATATTTTCATACTCGGCGGCGGTTTGAATGCCAAAAAACCATTGTTGCAAGAAAAAAATAATTATTTTTCAACATTTTACTATCCAATGCTGTATTTTTAAACAATACTTTGCCAATATTCGTCGAATATAAGAAAATAAATTGAAATTTCCAATCAATTTTAATTTTTTTAACTCTATTTTCGAGCACCACGGCGTGTTGCATGCCCCAAATTATTGTTTTTGCTGCAAGTTGAAGTGGCCTTCAAAACAAACAAGTGTCTTTCAGCTCCAAATGTCCGCATATTATTCCATAACGCTGTATTTTTAAATAATATTCATCTTTTCGGGCAATATTCTCTGATATTTATTGCCTTTCTCTCTGCAAATTATCACAAATTAGCGTAACTCCAAGTAAAAACGTTGAAACAGTTCTCCGTAGCACACTACAGGTATCATCGTACATTGTACCAAGCGCTCTTTCGCCATTGTAAAAATATTGCAGCACTCTTTAAATAATTTTAAATATTTTTTCTTCACATTTTTTCACTCGTCCTGCACTTAATTAAATGTTACGCATACGCAGTGTCGCACCTCGTGCGCGCTTGTTAGTAAAATTCACGCATAAAAGAAGCGTAGAGGACAACACAACTGCTTGTATGAGTTAATTAACAAAAACACGTGTTTTTCAGCAACACACAATGCACAATGTTTTTCAGTATTTACTCTTTCTCGCTTACATAACATTTAAAAGTGCACGCTTTTAAGCGCTTGAGTAGTCATTAAAGTGACAAAAAACACAATTTCAACACAGAAACATTTTTGCTATAAATTTCAATTTTTTCGTGTTTTTTTTTTAATTTTTTAGTAAATATGTTAAATCGTTTACGCACCACAAACGTTGTTATTGTTATTGTTTAATTTGATTTTTTTAAGGTTAATAAAATATACGCAGATAATGACGGATTTTTAATACAATGAAATACCTTTTACCGCTCGGACAAACATTAAGAGTTAATGTTTTTTAGTCGCATCCTGCTTCACAGGCAACTTCGTGTGGTTTGTGGCATAAAAACTTCACAATATGCCGTTATTATGTGTAAATATGTATAAAAATATATATGTGTATGGGTGTGTGTGTGTAAATGTTACCTTCTTTGGCTTCTTCAGTGAGACGGTACGCGAGTACTGATGATACACCTGCACATGATTCGAAGTGAATTTACCCAACATTGGTTTTGACGTTTGATTTACAACACGCTGACGTTTTGCCTAATGAAAACCACGATGGAAAATGGGAATCTGCAAGTGAAAGAAATAGAAAAATTATTTGTAAAACTTTTTGCTGAGGAAAAATATGGTTAGAGCGGGAAACTGGCACTTATTTCATAGATGTACCACAAAATGTCAATCATACGCACTGTGGCACCTTTTACAACAATGCATTATTACTAGCAAGGTACTCAAAAAGTTGTAGCAAACAATAAAACGTAATATATGAATTAATCCGCATATCTTTAAGCCATACCAGTGATTGAGATAAAGTTAGTGACATAAAAAACCCCATTAGGTTGCGATAGATGCATACCACACAGTTTGAGAAAACGATCTTATTTAAATATAAAACCAAATGAGGCGAAAAAACTACACTTGTAACATATTACGGAAGTGGAGGACTTCACTTTAAAATTATAATCATTTCGAACAGCTCCTAAAAATAAACGAATGCGCTTAAGAGTCAGAGGCACGAAAAACTGATAATTTCCAGTATTTTTTTTTTTTTTGCATTATATCGTGTTATTTTACAAAAGTAGTAATATTGCATTATTCTAGAATGTGTTGACTTGAAGTCACGAAAACTTCAAAAACAAAAAATTATATTTTCAAAGTTATAGCTGTTTGTGTTGACCCAGTTCCAAAAAAGGTACAACCATAAGTCCTTGGAGAGTCATCCAAAATCAATCGGAGAAAAAAAAATAGATAATCCCAGACCTGATCGAAGGATTTTATTTATTTTTTTTTTTTCAAAAATTAACAAAATGGCGGCCTCAAGAAATTTTTGGGAAAAAAATCAACAGTTAATTCGTCTTAAAACATCGAAATTTTTGAAAAAAAAATCTTCTTCGATCAAGCCCGAGTTTATTATGTATTCTAAAAGCTGTATAAATTTTATTAAAATCTATTGAGCGGTTTTCGAGTTACAGTTGTCACCAGTTCAAAAAACATAGTTTTGAGAAAAACCCGTTTAAAGTTTGCCTCTTTGCTTTGAAGTGCCCGAGCTCTTTTTGTTATTTGTCAGAGTAAATTTTTAAGATATTATACTTAACGAAAATGCAAAAAAAAATATTTTTTTGAAAATTCTAACTACCCATTACCCCTTTAGTTGTATTTGAAAATCTCTTAATATTGCGAAATGAAATGAAAAAGTAAAAATAAAAAAAATTTAGGACTTTAGTTGACGTTATTTTAGCACACTTATCATGTGTAGAAGTCAAGCAGTTCACATATTCATTAATTTAAAATAATTACTTTATAAACTCAAAAAAAAGTTGTTCATACGCCATGTAGCTCCAAGTAATTTATGCAAGCTTGTGGCCAAAATTTCGAAAACATCTGCTGAATTCCTGTTCTCTGAAGGACTTATAATGTTTACAATTTATAGGATCTTGATATATATCGAAATATAATAAATAAGTTATTGACATCGATCTTTGATCTAATCGCAGCAAATCGATTATTTATTAAAGACCAACTTTAATTTTCTAATTGGGAAGTGTATTTTACTATTGGGTAGTTTTAAGTACAACCAGCAATGAAGAATAATCTTCGAGAGAAACTCTATATATTGCTATAATTTTTATAAATTATTGAAAAAGGCAACATTTAATCACACATTTTATAGTGATCCAACTCTCATTTCATAAATTTATATGTATGTTGCCTTTTACATTTCGAGAGTTGCCACAACAATTGCTGCAATCCAGCAACTCACAACTTTATCGTAAAATTGATGTTATATATACTCAGAACATTTTGACATAGGAGCACTATTTATGTTATTTACACTAACTCAAAATATTCATCTCGGCCAAAATTGGAATGAAGTTGTCAACATTTTCGCGCAATTACTTTTTACATCTCTCGGCGTGGATTATCTCAGCAAAATGTACATGCATGGACTGAATTCAATTTTTGACGATGAAGCTCAAATTCAGTCGGAGTCGTAGATCACTTTAGGATGAATTTTTTGAAGGTCGTCCAAAATCTGCTGCCTCGAATAATATTAATGCTACGCAGAAACTGATATTGCAAGATATCGAGAGATAGAAGCAACTATAGGCATTAGGGGGATCAGCATTCATTCAATATTGTATGTAAATTTGAAAAATTGCATGTAAAATAGAAAAAACATATATTGGAGTACGCACATTTTGACAATCGCTCAAAAAAGGCTCATGTCGTTTGGTGGAGATAAACGTTATAAAAAAATTTGGTAGCCGTGATTCGAAATAAGTCTATGATAACGAGACTGGTGTTGTATAGTAGACTTAGACGTATTATACCGAAAGTAAATAGCAATCGCCTGTATGGGCGTTTCCAGACTAGACGAATCAAATAAAAGTGTTTCGCGCACGAAACACTTCCACGCAAATGGTGGCTTGTTTGTTTGGAAATACTGGACATGTCGCAACCATACCACTGGAACAACTCTGAACAATAAATTCCAAGTGATATCATCTGTTTTCCACATGTCTTAAAAAAATCAGGAAGATCAATCGCCGAAGACCTCTTCACCACGATAATTCAAGCTCTCACACATCGTCTAAAACAGCTGCATTTTTCAGCATTCAAAACATCAATCTAATGAGTAGTTTAGCGTATAGTCTGAACTTGGCACCGAATGACTTCTTATTATTCTCATATCTAAAAAAATAAAGTGGTCAACGTTTTTCGACACCTCAGGAGGTGGTTGATAGGTTCAAAAGACGTATTTTGGAGATCCCTCAATCAGAAAGGCAAAAGTGCTTCAAAAATTTGTTCAAATGCATGCAAAAGGGTATAGACAAATATATTGTAAACAATAAAGCAGTTTTAGATGATTAAAACTTGTTTTTGTTCTCTAATTTCGAAATATATCACAAAGGACAAACCTTAGCTATATACCAAAAACAACATTTTCACATCATTATTATCGCCTTCCAAATACGCTCCTCCTTAGACAATATAAGCCAACACTCAATTTAATTTTCCATGTACTTGTTTAAACTTTGACTGGGATGACCTTCAGTGCCTTAAGCGAGTTTTAGTCTCTTTCATTTGTGGTCTTTTTGGAGCACTATTCTCTAAATTTTTGGCCAGGTTTGATGTCATATTCGTTAAATCACGTCTCGTCACCAATAATGAGCCTTTTTATGAAGGTATGCTCTTGAGCTAAGTTGCCAAGAATCTCTTTTCTGACCTCTACCCGAAGTCGCTTTTGTAAAAGATTTTAATATTGTGATACAAGTCTAGTATTGACATGCTTTATACTAAACAAAAACCAAATTGCTCTAAGCGGATCAATATGAGATGTGGAGAGCTTCTGCCATCTCTCTAATGCTAACAGCAAGGTGGATGGATGACTTTCATAATGCCATTAAAATACTACTGTAACTGATAAAGTCGACGCCACAAAACACTTCTGACAGAATTTCGACGATTCTGTACCCGTAATTCTATTGGAAATCCATTGGAAACATTTCCAGTACACTCTTTACTCAGCTATTAAGCGGTATTTTTATGAAAGCACGAAATTCCAAAAAAAAAGTTTTTTTTAAATATTCGCCAAAATCACTTTAATTGTAAAAGTCAATATTAACATGTCTTTATTAAGAGATAAAAACACTTTTCATGGAAGTAAACTCTTAAGAGCATTTTAATGAAGATTTGCTTACACACGTATACATATGTATGTATGTACATATGTGTATCTACTATACATATAAATATCTTGTGAGGAGGTAATTGACTCCCACGGTATTTCCCTTAACTTTAACAATATATGTCTGTACGATTATGTCAGCATTACAGAGAATGAACAACGAGATTTTTGCTCTCAAACATTCTCAGCAATTACTTTTAATTGCAGCGTTTCGTTTGTGTTTTAACAACAACAGGTCATTCATACAGGCGCCCTTTAGCGTGTATATATGTACATATGTAAATTTAAAGATGGTTAAAAATAAAAGGCCAATAGGAAAAAAAATCATATTCATGCTGTCTGAACGGTACAAACAGAATTCCTTTTTGCATCGGATTGTGTCTAATGATGAAAAATTGGCCTATTACCACAAGATTAGACGAAAAACCGGACCAACCAGCGAAGTAAACAGAAAAGACCATAACATCACGGCAATGCTCTGTATTTGGAGCGATCAGAAAGGCGTTATGTTGTGTTATGAGACTAGAAGACCGGTTGAAACAATAAGTGAGGAATGTCCGACACCACACCTCATCGATTGAAGCTAGCGATTGGCGAAAAGCTTCGAACTTAAGTATCGAATTTGAATTTTCCTCTATCGCCTTACGCCTAAGACCTTAACCCTTCTGACTACCGTTTGTACCGAACAATGCAGAAAGCCCTTCCTGGAAAAGGGTTCACATTACACCTGGGAATCAAAAATTGGCGGAGTTCTTTTAGAATGTAATCCACAAATAAGCAGAAAGATAGTAAAATGTTATAGCTTTAGATGGATAATACTTTTAATAATAATATTTTATTTAGTAAATGTTTGAGAAAGGAAATTGAACGAGCCCACTGTAGGACCCAATAAAAAAGCAAACACCCTTACGCTTTGGAATTTGTAATTTGTTTCAGCTCTGGTTTATGTTCTGTTTGGATGCGATATATGTGACATAAATTGCAATTGCTGTGTGTCAATTGCCAATTTCCTCGAGGCGTAGGTATTTTTAGACTTGTTCTGGGTTTAATGGCAAGTTTAAGAAAACTTCAGGTTTTTATTATTGATTACTGAGAAACCGGAACGCAACCAGCTTGAAAAGCTAGCCGATAGGGGTAATGCCCGAAAAATCCACGAAAAGATACGTGGACAAACAAAAGGTTTCAAGACCGGAGCACTCTTTTGTAGAATCCCAAGGGTGATCTAGTGACTGATGCTCAGAGCATACTAAAATTATGGAGGTAACACGTCTCCAGCCTGCAGAATGGCAGTGAAAGGATAACACCAGGAGAAGGCGAACCCAACTACTCAATCAAAGACGATAGACCAGACTTCCCATTGCTCGACTATGAAAAAGTTCGAATAGCAATTACCCGTCTGAAGAACAGCAAAACGGCGGTGGCCGATGGATTGCCTGCCGAGCTATTCAAACACGGCGACGAAGAACTGATAAGGAACATGCATCAGCTTCTTTGTAGAATAAGGTCGGTCAAAAGTATGACCAACTTGGAACTTAAGTTCCTCTGCTCAATCCACAAAAAGGAAGACCCCAAAATCTGCGCCAACTACCGTGAGATAAGCTCCTCAACATCGCGTATAAGGTTCTATCGAACGTATTGTGTGAAAGATTAAAGCCCACCGTCAGCAAACTGATTGAACCTTATCAGTGTGGCTTCAGACCTGGCAAATCAACAACTGAGCAAATGTTCACCACGAGCAAAATATTTGAAAAGATCACGAAAAGAAGATCGACACACACGACCTCTTCGTCGACAGTCATAACTTCGATGCCGTAGGCAATTTCATCTATTTTGGAATCAGCATTAGCTGTAACAACAATGTCAGCCTCGACATCCAAACTTTACAAGTCACTCACAGTACAGGACGGGGATCCTGCTATATGATACAGAGACATGGACGATGACAACATCTAATGAGTCGGCGATATGAGTTTTCTAGAGAAAGGTTCTGCGGAAGATAAGTGGCCCTTCGCACATTGGCAGCAGCGAATAGCGCAACCGATGGAACGATAAGATACAAGGTATTCAGTGAAGGTCATGAAGTCATCGAAAACTTGTCTCATCGCGAGTCGTCATCTGTTAATGACGATTGCTTCGATAAGGATAGAGAAACTATAGGAACTCCAGCAGCGATAGGATCCATATTTCTCATCCATTCATCCATTTTTCATTCATTTTGAATTCAGTGAAAACTTTCTAAATAAATAATGAAATTGAAACTTTTAAAGTAGAACATCTTATGACAGAAATACAATAAACTGACAATGCGTGTTGAGTAACCTAACTGAAGCAGATTTCAAAATGATGCAAGTACAGACCTAACATTTTACAGTCGACTATAAATCTACTTGAAAGGGAGTAATTATTTAACCGATTTCAAAATTCGATTCGATTCGTTTTATAAGGACCGATATTGCTTTAAGATCTGACATATTCTTCTAATATATAACCGTATCAAATGGTGTTCACGGCGACCACCACAGCGCTGAAGCGCGCCAATGTAATCACCTCGAGGCCTCTGAATGACTTTTCTCAGCTTATCTTACTCGATGTTAGTAGAAATAGAAAAAATTCCAAAATGTACTCAAATTCAGCCAAAATTTTACTTTTATTTCCTAAAAACCCTCAACATAACACGTCAACAAAACCGTGAGTTTACCTGCGCGTTAATTATCGCCGGCTTTTGCAGCTGCGCCACTTCGCACGGCAATCACAATGTCTTGACGAGCATGCCTGTATCTGAAGGCAAGCACAAGGATCTCATATATTAAAAGTGAACTCACACGCCCACACACACATTCGAGTATATATGTATGTGTCCCATTTGCGGCAAATGTATTTGTAGAGCAGCAAAGGCAAATAATTTACATACCTGTCAGCTTAAGAGCGCTTAACGGTATAATCAATGTGAAACCAATTTGAAGCGAGAAAAAATAAATAAAATGAAAACAGGAAAAAATTCAGGAAAATAACCCCAAGCACATAAACATATTTGACATTAAAACTGACAGCCGCAAAAACCGAGAGATACGTGATGGCTTTCGTGGTCGTGTCAAGCAGCAAGGCAGCAACAACAACTACGAGTTTATAAAGCTATCAATTGCCTGGAATGCGTGCGCCTGATCTCATGTGGGTGTGTGTGTGTGTAGTCTACTCTTTTGTTGTCGGCAGCAGGGCGTTTAAGCGCGCGGTTTTCACATTGCCTACATTTGGGCGCAACAGGCAGAGAGATTTTTGCCATCTTTTTTTGCGAGCGTGAAAAATATGGGACTTTAAATAAGTAGCACTTAGCAGAAGTAGACACCGCGCCGAAATCAATATACCGACGAAGATTAACTGCTGAAATAAACTCGCTTTGGGGATTTGCTATAAATAAGAATACTTAGTTAAAATGCCTTGGCGCGCGCTGATAGAAATCACTGTAAGCTAAGTGTGCTTTGGCAGACGCTGGCGGGTGTTGTCTTTAAAAATGAAATAATAGGCAAAGAGCAAATAAAGATAAAAAGTTATAGAATATATTTTGCACAGTTTTTTACTCGGCGCAAAATAGCTAACGAAGAGTATTTTGAGTTCGTGTTAAATAACGGTATTAGTAATGTGTAGCTATAAATATTGATGGCAAAATGGATATAAAAAGGGCCAATTTATCTTCTTTGGAGTCGACAGCTACCAACGTTAGTAAAAATTTACATATTTTAGGGAAATTCGTCAGCAATTAACTAAACTGATCAATTTGGTAAAAATGTGACTAGTTATTTTCAAGAACCAAAAAAAGGGTCAAACACAGTAAAACAATTCGTAGTGAAATGCACGAACACAATATTTGTAACAACCTCGATGCCTTTTGTATGTCTATTTCGTCACGGTACTCCAAATTATTGTCCGAAATTCCCTTAAACTCTCGTTAAACCCCACTTTATCTCTTCATGGAAAATCAACTCCATTTTCAATATAATTTTACCATTATTAGCCAGTTAGGATCCTCATCAAAATAGGGTCTCTCATTCAAGGCTGGTTTCCTCCTCTCATTTGGGGTGTTTCTTACCTTTCGGGTCCAAAACCCAGAGCACAACCCTGATAAAGATTGTTTCGCCTTCTCACTTTATCTCGCCTTCAAATGGATGTTTTTTGGCTACACATAGAATACTTGGTCTAAGGCCAGAAGTCATCGAGCTGCTTGAGCCATAAGTAAAAGAATCGGTTCTGACCACTCCCAAGTGAATGTCGCTCAGAGAAATTTCCTCACTCGCGTGAACTTATACACATGACTCCATCCTCCTCTCATTGGCCATAACAACCGCGCCACCAATTCTGCTTTCTCCAGAGTGGATAAGGAAGCGAAGCAAATCGGTCTGGAACGAAGGCTGCTATATATATCTCTGGCGTAGGCAACGCTAAGTGTTGCCGGGTCCAATCTGACATTTCCATTGGAAAGTTTGACATTTTTTAACATAACATCACTCAGAACGTTTTGTCATTTAATGGTGAATTGTTTTATTTACAGGGAATTAAAAAATTCATCTCGGCCAAAAAATGGAATTAACTCGTGAACATTTTCGTGCGATCATTTTTCACAACTTTCGACGTGGATTATCACGACAAGAGTGCATCGATGAACTAAAATCTTTGTATGGCTATGAAGCACCATCCTATAGCACTGTGAAAAACTGGTACAACGAATTCAATCGTGGCCGACGCTCGCTCAAAGACGAATTCCGTGAAGGTCGTCCAAAAACAGCCGTACGTGAACTGATAATGCAAGACCGTCATGTAACATACATACCTTCAGATAGAGGCATGCCTATGCATTTCTCCCACCAGCATACATTCGATATTGCATGAACACCTGGCCGTAAAAAAGGTTTGTTCTCGTTGGATCCCGCACAATTTGACAATCGCTCAAAAAAAGGCTCGTGTGGATTGGTGTAAAGAAATGCTGAAAAAATACGATCGCGGTGCTTCAAAAGACGTTTATAAGATCGTCACAGGTGACGAATCATGGATCTATGCGTATGAGCCCGAAACAAAACAGCAATCGACCGTGTGGGTCTTCCAAGACGAGCCAAATCCAACGAAAGTTGTTCGTGGAAGAAGCACTTCGAAGCAAATGGTCGCCTGTTTCTTCGGCAAAACTGGTCATGTGGCGACTGTTCCGCTTGAGCAACGTAGGACGGTCAATTCTGAGTGGTACACCACCATTTGTTTGCCTGAAGTCTTCGGAGAAATTCGAAAAACGAACAAAAGAAGGCAATGCGACCTCTCACACATCGGCTCAAACCAGCGCCTTTTTGACCAGCCAAAACGTCGACTTGGCACCCAATGACTTCTTTTTATTCCCACACATCAAGAATCATCAACATCGTATGACTGTGGCTGTACAAAAGACTACATATAGAAGACCAAATAAGATGCCCATATTGAGGATCATTTTCGGAATACTTTCGGAAAAAAATATCACTCCCATATCCGATTTCAAAAACTAGAACCACTTTCTATAGCCTTGAAACGAACACGTGGGCTCAAGCGATTAACAGCGACATCTAAGTACATCAACCGATATGTGACACTAAGTACAAGTTTATTACGTCATTTATTAGAGTTAACATAATGAAAATTCCAGAGGAAGAGATACCTTGTAGAGCCTATGTACAATCTGGATGTGAGATCCAGAGTTCGAGTTCGCTGAAATTAAGACTAATCAGCAGAATATTGGTTTCAAAATGCTGTTGTAAGTCTAGTCCTGGACCCGACTTGTACAGACGAAGCCGTAATATTTCATATATCCGATCAAAACTAACATGGAACTCCTTCAAAAAACGTATTTGCTGGAGCAAACATTTAGTTGACTGACACAGTAAGCTCAAAATCGAATAAGTTGTAAACAGATATTTTATAGTCTCTACAACAAAAACTTTAACACAGGTTCTCTTATGTATTATTTCATTATAGCATACTAAATTCCTGTCGAGCTTGACCGAACCCTATTTTCACGAATTTTTTAACCGTATTATGTTTTTCTTGCTTTTTAACATTTCTCCCTCTGGTATTTTAGATATTGAGATAAGAACCTAATTCAATTTAAGGAACCTCATTCAATTATCTAAACGCTTATTGCAAAGGCACTGACATTCCCACGAAGTATTGAAAGTGGCGAAGCACACAAAAGTAATATAATAAATCGCAAATGCAATAAAATCTAGCAGACTAGTCACAAGCAAAAAAAAAGCAAAAACAAAAAGAAAAAAACGGAGAAAAGGAAAAAACAAACTGTTGCGCATTAACAAACTTCTGGCGACGGCAACAAACATTTGTTGCTTGCCACTTGGGTCACAATGCCACTTGATATCGCACTTTGTGCTTTCCGCATTTCGCTTGTATTTTTATTGTTTCTCTGCCATGCCACGCCACGTTTCCTCACCTCCCACGCATCCTTGTTAGTTAGCAGCAAGAATCAAGTGGCCACTCGTAGAAACAAAGCTATGTGGTATGCCACAAAACCAGCTGCTTTATGGTCGCGGCGAGGCAGACGGGGCGCATGGACCAGCAGACAGCATGACAAACCGCACAATAAGAGGGCACTCTCGTAGACAGCTAGACGAGATACACGCTTGACAATTCCGCCGCGCTATCCTGCTCTTCTCTGCGCGCACCCCACACTTACTCTTCACTCTCACTGTATGTTGTCACCAAAGCTGGGGCTGCAACACATTGGAACTTCTAATTGAAATGAAATACTGTTAGGTATGCAACATCGCCGGAAGGGAACGGTGGAGGAAGCACATACTTGAAATTGCAATGCTATCAAGGCTTATATTAAGAGAGATAAATATACAGGGTGCCCCACACACACACGCTCATAACCCCATACTCATGCAGACAGTGGCAGTGTTTTCACAGCGCTCAATGTCGCAGAGAACATTAAAAGTTATTTCAAGAAAATATGTCGGCCTTTTTTCATGCACTGCGGCGTTGCGCTCCAGCTGCCTGCTGTACTTTCTCGCCCTGCATCTCCTTTCCTTGCGCGCTCCATCACCAGCCGACTTCTGCCTGCACTCGCAAGCCATAACATTAACGTATTATTTTTGCCTTGACTCTGCTGCTGCTTATCGCTTTAATGCGTTTTTATACTCTCGCCACATGTTACACGGAGAGT
Organism: Bactrocera dorsalis; assembly: GCF_023373825.1. NCBI lineage: Eukaryota > Metazoa > Arthropoda > Insecta > Diptera > Tephritidae > Bactrocera > Bactrocera dorsalis. Next base: position 60,532,786 of record NC_064305.1, read on the forward strand.
CTAAACGTTTTGTTCAACTAACGGTTATTTGTAGTACCGTAAAACATAGAGATAAGTAGAGGGTTATGTATGTCATGTATATCAAGTACCTTCTACTGCTTCTTCTTCTTTACTGGCGTAGACAACGCTTTCGCGGTTATAGCTATTTGGTTATGTTTCGCTATTTGGCGCCAATTCGAGGTACCAAGTGCAGCTACGTCCTTGTCCACCTGATCCCCAACGATGTGGGGGTCTTCCTCTTCATTTGCTTCCACCGGCGGTCTCGTACAGCTCATGGATCCACCGACTACTGTAATCGCCTTGACTTAGTGACTTGAGCCCTTTATTTTTTGTCTTGTCATTTTTCGGCCGTATCTATTTCGCTATCTTGCAAGCCAGTAAACTTAAAGCCTTCCTGCATTTATTGATCACGCTGGAGTTTATCTTTGCCGCCTGATTATCTGTGTACATAGGTTAAGTTAGGTTAGGTTGACGGATGAGAAGATAGATATCAGTATCCTTGGCGTGTATCCGCTCTCTTACTCCGCAGTCTATTTTGAAACCATCGATATTGATAGAGATGGTATTCTCCTCCTCTACTAATGCTAAAAGGTATTCTAGAAGGTATTCTTACTGTAATCACTATTGAAATTCAAGCTTGGGAGAATATAGTCTGATCTATTTAGATTTATTTTGAGCTGGATATCGCTATCATAACTCTCATGTTCCAATCTCCTACCTCTATGAATTCTTATAGCAGAAAATGTGGCTACTTCCCATCATCGAGCAAGACTTAATGGGATCTGTCCACCCTCTTTCAAAAACCTACAAAATTGTTTGAAGTTGGCGCTTACATTATAGCCATAAACTTTCTGGGTTTATAATTTAGGTATGTGAAAAGAACTTCGTTAAAAAACGACTTTTGACTTGGTATTAAAACCAATTCAATCTTTCGCAAATTTTTTCTCACCACTTTCAAAGAATTAAACAATTCCGATCTCCTGATGAACTATATAATGTATGCCTGGACTTATGAGTATTGTGCCACCTCCTATATCACGTATGTATGTATGGTCACAAAGAAGCAGCACTCTGAATAATTCCAGGAACATGCTGAGCGCGACTGAGGTGATGCGATCCCAATCCACATAGATGGAACTTAGGATATTGAACCTGCTTCCACAAATCCGGTATTCTGGAGGAAGTCCTCATATGTCATACACTTTTTATAACCTGAGAACTAGCAAGTGACTTCCCAATCCTTTGCACCGTTCCAACTTTGCCATCCCTTACTCGTTGCAGTTAGTTTCAGTGTTGTTTGAGAAGCGACCTTCCTTCTTGCTACTAAGACGCTGAGCGTGCTGCTTGCAGTTGCTATCCTCCTGTAGACACATTCTGGCATTTATACGCGGCATACTTTATATGATTATCATTTTTTATTTCCTCCGCATCTTCGTACTTATATTTGTTTATTTCTTGCACTATGGCTTGTCATAATTCATAAGGTCGCTGAGTTCTCGTCGGTATTCTATTTATTTACTGGAGCATTTTTTGGCGATTTCTTTTTGTATTTTTTGTTGAGGTTTTCTATTTTGTGAATTTCTTTTTGGCATTTAAGCACTCTTGGCTATTATTCTACTGTACCCTCTCCGTGCTTTGTATGTTCCTTGTTTCCTTTTATTCCTATCTTTTATTTAATGTATTTGCTCAAATTCAAGTGGATAAATTTATTAGGTAAGCGTAGGCGTTGTGCCGTTATGTAGCATCCGTTGGGTAACATCCTTTGTATTCATATTATTGTGATTACCTTTTTCATTGGTATTCTTGCAACACGCACACACACATAGCACCAGGCTTGCAAGGCTTCTACGCAGCTGAAATTCAATTGGATTGCACAAAAGCTTCGTGGGAAGAGCGAATTTTTCAGTTTGCTACCTTTCTATTGAATTCACTACAGAGTTTTAAGGATTTCAGCATCTTATGCAACGTTTATTCCGAAGTGTGTTGGGAATTCTCCAAAGTAGCATTGCTTAAGCGACACGTGGCTTAAAGCGAAACTGTTGAGGTTAAGACTTAGACTAACAATTTTGAATTAAGCTGAAAGGTCAACGTCTATTACGAAACATGCATATCAATGCTGGGATTCTTGTGAATTTGGAAACTATATTTCTTTAGAATTGCGCAATATGAACCTTTATGGCATGCTTAGATTTTAGTATTAGATCTGTAACTATGTGAGGTGAATGAGGGAATACAAAAGCCATTGTCTAATGAGGTGCTTGGCGATAGGTACGGAGACCAACGAGGAGATGAAGCTAACTGGGATATCAGTTTAAACGTCCGCAGAAGCAAATGGAAGAGTTGTAGCTGCTCGCTGCTCTGTGCATAGCGGGAGCATTAAGAACCACTCCAACAGCGGTTCATATTAAACATTCATGCGAACGGCTCCAAAATGGAAGACAGAGTTGGTGCGAGAATATACTAACGAGAACAAGTCATAAGGCCGCGTTCTCAGCTGTCGGACCACAGCAATATACCTCAAGCAGAGATCTTTGGTATTGGAAAAGTCGCAGAGCTAGCGCATAGTGTTACTGTACCACGGACGTTTTAGCACATCAGCACAATTTTTCAGTTTGTTTGAGTACACGCCTTCCGGTCTTAGACCAAGTATTCTCTAGGTAGCAGAAAAACAACCATTTAAAGGCGATTGGAAAGTAAAGTGCTTTCTCGATGAACAAATAAAGAACTTTTGCCACTGAAACACAATGATAAAAGCATTAGTCGTCACAAGACTTCCACCCTACCTACCTACAACTTGTGTTACAAATTATGAGAAGTGCCTCGAGGTTATACCAAATAATTTTTAATTTTCATATGAAAGAATTATACAACCATTTTTAACAATAAAACTATGTACCTTTGCTTAATAAAAAATAATTTTATTTATTGAAATATCCCCGGAGAAGAAAATAAAAGCCAAAATAAAACCGACAGAAAAATCGTGACTTTAAATTACACAGCGAGCAAGAAAGCCGTTATTTGGCGAAAAAATTGCACAATTTAACCAGCATAATGTGAATTTAAGCACAACGCAATGCAAACACAACGAAAAGGACACAAAAGAACGGGCAAAATGTGGCAAGCTTAATGCGGCAAAGGGACCAAATGGCGGCGAGGCGAAAGAAAAGCTTTGAAGCCGCGACGCAGCCACCACAGTACAAGTATAAATGTGTATGTGTGTGTGTCTGCGGCAATTGTAATAAATTTAAAACGTAAATCCACACCAATTACGTCAATTTGTTGAGGTTTCAAATGTGCCAAAGGAGCAAATGATGAGACGACAACGAGAGTCAATGGCACAGCTTGGGACTCACGCTCGGCTGCGTTGACTGCAATTACCACACATCACAGGCAGACGTTACGTTACAACAGCAAACCAACGAAGCAAAAAAACAACAGGAACAAGACAAATGAACAGCATGCAGTCAGCGCGCAGGACATGCAAATTGTTACATATTTTGCTTTAAACACTTAAAGAGCACAACTCCAAGTCTTTGGTTTTGATGGAAATTTTCGGTATGGCTTTCTACGTGTATAATTCGATTGTAAGATCTAGGCGCATACGAACATACTCTAGAATAATGCTTGAGGAGACAGGAGAACTCTCAGTATTTTAAGATTCAGCTGTGTCGTCAATAAGATTAATCCTAAGGAGGCCTTTTGGTACTGTAAAAACCTTGGGCTTGCTTATCTGAGCATTCTCTTCCAAGCAGAAATTTTGAGTTTTCGAACCACTGTTTGATCTTTCATAATACGATAACGCACTTTCTAAGCGGTCTGCTTCCTAAATTCAGTTCCACTCAATCCACTCTTTCAAAATTTATTGTTTCTCTGCACTCTTTTTAACATAATACAATTGACAATAATCGATAGTTCGTTTGAAAATATGACACATTGAAGGTGTCTCGGGCGACTCCCTATCGTACAACTTTTAACTTCGTCTATCTTGGAACCAGCATTAACATCAACATCAACGTCAGAATCGAAATCCAACGCAGAATAACTCTTGACAACTGGTGTTACTTCGGACTGAATAGGCAATTGAGAAGTAAAGTCCTCTCTCGACGAGCAAAGACCAAATTCTACAAGTCACTCATCATCACCGTCCTGGTATATGGTGCAGAGGCATGGAAGATCAAAACAGTCGACGTTACGAGTTTACGAAAGAAAGGTTCTGCAGAAGATTTATGGTCCTTTGTGCATTGGCAGCAGGTAGTATCATATTCGATGGAACGATGAGCTGTACGAGTTATACGACGACATTGACATAGTTCAGCGAATTAAGAGACAGTGGCTATGATTGCTAGGTTATGGCGTCCGAAAGGATGACAGCACTGCAGGTCTGTAAGTATTCCCCGAATCCCCCGCCTGGGGAAGCAGTGGAAGACATCCACTCCGTTGGAAAGACCAGGTGCAAACGGACCTGATTACATTTGAAATCTCCGGTTGGCGCCAAACAGCGACAAGGAAGAACTTAAATAGGACCTGTGGACTAAAATGTAAACGAAGAAAACTCAAAATATCTCATCAAAAAAACTCTAAATGTATACAGAAAGCAACTTCCAAGTCTTTATCACAGATAAACAAGCGCTGGCATCAAGGGATTATTTAACCGGCTTGCATTATTCTAGCAAAAAGGAGATAACTATATGACTTATAAGACTTTCTCTTTATTACTTCTGCAAATTTTCAACAATTTTAGTACAGTTAAAATAGTAGAGCGAATAGCAAATAGTTAATAGAGTCTTAGAATTCAACTAAAACACTAAAATTTTAACCAGAAGAAAGCATTCATTAAATACTTGATACAAATTTTGTATAATCAAGAAATTTCAACAACAACAAACAAGACATTCCTCAGTTAAGTAATTTTTAGGCTGATACTCAAGGTTAGCGCTGATTAAATACTTTCTTAAAGATATTTGAGCTTTCAACTTTGCTGTATTAAATAAAGTACTGTGTTGTTCAAATTTATAGAAATTGCTTGCAGGCACCACATTCCTTCCTTTCTCACTCGCTACTCAAACACACACCAAAAGCGTTGCTTCGACGATAATTGTTCGCACAAAAATGTTAAAGTGTCGGCAACATTTCACTTCCATCGCTTATAATTCCTCCTTCTTTATGGCAGAAAAATAAATATAAATTTATACATATACATACAATATATAGAAAACTGGTTGACGGTTTCGCGGCAGCGATTGTCAACAGTTGAAAGCCATACAATCCGCACAGCTCAACTTGGTATGTATTTTGTCAAGATGTCTTGGCCTCTCACGCAACAACTCACAATAGCTTAACGGAAGCTGACGAACAACCAGCCGCGATGACAAACAAAAGCAACAAGGACTTGCGTATCCTTTGCAAAAGTTTGCACACCCCCACCCATGCAAACAGAAACCCACACATCCTTCAAGTCTTCATGTGGCTGTCGGTGATGGGTGTCTGCATTGCGATAAGACAGCGAAGCGCGCAACGACACACTCAAGAAATGTGGAGAAAAATGAGCGTGTTCTAGGCACACGTCGGGTTAACGAAGATGCGAACTAGCATTTAAGCAACACAGCTGCCTCCAAAGCGGGGGGGAACGACATAAAACGGAACACTAAATTGAAAGAAAGAGTGAAAGGTTTGTGGGCTTAGGCAAGAAGACAGCTGAACAGCTTTAAAAGTCGACAGGGTCAAGCAGACGGCAGCAGAGGCTCACATGTATAAATATACATATGTAGGTTTATGAGCAACTGAAACGGGATTACTGATGTGTCTAAGAAGAAACTATACCGATAAAGGAACTCTACAGAAAAAGCAAAGATTAAAATAAGTACACGGAATACATATGCCAGTATGTAAAATTTCATGTGAGGAGAGACAGTACCTTAAGAATATTGTAGAATAACAAAACCTTGAGCATATCGGGGTTTTCCTCATGAGGTCGAAAGCAATTTTGATATTAACTTTGAAGTAATAAATTTGTCCTTTACTTCAAAGATACGAAGTCAAAATATATCTCATTCTCAGCGGTTACCTCCGCACAGTTACTATATTTCTTTTTAACAAGCATTATTCCAAGGTCTGAGGACCGGAGAAAGTCGCTGAGACTCAGATGCAGAAAATAAATCAGAAAAGGAAGTAATTTGAGGAAATTTTACTATCGCTTTCATTGATTTTATTTAAATTATTTTAAATGTGCGTTCTCCTGGCATCCGCATACCCAAATATCCACAAAAGGTAAGCCCATCATACCTTGTTGATAACTTTAAAGACTCCGAGATCTTCTATCTAACCCGGGATCTGCAATTGCCTGGAGAGATGGGTTTCCAGAGATAAATAGACCTGCAGGGATAAATAGAGAAGGCATAATATTCTATAAGACTCCACAGCTGCTGACGTACGCCGATGATATTAATATCATTGGCCTCAACAACTGCGCTGTTAGTTCTGCTTTCTCCAGACTGGGGTCTGGTAGTGAAAAGAACTAAATAGCTAAACAAAATAGCTCCTGTCTTCAAACAAACTGTCGTTGTATTCGCGAATTGGCTCAAACGTCACTGTTGACAGTCATAACTTCGAAGTTGTAGATAATTTCGTCTATCTTGGAACTCTTGCCAGCAGATGCTACTTCGGACTGAGTAGGTGATTGAGAAGTAAAATCCTCTCTGGATGAACAAAGACCAAACACTATCAGTCACTCATCATCCCCCTCCTGCTGTATAGTGCAGAGGTATGAACGATGACAACATCTGATAAGTCGGCGTTACGAGTTTTCCTGAAAAAGGTTCTGCGGAAGATTTATGGTCCTTTGACATTGGCAACGGTGAATACTGTAGTTGATGGAATGATAAGCTGTACAAGATATACGAGGCATTGATATAGTTCAGCGAATTAAAAGACAGCGGCTACGCTGGCAAGATCATGTCGTCCGAATGGATGAAAACACTCCAGGTCTGAAAGTATTTGACTAAGTACCTGCCGTGGGAAGCAGAGGAAGAGGAAGACCAGGTGGAGAGGCACCTGGCTACACTTGAAGTCTCCAATTGGCGCCAAATAGCGAAGAAGTACTGGCGCGTTGTTATAAACTTGGCTATAGAGGAAACCCATGTAACCCCTTAAAACGGACTTTATTTCTAGTAGGGCAGTACGGCTAATATTAACCTCAGCGAAGCTTCGCCGAAGACTGCTTCATAGTTAATGTTGTTTAGCAGCCAAAAACTTTCTTCAAAGAATTTTCTAAAATGCGATCGATTTGACAGTCTTCGACCGGATAAAAATATGGATCAGTTCCGATTTTTTAGTCTTGATTGTCGTGAAAATGAACGATTGCTCCAACGACTGCTGTACTATTTAAGATGACAAGACGAAGCCACTAAAATGTTTATCTAATTTTTGTCTTATACATTAACTTTACGCCATTAGTGTACATTTTTGTCTTATAAGAATTAAGCAGAACCTCACCGATTTATCTAACTGACCTCTTACATAAGTTAATCTTTATTGCGTAGTTTCTCAAGAGTCAAAGGACAGCAAAAAATTTTAAGATTTAATTAAAACACACAAAACAAACAAAACTAAACTACAACAACAAAACCAAATTACAACAACAAAACTAAACTACAATAACAGAGCCACTGTGTTAAACTGCCTTTGCCAACTTTCCACTGCCAACAGCAATCAATTGTGGAAGGAGATGCTTACGAACTCACTCAACTGTGAAAGCAATCCAAATGGAGAAGGAAAGTATTTAAGAAAATTTTCTAAAAGATAACATATGTACACCTACATGTATATATTTATGTATGTATGTAGGAAATGGCGAAATGATGCTAGTAACAAAAAACAAAACCAACAATGAGTGTAAAAAATTGGGCTTAGAAAGAAAGTGAAGCAAGTAAATAAATGAAAAGTAAACTTTGCAAGGATAAGCCTACGAATCGACACACATACACACACACGCATACAAAGTTAGATAGTTGCGTATAATACATATGAGTATACATGTATGCATGGCAATAGTATCTACCCGACCAAATTCACACTGTTGACCTTTGAAGCCACGCATACCAGCACACATGTAGAGAGCATCAAATTTTCCGTTAGTTTACCAAATGCTCACATGAACTCACACACCCACGCACATATGTATGTATGCAAACTCATACATGGTTGAAAAACTAACAACATATTTAGCATAGACGGCAGTATGTAGAACCATATTAAATGCGCTTATGCTTGCCGTTATGTCTTCATAGGCCGGCGCTTATTTGCAGCTGTGCAATCGTGTTAATGTTGCTGGGTCTACCCTTACAAGCTTTTCGGACGCACATCCAAACATCTCAGCGCATACACACATATACATAAGCATATATGTACATATGTAGCTTATGTTGCTCTTACATGGTTATGTAAACTTTTTAAAAATCTTTGTTGTTGTTGAACTTTTGTCAAGTTGGGTTCCGGCAAGCTCGGCAGGCTGGTTGACTGGACTAAGTAATTTACATAGTTACACATGTTGCATGCATTCACTCTTTTTTCAAACAGACTTTTGCGGCATCTTTTCAAATACTAAGAGCTTACGCAATGTGATAGTAATACTGCAACACAAAGTGGATTATGATGACAAAACTATGATTTTAAGGCCGAAAAAATTGTATAACTTTCTACGAATTTTCCACTCTACTTCAATGTGGATTTTTGTGTAAAGAAAAAAACAAATCTCTTCAAAATTAAGATGAAAGTAAAATGTTGTGGCAACTAATGCGAGTAAAGCTTGTAGAGTACATATTAATCTTACGTCAACATAAAAGGACACTATTAAGGATGTGTGGTTAGAAAAAAATGCGAAAGCAGCAGGCTGCATGGTATTAATTTTCACCTAAAATTGTCGCTAGAGTGCGCTTTGTTGCACAAAAGATAACTATTTTATTATAAAGAGCATAAAATTATTTATTTTTCAGAAATTACTGTTGGCATAGAGCTCTTTTCAAATGCACTGCTATTAATTAAAAAGCAGTCGAAATGTTAAAATGATAGTGGCAGTGCCTTCAGTAAATTTAAAATTTAATCTATTACTAAATTACATACAAAAATAATAATTCTTAAAAAGGTAACAGTTATGTCCGATTCAATGGCCTTAGTTAAATGAAAGTTGATAAAATGTGTAATTTTTTCTATAGCTCACTCTAGCGGTCGGTGCAACTAATACTAAATCTGAAATACATTAAGCAGTTGCTTCGCTTGACCGAAAGCGGTCATATTCCGAACATTGTGTTTTCTGACGAAAAATTTTTCCAATTGAGCAATTCGTAAACTCTCACAACGATAGGGTTATTTCACCGCCCGTTCAAACGAAAATCTAAGTCGTCGGTTGGCCACCAGGAGGCAGCACCCGCCACAAATATTGTTTTGGGCCGCTGTCACCGCAGATGAGCGCTCTCCAATTGTTTTCATCGAGCCTGGCGTCAAAGTAAATGCGACATATTATCGGGAAAGTGTTCTGGAGGCTGTTTTGAAGCCGTGGGCAAACAAACATTTCGGTCGCAAACCATGGACGTTTCAACAAGACTCAGCACCGTCTCACAAAGCGCGAGTGAACCAAGAATGGCTGAAAAACAACGTTCCGAACTTCATTACGACCACACAATAGCTCTCGAATTCACCAGATGCGAATCCAATGGATTATTCTCTCTGGGGCATTTTGTAGAACAAGGTCCGAAGTAAAAAATACAACAGTCTCGAGATGCTGAAGAAAGCCATTGTCTGTGAGTGGGCCAAAATACCGGCAAGTCACATTCGGGCAGCTTGCGATTCGTTTTTTGACCGTCTCAAGGCCATAGTTAAGGCAAAAGGTGGTCATATCGAGCAAAAGTGAATTGGTCCTGAATTTATGATTATTTTCACACATTTTGTACTTTAAAATAAATAAAAATAATTTTCCCAACCGAATTAATGGCTTTACAATTCGAGTGCCGGACCCTGTAAACAAACAAAACTGCCACTTTTAGCACGAAGAGCAACCTAAGAAATTCAATAGCTGCCATTTCATTCAGAAAAAACAATGAGTTGGTGTAGTTTGTGGGACGGTGGAATAATCGGTCAATATTTCTTCAAAAATGATGCCGGTCAAAACCTAACCGGCAATAGTGACCGTTATCGCGCCATGATAACCGACTATTTCATGCCTGAAATTGAAGCTCGTAATCTTGACGATATTTGGTTTCAACAAACGGCGCCACTTCCCACAAATTGCATAAATCACTGGATTTATTGATAAAACACTTCGGCAAGCAGATAATTTCACTTTGGACCGTTCGATTGGCCACCAAAATCGTTTGTTATCACACCGTTAGACTTTTTCCTGTCAGAATATGTAAAGTCTATAGTCTATGGGGACAATCTCGCTCCGGTTCAAGACTTGGAGGAAAACATCACGCGTGTTATTCGCCAGTTACCAGTCAAAATGCTAAAACGAAAAATGCTCAATGAGAAAACGAAAATTGGACTCAACGGATGAACCATCTGAGACATTTGAAAGAGATAATCTTCAAAAAATAAATGTCAAAGATCGTTCTTTCGAATGTTAATAAACATGTTCCATTAAATTTGAGTTTAATGAGATTTTTTTGTTAAAAAAAGTAGGGAACCCCGAAATATAATAAAATCAACCGCATAGGAAAATTGTAGTCTACGGCACTCGTCGTGACCACATATATATTTTTTGGAAAAAGATCTGAAAATCGATAGCGAAAATATCTATACTATAATTTATCAGCAACAAACTTTCTTACCTGAATAGCTTCAAAAAAGAAAAGTACAGTCAGAAATTCAAAACCGTAAGAGATTTGCAGCTAGAAAATTATGTTTAAGTTGAAGAAAACCATACAAAAACTTTAAACTAAAACTATATAAATCTTGATTGTTCGGCGTAACTCCAAACATCAGTGGTTCTGTTGCTGTAATGGTTATCTAAACGATGTTTGGTAGATGGTAGGTTACATATTGTAATTGACAAGATCTAACTGTAGGCTCAGGAAGTCAGCTGACCATATCGGGCCATAATATGTTATGGCTTGATTGGGTATATAAAAGAGATGCACTTTGAATTTCTATATCAGCCAGGTCAACGTTTGATAAATGTAGGGGTTTCACCTATGTTCTTTTTCCATAACCAACACATCGCAGCTAATATTCAGAGATGGAATCTTTCCCTATAATACATGACGTAAAGTTTATTCTCGGAACATTAAATGAGAAAACTATAATATTTCACAGAGAAATAGAAATGTTGATCATTTTAAAGCGCATTTCTTTTTAAATTTATACTAAAATGTGGAACATAGCTTAAAATTCATGATAAGTGGAGGTTATGGTTGGCTTCCTAGCATTCTTAAAATATGTGCACAGAAATTATGCATTTCTACGCACTAAAGTTTCCAATAAAAGCTGGCAGCAGCAGTTCTTGGAAATACAGACTGTTTATTTCATAGTTTCCTTCATTTATTCAACCAAATGGCAATGTATGCAATTTATTTACACATAGAGGCAACTAAGTATATACGACTGTATGCCACGCGGAAGCCTTTCCGACTTCTTTTGCCGCTCCTTTTTCAAGTGGCATGCCAGTTATGTCCTTGACGTCCGTTATTATGCAGTTATTGCTTCTGCTGGTCATTGTTGGTTTGTTGTTTTGATTTTAGCCGCTCCACAATACTTCGCAATGACGTGGCAATCAAAAAACAACAAAAGTCAAATTACAGCGAATGTCATTGCAATAAACGAAATGAAACGAGCTAAAGTAGGGAGATTTTTACAATCGTGACCGCCAACAATGACCGTCAATTTAGAGATTTATGTATGCTGATGTCAGTATATACTTACTTGACCCTTGGAGAAATGGATTGAGAAATAGCAGAACTAAAAAGTGACAACTGAAAAGTTGAAGACAATGAATTTTTTATTGAAGCTTCACTATAAATTATCGAAAAAGTTCAATTTTTTTGCAATAAAGTTCATTTCAATATTTTCTTCAAACAAAAACATTGAAAAATCGAAAAATAGTCTTAACATCAGCAACAGAAGCAGCTGAATCATGCCGCCCAGTGGGTCTTTCGCTAACGAACTGTTCAGAATAATATGAAAAGGAATAGATAATGCAAGACTCTCACTTTGATCTAATCACAGTGGAAACTACCAGCTGACAAACCTAATCTCTAACAGTATTTCTAACATAAGAAACATTTCATAAGTATTCAGCAGCTGTTCGGAAGCGACTTATTCGTTTCAGGATCTTCAATAAGAAGTCTAACATTAGAAGAAATACCCTCGATAAACTACCAATATTTAACTGGAATTTTAGTTCAGACAGCAGTAAATCTCAGAATTATCAAACTATTTTTGAAAAAAACAATAAAGCGTTTATCTAGTATATCTGATATGCATTAACAGTTTCCAGATCTAGTCTGATCTGATCTTAAACCTAAAAAGCAAATATTTATGCTTCTAATATACATCCATATTCCAAGAGAACTAGAAGAGTTGGAAACCTTAGCGTCTGAAAATCCATTCAAAAGAAGTCATTTTGGTAGAAGTTGGGCTGTCACTCCTACTTCAGATCTACCAAAAGTCAAGCAAAACATTTACTAAAGTAATTGAAACATTTTCATTAAAATCATTTTTAAATAGTGAAATTTCACAAAATTACCATAAAAATGGGCGAACAATAAAGGTAACAAAAAAACGTTAGCTTTGGTTGCACCGAAGCTGTATTACAGGTTAGGGATGTCCTTACAAGCAATTGATTTTGATCCTTCAGTTTGTAGACATACGAGTAATACGAGTATGCTATAGTTCCAGAACAATGAACAGCTCCTAGGGGAAAAGAGTGATGTCCAAAATTTCAGATCGATATCTCAAAAACTGTTGGAACAGTTTGTCTGTGTACAGAAAGACCGACAGACGAGGGTCTACCACGTTTCCTTCCGGGTACAGCAACTTCGAGGCAAATTTAATATACCCTGCTCAGGGAATAAATATGAGGTTATTCACAGCAAAGACAGGACATTGGGGGTGAACGTGCCCAGATGCTTTCACTTCATTCACTTTTATACAACTTTGATAACCAGCGTCTTGTTGGACGAACGGTTTTTAGCTTATTAGACATTGTCCAGTAAGAACTCCTACGATAGCAGTAAAATAACCTTTTCTAACGCCAAGTAGTTCAATAGATCTCCGGAGTTCTAGTCTGGGCCAAAAAGATCTAACAATCACATAGAAGCGAGTATTCGACCAGCGGCTGCTGAGCTCTATTAGTCTAGTGCTGGAACGATGCAGATGCCAATGGAGAACCAAGTCTACCCATTTTGATGTGAAAATGGTGCCCCCCTGGCCAGCTCATCGGCTTTGCAATCACCAGCCGTCCAAACAAGTCTGATTATGAAGCACCTTGAACCTTATTTTAATGCAGACAATCATTGACTAGCTGACTAGCGCGGAGTTAGCGAGCTCAGCGCTAGTATTTCCGCTCTGCTATCGTGGTGAATCGTCACTTCCCTTAAAAAGGCTGCACTTCTTAGCAATACATCTACCACTACCTTAAAAGCAATTACTTCAGTCTGAAAAGCACTAAAGCTACCAGACTAGCCTAAAACTACGATTGATGGGGAGCTGCTTGCAGAAAACTCTCATTCAACCATTCACCCTATCCTCGACTCATCCGTGAAAAAGCTCGCCGCGCTTTTTCTTCAGCGACTTCTACCCATCCACATCTCCATCCACACAAATGGCCTCTATGACGCAGTTTTTCAGGAATGCAGTTGAAGGATGACACAATTTCGGTTAGGCTTTTTGTGGACCAGAAATAAGGCATAATAAATCAAGTGAAATTAGTACAGATTCGCTTTGTAATATTCTCGAAATGAAAGGCAATTTAAAGTGCTCTTCATAATTTCTTAGTTCTTGTTGTAGAGTCAGAAAGCATCATTTACTTAAGCGGCAAATACACGACACGAACATTTGCACGAACATTCCCGTTATGTCATGTTTCTGCGAACTTTTCTGTCGTGTATGGTGGTGTTTGCCAGTTCATGCGAATGTTCGCCAAAAATCAAAACATTTTAATTTTTGGCGAACATTTGCGCGAACTGTTCGTGCGTGTATGGCGAAATAGCTCATAATCGTAGTAATTTCTGAACGGAACAGACGTGCGCGAAAAAGTAAAATGGATAATAAAAAATTTCTAAGTGAATTTATTGAAATTTGTAAATCTTTGCCATCATTGTGGCAAGTAAAAAACAAAGATTATTGTAACAGAATTAAAAAAAATAATGATTATGCGACTTTAATCGAAAAATTAAAAGAAGTAGATCATGATGCCACAAAGGATACAGTCATAAAAAAAAATAATTAATAATAATAATTAATAAATAAATAATTTCTACGCTTAATTGCCACAGCGAGCAATATTGCTGCAGCACAATTGTTGTCCGTATTCATCGCTGTCTGAAAGAGAACTAATGTTCGGCCAAAAGTTCGTATGGTGTATGGCCAAAGCTGCGAACAAGATTGCGGAATGTTCGCGCAAATGTTCGTGTCGTGTATTTGGCGCTTTATATGTAACTCTGATATAATTCTGGGAACGTTATGATAATTTAGAGTCGATTAACGTAAAAACAACTGAGCCAAGTCCTTTTGTAACAACGGATCCATTGAAATTCTTTTTATGAGTTGTGACTCACCTTAAATAGAGAAATGCGAGCAAACAGATTTATTTTAGAAAACCGACAGAACTATAATTGAAACGACGCTACCTTTAGGACATTTAGCGATATTTTTCGAAGATTTTATTCTATGAATTTTGCTCACTGCAACCTAAATTCTTCATAGAACTTAAGCCCGAAAACAGCCTTTCTAAAAAATGGCTTCAATGCCATCACCGTTATTATTTAGTACATGGTATATTAGGCTTCTGCATTATATAACACTTAAAATTTCCTACAGGGGTTACAAGAACATTAAAGCAAGGTCCTTTGTGTGCAACATGTTGCAAATGAATGTTATTTAACAAACCATTGAAATTGGCACTAAGCCGCATATATGTATATATATGCAACACATACATATACAGTTGAATACATGTAACCTACACCCAATGTCCAACTGCGACGCTCCGGCCACTTAACATTGTTGGTTTGTTGCATAACATAAAATTGATTTTATTTGCTAAAACTATGGCAGCACTGACGGTGAAGGCGAAGGCAAAAAGCGCCAACAATACAAGCAACAGTTTCTGTTGCAATAAAGGGGCCAAAATGAAGAGTTGTTGCAAAAACATTATTATTATAACGGTACAATTGTAATGGACATGTAAAAGTGTTGGAAAAAACACAACAATAACAATGCCGGTTTTCAAGTGCATGCAATTAAAATATTTTCGTAATTTTTGCTTCTAACATCGAGCGTGTGTTTGTTGTAGCGCAAACGAGTGTTGTTTGAAGTGTGCAGTGTTGCATGTTACGTAACACGCTCGAGCGCTTTGACAACGGCAAACGTTGAGTGAATATGTCAATATTGTGATAAGCCTTTGCTGAGCTCGAGTGATTCACTTTAACTTAACAGACAGTTATTATGCCCGTGCAAATGTTGTTTGTCAGTAATCGCAATTATTAATATAAAAAATAAATTTTTGTGTTTACACTAAGTAAAGTTCGGCACTCCGACAAATATTCAACAAATTTCAATCAAAAGTCACTTGACTTTGAGTTGTAATAGCGCAACTTTTATGTAAACAAGTTCTAAGAGGAAAGTAAATAAAATTGACCTTTGAAAAGAAGAGAGGAAGGAAGGACGTTCATTCTCTATCCCTCTCTCTATCTCTCTGTTTCAATTATATCGTTTATTCTGCCTTTGCTGCTTCCTTATTCTTATCTATACTGTAATTTAACATTAATTCTACAATTCTATTAATTACACATAGGAAAATAATTATATTATAATTGACTTTCATGGTGGAACTTGGGAAGAGATACCTTTAGGAACTCGGTTTATGGATAATGACATTACTTTACTTCACAAAACATTTTGGAATTCCGAAAAACATTTTCTTCAGTGATGATCACTGTAGAACTTTTTGAACCAGTAAATGCTTTTTCAGCATCTGATATGAGCAGAGTATCAGGTTTAAGGTGTGACATGCTTCAAAAATGGAATTTCTATTGCGTTATTTCATCTCTAGAATATTGTCTTAAATGCTCAAATTAATCCGAGTAATACATAGTTTTGTGTTTGAGTTCAGCTGTATAGTCATTTAAATCTGTAAATGCGTTCTCGAAATTGTGTGGTCAAAGACGGTCGTCAAGACTTCTCACGAGCTAACATCATATATATCTTTGGAATAATGGAAAGTCCAAATAAACCCTTTCATTTTTGATATTAAAAAATATTAAAAATATAATCTAATATGTTATTAAAGTACAAGTTGGCAAATATTTCCAAATTACTACAGAGTATCAAAAACTTCAACTTAGCACTTGACTTTAAGAACAGCATACTAAAATTGGAAATTGATACCACAAATACCTCTTGAGTTACAGCTTTTTGTAGTGTAACCACTTACTTGCTTGAGTAGCAATAAGTAATAGAATAATTTCATAGAATTTTTGCTCGTAGCAACTACGACGAACGCATAGCAACAATATCGCTTTCAATTAGAACAATTTGATTTACTACTACAAGTTTGAGCAAATAGTAGAACGTAAGAATTTCTTCATAATTTTAAAATTCTCAATTTATTCTTCAAAGTCTATGTCATCCCCTCAAAGTAATCCCGCTTGGCCCGTATACACTTGTGCCAACGTTTTTTTCAATCCCCGAAACAGTTAGTTCTTATTTCCGGAATAGCCTTCAATGAGCGTGACGATTTCCCCAGAAACGTCTTTTGAGATTGCTAAAAAGCCAGAAGTCGCACGGAGCTAAATCAGGCGAAGAATGTGATTGTGGCACGATATTAGTTCAAAATTTGGCGAAAAACTCTCCAAGAATCAAAGCTGTATACGACGGTACATTATCGTGAAGCATAAACCAAGAATTGTCGGCCCAGAATTCCGTTTTTGTTTTACGAATAGCTTCACGAAATAAACGCATAACACTCAAATAGTATTCCTTGTTAATAGTTTGGCCGGTCAGAAACACTAGCAGAGCAGCACACCTTGATAATTGAAAAAAACTGTCAACATAACCTTGATTTTTGACCTGATTTGACGTCAAGTTTTCAACTTCTAGTCACCTTTAATACGTCTTAAGCTTGGATCCAAGCCTCGTTGCCAGTAATAATACGTTTTTTGACATTCTGGTAGTCGGAAAAGCGTTAGCGCGCTGATTTTCGAAAAAATTGAGTCATTTCGGACCCAATCGTCCTTTCACTTTTCTTAGGCCTAAATGATCATTCAAAATGATTTTCACCGATCCCTCCGATAGCCCACGATTCAAGTAAGATCTCCGACTTTTAATCGTCTATTCTCAGGAACTAACTTTATTATTTAATTTCTTTGATGCGTTGATCATTAGTTAATGTTGATGACCGTCCTGGACGTGGTTCGTCTTCAGCTATGTATATCTCTTTCTCGATCCTCTTTAAATAATTTTAACCAATTGAAAATACTTGCTCGCGACAAACAATTTTCACCGTAGGTCTTTTCTAACAATTTAAACGTTTCGGTACCAGAAATTTGGTTCCTCACACAAAATTTAATGGAACTTTTTTGTTAAATAATTTCACTCATCGTTAAAATCGCCGCATGCACTTTAAGTATTTCAGAAATACAAGAGTTTACTAAACAAAATGATTATTTTGATGTCACAAAGTTTATATTTTGATGATTTGGTACAGATGTCACTGACAGACATACAAACCCAGAAAAAAATATTTCGACGAATAGCTCTTCGCGCGAATATTATATTAAAATGCCTTTCTGTTTTGTGCTCTCAGTAAATCTATACTTGTATGTATAAAACAAATGCCTGTCAAACACATTTAATTTGAAAACAACTTACTTTTTAATATTTTTATAGTTTATTTATTGTTTTTGTTTAGCAGTATAAATACCAAATCAAATCACATACCTGCAAATTGAAGGCTTGTCCTGGAAATTTGTTACGTCAGTAGCGGATTTGTCGTAATATTTGTATTCCACGAAATATATGTAAATTCACTTAGCATCAATCAAATATAAATGATTTCCAATTTAGGAGATTTTGATGATTGGAGAGAAAGAACACCAGATCAACAGATCTAATTGGTGGTTAAATTGCTCGATAGCTGACGATGGTCACTGCTGAATTTGCGTGCGTTTCCAGGGATTTCTGTTGATACCATATCATTTGAAAATTCTGTAAATAGAAAGGATTGGAGTTATTTTGCAGCTTAATATATGTATACATGCAAAAGCATTCAATTAAAAAAAAACATTTTATATATTCTTTCAGTGGAATTAATTTATAATCAAAGCGCAGTGTGGCATTTCTATTCATTTTTTTTATTTTTGGAAATATAAAATTCAACAGAAATTCATCTATGCAACTAACTATTTTTGACGTCATATTCCGATGAAATTGGCAAGGTTCAACGTGATCGTTTATAAGCCGTGGAAATAAGTTACACAATGATATTATGCTCTTCCTCGTGAGCATTAATTGTTAAACGAGAAGCGAATCCTCTTTTAAAAGAGCTCACTTTTGCTAAAATGAAACTACAGATAGATGTCATTAGACATAACACATGTCATGAACTCCTTTAACAGACAGGCAAAAAAGTTGGTAAAAAATACCATTTCACGCAAAATTAAAATTCATTATTAAACATACATAGGTACCACTGAAAGCTATATACTTTTCAACACACCCTTTCTATAGTTGGCAAAACTGATAATTGGTTTCGAACCCGGTCTACATCTCGGCGATTTCTTTTCAGCGAGCATTCTCTTGAGTACTCAGGACAGAATAATGTTACTGGCACAAGGTTCGTAGATAATGTAGATACGAAGGAACTTCGAAGAACAATTGATACAATCTTATCATCGCCTTCACTGACTTCAGACATGATGTATTGCCTGGTCTATGAACTCATAAACCGCCCACAATGTACTAAGCTTTCGCGAAACCAACATTTTCATGAACGATTTGTTCAATAGGTTTCTTCGAATATTTTCGGTTAGCGGTTAGCGACTCAATTGGATGAACGTAAATCCAAAATTTTTTGAATTTTTTAAATTTTGTTTGGAATTTTTTAAATTGTGATGTTACATTGCCTTCGAGTGAAACAGCGACCATTTCAAGAAAGCTTTCTCATGTCAAAAATGAGTTCGAAGGCTCGACATTGCCTGCCGTTGAAAGATCGTTCTTAACAATAAATTTTAATAGATTTTCTTAAGACTTTAACATTCTAAACAAGAATAAAGTCTATATACTTGTATGCATGAACAGCGTGCTGAGCTGAGTGGATGTTCATCTGTATATGCGTGAACTTGTCAGCTTTTGAGATATCGGTCTAAAATTTCGCTCACGTCCCTTTCTCTCTTAGAAGCTGCACATAAGTTGGAACCGCCGTTATCGGACGACTATAGCACATAGCTGTCATAGAAACTGAACGATCCAAATTATGACCTTGTATGAAAACTTTTTTATTTGAAGAGATATCTTCACCAAATTCAGCGTGGACTATTATCCAAAGCAATGGTGTCACGTCCGAAGAAATTTTTTAGATTTGACCACAATAGCATATAGCTGTCATACAAACTGGCCGACCAAAATCAAGCTCTTGTACAGAAAACTTTTTTATTCAACGAGGTATTCTTAAGGTATAGGACATAGATTATTATCTGAGGCAACGTTACAATCTCCGAAGAAATGTTTCAGATCGAAGTCTTATAGCCTATAGCTACCTTGTAAGCTATTATTCCAATGCTGTAATCCATTCAATTCAATATACTATCAGCTTATATATACTAAACACTTTAGTACTGCTCTCATTAAACTTTATAACAACAAAATGAAATTGCAATTTGCAGCAAATCTGCAACACAAGGTCATTTCCTGTTGCAACATGATAACAAAATAACAACAACGAAATCATATTCATTATTTTCCAGCTTAATAAACGCCTCTTCATAAGTACATATGAGCGCTACATGAGTACGTGTATCCGTTTGTAAAAGACAGGTGTCAAATAACGGGCACGCGTTGCAGTGTCATTGATGGTCTTACAAGATAAATGAAAAAAACTACACATTAATTCAACATAAATCACGTACAAATGCGGATACATGCACGTGAACTAGTTGAAGAAGAAACGGAAAATATATTCGCAACAACTTTTATACTTTTTTCTCTGAGTGCTCACACCTTGGAGATACAGAGGAACTCAATTTCACGCATTACTACAAATGTGCTGCCATTCATTGACACAGTGAGAGTGTGTGGTAGTGTGCTAAGAACATAGCAACAAATTTTAATGAAATCATAGATATCCTTACACACACCCACATGAATAGAAGTGTAAGCAAGTGACGCTGTAGGCACACATGCACACTTACAAAGAAGCGTTCGAAAAACACGCAAACGCCACAGGTGAACTTGAGACACGTATTTGTATGGGTGAGTATGTGAGTGTATGTGTGAACAATAGATATATGAGAGCGTATGCACATACAAGTCAAGCTTAGCACATACTAAGTACTCAACAAGGCGGAAATCCCCATTAGTAAGCAGTAGTCATGAGTGTCCATGTATATGTATGGATTAGGGTGGACGTCATTACATGAATTAGTCCCTCAGTTTTTGAGGTATAGATGTGAAATGTTGCAAAATGTTGCACATGTATTTTTTTCATCAAGAAGCTACGCATTTGTTGGAACCGCCAGCATCGGACAAATGTAGCATATAGCTGCCATACAAACTGAACGATCAAAATTAGGCCCGTGCATGATAATTTTTTTACTTGAAGAGATCTCTTCACCAAATTTGGCGTGGACTATTGCCCAAGGCAACGGCGAAATCTCTGAAGAAATTGTTCAGATCAGTCACTATAACATATAGCTGCCATACGAAGTGAACGATTATAATAATATCAAATTCTTGTAAGTAATATTTTGTATTTGTTAAGGGCATTATAGCTTCGGTAAGCAGTTGATATTTTTTTCTGTTTTCAATGAAAATACTAAAATATTTTATGTTTCCCAAGCTTTTTAAATGTCTTGTACTAAATCGTGTAACTCTAAAACAAATAAGCCTACATCTTTGAAAAAGGAATATTCTAATTTAAAATCAGCTCTACAAAAAAGATCTTCATGATTTTTTCCGTAAAACTACTAATTTCAAAGTTATAGCTAAATAAAGTTATGTATCGAATATACACCTTTCAAATAGTACACCATGACGTATGAGCAACACAGAATGTATACAATAAATAACTTGAATGAAGGTTCAGTTCACTTAATCCATACACTTGATTGCGAATAACTTTTAAAGTAGTTTTATGAAACAAATTTTTAAAAAATTGATTTTGAGTGGAAAATTTTTGTATTAGAATTTCACATTATCAGAAATGTGGGTTCCGTAGAAGAAACTGTACCTGAAAAGAGCAGGAAGAGAGACGTCTTTTCAACAAAAAAAAGAGAGAGAGGCTGAAAGACATGAGTATGAAGAGCTTGAGATGCTAGCAGCAGTTCTGCTTGTAAATTATATCAGAAGTTAAGGCAGCAAACAAATGGTTTCAAGTCCAGGCTCGGCTTTTGTAAATACTGGAAAGAAAACCTGATAAAAGACGGAGTGTGAAGAGAGAACTTCTCGAACCTGCTAAATGGCGCAAGCAATGCTGCGATGGACGAAAAAGAACCCGCACAAACAATCTACTGCACGAAAAAATGAGAATTTTTCAGTATTTTTTTTTGCTATTAAGTCATGTTATTTTACAAAAGTAGTAATATGGCATTATTATAGAATGTGTTGACTTGAAGTCACGAAAATTTCAAAAATAAAATTTTATTTCCAAAGTTATAGTTGTTTGTGTTGACCCTGTTCCAAAAAAAGGTACTTTCGGAGACAAGCATAAGTCCTTGGAGATTCATCCGATTCATATAATCGGAAAAAAATTAGTTTTATAAATAAACTAGAGGACCCGTTCACGCTTCACTGTGGCTGATACATAGATAATACTACTACTACCATCTATATTATTTCTATTAGTTGGATTATAATTATTAGTTAATGAAATGTATGAAGCAACTTCTGTCAGTTTACAAAATGAAATATATGAAGCTACTTCTGTCAGTTTACAAAAAAATGGATCATAGAGCATTTCGTGTGTTAATAAATCATTGCTTTTTGGAGGAAAATACTGTTGAATTTGAGCTCAGGGAAATCCACCGATGAAAATATATTTGCTAAGCTTAAAGAGGCGAAAGCTCTGTGCAAAGTAGGTACCTCGCAAGCCG
Organism: Bactrocera dorsalis; assembly: GCF_023373825.1. Classification (NCBI taxonomy): domain Eukaryota; kingdom Metazoa; phylum Arthropoda; class Insecta; order Diptera; family Tephritidae; genus Bactrocera; species Bactrocera dorsalis. The sequence goes on from NC_064305.1 coordinate 60,555,300, forward strand.
AATTTTTGCGTCGGTGATAGAAACATTGCTCCATCATTTCCCACTGGAGTCCAATCGAGAGTAATTCTAGTGGACTGCATATGATGAACCGGTTCTCAGGCGTGGAAAGACGAAAAAGGCGGCTAGAAAGGTTATTACATCAGTCTTTTGGATGAAGGTGGTATAATACATACTCAATGATTGATTACCGAGCCAGTTATAATCTATTTCACTGCATATTTGGTTGCACTTCTTTTCTACTATTCCAAATACTTAGCAATTTTTTGAGGAAGAATCTGTTTAAAATTGTACGAATATATTCAAATGATTCCTACAAACATGAATTTTGAACAAATGCTTATGATTTGAAATATAATTTTTGTATTTATGAGTTGTATTAAACTTTGACATAAAGAGATAAAAGGTATCCTATGTCCTTACCCTTGTTCTAAGCTACCTCTCCTCCAATTTTCAGACAAAACGGTTGAGCCGTTCTTGAGTTATAAAAGGTGAAACTAACAACAACTTTCTTATATATATAGATAATCCTGGGCCTGATGGAACGATTTGTTTTGTTTCAAAAATTAATAAAATGGCGGCCTCAGAAAATTTTTTTCTAAATTTTTAGGAAAAAATAAACAGTTAATTGGTCTTAAAAAAAATAAAAATCCCTCGATCAGGCCCGAGTTTATTATCTATTCTAAAAGCTGTATAAATTTCATTAAAATCTACTGAGCGGTTTTTAAGTTACAGTTGTCACCGGTTCAAAAAACATAGTTTCGAAAAAAACGCGTTTAAAGTTTCACACTAGCGCTTTGAAGTGTACGAGCTCTCTTTGTTATTTGTTGAATAACTCAAAACTAGTTTCGGATCAAGGTGAAATTTTCAGAGAATATTTTTAAGATAATACACTTAACGAAAATGCAAAAAAAAAAAATATTTTTTGAAAATTCTGACTACCCCTAACCCCTTAAATTAGCGGCATAACCGCATAAAGTCGGCGGCGAGGTGCTGGAAAAGCCGCATTGTCAGCTACAAAGCATGACTTGGTCGGATGAATGCATGCTCAATGATTGGAATACGAGTGTATCCTGACCGTCTTTAAGAAGGGAGATCCCGTAGTCTCAGCTAACTATCGCGGGTTCCGTTTTCTTAATATCGCGTATAAGGTCTTTCCGACAGTATTGTGCGAAAGACTTAAGCCTGTTGTCAATAAACTGATTGGACCTTATCGGTGTGAATTTTGACCTGACAAATCATTTACTAGATTTTCACAACACTCCAGATCCTGAAGAAGTCACTCATCATCTTTTTGTCGATTTCAAAGCCGCAGCACTGGTAGGAGATACCTCTTCGACGCTCTGTCTACATTTGATATCCCTGCGAAACTCGTACGGCTATGCAGAATGATGTTGGACACAGCCATCAGCTCCGTTGAAATCCGAAAAGACCCCTCCGAGCAGTTCGATAGCAAACGAGGCTTTAGACAGAGTGATTTTTTCTCGTGCGTCTTTTTCAATGGAATAAGTAATACTTACCAGTACCGCAGTGGTACTGTCTGCTCTAAAAGTACAATGCTATTGGGGTACGCAGATGATATTGACTTCATAGATCTTAGCAACAAAGCCTTCACCGGAGCCTTTCAAACTTAGAAAAAGAAGTGAAGAAGATTGGTCTCATGGTGAGGCCAAGACAAAGTACCTGAAGGACACATACAAAGATTCCTTTCGTTTTGGGTACTACATCACTATCGGCAGCTATACATTTGAAAAAGCTAGAGAGTTTGTATATCTCGGAACCAGCATAAGTTCCACCAATAATCAAGCGCAGAATAACTCTTGCCAACAGATGCTACTTTGGGATCGGTAGGCAATTTACAAGCAGATCTCTATCTCGACGAAGAAGAATTACACTATATAAATCTCTCAGTATTCCGGTCCTCTTATCCGCCGCAGAAACATGGACGATGACGACAAGAGATGAGAAAGCACTTGGAGCATTTGAGAGAACTGTCCTTCGCTAAACCTTAGAAGCCGTTCGAGTGAGCGATGAGTACCGAAGAAAATGAAACCACGAACTGTATAAGCTCTACGGCGACATGGATATAGTTAAGCCCATAAAAGTTCAACAAATGCGCTGGTTAAATCAAACCTTTCGCATGGAAGAAGATGCTTCAGCGAAAAACACCTTCAACCGAGAGCCATGAGTGGACAACGAAAGCAAGGTCGTCCACTCATCCAATGGAGAGACCAAGTGCATAATGACCTCTCTGCGCTTGGGATGTATAACTAGATTGAACTCGGAGAGGTTAGAGGCTACTGGCGATGTTTCGTGATCTCGGTCCTGATCGATTTTAGGGGTTAGTGGCAAGGAAGAGAATTGTAGAATTACTTGATTACTTACTAGAAAATCGAAAAATCACATGTTATATACATCGAAAAAATGTGATATAGGCAAGGTGTAAATTGAAAGTAAAAATTTTGTTTATGTTGGAACCTCCTTTTTAGGACAAAAACTAAAATTCCGAAGTATATTTGCAAAACAATTAAACTTGATAAATAACGGACACCCTAATATACAAATATAGTACATATGTATGTATATAGCAATGTGAATACAGAAGAATTGCAGCAGTTAAGTGCGTTTATATTCATTCGCACGATTACTTAGACACACACCCAACTACACATACATAAACAACTAAGCGCTGGAGCTACGAGTAATGTCTGACGACAACAATGAAAGCACAATAACAACAACAATAAGTTTGCAAAGTAAAAGTAGCGTGAAAATAGGTGGCAAGGCATGCAAAAGTCAAGTTGTTAAGCGCGTGTGTTGCATGCGTTTCGATACGAGCACCTGCCTGAGATGCTAAGCTAATGTTGCAACAACAAATTGCACACTGATACGCAGGAGCACAAACGCTTGCAAATGGTATATGAGTATACTCATACACCCTCAACGATGTAAGTGGGTGCGTATCTGTGTGTGTGCTTTGAAGCGTGAGCAATATTCGTGCCTGATCACAAAGTGCCGAAGAGCAATGAAATAGTGGCAAGTGTGCTATGTGGCTTTATGCGCTGCTCGAAGCAACGTACAAGTACTCAAACCAACACACACAAACATACATAACCCGCGCTTACAGAGCAATTTGTATTGCTTAAAGCAAAAATGTAAGTTGCGCGATACAAATACAATTAAGTACGTTTGCGTATGCGTGTGTGTGTGAGTGTGTGTGTTAGTTTTATCAAGTGTCGCTAATAAATGGGTTTAGTGATGAAAGTAGCGCGAAATTACGCGTTGCGTTTGTTGATGGGAAACAGGGTGCCACATTGGGAGAATGTAAATTTATTCACTACTCATTGAGGATGCCAAGTTTCGGAGATATTCATCGGCATATACATATATCTTGAAGCTGGTGAAAATAGCAAATTTTTAGCGTAGAAGAAAATAATCGTTCACTTTTCAGACTTAAAGACCGTAAACTAATTGAGAAATATGAATTATCGATAACATGGTCTTTAAAAAGTTTAGCATACACATACATGTGCATTAGTTTAAATATGATACCGTTACATCTAATACGAGCTAAACTGGTATGAAACGTGAATAATCGATAACATGGTCTTCGAACAATATTACATTAATTAAAACTTTATACCGTTATTCTTGACATAAATTTTGGTTGTCTATACCGTTTAATCAATGTGATTAATCGATAATTCGATAATCATAGTCACTAGAAAAATTACATTGATTAACACCATTACATTAAAAATTATTTTCCCTTCCGTTAAACTGTTTTATCAATTTGAAAAATCGATTAATCGATAACATGGTCTTTAAAAAGTTTAACATATACATGTCTATTAGTTTAAATATGATACCGTTACATTTAATATGAGCGAAACTGATATGATACGTAAATAATCGGTTTCCTTTATATAAGTCTTCTTTAGTTAACTTTTCTTTTCAATATGAATAATCGATAATTCGATAACATGGCTGCTAAAAAAATTACATTGATTAACACCATGACGCTAAAAATTATTTTTCCTGTCGTCGAACTGTTTTATCAAAAGAATAATCGATTAATCGATAACATCATATTTCAAAATTTTTATATATGTATATGTCGGTAGTGTAAACTGGTGTAATTCATCGTCGATTAGGATCAATAATTCCGCAGAGTAGAGCTCTGTGACCGATCAAGCCGTGCACCTTCTCTAAGTAGTCCATTCAGATTTTGTTTTCGGAATGCCAGAATACTGCTTCGGCTGTTTTTTTGTCTCCAGTGTGAACCAGTGGTCCTATATTTCGTCAGCTAGCTCGTGCCCTTTCATTTGACGATCAATCATCCCACGAGATAGTCATTTTCGCAGCTCCATAGCGTGCTTGAAACTACATAAAACTAGTTTTGACAGTTGTCATCGAAGTAACAGAGTCACCAAAATTGTGTGTCGGATTGCGCGGAAAGCAGTCCCCATATGGAGCAATATACAGCCGGCTAGTAAATTTCCTTTGCAATTCGTGCAGAAAGTATGTAGTTTTCATTATATTTGGGTCTTCCACCGGCAGCGCCACAAACAACCGTTATTTGTGCAAAATATATTACGCTCGAGTAAATAAATTATTAGACTAATTGCTCCGACGCCCCACAATGCGCACACACAAGATTTTAATGAGCAAACTTTAGGAAATGTTGCAATCTCTGCTGACTAACTAGCAAACTATTGCGCTCGCCTCCATTGGCTTCCATAACATAGAAATATTTTCAACAGTTTAGTTGGTGTACAGAGCTTAGAATCTATACATATAAAAGTAAGCCAGCTGCCAACAAACAAGGCACGTGAACATAAATTCCAACAAACTGCATTTACTTTGGCTACAAAAGGAAAACTTTTAAAAAGTCCAATTTAACTAATTGCATTTCCAGCAATTCTTTTGATTCTGCGCGCCAGTAATGCCGGTGGAGAACACAAAAAAGAGTCAGCGGCTGGTTGCTAAGGTCAGCACAAACACATAGAGAGCACATACGTGCAGAGAGCACACAAAGTGGAGGTGACAACAATGATTTTATAAAACATACGCCAAAGCACGCATGTGTGTGTAGATACAGTGACTTAAAATAATGTTCATTATAAATGATATAAATTCGATATTAAAGAAACATTTCATGATTAGAGAACATAAAAATCGAAACTGATGATTTTGGAATGTGAATCATCGATTAATCGATAACATGTCGTTGAAAAAGTTTACATTAATTAGTTCGAATACACTTAAAATGTAATTCTCCCATTAGCTAAACTAATTAGGAAATGTGAACAATCGATTAATCGATAACTTGGTTTTAATTCAATTCCTTCGTTATTTAAACTGATTTAATAATAGAAATAATTGATTAATCGATAACGCATATCAAACTGATTTAGAAATTTAGAATAATGGATTAAAATTAACATTATTTAATAACTTTCATTTTTTTTTGTAATTAATCGGTAATATGCTCTAACAATAATTAAAACTTGATACCATTATCCTTAACATAATTTTTCTTATTTTTTTTAATAATAAACGATAATTCGATAACATTTTCTTTGAAAAAATTTAACAATGATTAACACCATTATACTCAAAATAATCGATAATTCGATAACATGTTCATTGTGATACCATTATCCTTAACATAATTTTTCTTTTTTTTTTTAAATAATAAACGATAATTCGAAAACATGATCTTTGAAAAAATTTAACAATGATTAACACCATTATAGTCAAAAATATCGATAATTCGATAACATGTTCATTGACAAGATTTAACATTGATTAACACTATTATACTCAAAAATAAACGATAATTCTATAACATGTCCTTTGTAGAAATTTAACGTTGATTTTCCGTTAAACTATTTTAGAAATGTGAATAATCGATTAATCGAAAAAATGGTCTTAGAAAACTTTAACATACATATACAGCCGCATTAAATTTGATATTATACTGTTACATCTAATATTAGCTAAATTGATATGAAATGAAAATAATCGATTAATCGATAGCATGATTAATTGATTAATCGATAAATAAAACTTTACGCCGTTATCTTCTTTGGCTAAACTGTTTAATTAATGTGAGTAATCGATAATCCGATAATATTAGCTAAATTGATATGAAATGAAAATAATCGATTAATCGATAGCATGGTAACCGAAAACAATTGCATTAAATAAAACTTTAAGCCGTTATCTTCTTTGGCTAAACTGTTTAATCAATGTGAGTAATCGATAAGCCGATAACATGGTATCTAAAAAAATTACATCTATTAACACCATTATACTAAAAATTATTTTCGTTTCCGTTAAACTCGTTTATCAATGTGTATAATCGATTAATCGATAACATGGTGTTTGAAAATGTTTACATATTAGTGCATAAATTAAAATATTATACTGTTAGACCTAAGGGGAGCTAATCCGATTTGAAATGTGAATAATCGATTAATCGATAACAATTGCATCTTTTTCGATTATTCAATAACAAGATCTCTGAAAAATACTATGTATTATAATTAAATTTTAAAATTGTTATATTTAATTAAGCTTCCCTTAAAGCCAAAGTGACTTCAATATGTAAATCATCGATTTATCGATAGCATTTTTTATTCATTATTTTTTTTAAAATAATTTTTAAATAAAATTTTATGAGCAAGATTTTTTTCAAACTTTACGAAAAATATTGTTCGACACTGTAAATGAATCTGTGCAAACCGCTGCATTGGCGCACATACATACATATGTATCCATCTACGTGTGGTACATACATTCACAAATATTGTTTGTAGGTATAGTACGGTGAGGCATACACATCCAACACGACTTCATTTTATTTGAGACACCCTGTCTCTGCCAGCGCTGTAGGTGCAACTCAGCAATTATATATGTAACTGCAGTTAAACTCACTTAGTTGAAGCCCTTTTGCGCGATTTTTAAAACAAAGCAAAAAAAGAGGTGTTTTACAAGCGCACTACTAATACATGCACACATACACACGCGCAGTAGAATAAAAATGTGGCAAAAGAGAGGAAGTTGCAGCTAAAATAGTGAAAATGCAGCACTCAACAAAGAGTTGGTGTTTGGAAATACAAGCAAGTACATGCCAGCCCCAACTGCTAACTAGAGTATCAGCACGTTTTTCCTCTATTCCAGAGATTGCTGATAAACACACAAAGAAAACGAAAAATAAAAACATTTTTGCTTTCATGTTGAGGCTATTTTTACACTGATTGTTTTTGTAGCGGACTGCTGCCCACCTGCCTTTCCAAGCGAACCAAATGTCAGCCAGTGCGTCGACAGCTCGCGTGCCAACAACTATTGCACCAAAATATGTAGCAGCTATCGGCCATTTATCTAGATATACTATATATAAGGAGCTTGATGTATATAATGTGAACACACGCTGTTTTTTGTTGTACGCGTCAATGTGGGCCATGTGCCAAGTTTTGTCGTCGCTTTCACGACTTTTTGTTGTAGTGTCTGACTTTAATTTTCTTTTTGCTTCAAATTTATGAAAGCGAAAGTTGCATACACTACGCAAATATATAGCTGTCGGTTGGTGCAAATATTTATGCGCCTAAATGCATTTAGGAAGTGTTCGCGTATTTTCAGCGTCGCCATGACCTTGCTGGCATTGATTAAAGTGCACTCGTGAACTCAGGCAAGGGTGCGACTTTAAAGGCATTCTGCCAAATTTATTGAACTTAAGTGCTTTTTGAATGAAATTAAGGCGTAAAAGCAAAAATATGCGTACGTATAGACTGTGCTGTACTACTAGTGGTATGAGTAACATATGCGCTGGGTGCTGTACAAAAAGTTACGTATACGCAGTGGTCGGCATTTAATTAAGCATACTTTGGAGCATTGTCAAGCGGCTAAACAATTTATTTTAGTGCAAATTTTTGTTAACTATTTATTTTTTTTTTTGTTTTCTTTAATTGCTATAATTGCTTTCAAGTATCAAATTTTAAAATTACAACAAAAAATAAAGGGAACCTTGTGAACCATTTACTTTGGTAAAACTGATCCACTTTATTGAAAAATCTGCAAACTCTATTGCACGAATTCAACCTGATAGCTTTGTTGTTGATTTTAAATGTAATTTGTTGGATAAGATAGCAGAAGCAAGCAGAAAATTGGCGAATCGATGATAACTATTATATAGTGTTGAAGAATCCAAAATTTGCAAGCACTTGAGAGAAAAACTTGAGATATTCACTAAGTTTGTTTAAAGTATTCGCTAAGGTTAGAGTTGTTTCATAATCTCACTTTTCCTTTGTTAGATGAAATGAATCAAAGAATTTTGCATGAATTCTAATTCTAAAAATACTGTAACGATGATCCAGCGTCTATATTCGCCAGAAATGGGTCCGTGTGACTTTTTCCTAGAACCCTAAAGAACAGTCGCGGTATACATGAAATGTATATGAGCTGAATGAGTGAAGTCAGCAGTTGCAACAAGAAGCTCATTATACAACTGTCTTAAATTTTTTTGGAATAAACGGAAATGCGGTGTGGAAATAATTTTTGATAACCAAAGAATTTATCTTTGGTAGCAGCAGTATATTTTCTCAAGTTTTCCATTTAACTGATTGATAAAGTGTTAGTTTAAAAAAGCGTGCGAGATTGATATGGACTCATATGAGTAGAAATGATTAGGCTTTGCTTCTCTTAAATGATGTGACTTTCATAACACGATGTTAAGTGAGTCAAGGTCATTCATTCGTTCCATATATTTTTAACACTTCGCTGAGTTCCATTCGAGATGCTTGGGTTTCTTGATGCAGTTCGATCGATGTTAAGTAGAAGTTGAAGTACTGGAATTTCCGTCATAAGATGTTGCTCTCAACGAAAGAAGCGTTCCAGACGCAGGTACTTTCCATTCAAGCAGTGCATAGACTGACATAGATATTGTTTCAAGAATTGTTCATATAATTTGTATTGAGTACTAACTTAGGTGTGTATATTTTATGACAATCTGACTATGATTCGTCAGTTATTGCTTTTTTTGTGAAGCATCTTTTGTTATTAATAAAAAATTGAAAAAAGTGAATTTTGAGTTTTGATAAAATATAGCTTTCAGATGAACATGCAGCGAAATCAAACAATGCCGTGATCAACATTATCCGTACTTAGCTTCATCGAAATAAATGGTAGAGCAGTGAATTGCTGCATTTACACATAGTCGTAACAACATAAATGGTGTCGAGCGCTCATACTTGAGAACATCGAACAACTCATGTTCCACTCAGGGTAGAAGAGGTGGACTATGAACTATCCAAGCGGTCAGCAATCATCCGTACTGTCTCGAGGTAAAAACTACAAATTGAGAAGAATTAAACAGGGGGTTCCGCAGAGTGGGTCTTTTCCCCATTATTCATTAATTTCTATATTTCGAAATTACTTCTACCAACAGAAACAATTCCCATCACATCGTACGCTGATGACTGTACGATATTAACGACGAGCAATGGAATTGATGGCATGTGTCCAAAGGTAAAGGCTATCTCATCGACCTTTCTTGCTGCTTCTTTGCGAAGATCCTAACACTTTCTCCTACAACAACCATATTCACGAACTGGAGAGACGTTAAAATTCCAACTGTTAATAATCATAAAGTTTTAGGTGTAACATATGACCGCCAGCGCTCCTTCACTTTTCATACGACCGCGATAATTGCCAAAGTACAGAGCAGCAACAAAATTCTAAAGAAGCAAAGCGACAGCTCAGGGGGAAAAGACAAAAAAACATTGTTGGTGACATACAAGGCAATCAGCCGGTCGGTCTTAAACCACGCCACATCGATATGGTACCCTGGATCCTATGAAACGCAAACGCTGAAGCTTCAGACATGCCAGAACACTGCACTCCCGTTTATAACAGGATGTCCCTTGATGTCTCCGGTCGAACACTTACATAGCGACACAAATATACTTCCGCAGAAACTATCCCGCAGTCACAGTGGAGCCATTAAAACTTTCACTGACATCCTCTCCGTGAATGGGGTACTTGAAGCCAAATCATCACCCATTGCAGACGACAAGTTCGAGTTGCCGCGAGTATCTAGAGTAACCCTTGTGCAGCTTCGTTCCGGATACTGTTGCGTATGCAGGTTTTGTTAGGTGCACCCCCTCTAGACCGAATTATTATACAGCGTGCTGTTGTATTCAGTTTAAGAAGAAGCTTAAGTGTGTTGTTCCTGCGGAATGACTGGATTTCCGATGATGATGTGGTGAGGGAGGGATATCTAGGGAGCAGTAGGTTTCTAGTTGATAGGGTTAGGGATAGATGACAAGACCGTTGGAACAAAAGTCCCGTCCTAACGGTCGGGTGATTTATGAGTACATTCGGGATATTGCGTTTGTTGAATGAAACCCAGACTTCATATTCTGTCTGAGTCTGGGTTTTCTGCTTATGGAGCATGGGCCCTTGAATGCATTTTTGCATCAGAGGCACCTATCTGATAGATCGGATTGTTTTTTGTGGGGGTAGATGACTTTGTGTATGTAATTGCAAAATACCTAATGTACTCGGACATTAGCGATCTGGGTGGTATGGGGTTTAGCGGGACTGACAGACACTTAAATGTTAGCAGTATGATCTCCACTGGTCGGAATGCCGAACAGTTAGGGTGGTTTCCGTGTGAATTATTTAGGCGACGAAGGCGTTAAACTGGAAATTAGGGTTAACTTCTTGTGTGAATGGCGTGTGCGTGTAATGTGCGCATGGAATCCAACCTCAGCAGATACCCACGTTAAACACACTGGACGTTGTATTAAAATTGATTTTTGTCAAAATTTTTTCAGAAAAATCCAGGCTTCTCCGTTAGACAATCCTAGCTTTCATTCCTGAATCATTAGCCACTACTGCTGCAAAGGTGTTTCGAGAAAGGGAAGAATATTATGCATGCTTAGGTTGATCAATGGTCCAGATATGGTATTTTTATGTGTTTGTCATTCAAAAAGCATTCTCCATATTTGTATTTCACACTCCACTTGTGCGGGAGCAAAGCATTGACGCCAAATATTCTGAAAATCATCTCTAATTGCAATAATTATTTGACTTTACGCAATGTACTGTGGCTGTAGAGTCAAAGCTATAACAAAATTTAAAGCAATAAGTACATTAAACAACGATAAATTTGAAAACTCATTTGAAAGCCAAATTCGAACTAATGGAAGTGTCACTAAAATGAACATAACCTATGCAATATATAGGAACAAGCAATAGTAATTAACAATGGCTTTTAGCAAAAGGCAGTCAAAGGTCAATTTATACATTCAAATACACACACACATACGCATGTGAGTGGATGGCATATGTGCATACCGAAACTGATTGATTGATTTGCCTACGAAATAAGGTTAAGTAACCATATACTGTTATCCGAGCACTTTGTCAAACGTATTAACCTTTGCCTGACAATAGCCAAGATCAGATGAATTTAATGGAACACACTTTATAATATATTAGAGATTGTTTGCCTTTCTATTTGTATGGGTATAAACATATGTCTGTGTATGTGTGTGTGGATGTGGTCTCCAAATGTGCGTCAAGCTGCACACATTGGCTTGCTTCAAAGTAATTAGTGCATATTGAACCGTTAGCCAATGAAATGGGTTACGCAACTGTCAAAAATGATGAAGGTGAATAATTTGGGTGTGTGCGGATCTGTGCGTTTTGGTGAAGGTTAGCTGCATAACATACATATAAACACATGCACGTGGCTTAAAGGACACATCGGGCGAGTGCCGCAGGCACTTAGTGTCAAATATAACGGCGCTTTTTCACATATGTATTTTTAGCACTTCATTCAGCTCACATTCACGCATGACGCGCTCCATAAAAGCTATTAGCCATCAACGTGCGCTTGCCTTGGGCGCTTCGCAACGGTACATACGAACGCCACTGTTAAAAAATTTCACTCAGTTTTCACTGTTTTTTTTATTAATTTTTTTTTGTTTGGAAATTTATAAATTCATTAAGGCATACGCCGCGCGCCATTAAAGCTCACCGCATGCATGCTCCAAAAGCCATAAGCAGCAAAAACAAAAAGAAAGTTTGAAAAAAAAACACGCGCATGTGAAGCTTAAGCTTATTGGCCCACCAACAACCGGCAGCCCGTTAGAAAATATCAGTTTCAATTTGTTTGCGTGCGCGCTTTATTCGCTATTCTATTTTGATTATTTTCCATGGAATTTATTTGTAATACGCTGTGGCATGTGTTGCGTGCGCTCAGAAGCGATAAGCGAAAGCGAAAATTACAAGTAAAAAAGCAAGCGTCGATTTGCTGCCTATTATCCTTTTTCCTTTTCGCCACTTTTTTATATGTGCCATGCAAATGTGTGTGGCGTGTATGTGTGTTGACGACAATCAGTTGGCACTTACAACGGCTTTTGTGTTGTTCCAGCTTGTTGTCCTTCCCAGCACATGTGATTATGCATTATAAGAGCACAAGCCAACTCACATACATAAACACACATACAAAAATATATACACATACACACATACAAAAACATATACACATACACACATACAAAATACATACACGCATGCACCCATGCATACATAAGCATATGCATATGTTCTGCCGTTTATCGCCAACTATCGCTATTCCATTAATATTTATTGTTTGGCACAACACGCTCACAACGCCTAACGGCAGTTGGCGTACACGCTCATCTAACAATATTTGCATGCCGCCCACCATTTAGTAATGTGGTTATAACTTCAGCCCACTTAATAACCTTGTTAAGCCACATTATTCTGCTGTAAATTGTTATATAAGCGGCAAAGAGAATAAACCCTTTTTAGAAAAAATATTATACCGACAGGAAAAATACCAAAAAATTACGAAAGTTTTCAAACTATGCGCTTTCATTGGCAAGAAAAAGTGTTAACTTCAGCATTTTGCATATTACTCGATGGTATTCATTGCTTTTTTTTACTCTGAACAGGGTATATTAAGTTTGTCACGAAGTTTGTAACAGCCAGAAGGAAGCGTTGGAGACCCTACAAACTGAACGACCGAGGGCTTGTATGGAAAATTTTCGCATTTGACAAGATATGTTCACGAAATTTGGTATAGATTATTTTCTAAGCCAACAATGTAATCTCCGAAGAAATTGTACAGATCCGTTAACTGTAACATATAGCTTCCATACAAACTGAACACATAGTTAATAAAAGGAATGCACCTGTTAAGGGTATATAAGCTTCTGTGCAGCAAAAGTTAACGTTTTTTCTTGTTTTTTTTTTTAATTCGGTCACAATCGTGGCTCGATGCAACGGTGCGGTTGTTCTTCCACAATTCCGATCAGTTTCGGCGGATGTTTCTCAAGCAAAGGCCTCACTACGACCAACAATAAAAATCCTACTTGACCATCTGTCCCTCCGGAACAAATTCATGATGCACCAAAACATGGATATCGAAAAAAACAGTTATCATCTCCTTGACTTTTGAGTGGCTTTGGTGAGGTCTTATGGGTTTCGGCTCGGGTTTTTCCCTCTATACCAATGATTGTTTACTTGTTTGCATGTCAAATGTATAATCCCATGTGTCATCGGCAGTTATAACACTCTCGCTGAATGTTGGATCGGTATTCGCACGGTCAGGCATGTCCAAAGAGACCTGTTTATGGCACTTTGAAAAAGTTCAGCTTTATCGGGACGAGTCGAACAAGAACGCGTCTCATACTTGCCTGACGAATTTCAAGCATCATATCCTTCACCTTTTCAATATCATGAGTTGAAGAAATCGGAAGTCGTATAGAACGAGGCATATCTGCAATAATTTCTTGAAGACATTTTACCACTCGTATGCGTGTGTTTTTGATAAAACTGATTCACCATAAGCCTTCTACAACGTTTTCGCAACGATTCCGCACACGATATTTTGGTAGAAATATAAAATTTTAGACAAATTATCTACTCGAGATTTTTATCCATTTTAAAAATTGTAAAGCACAACTGACGTGTATCGACTTAAGCAGCTGCTGTAAAGAAACTGGTTGACGCGCTCATACATATTTGGCATAGCAATTAAGGACAGTCCTACCAACTTAGCAAAATACAGTTTTTTGAAATATCATAACCCGTAGAATTAAAATTACAATTTCCTGGTGCGTGGAACATAGTCTGTCGATGTCCATGAAGAGGACTTGTTATAAGTTCCTCTCAAACTTATCCACATTTATACGGCTGGTTAGAGACTGGACCCCTTAAAAAATGCTAAGTAATTCATACGTACACCAATCTCTAAAAATTTACTTTAAGTAAGAATTCAAATGTACAATTTTAGTGGTTAGAATATATTTGAGAATTATGCCAATTGTTCTGTCTGATATCAAGAAAGTGCATATGCTCACGGCTGAGGTAAATCTGTTCAGTTGCATTATTTCTTAATAAAGTTAACTACTTCCATATTACAAAATAGTATTATCAATGGTCTCATACAATCCTTCAAAGGATTCGGCCATTGATCGATGGCAGCACGCACAGTTTTTATTGGACGGACTCGAACCAAAGATATTTGATACTCTCCGCTTTTCTGCCGGATGCTCTTACACTCATACTCTCACCACAAACTGTAGTCCCCCAGCGGACAGTGGGTAGAATATGCCCGCGGTAGGGTATGCCTTACGACTTAGAGGCGACTAAAATTCAGTATGCCTCTATTTCAGTGTTTTGGCTCTATTCTAAATATCAGCATAGTCTTATCAGAAATAACGCTATAATACTCAGCTTGAGCTAATATTATCGACTTTGAATGAGATTTCTTCTAATGAAAAGACATGTGAAGTTCGAGCGACAAATATCACCAGTCGTTGATTTTAATAGGTGCTCAAAACTGGTAGTAGCAAAAGCTACAAGGTCTGACCGGAGACTTAGATCTGGTACCACGGGGAGTTAGCCCTTGGAGTGCGCTCCAATCTGCTCATTGGGTTTGTCCCTTAGGGGAAATTCGTGGTGGCTAAAAGCAAACACAAGGAATATTGGAATGGATTAAAAACTAGACTACCAGACGGCCCGTCATCTGCAAGTATGAAACCATGAATATTGCTTTTAAGCCATTGTTGTGTAGCTTTTGCTTCATGGCCTCGATCAGAATGTTGCTGAAAGATTCAATGCTCTCCTTCGAAGATAGTATTGCACTACTTTACCACGCCTCCTATTGGTATACTTTTATCTCTGTTTTAACTACTTTTCAACAGAAGTGAATAGGTGTAACGCCTATACAGGAGACTCCTATCAAACCATTAAAGCAGCTGAATGTTGATTTGCTTATTAAAAACTTTTTTCAACAGTGAAGTTTTTCATCTGTAAAAATGATACTTTCATGGCCGCAGACTAATTAGCTACGTTGTGAAGGAATTACCAGTTGACCGACGGTAAGTGAAGATCATATCGAATAAGGCGTGATGTTGATCTGGTCGATATAGTTTTCAAATAGTTTTCTGTTTTCTAAGGGAATTTCTGCGATTGCGTTCGCAAACAGTGGGACGACCACGTCTCTGTCTCTCATTAACTGTAGCCGTTTGTGGACCGATCAATAATACGGTAAACAAACCTTCACGAAATATTGAGTTTCTAATAAACTCATACATTTCACTTGATTTTTTGCCACACTTATTTAAAGTAATCACCGCAATAAGTATTTTTTGGCCGAATATCGTGGCAATGGTGAGCCGAAGCGGAAAAACCACGACACAGTAGATCAAAAATCAGGGTCAAATTTATTCAAACGATATACATTATAAAGTGTCTTTTATTACAATAAATTATTTTGTACAACTTGATCAATTAAACTCAAAAATTGAATTGATTTCAGTAATCCAGCTAAATTTATTAAAATTCTCAAAAAGATTATGAAAAACGAGTAAATTTTTCATATAAAATATGTGCACTGTATGTTTCGTATATAATCCAATCAGAAAATTCAAGTGTAAATTCCATTCGCAGCACTGGCTCGGCAGCCTCAATGTTGCGTAACTTTTTAAAATTCTAAAATCTCCGCAGTCATCGCTAAATCCTACGTGCATCACTGCTAAGCACCTGCAATAAAAGCGTAAAGTCGCCGCAATCGCTGCAACGTATTGCATAACGTGTGCAACTTAGCTATACAGTTATGACATTAAATGGCTCGTAATAGTGCTATAAAATCGTAACTTAAGCTACCATCGAACAACTATAACCACAATAATAACATAGTACACATAACAGGAAAGCTGATTAGTTATGCAGATTTGGGCGCGCAGGCAACATGTAATAGCGCCAACGAGCGGCCATTTGCCATGTGGATTGGGCGGTTTAGTGTTTACGCTTCGAATTACATGCATAAGTGCTTTGTGTGTAAAATTTCATAAACTTAATACTTGTAATTGTTCTCGACTGAAGTCGATGATTTTTGGGATATTAATTATGCTGATTTAACAAGCTCGATAAATAACCGATTTGGTCATAAAGTTTTTTTTTACTTTTTGAGTATTTTTAAATCTATTATATACCGTTATGACTTAAATTTACAACGGTTTGTTTCCTTTAGACTCTCTTTTTTAATTTTAGTACTTATTTGCTTACATAATAACAGAAATATTAATTTTTATATCATCTATTAATTTCAAACAGTCTGGCAACCCTTCCCGAGAACAGTTTCAGCATTTAATATTTTTGCCTCGTATTATACAATAACTATTTGTATTATTTATTTGTTACATAAATTTAGCAGATTTAAATTTTGTAAACAGCTGGCAACCCTAATCAAAAATTTGTCATTATAGCACTATGTACGACGCGTTAGGTTTGTAAAATAAAGTTTTGTTTATTTTAAGTGTTTCAAAATCTGATTTATTTTACTTCGCTAAACATTAAGGTGGTAACCCTCCTCAAAATTTTTTTTTGATACTGTATGCTTTTTTAAACTTTTTTTTTTGAGATTCATATTGCGGTTATTTATTTACCTTTTCAATTTTTTTTTAATAAAAATTAAAATTTTATATTAGGTGGTAACACTACTCAATAATTTTCGTACTTAAATTAAGCCTAACCTTTCAGTTTTGAATCCGTTTTGTGGCGTTTTTCGAATGTAATTATATTTGACACAATTTTTTTCCGACATCTGGCAACGTTTAAACTTCAACGTAATTCAATATTTTTGGCTCATATTATACTATACTTTTACTACATACATACATTTATTATTTATTTGTTATATAAATATAATTGATTTAAATTTTTTAAACAGCTGGCAACCCATATCAAAAATATTTCAGTATATAACTATTTAAGGCATATTCATACACATATGTATGTACATATGTATATTATTTGTAAAATAATTTTTTTTTTAGTTTAAGTATTTTAATTCTTAATTTATTTTATTTCATTAAGCATTAAGGTGGCAACCCTCCCCACAAATTTTTGATGCGTCAAGCTTTTTTAAAAGTTTTTTTGTTATTTATATTGCAGTAATTTCTTTACCTTACCAATTTTATTAAAATACAATTTTAATTTTTATATTAGTTGGCAACACCACTCAATAATTTTCTTGCTCAAATTTAAGCCTAGCCTTTCCGTTTCAAATTCGTTTTGTGTCGTATATTTTATGGTAATCATATTTTACACAATTATTTTCGACATCTGGCAACGCTTAATTTTTATTTATTTTAAACCATTTAAACGTTACACCAAACAGTAGAGCAAACATTGTTATACAGTTACATTTACTGCGAAAAAGCTCGCTATACTGCTCACGTGATGAAATTTTGTTGCGTTACAAAATTTCGTTGCAACTGTGATAAGATAAGTAACACAAAATACCTTTAAAAGAGCTAAAGAGTTTTCTTAAAAGACGTTATTTGTAACAAGTTTAGCTGAAGAATGAACTCTTAACCCCATTTTTGAACTTTTGAGGTCTTCGAAATATGGTAAGGAACTGCTCAGCACAGTTGAAATTAATGCAAATTAGCAGATCTCCTTGTAAAACAGCTATAAATCGCCATAAAGCGGAACTTGTTTTTAAATATTTTTTCTACACAATCAGGTGGCAACGCTTGAAAGTCAAAAACATCAAAACCATGCAATTAAACAAATCAAATAACTTCCTATGAATTTTTTAATTGTTTGTAAACACCTCACAAATAAAATTTCGATTAAAGACTCAATCACTTTCAAAATCAACAATTTCAGAAAATATGCCACAGCTCGCAATAACACTGAATAACTAATTACAATTGGCATATGTGAATTTTTTAAATTTCTGTTAATTTATTTATTACAAAAACATTCAAAACTCACACACACATGAACACATGTGTCACTTGTTTATTACTTTCCAAACAGATTTATTTCATTTTATTTTTTTTTATGCAGAAAAGTGTGCGCTCAAATTTGATTTATTATTCATTCGCAACATAAAACGTAAATAATTCATAGCCCAAAAATTTTAAGCCAGCAAAAGCAAAGCAAGGAAAAAGTGAATTAAAATACAGCCAATTCGAGCAGCTGTGCATAAGAAATGAGTTCAAATCAACTACAAAAAGGACAGGGGAGGGCAAGCAAAACACACAAAGAAAGGGGCACGCATAGAAAGAACAGTGGCAATTTGTGCGTACATGCAGGCATTAATGTTACTCATACGCCACGGGCAACAGGCTGACACCGTGCGAAGTGCCTACAATGTTTCGATACAATTGAGACATTCAAAAGCAGCAAAGCAGTGGTAAAGGGAAGCAGGGAGCGTGAGGTCGAAGTTTTTTCTAGCCGCAAGTGTACAAGGGCACGTGCGTGGGACATATGTTACGCATTTGTGGAGTGAAGTTTTATCAGTATTTTATAAATGGGGGTATGTCTGATATTTGTTGCGTGTGCTGGAAGATAAGCGAAGGGCAAGCACCCATCCTATAAATAAGTGATTTAAGTAGTAATTTTGAAAATAGTTGGAGATAGTATTAAAAGTGTATGTGTTTTCAATAGCAAATACATTTTCGAGTTTTTTCAGTGCCTTCTCCATTGTGAAATAGTGAAATTTATCCGAAAGGCAGTTGAAAGAAAACTTACAACTACTATTATGTACGACTATAGTAGCCGTGAAAAAACCCAGGTATGTTGACGGAATGTTTGAATATACCAAGGTTAGTGGCCATTCACAATACAAAATGCGCTTAAAATAACCATGGACCGGAAACTAACAGTCTTTTATAATTGGGTAGCTAATTATCGTTATTGGGTAGAGTGCTGACTCTGCTATAGCCTGGCGCCCATACCAGTCTTATCCCAAAGACGCTCTATGCAATTAATAGTGAGGTTAGGCACACTTTAAACAGCCTTGAGTGCACTATTAATGAGTTCAAGGCTAGTATGGCGGCTCCGCTATTTGAGTGGATGGTCATTTTTCTGAAGGAGGCAGCACTCCAAAGCAGTCAGTCTATTGCTGCCTTAATGGCTGTAACTTCGTCCTGGAAGACACTGCAATACATAGGCTGCTATATATATTTCTGGACTAGGCAACACTAAGTGTTGCCAGGTGCAATCTGACATTTCCATTGGAAAGTTTGACATTTTTTAGCATAACATCACTCAGACATCACTCCCGGCCAATTTGACAATCGCTCAAAAAAAGGCTTGTGTGGATTGGTGTAAAGAAATGCTGAAAAAATACGATCGCGGTGCTTCAAAAGACATTTATAAGATCGTCACAGGTGACGAATCATGGATCTATGCGTATGAGCCCGAAACAAAACAGCAATCGATCGTGTGGGTCTTCCAAGAAGAGCAAAATCCAACGAACAAAAAAAAAACATTTTCGTTGATAAATATTCCTATTTTCATTATTCGGCCAGAAATATATATAGCAGCCCTCGTAGTAGGTAGAGAGACAGTAAACCCATCTACCAACCTTTCCCCCAAGCTTTGACCCATCCATAAAGAAGCTCACTGCCCCCCTCCTCCAACGACTTCTTCCCACCCACAACTCCCTCGCCAGTATATGGACATAGAAGAAGCCGCCACTTCTCGGTTTTGCAACTCCATGATCTAAGTAATCCGGTATGAAGTCAAATTGAGGGAGGATTTCTGAGTGTTCAGACACGTGTTCTTATAGGAATCCAGATACACTTCGTTTGATAGCAATTTTCACAGTCATACGCCTTCCGACGATGTATACGGGCAATATGTGCGAGATGGCTTAGTGCACCACACATGCTGATGAGCTCCGTTCGCATATTGCGCTTGACTATGGTGTCATAGAGCCAGAGAACCACTTTCAGTGAGAGACCCGACCTCTTGCCAATGGCTCCTTTATATCAGTACAAGGTAATCGATGCCTTTTTTGCTCTTTTTCCGATATTTGGCTTCCACTTACTATCCAGGATGAGCCTTAGATATTTCACTGTATCCGCCAGTTGCAGTCGAATGTTTCCCATTTGCAAATGCGATAGCATCTTCTAGTAAATAAAACCATCTCGGTTTTACTTGGGTTGATGGTGAGACCATTTGCGACTGCCCAATTTATTACGACGCTGAGCTATACCTACGTCAACTCGTAAACTCAGCAACTTTCCTTTGACCATAAGCGCTACATTGCCTGCATAGGCAATCACCCGACAGCGACTATCTTCAAGTTTTTTAAGCAGGTCATTAACGACTAGAATCCATAGAGAAGGAGAGAGTATTGCACCTTGTGGGGTCCCCTACTCACATTTCGTCGAGCAGGTGCATTGCTCCATTTCGCTAGAATCACTCTGTCGCCCAGAAGACTGAAAATGAGATGTTTGAGGTTTTGATTCAACCCCAAGACCATCCATAGAAGTTACGACTGCTTCCAGATAATTGGAGATTCCAAGTGTAGACAGGTCCTACTCCACCTGGTCTTTCCAAAGGAGTTGAGGTCTAACTCTTCCTCTGCCCTCTATTAATCGACGCATCTTTTCGTAGAATTTTCAAGCGATGTTGGTGAGCTTGGCAAGCTCTTCGTACTCACGAATTTACGAAGAGTTTAGTTTATTAAAAAGAAGAAAATTATTTTTGTTAAACTCCGGTTTGATCTAAGCGAGTTGTTAATTCGATTCGCCACCCGTAAGATTTTGTCTAAAGTAGCTAATAATTGCTTACTGTAGCAATTTTTCAATTTTCAACTAATATTTGTATTCAAAATAATCTTCTTTGCCATCTACACTGCTTATTTCCATATTTACCATCATCATTTATGAGAAATCCTAATGCACATACCGATTACTACCAATACACTCTCAATCGAAATCTTAGAATATTGAAAGCATCCACATTTATTTTCTAGCAACACATACTACAAGCTATAAACAGCTCACATGCTTACGAGCAGTGCAACAAGCTGGCCAAAGAAGGATTTCTTGCCACCAGCGCTTTGGGTACTTTGCTACGTGTGCGAATGTGTGGGAAGCAAAGCGAAAAAGAGTAAATGTTTGCAGACAAATCTCCAACAATCCCCTACCATTTGTGCGGCGATGAAGTGAAGAGTGGAAGCTTTACGTCGCAGCATGCTGTAGGTGGATCAAGTGGCACTACTATAGACGGATTTCGCAGCAAAGTTGCACAAATAAAAGTGGATGTGCTGCAAAAGTAGAGTAGATGCTTCAAAAACTTGCGAAAATAGCTCGAAAGCGGACGGACGACAGCAGCGCAGCTTAGCAAGCAATTAAAAGCACTCGTGCTGCAGCAAAAGTGGAACTATTGATTTCTCGAGGATTATGAGCAATCGCGTTGACGCAAAGTTGTCGCAGCTAATTTGAGAAGAGAGTGTTCAAGTCGGCGAAAATAATTGCGAAAAGAAGCGCATAAACAGGGAAAGTGCATAAGTGTAAAGCTCGTGCAAATCCACGCAAGTTCTGCACAACTTGGGCACGCTTGGACTTCGCTAGCGAAAGCTTCGTTTATACGCAATTAAAATTTTTATGATCGCGCCAAGCACAAAGGTACATAAAGCGGCAACATTAAAATTAAACGTTAGAAAAAGCGGCGAAATTAACTTATTAATGCAGTTAGACTGCGTACGTAACGGTTAAAACATGTATGAATGGCACAGAAAAAGCAGATACATCCGCGCGCATTGAAGTGTGGAAAACACTTTTTGATGCAATAAGGTAAAAAAAGCGAACTTTGAAAATGTAGAAATGTAACTTTTCATTTTTTTTTTAAATGCTGCCACCTATTTAAAAAATTAGGAAAGTATATGAAAAACTGACGCTTTTTATTTTAAAAATATGGCATTTACATAAATGAAAAGAAACGTTTGAATATATAATTCCGTAATACTTTCGGAATTTTTCCTTTATAGGGCTGCCAGATTTCTCACAGTTAGAGTTTTTCAAATATAAAGTTATAACAACAAGATTAGTATTTCAACATTTAAATGTAGAGGAACGTTTGTGGACGTAGTTTCGTTATCCTTCTGTAATTTGAGGGTTGCCAGATTACTCACAATTAAGGTTTTCAAATATAAAGTTATAAAGACAAGGGATACTACCCTTAATTAAAATCATAAGAAAAAAATGTTTTTATTTTTTTTTTAATAGAGTTGCCAACTCGGAAGTATTTATATGTATATGTATGTGTATACATTCATATGTAAATGTATTGCAAGAATAATTAATAAAACATACAGCATACAAAAACAAACTTAACCAGCGCTAACTACACTAAACCACACTAATTTTAGAATATGATTGCCACCTATTTAAAATTTTTTTTTTAAAACAATATTTTTTACAATATTATTAAAACAAAGGAATTATATTTTAATATACTGAGCAATGTAAGGCAATTCAATAATTTTAAATTTTTTTATAAGGGTTGCCACCTGGTTTGAAAAATTGTGTCAATTTATTGAGTCTTGGGAGGAATGTATTGCATCGCACACTTTTAATTATAAGTACTGTGATATAATTAGATAAAAAAAAATTTGATTAAGGATACTTTACTTTAACAGGGTTGCCATCTGCAAAATTATTAAACCATTAATTCATTCATGTGTTTATATACATTTTTATGTTGGATTCTTTGATAAATAGTAGATGACATTTTTTTAATTTTTACACAGAGTTGCCACCTATTTAAAACTTTTGGGAAAAAATATATAAAATATTAATGTGTAAAGGAATTTTCAAGAAATGTGTTTAACAATGTTGCCACTTATAAAGAAATTTGTAAAAATAATATAACCAAATATAAATATTTCAAACAATTTTCAAAAAATTAAGCAAAGATCTAACGGATTCTCTTCATAACCCAGAAAAATCCTACATACATATATCTGCATTCTAACACCAATTGATGTTTTTGGTAGTTATACGAATATATGTATGTATGTAAATACATGTAGGAAAATATCTCCATTATGTATAACCTGATATTTATAGAAATAATGATAAAATTGTACTCAGTAACAGTTACTGTCAGAAACTGTTCAAAACAGAGTTGCCAGTATGCTTAGAGGCACTTTACTTTTTGTTAACTTTCTCATTGTCTGTAGTATGAGCAGTATAAATACATAAATCACAGCACTTTTTCTTCACTAGGGTTGCCATTTTACATAATTTATCTAATTAAGGCGGCAATTCAGCAATATAGCTACCAATGTGCTTTAACGTAATAGTACTTAATAGTCTGTTATGTATTGTTACTAGGTAAGCATATTTCAAAAACAATCCCTGAAAATATTTTACGGCACAGAGTTGCCACTATGTCATTAATTTTTTTTTTTTATATTTTTTAAACTAATAAAATAGACGCTGCAATGTATGTGTTGCAAAATTATGGAAAAAATATTTTTTATTACCGAACAGAGTTGCCACTTTGTTTAAATATATTCTTAACATTTAAATTTATCAGTAAAACGAAAATTTAAACTTTTATTTTGAAAAATTATGAGAAAATTAATTTTTTAAATTGTCTCCATTTCAATGTACACAACTGTATTCTCTGTTACGTGGCAGCATGTCACTTGAGAATGCCTTAAAACGACATAAAGCACCAGTTGTAGCAACTAAACCGCACAACTTACAATTTACAAACGCACTGACACACACACAAACACATAATTGGACTAACGGTATATTTTACAGCGCGCGCGCTCAATGCAAGCAAAACAGAAAGAAAAATAAGGCGATGTGTAACTGTAAAAGAAATCGTGCAACCGGTTGTACACGATACACGAAACTTGCTCGCATTACTAATGCCAAGGGCAAAGGCGCACACATACATACTTATGTACATATACATATATGACACACACACAAGCACAGAAATGCATTTGCAACCGCACGAAGTCACACAGCGGCGCTGCTAATATAGCAATGCTCCACCACATACCCCGGCTTTGGTGAATGTACATATATGTACAACAACACTGCTACATGTGTTTCCATGCAAATTTGACTGCTTCCTGCAACTAGTCGTTGCGGTGTCGGTTGCTTGGTTGCCAGCGGGGGCACGGCGAAGGCGCGGACGTGCTTTTAAATATGCACTACAACTATCACTCAACTTTGTTGCAATTTAAAATACACAGCGCGAACTATACAGAGCACACAAAGCCGCACACACACACATGCAAGTTCGCGCACGTGTATGTGTTTTCACAAAATAAATGGCAATTTCCGCGCATATGTACTCGCTTGCTGCAGCAGCGCGCCTCACTTGCCATTCCACATTAATTTCAACATTTTATTCATATAGGCGCCGGGGGGGAGCGCGCAACGAGGAGCGCCAATTTCATTTAAACGACTTTGCGCATAAATATAAACACACACACTCACACATGCATACATACAGCTGTACATTCAGATGTGCTTATAAATACACTTAATTGTGTGGAAGCGTACAACTGTTGCATACTTTTGTGGGCTTTCGCATGCTTTATGTGTGGGCGCAAGAGCTACTGTGCCGTCGTGTGTTTAACTGCGTTTATATTCGAAAGGAAAAGGCTTAGACATTCGCTCGGCGGAAACCATTGCTTTCATACTGCTAATAAGCAGGCAATTGAATGCTAATAAGAACCGCTAATAAACGGATTATTAAAAAGGAAGGAAATACATTCGTAATGCTTTATATATAGAGACTTTCAGTGAGAAAAATGTGCTAGAGGATTTTGCGTAATGTTGTTAATAATGGTTTCTTCAACTGACAAATGAGATTTTTATTCCTATTATATAATGGCACATATTATGTAATAATAAGAAAAATACTAAAATAAAAACGGTTTAAGAAATATATTAAGCGAGTTCGACAGCGGTACTCTGCCAACGTCTTACAGCGACTAAAACTGTAACTTTATTCTCAGTTGGCCTTGACAAGAGACAGGAGAGAGCTAGAGACATCAGTGCTGAAAAATCTTAATAATAGAATCTGGTAAGATAGTTTGTGCAGAGCTGAAAGTATCAGAAATGCCGGCCGAGCTATTCAAACATAGCGGAGACGAACTGATAAGCAGCATGCATCAGCTTCTTTGTAGAATAGGGTCAGACGAAAGTAAGTCCGGCGATTGGAATTTAAGGGTACTCTGCCCAATCCACAAAAAGTGAGTTCCCATAATCTGCGCCAACTACCGTGAGATAAGCCTCCTCAACATCGCATATAAAGTACTATCGAGCGTACTGTGTGAAAGATTAAAGCTCACCGTCAACAAACTGTTCCAAATCTTGGAAAAGATCCCTGAAAGAGCAACGACGCATACCGCTTCTTCATCGATTTCAAAGCCGCTTTTGACAGCATGAAAAGGAACTGCTTCTCCGACAAGGAGGCTCCCTATCGTGTGACTTCTTCAATCTGCTGCTGGAGAAAATAATTAGAGCTACAGAGCCGAATATAGAAGGTAAAATCTTTTATAAGAGTGTACAACTGCTGCCGGACACCGACATTGATATCATTGGTCTCAAGAACCGCGTAGTTAGCTCTGCTTTCTTCAGACTGTTTAAAGAAGGGTAGCAAGTGGGTGTGGTAGTAAACGAGGGTAAGACGAAATATCTCTTCTTCTTTCAAAACAGCTTTAAAAGAAGCCATATTTTATTATGAAATTAATCAACATCACGTTTAAACGTCGTTGGACATTCCATCCATATCAACTTAAAGTGTCTTCTTTCATGAAATATCCACAAAATGTATGCAGGTCAGGCATGAATGGCTTTCCAGACTATTTTGACCTTTTCAGATTTATTTTACTTTCTTATTTTTTTATTTTTATTTTTATTTTTTCTATTTTTTTTTTATTTTATAATGCACCATCGCTTAAACGCACATCCATTAAAATGTTGTTGTAGTAATTGCGAAGAATATTTACATTATACGCTTATTCATGCGTTTCACTTTTCATCCGCAAATAAATAAATCACTTTTATTGTGGCTGCTGGCATTGAGCAACAACACCAACAATTTTATCATACGCAAATATGCTCGTGTAACTGTAAATATATACATGTACAAGTCGCAAAGGTTACAGTTACTTACACATGCAAGTACACACTAGCATACGCACGCACAGCGCGGCCTCAGTTGAAGTTGAAGCCAGCTCTCTCGCTTACCTTGCAAAGCCATAGAATACGAGTGCGCGCATGGCGTATGAGTAACTTTCGGTATTTTGCCAAATTTTCGGCTTAGCTTTTTAAACTTAATATGAGTGACTGGCAAATCGCATGAAAGACGTCAAAATGTTTCACAACGCACGACAAATGCGACCTGGTCGAGGGGGAGCGGGGTGAATGAATGAAAGAAGGTCAACGCGTTGACAGATGTCGCGCGCAAACAAAAAACGTTAACGTTATGAGTGGAAGGAGTGAAGGCAGGTGTATATGTAGTTGTAAGTGTATAGACATAGTGGAATGTGTGTGTGCATAAGATGTAGTTGAACAATTTTAAAAGCGTGCTTGCTAAAATTTTGCTCGTCAATGTCACATACGCTTGCGAAGCAGTCATGTACACACATATACTTGCAAGTAGCTGCATGGCGAGTGCGCAGGGTAAACTGCAGCTGCGTGTTGACTGCTGCAAATTGAAAACCGAAAATTTTGACATTTTGAAGCATCAAGCCGCAGTATGCGTAGTGACTTAATATGCTGTTTTCTGATGGATATGGCAAATAAATGTAGTTATATGACTTAGAAGCTTCTCCGGAAAGTGTATAATAGCGATAGAGCTTCATAAAAAAATGGAAAAAAAACTTAATCTGAAAGTGAGTGCGCGGCAGAAGTGAAACTAGCATTACAAAGTTGTAAAGATTCGGGCAGACTTGGCATGAATTTGTGAGCTATGTATTTTTCAGCTATATTTAATAGAGAGCAAAATTAATTTACCTCTTAATTTCGTTATTCAGTTCCATCATTCCGAAAGTATTATAATAACTAATATTAGCTAAGTTGCGAAATATGACCAACTAATACTATTTAAATGCTTTCTTAAGCACATCAAATATGTGTCAAGTACCTTTCAGTTAATATCAATATTGAAACATTGAATTTATTTTTCCCTTCCCTTTCATACCTTTTCGTACATTCCTCCGACATAAATTTTACTTAAAACTATTTATTTTGATATGCGCATTGTAATATTTCATAAATTAAATCGTTGCATTTAAAGAATTTTTTTTTTGAAATGGCAACCCTCTTTAAAAAATTGTTAACTTTACTCTTCTTTATTTGGAAACCCATAGTTTATTGATTTTTTTGTGTATTTTAACAATATTTTTATATTAAAATTTTTAAAAAGGTGGCAACCATCTTCAAGAAAATATTTTGAGATCGAAAACTTTTCGTTAACGCATGTTGTCGATCTTTTGTCATTGTATACATATTTTTATGCCAAATTTTTTTTTTACACGTGGCAACACTCCTTCGAAAATTTTCAAATGTAAACGTTGGTGTGCCTGTTCCAATTGAAACACTTATTACAGTGTTTTTTATTTTATAATTTTTTTTTTTATTTCCACATTGTAATATTTATGTATTAAATGGTTGTATTTAAAGAAATTTTTTTAGCAAGTGGCAACCCTCTTTACTAATTTTTTAACTTTACGCCTCTATATTTGGAAACACATAATTTATTGATTTTCTTATACATTTTAACAATATTTTTACATAACAATTTTTGAAAAGATGGCAACCATCTTCAGAAAAAAATATTGAAATGCAAAATTTTTCGTAAACGCATATTGACGATTTTTTGTCATTGTATACATATTTTTATGCCAAATTATTTTTTACACGTGGCAACACTCTCGAAAAAAAATGTAAACGTTGATGTGCCTGTTCAAATTGAAACACTTATTACAGTGTTTTTTATTTTATAATTTTTCCTATTTCCACATTGTAATATTTATGTATTAAATGGTTGTATTTAAAGAAATTTTTTTAGCAAGTGGCAACCCTCTTTACAAATTTTGTAACTTTACGCCTCTATAATTGGAAACCCATTGTTTATTGATTTTCTTATACATTTTAACAATATTTTTACATAACAATTTTTAAAAAGGTGGCAACCATCTTCAGAAAAAAGTGTTGAAATGTATTCTACCTGCCAGTTTTGCTTAAATTTTAATATATATGTTCCATTATTTTTCTAATATATGTACATATGTTAGATATTACAATATTTGATATTATCTACAATGTCGTTATCTTTCGACCAATTCAGCGATTTTATCATGGAAATGTATCTCCATAAACTGCACAAATTTTATTGGCGGCTTATGCAATTGGAAAATTTTTTTGACATAATTATTTATGCAACTCCTTTAGGCTAAGATTAAGCAGATTTGGTCTTTAAATTTAATATTAAAGAAACTCTACAGCCTTCACTCACAGTTCAACGAAAGGCGAGAAAGATCTACAAGATACTTTGACATAACTTCTAACCTAAAAAATATTTTTGTTTACAAATTACAAAAACTGTTTACGCCAAAAACTTTACTGTCAACAAAAGTATATACAAATATGTTCCACTAAAAATTTGAGAAAACAGCACTTGAAGAACTTTAACATCCACTATCTACTTGCCCAGCACCCGCACATAATTAAACGCTTTGGCGTTTAAAATAACCACACAAGAAAATAATAACAACAACATGTCAGTCATGCGTCAGAAAACAAGTGATTACAACTCACCGTCAATTTGTTGTTAAACCATAAAAAAGATACTAAAACCGAAAGTAAACAGCGCTTATCAGCGGTGCACATCTGCGTGGCACCAGAGCTACCGAAATCATTTGTGTGCCGAAGATAAGCAAACCCGATTGCAAAGAGAGAGAGCAAATTTGACAATGGAGAAGTGCATAAATAAGATAACGCCTCTAAAATCGTGTAGAAACAGACAGGGATACAATATATGCATTAGGGTGGGTCAAAACACGAATGCTTTTTTTCGATTCATACTCTGAAAAATTGGTTCATATATGTACACCTCTAAGAAAGACTCACCAAGTATAAGCTCTTAATTGAAAAGTTGATGGAACTTGCGAACTTTTCTATCTGATAATTAGAAAAATTAGAAATACCGCCACAATTAAGGGCTTATCTTATTATTGGAGGGCATGTCTTAGAGGTGTCTATCAACCTATATTTTGGAGTACTAGGCAAAAAACATTCGGTTTATTGACTCACCTTAATGTACATATATTGTATAATATACAAGTAGATAGTTTTGATTAAAATAAGGGCTTGCAACTAGCACATAACCTAAAGCGCTTCAAAAGATAAAAGTAATACGTGTGTACAATATTGTTATATAATTTTAGATAAAGGATGAGAGGTTTTTTTTAGATAAGTGACTTTTCAAGTAGAAATAGAAAGCTTATAATTTAGTTATATGGCGAAGAATCTAGCTTTATTATAAGATAAGGGCTTGACATTTTGTTTTAAAAGTGATTTTGAGCAAGTGGCCGCCGGACCGGCCTCCAGTTAATTTCAGCACAGTTTTCGACCACTTAGTCGACAAAAATTTCTGTATGCTCCGCGCAGGCAATGGGTGTCGCTGTTCACAATGTCATGATCTCAAGCTGACTCCTGTCAGAGTCAATACATTGCAAAAAGGCAACTCCTAGCGAACGTATTTTCCCAGCCATTCCCTTATGTTGTACTGCTTTACATGCATTCTCAGAAATAGGTGAATGGGTAATATAAAGGGAAGAGGTCAGCACGCTTCCATACCTGTGGAAAGAAACGGAAGCAGTAGTATTCTATCAGTGCCCAAAATGAAAGTAATCAGACTTCGCTTGGTGGGCCAACTGGAGGACGTAAAACGTGCCATAATTAATCAACGAAGATGGCGGCCAAAGCTACATCCTCCAGATCAATAAGACGGCCGAGGATATTCTGTACGCGAGGTTCGGGAAGAGGCGTGTGGTGTTGGAAGCGTGTTCCTTCGTCTCAAGAAGCGCCACCCTGCAGACGGCAACAAAAATACATTGGAGATGGATAAAGTAGAAAAGGGACTCGGCATAGAAAAGGCTATGGCGACTTCACTTGTCCTACAAGAGGTGAAGGTGGAGAAAGAATCCAGTCAACAGTCTGATGGTCCAAAACTAAAACCTAACGAACTTCAAGTGAACCTCCACAAAAGTAAGATCGCCTCTGCTAAGCTTTTTCTCAATATAGAGATAGGCGGCTTTAATCCAGAAACCGTGGGTTGCTTTAGGTAAATTGGTCGCTGGACTGAAGTCGCAAAACTACACAACTTACACCTCGAGCGTAATTAACATGGTAAAATCAGCGATTTTGATGAAGAAAAGTTTAATTTTCTATATTGATTTCAGTCTTTGCAAAGACGATCTGATGGTTGTGGAAATGAAGGGTTCCAAGAAAGAGTCTAGTCCTGGCATCCTGCTATAAGCGTTGCGAGGCGCCTACATCAATTAGCGGGTTGAGTACCGCAGGACCCATTATCAGAAACATTTTAAACATAATATTATACACAAGTAGAAATACAACATGATGCAAATGAACATCCTCCAATTCAGACACGAAAAAGCCATTAATCGTGGCTCTCCATTGGCTGCACTATTATGGCCGACTTAATTTTTTCGCGAGTATTTTTCATTCGTACAAATCATTCAAAGAGGGTCGAGAACGCGAGAACATCAACTTATGATCAACACCTCAATAAAATAAAGGAATTGGTGCAGAGATCTTACTAGCATCGTTGGAATATTGGAAGGATCAGTGATTACCATTTTGAAATATTATTTGGGCCTTAGAGGAGTAAAAGTTTTTTTTTGGAAAAATAGCGTTGCAATGCTTTCCCACTGCCAGAATGTCATGAAAAGTTTATTACTGGCGATGAGTCTTGGATCTATGCTTACGACCCTGAAACAGACGATCAATCGCCCGAATATCGTGGCAGAGGTGAGCCGAAGCCGAAAAAGCCGCATCAAAGCAGGTCAAAAATCAAGGGTGTGTTGAAAGTTTTCTTCGATTATTGAGGTGTGGTGCATCCGAGTTCCTTTCGACCGGCCTAATGGTCAACAAGGAATACAATTTGAATGTTATGCGTCGTTTGCGCGGAGCTATTCGTAAGAAGAGGTCGGAATTATGGGCCAACAACTCGTGATTTTTGCACCACAACAATGCACCGTCGCATACTGCATTGATCCTTCATGATATTTTCGCTAAATTTTTAAGCAATATCGTGCCGCAACCACCTAATTCGCCTGATTAAGATCGGTGTAACTTCTGGCTATTTAGAAAACTCAAATAACCCCGCCGGGGAAACTGTTTTAAGTCAATTGAAGACAATAAAAGTGAATTGCTATGCGCAATTAAGGTTTTTCCGGATATTGACTTTAACAACGGTTTTGAGGACTAGAAAAAAGACTTGCACAAGTGTAATGTGGCCAAGGGGAGTCAGTTTTTGATATATCCATTAGAATATATCGAAATCGGCAACAACCGTTGGTTCAGGTTTTTAAGCTTGGCCTTAAAAATCGGTCGCTCGATTTACATCTACAGTCTCTTATGCAAACTTGTTCAGAATGATCTATAGAACATTTTCCTTATATGATTTTATATAGAAAAAAAACTCGAACCGCTCTAATGTACATACATACATATATCCGAGCGAATCCGATGACGAAACTAGTCAAACCCTTTATTATTTTATGATTTTATCAACAAATTTGTTTAGCTTAAACCACAAATAACAGTAATCACATAATAACTCGTTTTTATAGAACGTTGAACGTTGCTGCTGCTGACGCGCTTGCTAAAGTCTTATCTGCGCGCTTCATTTTTCATTTTTTTTGATTTTCTTGGGCACAATCAAATACCACGTGAGTTGGTACAACAACAAACGCAGTGATGTTTATTGATATATAATTTTTACAAACAGATATTTCTCACACAAAATAAATAAATATAATAAATTCAATAGCCCAATTACGAAATGCGGTCGCTTCAGCTCAGCGAGATGATGACACAACGCACAAGTTCAACTGATGTGTTTACTCAACACACACACACACATACATGCGCATATGTATGCACGTGCTTCGCTTCACGGAAAGTGGGTGCAAAAATGCAAAATCTCAAGTGCTCTTATTTTGCAGTATTCACTTGGAAAACACTGGTCCCTCTTGCGCCTCTTGTCCCGCATTGAGACTGTTGAGATAAATACGACCTAACATACACATACACATATACGTGTGTCTGCGCTAATTTATATTAATAAAACAAAAACTTTTGTATAATTAAGTAAAAGCGCAAAGTAAAATAAAAGCGAAGCAAAAACAAAAACAAATCCACTTGACAGTAAATTTTGTGATAAAGCAATGTACTGAAGCACATAATCCCTTAGTATAATATTTGGTTTTTGCTTGCTAAATATAGCGAGCGGCGATTAAAGCTGTTGGAAATGCGCCTCGAATTCGTCTTGAAAGTTTTCCTCAGCCGAAGGAGCTACAAGCGGAGTAGTAACTTTTGTTGTTGCATGATTAAAATTAACAACAATAACGTCAATGAGTTTTTATTATGCAACAGCAATGTTGTGGGTGTTGAGTTTCTAAGGAAACTTTTCTCATCTCAAATTAGTAATTTTGTTTTGTTGTTGTACTATGAACAACACTTACCATAAACAATTCAGGAAGAGCTAACTTCGGGTATAACGGAACATTTTATACTCCTGCAACTTGCAAATATCAAAGCCAGGGAAGTACCTTCATTTACATGAGGCTTGTTAGTAATGTGGAATCTAAGGCAAGTTTTCACCCGATTTTATTCTAGAAATTTTGATACCCAGATATATAGTACTACAATTAGGAAAGAATTCTCTCTGAATTTCAATTTCAAATTCACACATTGACCGATATTTTCGGTCAGAAGTCAGCTATATATACAGGGGTCCACATATTGTGTACCTGTGGGCTTGAACAGATTTGGTTCGATTTGAACAAATTTTGTCCTTAAGGTGGCATACTTTAAAGGTATTCGTGCAAAGTTTTAACCCGTTATATTAATTGCTTATTGATTTGTACACTCGAAAGGAAAGATTTCGGTTTCCGATTTCGCCCATTTACACACTTTAACATAAACTTGGTTTAAATCAGTCGGGCCGGCCTCTAGATAAATATTATATGTATGTTCACGTAAAAATGGGCGGTGCCACGCCCGTCATCGAATTTTCACTCCGGCTCCATTACAGTCTTGTCATACCACCATTAGCTTCTTTGTAGAATGTCCGACGATTGGCGCTCTGCCCAATTCACCAACAGGGAGACGCTACAATCTTGGACTTCATCAGTGAGAGCAAGAAAAGGAGCTGCCGCTGTGTCTGAATTTGGTATCCCCGCAAAACTAATACGGCTGTGTAAACTGACGTTCAGCAATATCAAAAGCTCCGTCAGAATCGGGAAGGACCGACCGACCGAGCCGTTCGAGAAAATAATTCGACCTGCAAAGCTCAGTAGAGAAGGTACAATATTCTACAAGAGCGTACAATTGCTGGCGTAGGCCGATGCCATCGACATCATTGGCTATAGCAACTGCGCCGTTAGTTCTGCTTTCTCCAACTTCGACAAAGAAGCGAAACAAATGGGTCTGGTAGTAAAAACAGTCGTCGCATTCGACAGTCATAACTTCGAAGTCGAGGATAATTTAGAAGTGTAGTCCTCTCTCGACCCAGAAATAAACATTCTACAAGGCACTCATCATTCCCGTCCTGCTATATGGTACAAAGGCATGGACGATGACATAGGAGAAAAGTTCTGCGAAAGATTTATGACTCCTTACGCTTTGGCAACGGGGAATACCCAAGTCAAGAAAACGAAGAGCTGTACGACATATACGACCACTTAGTTCATGGATGAAAACACTCTAAAAGTATTCGTCGCAGTACCCGCTGGGGGAAACAGAGTAAGAAAAAGACCACCACTCCGTTCGAAAGATCAGGTGGAGAAGACCGGGCTATACTTGGACCCTCCAATTGGCGCCAAAAAGTGAAAAGGAAAAACGAGTGGCACGCTGTGGTAAACACGGCTATAACCGCGTAAGCGATGTCTGGGCCAATAAGGAAGAGGAAGACTTACACAAATTGGTAAAGTAGGACACCCAAAATGAAGTGGCGGCGTCTTTTCCATGTAATTTATTATTATATATATAAATATGTAAATATATACCAGTAAATGAGCGGCTATCAGTCATTTTATTTTAGCAGGAACAGGACCGAAAAAAGGTTCACTGCTTTCATTAGCTCAAGGCTAATTAGTTGCTTATATAAAATGGTGCAAATATCCAAATAAACATTAATTTCGCGCCATCATAACCAAAACAAGTAAGGAAGAGCCAAATTCAGATGTAGCAGGGATTTCAATGCTGGCGAATATAACTATAAAAGATGATGGCGATTGGACTCATCTCTAAAACAGTTTGTACGGCAGCTACATATATGCTACAGCGGTTCGATCTCAATAATTTCATAGAAGATTGTACAGTTGCTTTATATAATAACACATGCCAAATTTCGTGAAGATACCTCGTCAAATAAAAAAGTTTTCCATACACAGACAGTAATTTTATCGGACAGTTTGTATGGCACAGGTTGTATGGCAGTAGTCCAATATTAGCAGTTCCGACAAAAAACAGCTTTTAGAGAGTCTGCAACGTTTGCTTCGGGGTGTTAGAAGCTCTTTAGCAATATAGCCTGTACAGGGTAAAAATTTTTCCTCCGTTGTCCGATATGTACGGAAAGCGTCGACCGAAGGAAAGACATTCCTGATATTAGGTAAGGTGTAGGGTATTTAAAGGTCGATTTCATCCTGCTTTGACCCAAAACTACGACCAAATGCTATTATAAAGCGCAGGTGGGATATGAACAGACAAACTACCTGAAATCAATCATCCCTGTCTTAACTATTTGTCGGTGCAACAAACAACTATTTGTCGCTAGACAAACAAATATATTCTCTTTGCAGCATGTTACCAGTGGGTAGAAAAACATAAATCACCAATTAAAAATATAATTAAAATAAATAAATTATTATGTCCACTAATGGAGACCGACGACATGACACACTAACCCTGAAAATGTGTTGAAATGTAGCGAAGAAGAACGCCGCAAATACTTTGAACGCATATAAAAGAGAGTTGATAAATTTACAAATAAATGAGAGCATTAAAAATGCGATAACATTTGCAGACCCAACTAGAAGTATGCACTTAACCGCCCTCCGCAATACATTGAGTGTACCGTAAGTACATGTTCATGCCAGATTATAAAATATATTTACGTGCTATCTATGTCAGCGCAGCATATAATTTTCTAACAAAATTACATTTTAAATGCTTAATGTTCGCAGTGAGAAGCAGAGCATTTGAACTTAATTGACATGACAAGCACACGCTGCGACGCGCCAACAACAAGTGCAAGCGTCCTTTGCGCGCCACTCGACAACCGAGTACTGTTATAGTATGTGTGGTTAAGCGTTGAAAGGAGCCCAGAAGAACGCACATGTTGTTGACCACAGGCGCATTGCCACAAAGAAGTGAAGAATTCGCGGCAGGCGCTACACACTCGTACAACGAGCGGTCGCCCCAAGTAGCGCCGTTATATATGTACATATGTACTTGTATATAGTATATGTACGTGCTGTAGCGAGCGTATGATTTAATGACCTTCAACTTGAAACGCACATAAATTTCAATTACAGTTAAAAAGACGACACATGGCCAAGAGTTATACATATATGTTCATTTAAAAACTAACAAAAAGCAAAGCCGCTGTATGCAAAAGTAGTTCGGAGGTCTAAAGCAAATTGCTAGCGCAAGAGAAGTTCGAATGTTGTCTGTAGGAAAGGCACTTCACAACAGGTTTGGGGGAAAAGTTAAACTGGGAACAGCTAAATTCAATAATACTGAAACTAAATACTCTATATATTAAAAATCAGAGGTTCCCAGAGCACTACCAAAAAATCCAACAATGCTATGGTCAATAGCAAACAATATGTGTCGATTCCAAGACGTTATTAAGATTTGGGACTCTACCGTCCCATTGGCATGGATAGTTTGGTATTCGGTCCCGTAATGTCTGTTCCAATGCCTTCCGGTGTTTTCGAGCCAGATCTGTTCATATCACTCTTATTTGAAAACCCTAGATGTTCTTCAAACTTTTTGAATTAACAAGCACTCAGATACTACAGTACCAGCTTTCACAGCCCAACCTCAAGAATGAATCTATATTAAGTTTAATATACAAGTAGTATAACGGAAGTGCCCATGACATGTAAATAAATGTCTACCCGACCAATTATCGGTAGTCTCAATGCGAAAAGTAATTATCCTCAACAAATCAATAAAGTAACACTCAAAGCATTAGTATTATGAAAATAGTTGTTGGTCAATCAAGATTAAAGCAGAAGCAACCAGTCATAAACCCCAGCAAGTCAACAAGTTGGCTATAAATATAGTTGAATATAAATCCACAGACAATGCAAAGACATAATGGTATGAGGGGAAAAAAGGCCAGCAACTCACCACAAGTGGCAAGTACGAAATTGTGAAGACAACAAAGACAATACATTGTACTGCTTATGAATGCAAATGTAGGCATAAACGAGTGTATTAATAGTGTGGTAATGAAATAAAAGCTTGGCTACAACACTAGTTAAGTTAATCGATGACAATAAACGGACTAGTTAGGAACTAGTTCAATTGCGTTCGAAATGCGAACTATACTTTAATGGGAAACCTTCTCAGAAATTATTTTACACAACAGTTTCGCTTCCTACTTGGCACAAGGATTCACAATCAGGGCTTTTACCGAACAGCTGTTTTTGAAAGCAAGCTTTAAGTATGCGACTCAGTTTTTGAACCCTAAGTTAATCTTTATTCTGGCCCAATATTGTCTAACATTTTATACGACTTTTCTTTAATCTACGTGGTAAGGGTCGACGTACAAAGAAAAGTTAAGATAAGATAAAGTAAACAAATCTCGGTTGAGGTCTAGGCGACAATAAATGAAATATTTCCACGGTATATTTGATCTCTGATATTTCGATAAATATATCTTAAGTGTTTCGAAGCCGATTACGAGGAACATAAATAGGCAAACCGTAGTTTCCCGATATCTTTAATTTATTTCAGCATGGACACAGCTGGTAGTATTTGTAGGTTAGGTTGCATATGGAAGTTACTGAAATCGATTTCAAAACCAAAATTATATTTCGCAGAAGGAAATTAAGCGAAAATATCTGATATTAGCATACAAGAATCGTAAACTTCAAAACTAAAAAACTACTTAGGTTCCAACGAAGAACAATCGTCCTGGAAATCTCATTCAGAAATTTATTGTGAACTTTTCTGACGGCTGTGCACCAGCTATTAGGACCCAACGCCTGTAGAAATCTTACAAACACCAGTACCAAGGCAAAAATGTTATGCAAACACATACGTTCAAAGGCAAATACGAAAGTGAAAAGGCAAATGCTCGTAAAGGTAAGCTGACCGATGGAGGCAACAGCACGTATCAACGAAACAGCACGCGGTCAAATTCAGCTATATGAGAGCGCACACTTGCTGGTGTGAGCGCGTCTTTATATTCATATTATGTATTATACTCGTAACGGGCGTTTGGATATTATTGCTCCTTCGCTGCGGTCACTAGGTCAAGCCGGGCGCGAGTGTGGGCTGAGGCAGCAATAACAAAAGGGAAAAAAATAATGATATATGGGCAAGTGAGGGAGGGGGAGAAAAACACGTGAAAGGTGTCAGGCACACACATCGCACAGCTACACGCACACATTGACACACGGGGTTTGCAAAACACCACTTAAGAGTGTGTATAATTAAGTGTATAAGGAGGGACTTCGGATTGTGTGCGAGCTTGAAAGACTCAATGCACTGCACAGTGGGATATATGTAGAAGAGAAAATATAGTTTCGTGAATATTGTATTGCTTTTGAAATTGAAAATATAGACTTCGAAGATTCGTCGTTTACGTTAAATGAAGTTATCAGTAGTCGCCGCTTTCGTTCACTTACTATTTTGGATGTACGCATGGACACCAGCCGACATTACAGAAATCAATTCATATGAAAACCAATATATGAATTAAATGAGATACGATCAACAAGAGTTTTGAAAAGTAGATTTCATAGTTGAGTTGTTGTAAAAACCAAAGCAGTAGCTACCTAAATCAAGTCGTGTCTAATAAATAATGGAAACAAAATATACTCCTCCGCTGCTCTAACGCATTTATGAACCGGCTTAAAGAATATTCATTGCCTAGATAGCACATAATGATAGATCAGATAGTAATTGAAGGGGAAAAAATGAGTGGCACTCTCAAGACAAAGTTGCGTTGGATTTTGCTACGCGTTGTTTTGTGAGGTCATCGAGTCATCCCTTTAGCTTTTGACGATTGCATGACGATAACATCGAACAATTAAGAAAAAAGCGCTTGAAGATCATCGTGTTAACATCAGAGAGATAGCAAAACCTCTTATGGATTCTATTGTGACTGACTTTTTATGAAACAATTGACATCGCACAGTAGCTGCTTTCACAAAATTTGGCTTCCTATGACTTTATTCTGTCTGTGAAATTAAAAAATCGGGAAACGCGTCATGAATCCATTACCACGATGTGAAAATCGTTAGAAAAACTCGATTTCCAGGTGTTTTAAGGTTCGTGTTAGAGATATGTCTGTATATACATATTATATATACAGATCTGTTTGATTTTTTTACTCATGTCAATAAAAATCAATATCTTAAAGGGTCAGGCCAGTCTAGAACCCAAAAACGCCCAGACTTTACTAATTATTCCAAGAATAAGAAGAATTAATCAAATTTCTCTCTTTTCTAAATTTTTCAGAGAAAATGGTGTCTAATGTGCAACATCTTCGGAATCAGCTGTTTCAGGACGAATGCGCCACGGGACGGTGATTTAGGATATTGTGCTATATGAAACATAAAAAGACGGGCTCTTTAGTCTCCGAGGACCATCATTGGCCAATCTGAAAAGAGTCGAGAAATACGCGTATCCTCAAAATTCAACGTAGAATAACTCTTGCCAACAGGTGCTACTGTGTAGGCAA
The DNA here is from genome assembly GCF_023373825.1 of Bactrocera dorsalis. Classification (NCBI taxonomy): domain Eukaryota; kingdom Metazoa; phylum Arthropoda; class Insecta; order Diptera; family Tephritidae; genus Bactrocera; species Bactrocera dorsalis. Next base: position 60,594,867 of record NC_064305.1, read on the forward strand.
TTGAGAAGTAAAATACTCTTTCGACGAGCAAAGACCAAATTCTACAAGTCACTCATCATCCTCGTCTTGCTATATGGTGCAGAGGCATGGACGATGACAACATCTGATGAGACGACGTTCGGAACGTTCGAGATAAAAGTTTTACGGAAGATTTATGGGCCTTTGCGCTTTGGCAATAGAGAATACCGTAGTCAATAGAACGAAGAGCTTGTACGAGACATACGACGACATTAGTTCAGCGAATTAAGAGACAGCGACTAGGCTGACTAGGTCATGTCGTCCTGATGGATAAAAACACTCCAGCGCTGAAAATGTTCTACACAGTACCCGGCGGGGGAAGCAGAAGAAAAGGAAGACCTCCACTGGTGAAGGAGCTGGCTTCACTTGGAATCTCCAATAAGCGCTAAACAGCGGAAAAAAGAACGACTGGCGCACTGTTTTAAACTTGACTATAACCGAAGCAGTATCTACGCCCAGAAGGAAGAAGAAGAAAAAGAATAAAATAGAATAAAAGAAAAAATAAAAAAAAACGCCTGATCATCAGAGCGAATAGATTGGAGAAAACTAGTACTATTTTAGCAACTGAAGAATGATTTTAGAACCATAAAGCGTAAAGCCAAAAAAATCGAAATTCGAAAATCCTAATCTCTTAAGACTTTTTATGTAAAATATACTCCTGTATGGACAATGAGAAGCAGAAAAAGTGGCAATGTGAATATTTTAATTTGCTTCCACTACTACATATGTATATAAATTAAAATGTTTCTAGAAAAAACGAACATCAAAACCCTGACAATCTGGCAATCTTTGGCTGTTTTTTAACCTTTTCAACTTTGGCGCTGACAATGTTGCTTTGCTTTTGTTTCTATTATAATCATTATTATTTTTTTTTGTACTGCAACTTTTTTTCAGCACACCGCTTTGCATATCATTTCTCTTAATTTCGACTTTTTGCGCGCCATTTCCGCTTAGCGGTGTTGTATTGTCAACGGCAAAGCGTGTAATTTGCATTTTACTTTTAAATAGCGTGCATTAGCGTTAGCCTGTCTGTCGCAGTGGCACCAACACACACGCAAATACGCACGCAAACACATGCAACGGTCAGTTGAGATTGCTACGGGAGCGTGTAACGGACAGTAGCGGCAAAAGTCATTCGCCTTGGCTTAAAGCGTAAAAGCTGGCTAATGTAGCTATGGTTTCAGGTATATATATATATATATGTGTGTGTGCGTTAGTGTATGCGTTGGAGCGTGTGTGCCGACGCCTGATGACCCTAAAGCGTTGTGCGTGTATGGTAATGGCTGCGCGGCAAGCAAACATATTGCCCGTAATGGTCAGCGCAAAGCTCAGCGCTGCTGTTTTTGTGACCATGGCAAATAAAACGGGATTACAATTGTGCGCCTCTGTGTGAGTATGCGTGCGTGTCTGTTTTTATATTGTATATGGAAAATATAGGATTGAAAAATATTATACCCACACGCAAAAGTTCCACAGGATTCGCGTTTATTAAGCGACATTTATAACCTCACTCCCTAGGCAAGGTGCACGGTTGGACGCTTTATTGTCATTAAATTTCTTGTGTTTTATTTGGTCAACACAATGGGGTTCCAGTTTGTTTTGCGCAGTGCTTGGATTATGTTGAAGTCTTTAAAGGCAGGAATTTCGAAATTTAAGAAAATTTCTATTTCAAGCTTTTATACAAATATGGATTGTTGTTTTCAGATATACGATAGTTGAGGGTGTGGAGCTGTTCGGTGGTGTAAACTAGCTGTTGCATTCTCAAAGGCGAGTCAGTATGTGAAAAACTCTTACTTTGAAGACCACGACACGAGAGAAAGGCCCAAAATATTATACTTCTTAAATAGCAAAATATAATAAAATCATCTCTGCGATGGGAGAGATCTTATTTCTGATCCTAAATAAGACGTGGGATGTTAAATTTTATTGATGAACTTGATTCGTTCAATTTATATGGCAGCTATATACTATAGTGATTCGATCTAAACAATTTCTATGGAGATTACATTTTTCTCCTTAACAACAATTCATGCCAAATTTTGTAAGAATTTCTCGTCAATAGAAAAAGGTTTCCATCCAACCACTTCGATATCTGCGGTTCCGGTAGCTCGGTGGGGAAAAAAAAATGAAAAATTTTGGATCGATAATTAGCGCAAATACAGACAGACGGACATGTTTAAATCGGCTCAGTTCGCCATAACCGAAACCGCACTCCGTTCAGGTAGGTCACGAGAGGCAGTAACGACAAAAAACATCGTAAAAATTCATGAAATTTTGTTGACTGATCAATATTTCGTCTACTTTGGAACATCAACCACACGTCAGTCTCGAAATCTAACGCAGAATAACTGTTGCCAACAGGTGCTACTTCGGCCTCGGTTGGCAATTTAGAAATAAAGTCCTTTCTCGATGAACAAAGACCAAATTCTACAAGTTACTCATCATCCCCATCCTGCTATATGGCGCATAGGTATGGACGATGACCAACTCATCAGGTGTTACGAGTTTTCAAGAGAAAGGTTTAGCGGAAAATTTATGGTTCTTTGTGCTTTGGCATCGGCGAATACAGCAGTCGATGGAACGATGAGCTGTAGAAGATATACGACGACATTGACATAAATCAACAAATTAAGAGACAGAGGCTACGCTGGCTAGGTCATGTCGTCCGAATACATGAAAACACTCTACTCTAACTCAGAGAGTATTCAGACAGTACCCGCCAAAGGAGGAGAAAGTCCTCCACTCCATTGAAGAGATCAGTTGGAGAAGGACCTGGCCAAAAAAAAAGAAAAAGAACAGGACATAATAACTTGGCCGCGATGTTTGTAACACCCAAAAGGAAACGTCGGCAAGCCTATAAAGCATATGGTATATATGATATAAATGATCAGCGGAACGAGCTGAATCGAATTAACCGTGCCCGTACAACTGTCTTATCAGTTTTTGAGATATCGACTTGAAATTTCGCACACATTTTGTTCTCAACAAAACGATGCTCATTTCTGAAAATCACCGCCATTAGACAACTGTAGCAAATACCTGTCAGACAAACTGATCGTTCAAAATCAAATCCTTGTGGGTAAAATTATACCAAATAGCAGCCATTAATAATGACCGATTAAACTGATTAATCTTTCTTTTGCAGCAGTGAAGGGTACTATGACTTCGGTACAGCCGAAGTTAACGTTTTTTCTTCTTTAGGATATATAAGAAACTACTTTCATCGACCAAGGTAAAACAACCAGCAAACATCATTACTTTAAATGTCGAAATGAAGGTTGGCCTAATTTGTAGGTCAAAGTATTTTTTGCCACGGCCACCTTTAATAGCCTCATCGGTTTGTTTTAGTACTTCGCTTAGTCCCATATTTCTCATATAGCACGACATTGCTTATTTCTGAAGGTAATTCTGGTAGTCGGCCTTATGGCCAGTTCACATAGAACTTTTCCTTCGCTTTGTGTCTGACATTTGCTTTGTCCGAAAAGTTTGATGTAGACTTATGTAGGAGCATTTTCACATAAAAAGTTTTCGACGTGAAGCCAAGCAAAATGTTGGATGCCAAGCAACAGTCGCCATTTTTATTAGAGAAAGACACTGAAAGCCAACCTTATATTGTGGCATACCATTTCTTTCGCTTCGTTGTTTATATTATATACGAACTGTAACGTTAAACGAGAAAAGTTGTATGTGATTGGGTCTTCAAGCTTAAGATGAGCGTCTCTTATAGTATATTATTGTGACCACTCTTTCAGATAGTTTTCATTTCACATTAAACTGTATTCAGACACGGCAACTTTTTTTAAGACTCGTGCTGTCAAGCTCTGCGAGGGTTATGTATGTAATCTTGCAAGCTATATCAATGACCACAGGTCAGTAAGGAGTATTTTCTTGAAATCTTGTTCTAAAAGAGAACTCTTCTTCTTATAAGTGTAAATTAGAAGATGACATTATCTATGTACATGGTTTACAGAAGACTCCAAACAGTGTTTAAAAGCATCTATTATACTCCACATTTCACAATATCAACACAAACAAACATATTTGCAAATTAATGCAAAAACATATCGTCTTTCTCTCGCTCTTTGGCGTCTTTAAACGTTTTCAATTATCTCCAGGTGCTGACACATATCACCTCGAAGAACATCATATACAAAAGTGAAAGGTGTCTGAACTATATGGAACGTCCAACCAATCAACACTACCATGAACTCGACAACAAACAAGAACGAATGGAGGAATGTGTAAAGCGTAAAATTTAACCAAGCCCGAAAAGACATAACACGGAGTCAAAAACGACATGAATATGCAACTACAAAGCTTTCACTTAAGCTTTTTTTCTTTATTCACAGCATAGATGAACTGCACAGGCACACACATGTAGCCGGTGGTGACATAACACATGATCAAAACATGGACTACGGATCCTGTCGAGCATGAAAGCAAATACCAATAGTCGCTTGCATACATACACATGCGCACATATGACAGAACGCTTGCTAAAACTTTCGGCAACTCTTGTGAGCTATAGCAGCTGTTTGTATGCATGTTATGACGCCTGAAGCTGTGCTATACCAAATTCAATTGCCACATGCCTCGTCCACGTTTAATATTCCACAAGCGTTGTGTGTGTGTGTGTGTGTATGGATGAGAGTTGCCAAGCGTAGAAAGTAAATATTCGCTTGTGTGAATTTTTTCCACACTTTCACACATTGCGAATGGAATATGCGAGGATAGTAAAAAAAGATGATAACACAATGCAAAATGCTGCAAATTTGGGGAGTTTGAAAATAGATTGCCTAGCAAGTATTTATTTCTTTATTTTTCCTCCAAGCGAAAAAGATGAAAGAAATGTTCTTCTGTCAGTAAGTGTGAGAAGAAGTGCGAATATAAAATTTTCATAATCTAAAAATGTCTTTCTTTTAACAATAATTTGTTGTTAAGGCTAGTAGTAATAAAGGCTTGATTTCAACTGCATTATTCTTGAAATGAAACCCTGCATAAAGAGCCAATGAATCTCCTGACAGACAGAATAAAATTGTTGCCAAAACTTTGTTCATCCATATCTGCCCGAATGCAAAACTGAAATACTTAACTTTTCTCGAAAATAGATAATTATTTTTAATGAAATGTCTCAGTTATACGCACTCACTAATACTACTAAAGTGTTAATTCGTGCTCCAGCCAAATTACAATGACGAAGGAAATAAATGTTAACTTCGACTGCACCGAAGCTATAATACCCTTCACAAATACAAAATATTCCTTGAAAGAACTTTGACCGTTCAGTTCGTAAGGTAGCTATATGCTACAATGACTCGATCTGAGCAATTTCCTTGTAGATTGTACCGTACCTTTGGACAATCTTATGTGCCAAATTTCGTGAAGATAGCTTGACAAATAAAAAGTTGTCAATACAAGAACTGCTTTGATCGATCAGTTTCTATGACAGCTATAAGTATAGTGATCCAATATCGTCGGTTTCGACAATTTATCAGCCTGTGTTAAAAGGACGCATGCAAAATTTCAGATCGATATCTCAAAAACTGAGGTAATAGTTCGCATATAAGGACAGACGGAAATCCTTATTGAAAACCCCGTCATCTAAACTTTATAGAGTCTCTGAATACATATATCAAATATATAATGAAGCATTTTGGCTTAAGTTAGCTAGAAAAACTCAAATAAAGTACCGCCTTATTAATACTAAAACTAGTTAATAAGGAGAGTTTCATATTGAAATAAACTGTTATTTGATCTCAAGTGGATCTCAGTAACTTCTCAAACCGCAAAACTGAAGTGCAACTATCAAAAGTACATTAATTGAAACTAGCTAACCTTAACCACGTTGCGCTTTAACAATCTTGAGTTAAAGAGGCATCACAATGAGGACGCGACTTTATGAACACTGAGTTCGTGCAGTAAAAGGTACTTTATCGGACAGCGATATCTTATGAGCAGATTGCTGTGATAACATATTGATAATTTAGAATATACTCTCTACAGCCTTCGAACATACTGTAGGCAAAACATAGTAAGACTTTTTAATTTAAATTTCGCGCGAAAAGCCATTCGTCGATTAATTTTTTAAGGTCGGTATGACTGTGCCAAATGTCATATCAAAACAAGTAAGGAAGGGCTAAGTTCGGGTGTTACCGAACATTTTATACTCTCGCATGATAAAGTGATAATCGAGATTTCATTATCCGTCATTTACATATTTTTTTATTTTGCTGTAAAATTATTAGATTAGTAGTTCCTGAGATATGGTTTTTGGTCCATAAGTGGGCGACGCCACGCCCATTTTCAATTTTTAAAAAAAGCCTGGATGCAGCTTCCTTCTGCCATTTCTTCCGTAAAATTTAGTGTTTCTGACGTTTTTTGTTAGTCGGTTAACGCACATTTAGTGATTTTCAACATAACCTTTGTATGGGAGGTGGGCGTGGATTTTATCCGATTTCTTCCATTTTTGAACTGTATATGGAAATGCCTAAAGGAAACGACTCCATAGAGTTTGGTTGACATAGCTATAGTAGTTTCCGAGATATGTACAAAAAACTTAGTAGGGGGCGGGGCCACGCCCACTTTTCCAAAAAAAATAAGTCCAAATATGCCCCTCCTTAATGCGATCCTTTGTGCCAAATTTCACTTTAATATCTTTATTTATGGCTTAGTTATGACACTTTATAGGTTTTCGGTTTCCGCCATTTTGTGGGCGTGGCAGTGGGCCGATTTTGCCCATCTTCGAACTTAACCTTCTTATGGAGCCAAGTTTCATCATGATATCTCAATTTTTACTCAAGTTACAGCTTGCACGGACGGACGGACAGACAGACATCTACTCGTCACCCTGATCACTTTGGTATATATAACCCTATATCTGATTCTTTTAGTTTTAAGACTTACAAACAACCGTTATGTGAACAAAACTATAATACATATGTACTCTCCTTAGCAACTTTGTTGCGAGAGTATAATAATCATGACTGTTTAGCGAAAGATCATTGGACCTAAGAAAATTGAAAGCACGATTGATCACAAATCACTAAATTTTTTCGAAAAACAGCGTCGACTATCAGGATATCACAAAACGTATTATTATTGGCAATGAGTCTTGGATCTCGTCAAAGCAGGTCAAATATCATGGTCATGTTGACAGTTTTCTTCGATTATCGAATTTTCCTTGCTGAAAGCAATTATTTGCCAACTATTGGCTTTTTCAACCAATATCGCATATATCAACCAATATTCTGCCGCAACCACCGTATTTATCTATTGTAGCTCCGTTGGACTTCTTCAAACGACCGCCCCGGGAATACCGTTTTGAGTCAATTGAAGACGAAGTGTATTGGGGCCAAGAGAGATTAATTTGAAGAAGACGACATACTAGATTTAGAATAACAAATTAAAAATTTTTAAATTACCAAAAGCCTTGCTGTTTTTTGCTCATAATAGTAAGTCAACCATTTTTCCAATTAAAAAAACTTCTTTACTGTCACAAAGCCTCACCAAATATTATTTATGCTCTCCATTTAGTATGAGTTTTTCCAATTAATCTAAATGCTTTGCATTTGAAAGAAATGAAGTCAAGCATTTATATTTTCGCTTTGGAAAAATTATTAGAGAAAAATCTTTTATTGACTTAGTTCCAGGAATGTTTGATAAAGCGCTCACTGAGCGGAAAATTAAAATAAAATATTAAATCTGAAATCTGAAATGTCACAACAGGAACGCATTTAACTGCCAAAGTCTGTGAACTTTCAACGTCTAAAATAACAACAACAAAACATATCTCCGACGAAGTTGTAGTGCAAAGCAACATGAGGATAAGCAATTTTTAATAACAGGCAAATATTTTTCAAAGCTCATAACGGTTGATTGCGCTGCTATAATATTTCATAAGAAACGGCGCGGCGGCGGAGCGAATAAAAGAGCGTGAAAATAATTTATGAGACGCGGAAAACGTGGCATAAATAAATGAGACAAGTAAGAAAGAAAAATAAATTTTAAATTATTGACTTGGAAAGACAACAACAAACAAGCGTAAATTCCAATTATATTGCCGCATGTAAGGTATGTAGAAATCGTCCGGCAACACCTGTAGTAAATGGCAGCCAAAATATGTGGCGTATAAGAAATGAGCCGAAGTGAGTTGAGGTGAATTTGCGATTGAATCGTGATGAAAAATACAAAATGAAAGCGAAAATTTCGCATGCAACGTCAATGTCAACGTCAGCAAATGAAAATTGAGAGCGAAAAATAAAGACGCCAATGATTGCATATGTGCGGCAAACGCTTTGCCACTGAGAATATGCGTTGATGAAGTCCAGGCTGAGCTGATGTAGTTGCCGATACCGCAGCTGATTACTTTACCGATGACAATGATGCTTGCGAGTCGCATGAAAAGGCAAGCTTGTGCTTGATGAGCATTCATTGCAGATCGATGCAAGACAAAAGCAGGCTATTTGAGACATTATACATGTATATACATATGTGTGTGTACAAGGATCCACAGTTGTTTTTTTTTCTCTTTGCAGCTGTATGTGCCATACTCTGCAGCACGTTTGCGTAGTTGGCTGACAAATTCAGGCGAACTCTATTTATTTTGAGTGGGTAGTGCCAGAAAAGGGCATAGGAGTATGAATTGCGAAAGATGTACGCACACACCTGTACAGCACACAAGCATAGACACACCCAGAGGGGTTCATGAAAATCTATAAATACCAAAAATGGTTTATGCGACATTGTGAGTGGTGGAAGTAGTGAGCAGGTAGTAAAAAAAAGTGACAAAAGTAAGTAGGCAGATACGTGTGTATGTACGTAGATATGTCCATATAAATGTACATAACTGTTCATATAAGCGCGACGGCAGATATTGAATGAATGAATGCCCACGTGGCAGCTAAAAGGACATATTGACTTTGCTGCAGCAAAATAGTTTTAGCATACAGAGCTAGGCGCATACCATTTCATGCATACCCCGTAGGAAAAAGAAAAAGGCGCAAGAGAGGAAATTTTTCTGAGCGCCATTCACTTCAGCCATATACCTCACGACTTCCGGTAGTATCTGCTGGGTAGCCAAACAAAATCCATTGAAAATGCGAAACATCCCTCCTCAGAGTTCTGCGCTGGGTTTGCGACACACCACGTAAAAAATATCCGGAATAAAAGAAACTCTTGTCAACAGGTGCTACTTTGGACTGAGTGGGCAATTGAGAAGCAAAGGCCTCTCTCGACGTAAAAAGATCAAACTCTGCGGAATATTTATGGGCCCTTGCGCATTGGAACGGCAAAAACCACAGTAGATGAAACGATGAGCTCTAGAAGTTATACGATGACACTGACATAGTTCAACGAATTAAGAGACAGCGACTAGGTTTTGTCGTCCGAATGAATGAAAGCATTCAAGTTTTGAGAGTATTCGACGCAGTATTCGTCGGGGAAAGCAAAGGTGGAGAAGAGACTGGCTATTCTTGGAATCTTCAATTGGCACTAAACAGCAAAAAGGAAAAACGACTGGCGCGCTGTCATAAAGTCGGCTATAACCGCGTAAGCAGTGTCTACGCCAATAAAACGGAATACCTGACTGCCTCCGGATCGAAAAGCCACCAACAAGATCGATCATGATGTGATAGACGGAAGGCACGTCTCCAGTGCTTTAGACGTGCGCACCCTCTGAGGTACGAGCCCAGCCTCGGACCACTATTATAGCGAAGATACACACCCACCCCTGTGTACAGCAAAAAACGCACGCCAAAAGGTTCCAAAACGAGAAACTGCAATGACAACAGACAGCCGAACGATTTTCTGCTCGACTTGCACTCCTTCTCCCTGAGAGCACTCATCAGCAACTCGGTATAATGGAACTATGGGATGGCATTTCAAACTCCTTACGTACAGCTGCAACCGAAACCATTGGTTTTCGGAAAATGCAAAAGAATAGCTGGTACGACGAGGAGTGCCGTGCGGCAGCGGAGAGAAAACACGCTGCCTACCTCGCAACGGGATGGGATGGGATAGATATCGTGAGCTGAAAAGGGAAGCGAGACGCATTTGCAGAAAAGAGAGACGCCGACATGCGTGTGTACAAAGACAAGCAGGACGACTAGGGTAGTGCTCGAAAATTCTACGAAAAAATGCGGTGACTAACAAAAGGTTTCAAGACCGAAGCAACCCCCCCCAAGGTGATTAAGTGACTGATGCCCAAAGCATACTGAAATTATGGTGGGAACACTTCTCTAACCTGCTAAATGGCGGTGAAAGCATAACGCACTCATCACGAGAGGAGATAGTGACCTAGATTGCCCAATCGATTACGATGGAACACACGTTCCAGAGCCCGACCATGAAAAAGTATCAATTATAAAGGACTTGTCCAAAATTCTAGAACGATATCTCAGAGACTGAAAAACTAGTTAGATTATAGTTATATAGGCAAAATAGACGGAAAAACTATCTTAATCCTCAATGAGGTTCAAAATCTAAAATTCCGGATAGTATATGTGGCTGTTTACACAACTGTGAGCATTACGTAACACCAACGAACCCGTAGTTTTCAGCCAGTCTCAAATCTTTATCTTAGCAGCGTTTACTAAAACCATCTGCGATATATTTTATTCTGCTTCAACGACTAAAAATTGTCTACGAACAGCTGAAGCACAAAATTTGAGTCTTCAAAGAAGAGCAAAGCCAATATTGGTCGATCAGTGTATTCCATGCACTTCTTACACTTTATGCACAACTTTTAGAAGGAAACTTTCCTGCAGGTTATACATCATAGGTATAACCGCGACACACATTCACAAAGATAAATGTGCTTTTAGTAAATGTGAAATGTGCCGAATCACAGCGACAACGATGAGGGTCGGTGAAAAAGGCGAAAAATTGGATGCTAAGCGAATCACAGCGCCAACTTCACTTTTATCGATACTTTCGTAAAGTCAATTGGGTGAAAGTAATATGCGACGCATTGCAGTTATGGAGTGGATACAGGGACTGGGACTGGGACTAAGTAAAAGCTAAAGCCGAGTAGTGAGTGGGTGGAAAAAGCAATGAAAAACTGTGAAGCCAGCTGCAAAACAGAGCACCGGCCTTTGGCAGCAAACACAAAAAATAATATTTCGCTTGACTGCATGCACACATGCACGCACATGCATACATGTAGTTGTACGCAGGCAGCAGACGATAGCTGGATTCGATTACTTGCGCACTTCGGTTCGGCGTCAGCTTTCCTTCATTCATGATTGTCAATAACGAGGAGAAGCTGCCAAGCGCTTGAACGCATAACGAATGCAAGGAATAGGCGATCACGAGGGAGTGACACACACGAACACGAAGGCACCTTTTGATACTCCCACAACGCAGCATCCATTTCAGCACATCATGTTAGGGGGGGCAACAGCGGCAACGTGATGTGGCAAGCTCCTCCATATCTCTTACTCACATTGTGCGCTCGTCAGCAAGCTGTCTGGGTGGATATGTAATCGATAGCGTTGATGAAGGTAATCAGTTGAAGAAATTCAATTTGAAAGTTCAGTGCAAAGTTGAATAAAAATTAGAAAAAGTATGCAGCAGTCATTTAATACAGGATATAACTGTGTAGTTTTATTACAGTTATGCGCTGCGACTGTTTGCGTGCGGCTGTGTGTGGGAGTCACATGTAGTTATGTCGCACAATTGATGTGGCAGAGAAATGTCAGTCCATGAAAAGCACCTGATAAATGAAATGCAAGTATTTGAATCGCTGTTGTTGTCTCATAAGAGCAGCTCGATTCCAGTTCACGTCTGTCAGCTGTTCACTGGAAGAGCTCGTATGAGTTTCGTGTAGATTTCTCACCTCATCAATTTAAATTTGTTTGGAATCTATTCAAGAGATGGGAGCAATATAAAAAAACGAATAAAGTTTCAAGTACAAAGTTGATTCGTATAAAAGATGGATCTACGATTTGCTAAAGCTTGTTTTTATCTTTTTCCGTTGTTGCCCTTCTCGACATGACAGTTGACAAGGAGAAAAGGTTAGATGAGAATTTCTTTTCACACAAAAGTTGCTGAATAAAGCATAATTTAGTTAAGTTGTCCAAATCAAACCCGAATCACAGTAGTAACTTGATAATTAAACGGAATGAAAGTTGTCGAAAGCACAGATCTGCAATTTTTCAAAATTTAGTGGAAATATATTTACATTTATTTCAATTAAAAATAATTTAAGTTCAAGAAAACTAAAGTTCGGTTGTTTTTTTTTTTTGAACCATCTCCAGCTCAAGTAAGTAAGGCCTTTAGAAGCTTTCAAGCAATCCTCGGAGTAATCTTTAACTATCAGAGGGTTTTAACGGTTAAAACACATTTTCACATTAAAGTTGTGTTTGACGCTGCTTAAGCATAATCGGAATGAGTTTCTGCATGACTTTGGGGTCGTCAACGAAACTGGGATCTCCCTGTAAACACCGCAGACCAAAGAACGGAGCAGTGGATTTCAGCCGGTGAACCTGGATCGTAGATTATTTTATGAGTTGTTAAGATTTGTTGGCACAGTTTTTTGGTATTCACCAAATTTAAACTACATAGACTACTTGAAGAATGGCAAAAAGAACCCAGGACTCTACAGAGTCGATTTATTATGCAGATTCGATGAGAAATGCAGAAAAAATGTCCCATTTGGACAAAAAAAATGTGCTCGGTCACCGTGACAACACATCGACTTGCAGCCACGTAAGCAAACCTTGCAGATCTCCAGAAAACGTATTTGGAGAATGGCTGCGACAAGTGCAATGTGCTAAACGAAGACTAAGACGGCGTCATAATGTACCAAAATGATTCTTCTGTGTTAGATCTGTTTGGATCAGATGGTATTAACAGCGGCCAATTCTTAACCCGGTATAATTGCTGCTAACTGACCTGGGCTGTTGGTTGCGGTATTCTGGCACCTGAGTATGATGACGGAATCGCCAGCACTAGCAAGGGGATCTGTGCTAGACTTATAAAAAGCTCTATAATAGGCAGAAGCAAGTCAGCGCTAGCTAGGAAACTGAAGTATGATGACGGAATCGCCAGCACTAGCAAGGGGATCTGTGCTAGACTCATAAAAGGCTCTATAATGGGCAGAAGCAAGTCAGCGCTAGCTAGGAAACTGAAGGCAGACCGCCACTTGTCGGCCAAAACCGTCAAACGCTACTTGACCAGCAGTAGCTGATCTAACCTAACCTAAAGATAAATAAATTAATGAGGCTTGCACCGCGACCTAGGGTCTATTGTGCCCTGTCCCTACTCACAGCGTCTCAACCAGCCCCAGCAAATGGATGAATTCCAATATACTGCTAGGTGCTAGTGAGGCGATGTGATCCCTATTTAGAAACATGGATCCAAGGGCCTTAGTCCTGGGCCTACAGGTTGATGTGCAATCCATTAGCAGGTGTTCTGGAGTTTCCAAGTCGAAGAACCGGAAATTTGCACAAGAAGCTAAGCCCATATTGAATAAGTGCTTCTTGATCTAAACTGATATATGATATCTATCCGTTGGAAGAGAAGGGCAGTGAGCTTCTTTGCGGATGGAGAAGGATGGGATGGGATGAAAGTTGGTGGAGGGGTTTACCGGTAGGAGCTCTCTATCAACTCCTGCTTCAGACTTCCTGACTATTGTAGTGTTTTTCAAGCCGAGGTTGCAGCCATTAAAGTAACAGTAGATTTACTGTTCCCGAGTACAGCCTCCTTCAGAGAAGTTTCCTTCCACTCAGAAAACAAGGCGGCGATACTAGCTTTGAACTTATTATGCATTCAGGTTTGGTCAAGGAGTGCCTAACTTCGCTATCAATAGCATCGAGTCACTTTGTGATAAGACCGGTATGGGTGTCAGGCCACAGCGGAGTCGCAGGTAATTGTAAAGCTTATGAGCATGCAAGGAGAGCTACCCTAGAATCGCTATCAGTAGAATGGGAGCTGGTCGCTACTCCCGTATCTTGTTGTGCCCTACTTCTAGATAGCTGGGCTTCGCGTGAACTTGGCTAGCGCTGGGCCACCATTGGTACATACGCTGTCGCAAAATCCTTTTGGCTCAAAACCGATCGCTATGGATCTAGTGATGTTTTTGCACTCAATAAGGCTAGTATCTCCCTAGTTGTGGTGCTTTTAGCGGGCCATTGCCCTATTAGAGTCTACGCTGTAAGGCCTGGAATCTTGTCAGATGCCATCTGCAGAAGCTGTATAGAAGAAGACAAGATGGAGACAACTCAACATTTTATTCATGATTTTTCCGCGTTTGGGAGGTCAAAACTTAAACACTTGGGAGTGCATAGATTAAAACATCCCACCGAACTAGCGGGAATGGAAATTAAACACCTGTACCAATTTTATTGGCTACTGCACCAAGGACGTTACGTCCACAACAATAGCAATCGCTATCAAAATAAATAAGTGCTCAGAAAACAAGTTTACCCCATTGCTTCCACCTTTTCATAAATTTGTTTGTATGTTCCTCTTACTTGCATACTATAAGAGATAACCTAAACGAGTTATGGTAAGAGTTTTTAAGGAGTACACGTGTGCGGCTTTCACAAAGAATTATTTATAACTTTATACACAAAACCACAAGCACTTGTCATCCAATTCTCTCAAGACTGAAGGCAAAAGGTATATCTCCTAGCTTTCTGGCAAAAGCGCTGTAATCAAAGGAAATACAATAACACTTAACCAGAAATTTGTAAACGCTTTGAAATCACTCCGAGTGAATTGCTACTAAACTCATTAATTATTAGTTACCGCAAATTCAGTGTAATTTAATTTAGTATCTACCGTTATGTTTATATTATTTCCAACAGATTGCACAGTTTAAATATTGCAGGAGCAAACACAAAAGCCAATCTGTGCTCCAGCGTTGCCACCGCAATTGTGTAAATTAAGATAATTATTTTACACGAACACACGCACACCTGCTCACGCAAAGCGATAGAGAGAGAGAGAGATAGAGGAAAGATGTGAAAGCCCAGAAAGCCTGTCAGCCATCAGGAAATTATTACCTAATTGAATTTGTATTATGAATTTTCATACATAAACAGCCAGCACGTAATTTACTTTTTTAAGCACACAATATTTTATATATAAAATACACATCCATACACACACACACACACAAATGTTCGTGGATATAAAATTGTACATGAAGTTTATGGCTAAATATCGCTGTATTTGCTGATGTCGGCGTGGTTTTGGCAGGCAACGGGAGTTATACGAGCACACAAGCAATATGCCGAGCAATCAAGAACAGCAAGCGGCCTTAGCAAATATTGACAAAGTAAGCAAATCCCAAGAAGCAAGGAAACATTTCGTTTATACCCCATTGGAAAATATGGGGTGCTTCGAAGAGTCAGTAACTGAGAAAGTGTGGGGAATGTGAAACAGATATTCACCGTGCGCGAAATCTTGAAAAATAGCCGTGAAAGGAGGGCCACACCCCACCTCTCGGTCGATTTTAAAGCTGCTTTTGACAGCATGAAAAGGAGCTGCCTTATTGCCGCATGTCTGTCTGAATTTGGGATCCCGCAAAAGTTAAAGGGCTATGTAAACTAATGATGAGCAATATCAAAAGCTCCGCCGGATTAATCAACATCTACGATCCTTTCGATACCAAACGTGCTTTCAGAGAAGGCGGTTCCCTATACTGCAGTTACATCAATCGAGTGAAGGGACAATATTCTACATGAACTAACTTGAAAGTCGTAGATAATTTCGTCTATCTTAGAACTGGCATTAGCACTAAAAACAAAATCAGCCCAAGACAGAACAGAGACCAAATTCTACAAATCACTCATCGTCCCCGTCCTGCAGTATGGTGCAAAGGCATGGACTATGACAACATCATAAGAGTCGACGTTATGAGTTTTCGAGAAAAAGGAAAAGGTTCTGCGGAAGATTTGTGGTTCTTTGCGCATTGGCAACGGCGAATATTGCGGTCTATAGAAAGTGATACATTATCATAGTTCAGCGAATTAAGAAACAACGGCTACGCTGGCCAGGTCATGTCTTCCGAAATAGATGAAAACACTCCAGGTCTGAGAGTATTCGAAGCAGTACCAGCCGGAGGAAGCAGAGAAAGAGAAAGACCTCTAAGAAGAACCTGGAATCCCCAATTTGCCCCAAACCGCCCTATTGTAAACTCGAAATAAGTTACCTTAGCACAGTTTAAAGTTTATCAGCTCAGAGATCAACGACGTTTTCAACTCACCACATATTTATAAGGCACTCATTTTCGATCCCAGCCACTTCGCTAAGTTCTCCAAAAAGGTGTGTCTACTCAGATATACGAGTATCAATCACAGCCTGGCAAGAGCCGGATAATAGAGCAGAAACTCACAATATGATTCCACCACGCGTTATTGTATGTAGCTTTGGCAAAGAACGTCCGTCAAACTATTAAGGGTACCGCACGTGATCCTCTTGAATAGTGTACAGTCAGAACACCGGCGATTGCGGCAAGATTTACTTTAAGTACAAGTAGTTCAGAGGACCTCTTTTGCTTCACTTTGGACCCGACGGATATTGCAGTCGCTTAAGTTCTATTTGTAGAACAGTGTTTGCCGAGCTCACTAAAGTTCCATAGGACCAGCGCCAAGACGCAATAGGACATCGGCAAACCGACAAGCTTCTAATAGGAGGGTGCCCTCCTTGACAAACTCATCGACTTTGCAGTATCCGCCGATTCCGCTGTGACCGGGCACAAATACCATCAGCTCCACACAGGCGAACTAAATTTTCCAGCAGTCCGTTTTGAAATCACTTTTCGAACCACCACCCAACACAACACAACGCACACAGCAACAAAAACAGAACAAAGTCGAAATTTACTCCGTCTGCCAACTCGGAGCGTCTCATGTTTTTATGCGTTGCTTAACTTTGCTTAACTTTTAATGAAGTTATCATAATTTCGGCAGCTTTTATAACCTTGTAAGCAGCCGCAAGATGCCAAACAGACAAGCAAGCAAGCCGCCCAGCTCGAAGTGAGCGGACGTAAAAGGACAAACAGACAAATGAGAGCTAAACACATCCCTACGAAGCGTTCTAACGAAGCATGCATGTTCCAAAGTATGTGTGTAAGCGTGTGTATGCTGAAATGTCACGCTGCGTGATGCGGTGGACCAGAAGTTAAATGAGTTTCGCTCACACAAACTGCGACATAATCACAAATAGTTTCGCAGGTATGTGGGAGTGAGACCCCCAGCGGCTATGAAGCGCATATTTGTCAATGTTATTAATGTTAATTAATAGAATGGACTTTACAACCTTGTAGCAAGTAGTTGTTGTTGTTGTCGTGTTAGTTAAAGCCGTTGAACTATTTGCAGAAGTTTACATGTGTGTAGGGGTGTATGAAAAGAGCAATTTACCCGCGCAGAGCATGGCTGCTGACAACTGAGAAGACGTGGTGCTGCGAAGACGTGCTCATAAGGACGCAAGGAAACATTTTTGGCACTTAGCGCATATCAACTAAACTATTGCCTTTGGAGTGTTGCCGTGCGTTGGGGTTCACTTGACACCGTGTTGTTGTAAACTATTTTTAAACAGTGGTGTTCATAAATATTCAACGTTAAATTTGTATTTGGAGGGGTTAGACTTGGAAAGCAGCACTAATATTGATGATAAGGATAAAGTGTGTTCACTTTTGAAGTTTTCTTATTATAGTTTTGACATCTTTCCTGATATGAATAATAATTTTTAAGGATTTTGAGCTATATTCCGGATTTGAATAAGCTGATAACCAAAGTTCAATGGCTCATTTTTTTATAAATTTAAAGCCAAACGAAAATATAAAAAAATTAACGAAATTTCAGATAAACTCCCTAAATGTAGATAATACTTTTCAATGTCCGACTGTCTGTTCATATATACACAAACTAGTCCTTCAATATTTGAGATGTCGAACTGAAATTTTGCACACGTCCTTTTCTCCCCAAGAAGCTGTTCGTTTGTCGGATGCATCGATATCGAACCACTATAGCATATATGTAGCTGCCATACAAACTGACTGACCAAAATCAAGTTCTTGTAGACATAAATGGAAACTTTTTGAACTATTGTGAAGGGTATTATGGCTTCGGTGCTTCCAAAGTTTTCTTGTTTTAAAATAAATATTCTGACGGACGATTTGATACAGAGAGCTTACCACTGGGCTAAGAAAGCTGGGCCAAGGTAGCAAAAAGCGAGGACTGTTGGAAAGAATATAAAGATCTGCTAAGGCACCACAAGAAGTTGGTGCGCAGGACAAAACGAGAATACTGGAAAAGCTTTTGTAGCCAACGAGGTGGCGAGACTTAGGAAACTATTATCCATTCTTATTCGCGAAAGTAGCAGTAGTAGTCATTCGACCTATACAAATCTCCCGTAACGAACAAGATTATTCCAACAACGCTACAAAATGCGCTGTCTATCCGTGCCATGGCAAGGTCTGGGGTTGAACCCGGAGAATACAGATCTGTTTGTGTTCACAAGAAAGAACACATTTTCTCTATAGAAGTTCCCTTCGATAAATGGGACACAACTCTCTCTCAAGGAATGCACTAAGTATCTTGGGGTAGTCTTGGACAGCAAACTGCTGTGTGCGTGGAAAATCTGCGGAACGACTACTGGCAACAGAAGAATTTACATACATAGAACCTTCGGGCATAGTTCGGTGTATAATGGCGGTTGGGCAAACACCGACTACATGATCCCACTTTTCAATTGGGAAAGAAGGTTCAAAGTAAACATAGAAAACGTTGGCTGGCGTAAAGGGATGTTAGCTACGCGCAACACTCATAACGTCTATACGAATGGCTCGACAATAGACGACGGAGTTGATGCAGGAATATACTGCCCAGAGTTAGGCATAACGCCACCTTTTAAGTTTCCAGAACACTACAATATATTTCAAGCTGAAGTCTTTGCTATTGCGAAAGCCGCGGTCAATCGTGTCAATCGCATGGATCCTAAAGGGATCCTAACCATCTTGGACTTAGCAACTGAACTCCATCTGGTATCTCAAAGGACCAAACCTGGCTTATTGGCCTACCAGACTAACCTAACCTAAGAAAGCTACCGAGTATGGCAAAATTCTAAAAAACTCGCTTAACCCAATTATGCAACTAAAAACCGTTATTTGTTAAAGTTCAGACAAATTTTTCTAATTGGACCTTTGAACCCTAAAGAGCCGACCAATTGCACTGGTAAGACAAAATATGCAGTAATTTTTTAAACCACAGTTAGTCAAGGTAGTTGCCACCACATGAAAAATTTAAATATCAATTTTGGCACACTATTGACGACTCCAAAATCAAAAACTCAATTTTAAGCCAAAATATGCCATCCAAAACCGTTATTTTTTAGATTCTCGTTTATTTTAAGCGCCACTGTATGCAACGTGCACTGCAGAACGAGCTCTACACAAACTATCTATCTTCATACAAACATGCAACATAGTTACACTGTTCGGTTATGACGCCTGAATGTAGGCCAAGTGATTTATGACGAAAATTCAACTTAAATTTTAGCAGCACCAGCAAAAGGCTAATCCATTATACATGCAAATTAATTAAAAAATTTCAGTGAGCACATAGTTTCACATGAAACACACGAAAATGAAAATTTTTGACATACAAATTTTTTGTTAATAAATTTTTTCGGAAACTTTTTTAATTGAATTTCAATTAGTGAAGGATATTAAAATATTACCGAATTTATCGTAATACGTTTTGGATAATATTGAAATGGCGCCTAAAGTTTCAATATTTATGGGGACATAAAAATTGCACACACACATACAAATATGTATATTCACATTTCCCCACAAACGTCACATTTCGTGCATGCCGTTATGATTTTCCCACGCAAAAACGCAAAAAACAAAGGCCGACCAATAACCCATTCAATCATGCGCCTCAGCGCTCGTTCACATTCATTGGAACAGACCTACACACATTCCTTAGCGTCTATTAATGTCATTTTGTCTTATTCTATTTTAAACGAGTAGAAAAAAAGAAAGAAATGCTGAATTCTTTTTTTAATAAAAATAAGCTCACTCACCAATTAAGAGTTCCAAAGCACTCAAGTGCCTTCGAGTGGAGTGTTTGTTGCGGCGCACTCAGTAGTTGTGCAACAACAACAGCAACACGCCGGCGTTGTCTGCAACAATTAGAAGCTACAACAAAGTGCGACGATGATTAGACGACGCCAAAACTACAACAACAAGAGCAACCAATTGCGGCTGAGGTTCAAGGTGCTCATATACTCGCATAAATACATATATAAGTGAGCGTGTTGATGTACATATGTATGTATGGGCTTGTAGCACTTGTCTGTCTGTCCGTCTGCTTGCCTCTGCCTCGTGGGCTGTGTGCTCGCTTGTAGGCGCGCCAATGGAACACACGTACGCCTGCTGCTAGGCTGCGCGAGTGGGTGGTTTGGGCTGGATACGCTGTTGCTGTGATATGAGTGTGTGTGTGTGTGTGCAGCGCGCTTCGTTGATGTAATCAAAATTGAAAGTAATTTAACAGAATTTCTTATTTAATTCGTTGGCTTTTGAAGAGAATTTTGTTGTTGTTGATTTTTATTTCAACTGCTTGTGTGTATACACTTCTGCAGTTGTTGTTGTTGTTATTGTTATTGCTATTTCTCAATATCTTTACGATTTCTTTGTATTCAATTGCAATTCAATTGCAAATCAAATAAAATTCCGTAACGTGCTGACGGACGACGCGTTCGAGCAGCGCCGATATTGCGCGCGTTTTAACGGTTAGATATATACACAAGCAACAATACACAAGTAATAGAGCAAGATTATACACAAAAATGCACAGCAACACTCAACACTTGTTACAATATTTTTTTTATTCTATTCTATTTGTATTTATTGTACACAAGTTTTTAACAAATTTTTATTGTTTATCCTTAAATTCTATTTACTTTGTCTTTTTGATTTTATTTTCCTGTTTTATTGTAATTAAATTAGCTTTTATTATTTTCCATTCATTGAAATGGTACTTGTGGCATCTTCTCGCGTTTTGTATTTGTTTTTATTGTATCTGTTGATTTTATTTGCTTTTGATTAAGGTCAGTTCAGTAGCTCACACAATTTTACATTTTATTTTTATTTTTATTTTTTGCTTACTTCTTATATGTATTTTTTACTGTTGCTTTTCGCTGGGTAATGGAAATTCTATAAAGTAACTGCTGCCAAGACACTCACACAAATATATACGTTTTTTTTGTCGTTATTGTGCTCATATGGATATTGAATAAGTGATTTGTACTATAAAATTGAAGAAGAAAAATTTTTAATTTAGTTATTTGCGAATTTTATTATTTCCTGACGATGGCTAAATATTTTGTTTGCGTAGATATTTTATCACTTAGCCGACTTCATGACGAGATTTTTATTTTTCCACAGGGTTTAATATAGTGGGAAATATTTTTAAATGTTGTCCGCAATTTTGTTTTAATTTAGTGATTTTTATTCAAAGATTGCACGCAAACACACGGATTTTCGTAACTTTAACACAATAGTTGTATATATTTTTGAATTAGTTTAGCATAATTGAAGTTATTTTTTTTAATATTTTTATAAAACTACATATAACATATTTAATAATTTTAACATTTGTGCTTAAAAGCTTGAAGCTATGATGAACATAACCTCACTTACTTAACTTAACTTACTTATTTACTCTAAGGTGAATGAAAAACAAATAAAATAAAAAAAAAACTTTTTTTAAGAAACTATAACTAAAACTTTCGAAAACGAACTAAAAGAAAAAAATTATATTATACACTGATCTAAAAATTCTTTAAGTTTAAGAATACATGCTCAACAATATACTCTGAAAATTTGATATAAATCCAACAAATAGTTTTCGCGTTATTCATAAATTAGCGCAGGCATCTCAAGCGTTCTGAAATTGGAGTGTAAAACTTAAAACGATTTTTTCTTAAAACTTTGTTCCGCTCGGTAAATTGCAAAGATATTTATACACTTTTTGAAAAACTAGTGCCTGATTGAGGAGCTTTTTTGTGATTTAATTTTTTTTTTTTCAAAAAGCTTTTATGCCAAAATCTAAAAAAAAGAATCAGGCCGCTATTTTATTCATTTATAAAAGCTTCGACTAGATTATCTACAAATTATAATGAAACTAATTTTTTATACGATTGAATTTAGATGAATATCCAATGATTAAGAACACAACAAAGAGCTTCAATTGAAACTGAATCAACAAAAACAGTCTTTACTTAAATTTTTTTTTTAATTTTTATCTAATGAAATCGAAATCTTATTTAATGTTGCTTTTATAAAATAAAAAAAACTTTCTGCCAAAAAAAAGTTATTTTTTCATGCCTTTGACTGTATTTTACTATTTCAAAAATGTTTACTCCAAATCATAGAAACTTATTTGTAGCTTTAATGAGGGTTTTTCGATATAAAGATACTTTTGAAACATTTCTAAACCATCAAGATAAAATTATGAACAAAGCTCAGCTGTTTTGCCAACTGGATACGAAAACAGTGTTGTTCACTTTAGTGTTTAAAGCGACGTAGAGTTCTACTTGCAAATTAAGATAAATTAAAAAGAAATACTTTTTGTACCAATTTATACGACTTTTGCAAAAACTTTTCATATAAAAAACTGTAATTTCCAATGGCATAGTATCTCACATTTAGCCGACGGCTGTATTAAAAATTCTGGTTGACTGCTGGAAAAAATCACATTGATCACCTAATATTCCTTTTTACTTTATTTGTGGATTTTCTGTTTATGCAATACAATTATAAAAATATTAAATATTTATATTTGTTTCCAATTGTGAAAACTACAACAACGAAATTAAGAAAAAATTAAGTTTAGTAAAAAAAAAATAATTAGTTAAAGAATTTATTTGAAGCTTTAGTGTAAAATTCCAATTCTACTATGCTTTTTGCTTTTTTTACAATCACGACAGAGCTGGTACCACTTCAATTTTGTATTTGCAAATTGACGTAAGGAAGTTATAAAACATAATAAACAAATATTATTTCAACTTCCGCTTATAATTGAATTTTACATTGTACCATATTTGCGGTGCATTAATTTAATAGCGCACTATTTGCCTTCATAATATCGAACGTTAAATTTGAACGCCGCTTTTCAATCAGTTTGGCTATTTTACATCATATTCAGAGGCATAACCACATCACTCAGTTAATTAAAAGCACCAATGCATATTCAAATAAATAAAACGCACAATAATAGTCAAATAATAAAAACACTATGCATTCAAATAGAAACTAAAAGTATACAATTCGTGGCGCGTACAAAGCATTAGCGGCGGCACATTGTTTATAATACACAGTAATTTATTACACTTTACCACTCACTGATTTCGGATATTAATTTTGAATATGAACGCATATAAAAGTGCACAATGAATTTTCAAATATATTAAAAAGCAACTGAAGGAAATGTTAGGACAAATAGATTTGTGCGGAAATTCCATTGAATAAACGCAAACGAAAGCCACGTGCAAATATAATCGAAGCGGCGGGTATGGAAGCACACGGAATCCTCAGGTTATTAGTTGTTCATGAGTATTGTAAAAACTACAAGTGTGGTTGCAGTCGTGCAACACTTCAAAATCCAGATGCCCTAATGCAAAGTGATGTTTTTCCAATGGCAACAGTGCAATAACAAGGTAGCGGGTGGATGAGACGCTGTGCTCATGACAGTGCGCTGACAAAGTACAGCGCTGCTGGCGTTGTAAACGGGGCGAAAGTAAACAATTTCATATGCATTTGTGAAATGCGCGCAAACACACAACACATGCATAGTTATTATTCGATCATATTTTCAAATTCGACCGAGTCTAGAAATGCCTGCATTGGCCAACGAAGTTAGCATTACTTGTTAAATAAATTAAATTTATAGTTTGTTTTGATAGCAGCAGGGTAATGATAAAAGGAATTTTCGCCAACAGCGTAATTTGTTTCGGACACCACAGGTAAAGTGATAACGATAACGTCAGCAACATCTCAGAATAATAGTGAAGGTGAGACTTATCTTTTTCGGTAGACAATAAATAAATTTTGTGAAATACAAATTTAAATTTGCACTGAGAATATATGAGTAGTGTATTTATACATACACACATGCATATGTACATTGTGTGATAATTCATTTGACCAGAAAATATGTAAGTGCTAATTTCGTTCACACATACTTGAAGCAGTCGCATAGTAAGAGAATGTGTATGAAATAATTAAGAAAATCGGCTAAAAATTAAAATTTTCAGTACAAATATCTCCATTCACAAGACATTTGATTATGTGTAAAGGAGACTGATCTGGGTACTGATGTATACTGTCAAACACAGTCAACTCGGCACTTTCGAAAAACATTTGAGCAGCGTTTTATGGCGCTAAAACCACATAAGTTTAACGGTTACTGAAACCAACTATCACAATTTAGCTATAATGCGATAATAAGTCACTTAATTTTATATAAACTCGCCATTTAGCATAAAATGTATTTGATATAAATACTAAGAATTTGTAAAATTTCTTTTATTCAGTTAATAAAAAACAGTATATAACCGCAGTACTGATAAACATAGTATATGAACACACATCTATGTAGGTCATTTACTTTAAGACCTAAATCACACAAGTTAACGAAGTCAGCAGTACGACTAATGCAGCGTTTTGGACAGGTTATAACACTTTTTCCGTGAAACACACTTATTTTGAAACCGGTACGCTAATGACGCTTTTCTGAGGTTAACGCACCAAACTTCTAACCGTGTTTAAACAACAATCATTATAATTATTTTGTTTTAATTTGATTTCGGTGAGTGCGTAATTTAAAAGCTCTTGGTACCCTAATTAATAATTTCGGAATTGTGCGCACAGCACAGTAGAAACTTTTCTTGAACTGAAATATTTAAATAATTCGGGGAATGTTTAGTTAAGTATCCCATTTTGAAGAGGTTTTGCGCAAAGGGGGAGGGGGCTGGGGGCTTGATACCCCCCTCATTTGAAAGGTAATGAATGGAACTTTTGAATAATAGCACCCTTCCCCCCCTAGGACCACGGGGGGCTCTAGGGCAGCCTCCTGAAAATGGTGTAAAATCGTAGTTTTTCCATACAATTTTCACTAATTATTATAAAATTTGTGTATTTTTACGCATAGAGTGACTCTATGTTTATTATTTTTATTATTTCAAAGAATTAAAATGGAAATCCACTTTATTTAAATAATAAAAACACTGAAAATTAAAAATTGTATATGCATCGGTAATAATGCATACAAGTAGTTGAAGTACCGAGATAACCCAACCAACCATTTATACAAGACCCCCTAAATAATAAAATTGGGTTTTCATCGCGCGATCTTTTTTTTTCAAATTTTGAATATATTTTCAGCATAATATACTACATTGAAACAAGCGCCGCAGGCGAAAATTTGGAATAAAAAATCGCGCGATTTTTTTTCAAATTTTGAATATATTTTCAGCATAATATACTACATTGAAACAAGCGCCGCAGGCGAAAATTTGGAATAAAAAATCGCGCGATTTTTTATTCCAAATTTTCATTATATTTTCAGTATATTACATCGAAACAAGCGCCGCAGGCGAAAATTTGGAATAAAAAATCGCGCGATTTTTTATTCCAAATTTTCGTTATATTTTCAGTATAATATATTACATTGAAACAACCGCCGCAGTATATAAGGCCTACCATTTTGATTCGTTGGGTTATTACTATCTTCCTTTTGTGCTTATTTTCTTCGTCGTTTGACAGTTCATATTCAGTAATTTTGCTTACATTTCAAGGAACAGTATAAGACGTAATTGAAAGCTGTTTTATTTATTAAATTGTACATAAAATTGCAACTTAAAATTCATAATTTATCATTAATTCAATTAAATATATTTCAAAGAATGTGTGTGTGTTAAATTGGTTAAATTTTTCGCAAGCAGTGCAACAAAAACTTCAAAAGAAGAGAGCCATTTTTTGAGAAGATGTGAAAATGTGCGTTTTTTTGCTTACTTATATCTAAAAAACAAATTAACATTTAACAATAAATTTACATTTAAATAAAAGTTTAATTCATTGGCTATCCGTGCTATATAAATTTAAAAATATCCGTGCACGCATTTAAGAGAAATAAGCAGCGAAAATGGGATACTTAACTAAACCCAACCCAATAATTCCCGCAGCGCGCACAACAATTTATTTTATATCTTTACTGAATCTGAAATGTTATTAGCAGCTAAGAATTTTTATTGCTTTGCACCTTTAACCAAATACTAATTTAAATTATTTAATGGTTTTTTTCATCCTCAGCACTTTCACTAGATCATCCAAATTCGCACTTTACACATGTGTGCGAAGTTATTATGAAATAAACATATCACGAAAATACCACAAAAAAATATATACATATGTATGTATGCATTAGTATATTGCTACGTAACTGAACGGGTTAGCGTGCAAGCGTCAGACGAAAACCAAGTGGAAAGTCAATGCCTTAACATATAGCATATTCTCATTATTGCTCAAACGAGTGCGGGTGCGGGCGTTGAGTGATGACCTCGTCGACCAGCTGACTATCTAGTGATCACCGCTCGGCACCGCCTGCCTATTGATAAAGCATTGTATGGTTCCAAAGCAAGATGCGCGCGCTGCTATCACAAATGCAATTTACACTAATATTTTATTACTTAGAATAACAATATCGCCGGCATAGCTGAGAAACACAATCATACATAAAACATTTCTCATACAATTAATTAATTTTCTTCTTTGTACATTATATTTTTCTTTCCAATTCACTTTTTATGCAATGCAAACAATTTTCGTCACAATCTTTTCAGGAATTCTTTTTCTACAATTAGCATTGTTCTACTGCACATTTTTGCACACATTCACTGTATTTTCTTATTATTTATTTTTTGATAATTACTTTTTTTTGTTTCAATGCACCAGTGGGTACACGCTTAATAAGTTATTTGAACGATTTAATCCAAGTAGATATCACACATCTGACGACGAGACAAGCACAAACACGCGAAGATAACAAGAATGAAATCAGAGGACTTAACACGATGCAAAACAGAACGAGAATGAACTGAAATTTTCGATTTTGTGGGCGCATGAAATTCGCCCAATTTCATCTTGTTTTGATTACGTGCTTTCTTTGCATGTGTTCTTTTGACATTTCTTCGCTCAGCTGTCAGTAACAGTGATGCCAACATTTGCAAACAATTACTAATTGAAAGGGAAAACGTTTATGTGGAAATGCCGGAAAAGGGCATTCATTATATCTTGCTGCTGGATATTTAGTAAGCACCCTATATTTATGCTATTTGTATTGTATGTTGGTGATAAGGCGATTAGTTACTGTTTTAATTATCAGCGTAATTGTTTACATTTTACATTTTATAGCAATTTGGAAAACATTTATTTTCCTATACTTCAGTTTTTATATGAAATTACTAACAATCATACCGCATTTTGCAATCTAATCATAAGATCGCTGAAAAATAATACAATTTGAGTTATCTTTTATCCTTTTTAAATTATTTGTACAAGAGATAATGCTGTGGACTTAAGCCCAAAGTAATATCAAAGTCGCAATAAATTGATTTCGAAAGATTTCACTTTATTCAAAAAATTTGTAATAAAAAAAATTATAAAATAAATGTTTGTTAGATAATTCTCTAGAATGTTAAGACTTCTAGTTAAACAAATAATAATAATTTTAGATGCCAATACTAACGTGACAGTGCGATTGATAAAGCTATGAGTTTTTTTTTATACTTGTATCTTAGTAAAGTTTAGTAGTAGCTACACTGACGGCGTTGTTTAAAGATAAATAAAACACTTCTCACCATAGAATTGAATTGCGTTAAAAGACCCGTTTTTTTTTTTTTCTAATCACTTTAATTTGATGCGAACCGAATACAATTTGCTAGCGACCGCTCAGCGCAAAAATCCGAAAGGAACTGTCTCGAATTAAATCCAACTAGAACTGCAGTAGTCAAGTTTTTACGCGTTCCTTGCTGCATATGTGATAGCAAAACAAAAAGGATTCGGTAAGCAGTGCGCAGAATCAACACATAATATTCGCCGCAAAAAACACTTTGTTTGCAACTTCGTATTTAGAAAACAACTTCATAAGGAAAGTAAACATGCTATTAATTTGTTCAAAACATAGCATACATTGCAATATACGTTTTTCCAAATGGCCTAGACGTTATACCGCTCTTGTATGACAATTAGCGCTAATTAAAAAAAATAATGTGACAATTATACAGTTATAACTGCACGCGTTTGGTGAAGGATAAAAGTAAACAT
Organism: Bactrocera dorsalis; assembly: GCF_023373825.1. Classification (NCBI taxonomy): domain Eukaryota; kingdom Metazoa; phylum Arthropoda; class Insecta; order Diptera; family Tephritidae; genus Bactrocera; species Bactrocera dorsalis. The sequence continues at coordinate 60,623,224 of NC_064305.1, forward strand.
GCCGTGAGCACATGACATCCAGAAAGCACGTGCTCTCCAATTCCATTTTGTCGCAAAATATTGCTCCACTTTAGCGCGCGACCTAAACACACGCACACACACATACACATTCAAAGTTGGCCCCAATAACTACCATTCCACCGTGCGTTCGATTTGTTGCGCTTTCGTTATGGGCATAAACACACACATACATACATATTTAGAAATATTTTTTTTTCCTTTAATGTGTTCCCTTTTTCATGTTTTGGTCGTGTTGCTCCTTTCCATGCCGTGACCTACCTCAACTTGGACGCTTGTTGTGAAAAAATCGGCTTGCAAATTTCGCATGGTACATACATATGTATACTTATTCGACACTATAAACGTATATGTGTATGTATGTGCATACAGTCATGTGTCAAAGGTATTGCTTCTCTTCCGTTGAACACTATTTTAAGCGAAGGACTTGCGAGAAGTGCAAGTTAATCGATTTGAAATTGCATAACCGCGATATAAATACAATATTTTAGAGTTCGCCAACTTGTCCGCTTGCTTTAAAATTATTATTCACATACACTCGGGATTTATGGACTTCTATAAAAAAAATAAAACAAAACCGTTAACTTTGGTCAGTTTGTATGGCAGCTATGTATGTATATGCTATAGTTGTCCGATCTGAACATTTTTGCAGAGATTAAAGCAATGCCTTGAGTAATAATTTATGCCAAATTTCTTGAAAATACTTTGTCAAATTTAAAAGTTATCCCTGAAGGCCTTGAGTTTGATAGGACAGGGTGTAGCAGCTATATCGGCGATTCCGACAAATGAGCCACTTCTTTGGAAGAAAAGAATGTGCGCAAAATTTCAGATCGATATCTCAAAAACTGAAGGACTAGTTTGCGTATATACCGATAGAAAGACGGATATGACTAAATTGACTCAGCTAGTCACGGTCATTCATTTACATACATACATATAGCGTGTATATACTTCATAAGGTCTTCGGCGTTTCCTTATGGGTGTTACAAACATCGTAGCAAACTTGTTTTTTAATGTACATACATACATATATAATAAGAGCATATGAAATGACGTTCCGATTCCTACCTTCACGACTCCACTGTTTTCACTTTCAGTTATTATGCGCTAATGACGTCATAACTACTGAAATATGCACAAACAACAAGGTCGCGCATTTTTTAACAATTCGACATTTACAAGGACAAAGAAACATACTTGTGTGCTTATAAAGCATTATTTCATACTGGTTCTTATTTTTAGTGACGGAGTGTCTTCCGTACATCTATTACATAAGTATATTTAACCGGCTAGAGTTAAAACATTCACATGGAAACATTCAAAGCAGTTACCTTACATAAAAAACGTGCTAATAATCCTTGCAAACGCTTTATCCTTAAAGCGTCATGGCCGGATATACTTACATTTGAGACATTACGGTTAAGTTAAACTGCCTGCCTTTCTATAGAAAATATGCTATGCTAAACAGTATAATGATTGCGGTAGAATTAAAATATTAAACTTATTCACTTTTATATTAGAATATAAAATTAAAAATATACAGATGCAAAAATAATTACAAATTTACTTTTTTTTCCTCACAAAGTGCTTCAAATTCCATTATTGGCGGTAATTTTTCAATGTTGCTGTAAAAACAATGTTATGTCAAAATCCCTTTCTCATGGGCCCGTTTATTGTGAATATGACTTTAGCGTGTGTAGAAGAAGAGCTCACAATAATTTCAAACAGCATCAAAAAATCGATATAGCAGAAGGAAATTCTTGATGTGAAAAGAATATCTATTTTCCGCGCGTAGGTTGTGCACAAAAATGTCGGACGAGGAAGAAGAATCAATGTCTGAAGGATTTTCAGCCAGCGAGGATGAATGGAAGCCAACAAAAGATGTACGTGGTGGAGAATCATCTGATGATGATGATAGCGATTTCGAAGAGCTGCGTCAAACTGCAGGCGCGCAAAATATCAGTGGTTCTAGTGCTGTTGGAAGAAGAAAGTAAGTTTTATACCGTACGTTGTGAAATTGTTTATATGTGTATATAAATATGTGTGTTCAACTATAATAGGGGGACAACGGCTGCTAAGGCTGCCGTAAAGCAAACTGCCATTAAGAAACGCAAAGCCGCTGGTCAATCACTGCGCACTAAACTCTACAACAAATATCGGCCACCACCAAAAACATTTCCATCGCCCAATAGTGCTGGCAGTAATTCACCATCGGCGTCAACCTCACGAACGGCTTCAAAAAACGCCCCAATGCCCAATGAAAGTGGCGAACCTGGCAACGACTCCAGCAGCGAATCAAGCGTTGAAGATTATCTGGTAAATCCAGAGGATATCGATTTTCAATCCAGCTTCTTCAACGTACAACGTATAGACAAAGAAAAATCCACTTCACCAGTGCCCGTTTTCGATTGCAATGCGGGTATAGCGAAACTCTCTGATTCAGGTTCAGAGGATAACAACGAATCTAGTGCCGATGAGCAGGCAAACGGAAAGTCATTTGATTTTGCAAATTTGTTGGATAATGTTAATAGTCTGGAGCGTGCCAAGGAAACCATAGCGCAACGTGCTGTTGAAACCAAACAGCAAGACACCAAAACAACCGGTGAAAATATGAATGCAAACGCTATGGATGTCAACTCGCTACTTGCATTGGGCGAAAAGCAAAGTAATACTGCCTTGCGTAGTGTTAAGTCGAAGGATGATGGCGAAGAGGAGGACGATGAATGTGAAATTGAACGTGCACCGCATAAACTAAGCAAAACAAAGTCGACACGCGTTAAACGGCATACCAAAACGCGACCAGCTTCAACGGTTGTGGCCGGAGATACTGATGATTCGGACTTTGAGGAAGTGGCAGGTAGGAAACGCAAATAGTGGACTGTGAGTGGTAGAATGCTACTAATAAAATGTCTAAAATGCGCTTCCAATTGTTCAAATGAGACTGTGTGTAGGTTTGTGCGTACATTATGCGTTCGTAACTTTTTTCGATTTTAACATAATGGTTCATGTACCCATTCTTAAATGGTAATTTGTAGTATATAAATAATAGACAAATTTGAAAAAAACATTCCAATAGACATAAAAATGCAAGCATTCAGCTTTTTAGATATATTTTAATACAGTAAATAAGCAGTCGACACATATTCGTTTTACAATTGCAATTTAAAAAAATTAACTTTTTATTCAATTAGCATAGTAAAGTGGATGGTTACGTTAATAAATATTATACGGTGTGTTTTCACGGTATTTGATTTAATATATACTTTTTATATTAAAAAAAAAATGTCTTTTCAAGTCCACTTTTTTCGCAGCTTCGGTTTAAACAATAGCAAAATTAGAAAATATTCAATACCCAAGTACCTAAACCACTGTATGTATCTGTCTTGGTGCTGGTGAGGCATGGTTACGTATTGTCAAAAGAGTGTAATAATTAAAATTATATATAAAGTAAAGTATTATAGCTAGTAATGCAATTAAATATTTCGAAATCATATTAATGTAGTTAGAATTGTTCTTAAATTTAAAGTATTGATAGTGGTGAAATTCGATCAAACAATAGATATACAATACAGATAACACACTCAGTTTATCTATAACAGTCTTTATCATTTGCAATTTGAAGCGCTTATATTCGTATGTATTAGTGTTTAGACTAATCTATTCATACAATTGAAGGGAGCATGGTTTCTAAGTGACTGAAGAGAAACCATTTTAGCTCTAAATTCATAAAAAATATAAAATGAACAGCATAAAATCGGTGTGTCAAATATTCATACAAATATACAAACATAACTAACTTCCTATTTACAATTTAATAGAAATAGATAACTGCACGTCATATTTTAAATGCCAATAAACCCAAAATATGTTATCGAGCAGCTTTAGCAGCTATAATCAATATGTTTATTTTAAAAAATTGCATTAAATGTCTTTAAGTGCTAAAAATTATTGCATTTATAGTTTTAATTCCTATTTAAAGTAAATTTGGCGATGGAAAATTTAGTTTAATGTCAGATTTTTAAGTATAAGAAAACGGTTTTATCCTATATTAATCGAAAACAATTTTGAAAATTTGATTTAATGTTACTTGAAACCAACGCTTAAAAACTTTTTGTTTTAATTTTTTGTATAAAAAATTTATCCAAGATAGCGCTTTTAAAAAACTTTTTGTCTAATATGTGACAATGCCATGTAAACCAATTTTTTATATTTAAAAGAAAAAGTTGTTTTAACTAACCTCAAATTTCAATTACTAACAACATTAACAAGTCATAGTAGCATCTTTCATTTGTTTGTTACATATTTTACAAAGCATATGTATTCATATATAGATTCATTAATTAACTCGAACTGATTGTTAACGAATTTACTTTAAATCATGTATTCAAAAACGAAATTAAGCAAAGCTAAGTGTTTGTCATAAGAAAAGGTGCAAAAATTCACAAAAATAAATACATAAGTAAATAAAATAAATAACTAAGGAAACAGCAAATTTAAAGCGAAAATTGTTAAAAACCAAATAAATAAAAAAATAATAATTTAAAAACAATTTTACCTTTTAGCGCAGCTGTAGTTAACACACATATGGAAAAGTTCTCAAACAATTAACCGTTAAATAATAAATGTAGTTAAATTCAATTAAAACCCAAAAAATAATATAAAAAGTAAAGCATAAAAATTTATTTGGATTTTAAGCCGCACGACACACTTGCACACAAGTACACACATACTCACACGTTTAAGTGGAAAATAAAAATGCTAACAATTTAATGCAAAAAAGTAAAATAATCGTTTTTGTCTAAAAAAAAAATTGGGTCCTTAATGGTGGTGGTCAATATAGGTTAAGCTTTAAATTTAAATATATTTTGGTGATGTTTAATATTTAACTATAACCTTTGTGCGCTTATGCTATTAGTACGTTAGTATTCTGTAGTTGGCTTGTAGTTTCTACGTCTAGCTACCGCTTCCACTCGCAGTCACTAACAAATACCGTACGTCGCAACGCCACCGACGACTTACTTACTACAACTACTACTAAACTACCGGCTGTGCTAATTTTACTTACGCTTGTCACTCCCATGTCATGGACATGTTTTTTTTCAATAATTTCAGAAGACACACAGTCTGTGTCGCACTCAACCACTCACGATTCCAGCGCACTACTGAACACCTCGGAGGGTTTGGAGATTCATGTGGAGTTGCCTGGTAAACAGCGGCGCACCAAAGAAAAAAACCAACAGGACTTAGAATTGGCGCTCAAACGAAAATTGAATCGTGATTTGAAAGAACGTTACTTTAATTTACACAAAACTACTTTATTGTGTTGTTTTGCACGTAGTTACCGTTACAATCGGCTGCTCAACGACACACCACTGATGCAGGCTGCATTAAAATTGCTGCCGAGCAGCAATGCCTATCCACCAGAGCGTGGCACCGAGATCAAGTACTTTCAGTCAATGGTCACTTGGTATAAGACCGCTGTGAAGTTGGCTTCGCCCAATTTATATGGTGAGAAGGTGCGTAAGAGTAGGCGGCGAGTGAAGCGGGAGCTCATGTCGCAAATTAAACGTAAGGAAGCTAGTTGCAAACAGGATTTTGTATTTATATTTGTCTGCTTACTGCGTGCGATGGGCTTGCAGTGCCGGCTGATTGTCAATATGCAGCCGCTGCCGCTGCGCCCGTCGCCATCAGATTTGTTGACGATCAAGTTAAAGCGCGAGGGCGATAAAAAGGAAGAGGATGCGGTGAAGGTAAAGAAGTTGAAAGTCGAAAGTGACACAGCAAGTGGAACAGAGAATAAGAAACAGCTTGAAAAGACCAGCAAAGAGAAGGCTACAAAAGCAAAGGAAAAGAGTGTGAAAGAGGAGCATAAGAGAGATAAAGAAAAGAAGAAAGAGAAAGCACGGGATAAGGGCAGTGAGAAGGCGGTTAGAGAGAAAGTCACGAAGGAAAAGGGAAAGATAGGTAAGGATGTTGCCAAGAGTAGTGGTGCCAAGGTAGTTTCAAAAAATTCCGATAAGGAAGCGGTGCAGAAAAGCTCTCACGAAATTAGTAGAAAAACGCCAAGTGCCAAGCTAGCTGAATTAAAAGCGGTAGAGCAATCTGAAAGTAAGGATCATTTTGTAAAGTTAGATGAAAATCTAACACAAACACAGCAGCCTTCAAAAAGAGCTCTGATCAAAGTACCAAAGGAAGAAGCGGCAGCGGATGCTAAGAATGCACTGAACAGCTCAAAAGAAAAATTGTCGACAAAGGAAATAAAACCGAAGCTTTCGCGTCTAAAGAGCAAAAGAAATGTCACGAATCCTAATGAGCGTGACAAGCTCGACTTATCGTCTGACAAGCCTGGCCTCAGCGTCGAAGCTATGACTACTGCACAAGCCAAGCGCCAAGTTTCCACTGAGAAGCCAATAATAAATAAGGCAAAAGCGGCAACTAAAAGTGCTAAGCCAGTAATACAGATTGGTTCACCTGTCATACCGAAAATCGTGATCCAATCAGGTAAAACAGTTATCACTGCCGAACGTGAGAACCAACCACATGCCAGTGGCACCCGTACGCGTGTCACTCGTTCGCGAAGTAAATCCCCAAAAATGCATATCTCACCTACGTTCCTACAGAGCACAGATTATAGAAATAAATTTCCCGAGCCCGCACTGCCAAAAGCTGGCCGTACCGCGACACGTGCCAGATCAAAAAGTCCAAAGCAGAAAATACAAATTTCGACAGATTTTTTGAAAGGACATGGTACCAGCGCCGCTGAATCAATTGCAGGCAGCACACGAGCAGGACGTATCTTACGTTCACGTCAAAAATCCAATGAGGTTGCTGGTACTGATAGAAAACTACCGCCAGTGCCACAGTTAGATGGCGCTGACGATAGTTTGGAGAAGGCGCCGTCCAAAAGTAAGCGTCCACAATTAAAAAAGTTGAAAATGAAATCGCGATCGCGTGACGACGATTCCGATTCCGATTCCGACTTTGAGCCGTCACCACCGAAACAGCCGAAAAAGCCGCCACAATTACCATCAAAGAAGCCTGTGGACCGTCGAGTGTTGTCGTCCGATGAGGAGGAAGGTGGTGGCAGTAAAGTCAAGCGTAATCCAACAGCGGCAGATATTTGGGTGGAAGTGTGGTCCGATGCGGAAGAGCAGTGGGTTTGCATAGAGTTGTTTAAAGGCAAATTGCACTCCGTAGAGGCGATCAGGGTGAGTAATATATTATTTTGCATTAAAAATGGACAAAGCAAAAAGATAATACGCTCAAAAATTACTTATAAATAAAACATCTGAGTATGGTATTTTCTGAAATTTTTGAAAATACTATTTAAAAATAATAAAATACAAAATTTGTAGAAAGCCGCCTCCTCCAGTTTCGCCTACGTGTTCGCATTCCAAAATGATTTGAGCATTAAGGATGTGACTGCTCGTTATTGTCCCAATTGGACAACAACTGTACGCAAGTCACGTGTCGAACGCGCGTGGGTGGAGGCAGCCTTTGCACCGTACTATGGTCAACGCACAGCTCGTGACATTCGCGAGGATCAGGAGCTACGTCGTATACACGAAGAGAAACCCATGCCTACCTCAATTGCCGAGTACAAAGATCATCCGTTGTATGCGCTTGAGCGCCATTTACTTAAATTCCAAGCAATCTATCCGCCGGAACCACCAACCTTAGGTTTTATACGTGGTGAACCGGTATATGCGCGTGAGTGTGTGCACACTCTACATTCGCGCGAAATTTGGCTGAAGCAGGCTCGCACTGTTAAGCTGGGCGAACAGCCTTATAAAATTGTAAAGGCGCGCCCCAAGTGGGATCGGGTAAATAAGCGAAGCTGCATAAATATTTATATAAATTTAATTTATTATTTTGTACACGCTACCACAGTTAACACAAACAGTCATAAAAGACCAACCGCTGGAGATTTTTGGCTATTGGCAGACAGAGGATTATGAGCCGCCGACCGCCGAAAATGGCGTTGTGCCACGCAATGCCTACGGCAATGTGGAACTATTCAAAGAGTGCATGTTGCCCAAGAAAACCGTACACCTACGCTGTAAGTTAACCCAACATTTTTTTTTTTTTTAAACAAGTGCACACTCAATTACAATTTGTTCTGATCCCTTTCAGTGACGGGCTTAAATCGCATTTGCAAAAAACTTGGCATCGATTGTGCGCATGCAGTGATTGGTTTTGATTTCCATCAAGGCGCCTGTCATCCTCTATATGACGGTTTTGTCGTTTGTGAGGAGTTTGCCGATCAAGTGACGGCGGCTTGGTATCAAGATCAGGAAGAGCAAGAGAAAAAGGAGCAAGATAAATATGAAGCACGTGTTTATGGCAACTGGAAGAAGCTCATTAAAGGTTTGATTATACGAGAGCGGCTAAAGAAGAAATATAATTTTTAAATGTAACTATGTACCCAGAGGCGTATTAGTGTTAAGTTACAAGTTTATTATTATCGTTTTTTCGTTTTGTTTCGCCTGACGATTCTATGAATTTGTATTTTGCTTTCTGTATTCGTGGTCGTATGTATTTTTTTCTTTTTGTTTTAACTGTCGCATTATTTTTTTTTTTCAATGTATGTATATTAAACTAATCTCATTCAGTGAAATAATATGCATTGTAGACACATGTATATTAAGGATTTATAGTACCAACTGGTTTTTACAAAATAATATTATGCACTTATACACTTTTTGTGTTCAGGAAATTCAGCAAGTTTTGTAATGAAATAACGTTGGTATTTAAGTATGTATTTTGTATTGAAGTTTATACTACCGAGTCATGATTTATGAAATGTGTGTCCATTGCATTTGTACTATATCTCCTCCACACGTGCATTGTCTTCATTCAGGTTCGCCACATGTATATTTTGTCTTACTTGTGATTTAATGAGCAGTTTTGCATTCAAAAATAAAAGTTTTCTTTGTAATTAATGCTGTTTCATTTGATAGAGGCTTTTTAATTCCAGAAGTTGTAGCAAATAACCCACAGGATACAGTGGAATCCTGTGTTACACTATTTGAAATTGGTTGAAAATCATGATTTTAATAACTCTTTTATGGTTTATCTCATCAGATATTTGTTAGAAATCAATATCAGATACATATACTCTCTATTTTGGGTTTCTCCTTTTTTTTAATTTTGAAATTGAATTCAATTTCACTTCCGCGTATCTTTATTACCCTCCATATTTGTGTTACTATATGTTTATAGCAGAACTGCTAACAATCGTTAATTATCGTTATCGATTAATAAGCAAAGACGGTATTAAACTCCGTTACAACTGTGTATAAAACAAAAGAATTATGAAAACTCCAATTAACAGAATTGTTAAAGTTTCTAATAATATAAAGAGTGAAATGCTTAAAATTACTGTATGGTATAGCTATTTACAACGTGCTTCCGCACTACTCAAAAATATTTGTTAATACGGAAAATTGTATATGAATTTTTGTGGTTATAATGAACATTTTAAATAAAAAATTGTTTTTTTGTAAATTGATAAGTAACATTAAACATCAAGTTCTTCATATCAAACCTTCTATATCCGATATAAATGTATTGGCCAACATATATTCAACTAACGACGGTCGCCACAGCACCGTACACCAGAGCCATTTAGGTTCAAGGTTTTGCGTCTGCAGGAGCAACTTGCAACAAATTGTTTGATTGTTGGGCATATAAATTGTTAAACGACTTAATATGAATATTATAAATAATAAATATGTTACAATAATATTTTCGGCATTGACTTTGAGTTGCTCGTATAACAACTCTACCGGAACTCAATGTGACAAGTTAACCTCAAAACAGAAGGATTCAATCAATGCTGCTCATCTTCTTTTTACTATTCTTCGTGGTTCTTCTATTGACTACTTTACTCAAATTTAAAAATATTTGAATCAAAATTGTAAAAAATTCTGTTGCAATTGAAACTTCTGCTTGTGTTTTGTTTTTATGTTAGAGTAAATGTTTATTTATTTTGCTTACTATTTACCATATAGATTATGTGATAAAGTTAACCAATAGACTTAAGTCTTAAGTTTTCATTAATATAATTTTGTTCCTATGTATATAATATACATACGTATATACACATATCCAATTTAAGCGAATCTAATTTTATATCGAAGTATTTAAGAATTTTTATTTTCATTTTTTAAATCAATTAGATTTTTATAATATAATTTTTATTAGTCACATCAAAAATATTGAATTATGCAAAAAACCTTAACTTACTAATATTACGCATATATGTATGTGTTCAATTAAGAATGATTGTAAAGTAGAAGCCTTGAATATTTGTGTTAATTTCTTTGCAAATGGAATGTAATGAAAGGTGTTCTAATTAGCAGTGCAAAAATATTTGTAATTTAAGTACAAGTTATTAAAGTAATTACTATAAACGCACATTGAAAATTTGTGCAGGGAGACAGTGAGAGCAATGCGGAAAATAACAAATAAAATACAACAAAAACTAACACAATAAATACTATATGAGGTACCAAAACATAAATTAATATTACAAAAAACAGAAATAGTGGGCTTAAAAGCATAACTAACCCAGTAAAAATCTCATAGCGTCAACAGTCAAATCTCGATAATTAATTCAACTCTACAAATATTCAGCACATTGAGTTTCTTATGCTCAAATACACCGCATCACTTTCACTCATCCGCTGCATTGCCTAAATCTAAAAGTCTTATGGGGCACAAAGCGTTTTTTACATCTAAATATTTCTTTTTTTAACAAAACGTTAATAACTAAAAACAATAACAAAACAAAAAATCAATAACAATATAAAACCAAAAATTATCATATCAATAAAAATATATATTGAAAAAAAAATCAATAACAAAATAAAAAAAAAATAAAAAAGAAAAAAACAATAAGAAAGGGTAAACAAAAACAAAATGAACAATATCAAAAATAAAACAAACTAAATAACAAATTCGTGGCTGCTAACTACGTGAGTTAATTAAAAAATTCTTTGGTGTTTTGGTAGCTGTTTCGGTACCGCCGCATTCACGCACAGATTCTAACTCCGCGCGTCTGGTTCCTCTACGACTTTGTTGCCGTGCCAATTGTGCCACTGTAGTTTGCGCCTGTGCGCTGCTGCACTGCCACTTCGTGCGATTTGGAATTTCTATTTATATCATTGCTTGTTGTTGTATCCTCAGCGGCCTGCTGCAACTGCTGCTTATACGCATTTTGTTCTTTCAGATAGTTAATGTACATGCGACGCGCTTGATTCAACACACGCGTAACATCGTGCTTGCGCACCATCTTGTCGAAATGCATTGCAATCTCATTGTAATCCATACCGGCTTTCATAATAGTTTGACGATGCTGCAGCAGCAGCGTTAGGCAAAGAAACATCAGGAAGGGATTGCCACCACCGAATTCGTTAGGTGGTGGTAAAACAGGAGTTCTTGCACCTACTACGCAAGCACTACCAGCTGCACGTTCGCCAGCACCCAGTGACGGCTTCGTGAAGCCAATCTCATCAACTGCATTGGTGGCCAACTCTACTGGCGATGCGTTGGCGGTGTCTGTGGATATCGGCACCAGCACTTCGGGCAAGCTACTACTGTTGGGCAAAACGCTTGTAATGACATCTACCAGCGGACTAACAGCCGGATCGACGAAGGGATTGAGCGCACCACGCGTCGACTGTGCTGCTGTCGTTGTGTCTGTGCCATTTGAATTACTATCGATTATAGTATTGGGTAGCTCAGCAGCATCTTGCCAAGCACTGCTGGTTGTTACATGCTGTAACGGTTCTATACTGCTTCTCGAACGACTATTACGGCTGCGTCGCCGCATCAGCAACTCGCTAATGTCGGGGCATGCCACAATCTCATTTTCTTTGAGATCCTCCACCAAGTCCAAGGAATCTCTGTCGAGTTTTTCATACTCAAACTCACAGTTAACGGGCGGCTGCTTTTCGACAGGCTCACCAAACACTTGACGATCCAAATTGTCCGCTTCTAAGCGCAACTCACGCGTGATAGCCGTTGTCATCGGATAGTAGTCTTGATCTTGACTATCGTCAGGCGTCAAACTTGGTTCTGCGGGCAAGTTCTTTGTTGGCGTGTGTTTCACATCTGCTAATGTGCTAACGCTGGCTTCGCATGCTTCTGCTAATTCTGCGCCATCAGTTTTGCGTTCGTATGTGGGGGTGCGATCGGGTGTGTGTGCGGTCGATGAGCCAAGCGATGCAAGTTCCATGTGCAAACTATTATTACTAGCATTGTTGGTCTGTTGTATTGCTGTAGCGGCGGTAGAGCCGCTCCATGTCGTGTCGGGCACCGATGATGAATCGGATTCATCGAGTGAGGAGACGAAAGCGCTGCGTGTTAGCTGCACAAGCGGGTGTGGTGTTGTCTGAGCGGTTGTTGACTTATACGCGTGTGTCGGTGAAGGTGTCTTCGATTTGTCTTTACTATAGGCGTTCAGACTGGCGTCATTGTTGCCAGTTACGGTCGGCGGCGTTGCAGCAAACTTGTCTGCAATGCGATTTTTATTCATTGAAGCAAAGTTGAGAAATTCATTAAAGTTTTTCACCAACTTCTGTTGCGATTTTTCGGTGTTACTAAGCTCATCAAAGGAGATGCCTAGGAGAATGTTTGTTATTTGAGCTGTATATGCAATAATAGTGTTTATACACTCACCTTTTCTGCTCGTTGCCGCAATTTTTTCCTTGAGATCCCTAAAGTGACCACCGCCGCCGCTGCTTACACGTCGCACACTATCACCCACGTTGGAAGCGTTCGCAATTTGTTTGGCTATTATATTGCTTACAGTGTTGTAGTTCGATAAGATGTTCTTATTTTGCAATTTCGCTATACCCTTTGGAAGTTGTGGTATTTTTGCCATAATTCCGTTTTCACCGAAACTTTCATCTGCATCACTTTCATTTAGTGTTGCCACATTGGCATGTTTTGGTGATTGGGACGTAACTTTGACTATTTCTTCTTTCGTAATGCCATCTTCTAGGAATGGATTTGTTGGATGAAATATAAAGTGTTCAATGTCATTAGAATCTTTATTAGCGCTGCTTTCACTGCTGGCGAACACATCATCATCCTCAACAAACGCAGCACACTCCTCATCTTTGCTTTTGGACGTTAAGTTATTGGCCTCCCCATTTTTTACATCCTCCATGCCCTCCATCAGCAAAAGCATTTTGGACTCATCTAGACTTTGATGAGCTTTAGATGAATGTCGTCTTCGGCAGGCGACTGCGCGCGGCATATTGTCATCGAGACTCTGATTGAGACGTTTCGTTGCGTCTAAACGCAAGCTACTTAGCACGCCACCGCCAGCACTCAGCGAGGAGCTCAGCGAATTCAGTGAGGCCGATGAGCTTTGTCGGCGAAGTGCGCATACCTTGGTGTAGGGATTTTCACGTGACTTCACCAACAAATAGGAGGGACTAATTGGTGCACCATAGGAGCTAGATTGTGAGCTGGAGCTAGTAGGTGCAGGGCTTTCCGAAATAGGCACAAACTCCTGGAAAAAAGTAGCAAATTAAACTAACCTTCAAAAATGTATAAAAACTCTCAACACTTGCCTTTTCAAATAAATTCAGTTCCTTGCAAATGCTGGTCTCATACTTCAATGCGCTCCATTGCACTTCCAGCATGCGCAGCGCATCATCGAACGGAAATTCGCGCTTCAATTCTAACAACAACCAACGATAGCAGTATAGCAAGTCATCGGCCTGCTGTGATTTTAAGTACTCCCAAAATTCAGGATCGTAAAAACTGAGCGCTTCTGTGAGGTGCGTAAACTTCTGTGTCATGGCTATGCCATCCAACATGAAGTTACCCTTTACACGTGTCATTATGGCACAGAAGCAGATATAAGCTTGCGCCTCATCGTTCATGGTTACCAGTAGCGGTGAGGCAATATCCGACATGCCTTGACAATAACTCACAGAGGGATGATTGAGCGCATAGGTTGTTAAAATATTGAAAAGTGAGGCTATGTTTTGATTGTCATCGCTGCCGGCGTAGAAGGGATGCAGTCGATCCGTACGCAGTACATCCTTCTTCACCATGCTTGTGACATACGACAACTCACCGGCAATGCAGCCTTGAAAATGAAACCAAAATAGGTCATAATAAATTATTTGTATAAGTTTTTCATTGTACACACACACACACACCTTGCTTCACGGCATTTATCCACGTATCGCGCAACTTGATGTACTGTTCCGCCTTTCTACGCATATAATCCATTCGCTGATGACCGTTCATGCCATGCGGATACACATTCAAAATATGTTTCCACACCACGCGTCGCAAGCTTGGGTCAATACCGCCCAGAAATATGACTTTACGTAATTCGTCGTTACGTTTGATTTGTCCCAGCGCATCCAAAAACAAACGAAACTCATTGTCCGCTAAGGGTGGTCGCGGCGGTAATGAAGCCATTGTCTCCTCCGACAAATTGAAAGCCTTTTGCACAATGGAAAATGTCTTCTCCATATGGTTCATTATGAGTCCCGGTAGTTTTGTTTGCATATTCTGCACATATTTTTGTGATGCACCTATGGACTGTTGCAGCGGCGAAACTGCTTCGCGCACACCCGTATTTACCGAAAAACTGGGTGAAAGTGCATTGACACTCGTGCTACCACTACCACTACTACTATTGGCCACAGCACTGGTTGTGGCTGTTGCATCAATATCCCATTCCCTTACCTCCGTAAATGGTTTAATGTCAATTTGCAGCATAAGACATGGTTCCGTAGCTGTTTGTATGGCTAGATTATGTATGCGCAAAAAGGCCGCATCCAAATCCCAATCGGATAATACAGATAGGTAGATCTCATTACCTGCTGGATCAAAGGCTTTATACTTGATAGAGAAATCCGATTTAATATCAAATGCTTTGGCAAGCAATGAATAGAGCACTTCCAGTGAGGTGATTTGTGGATCGACACTAAACTTACGCCATTCACATGGCAAATTCAGTTCGCATTTCTGCGTATAGAAACGGAAAGAAGCATTGGAAATACGTTAAAATTGCATTTTATTGTTTTCTATTTGCTAACTCATTTACCTTGACTTTAACGCGCACAGCGCAGTGTGGGTAACTGGCCATATTTTCTAGTCCCTCCGAAAACGTAGCGGGCAAGTTAGTAGTTTAGCGCAAACTATTGATTGCAATAAGAGTAAAGCTCACAACGAATTCCATTCTTCCATCTGGCTTGCAGACGAATTGCACAATTTTCGCGAAGTTGCAAAATTTGCTTTCAATAAAAAGTGGTTTTGGGTGCAATGAACAGCTGAAAATGCCAACAGCGAAATGGTCGTGTGTGCGACTTTGTATATGAATGTGTGAAATGTCAAACGCATATTGGGAAGCATACGAAATGAATGTTTTATTAAACAGCTGTTCGGCAGTAACAGCAGAGAACGTATATTTACAGAGAACGTCTATCATAGAGAAGGTTCACGGCGCGGAGAACGTAAAAATATTTTTGGCTAACTCGGTCGCGATGGTCCGATTTCACCACTGCCAACTCGGTCGCGATGGTCCGATTTCACCACATACAAATTATGAGCGTGTTTCACCATATTTAACAGCGATTGAGCGGTTTTTTGAGTCTATGAGCAATAACAAAAATAAATAAAAGAGAACCAATGCAGGGCACTATACATACAAGCGTATTTATATGCAGGTGATTTCTGGTAGGCGGAGAAGTTCCTGTATGCTACATACATATGTATGACTTTTTCTAAAGCTAACATATACTAATATGTATGTACATATGTTTTACGGGGGAAATTGCGCCAAAATGAAACATAATGAGATTATTCTGCTTTTTGATTGGAAAACTTTTTGTATACTATATACAAACTATATATTGCTCTAACAGACGTATGCTCGCTCTTTTGCTTATATTCTTATATGGATATATGCAAACATGTGTATTCGTATGAATTCTTTTTGTTCATATTAATGAATACATGTGCAATTGAATAAATTTGAATTTAATCACTTTTTCAAAGCAATATTCGTAGTTTATGTGAAAATAAAGCCTATTTTTTTAATTATATTTGTAATTGATATATTCATACTTATGTGTATACTTCATTACATATGTATGTATGTATGTATGTATATAACAGACTATCATAATATATTAAAAAAATTTAATATATTACAATAGTGATCAATGTACATTAATCGTACATTTTATTATTCAAAACTTGTATTCACATGTATATTATCACTTATCAATAATAACATGTGCGCGCTGCTGAAATGTACTTATGTACATACATACATACATAAATATGTGCCTATGACATTGGCACACAAATAACGCATACACAACATACATACTTATATGCGTTCACATGTGAATATGTCACCACAAAAAATTGAAGCATTGTTCTACAAAAACAAAAATTGCCTAAATAGCAGAAGCATCACAAGTCAATATGGCAGCCGAATTGGCGAAGAATAAATGTAGTAAATCTTACAACAAAAACAAAATTCATTCATGAACGCAAGCGCACTTTCAACAAGCAAACTCGCTTCATTGATAAAAGTAGACATCATTACATCTCCCCGAGCATGCCATTGCCAACAACCGTCTTTTCGCGACGATGGCAAAAGCTAAAAATCATAAATTGAAGAACTTTCTGATGCTTCCTCACAGAAAGAAGTGAGAAAAGTGGCAACAACGCAGTTGTCGATTTATAATATTTGTCCATTCTAAAATATTTTTCCGTGACTCGCAAAAATCTGCGTCGATATGTATTCACGCTCATACGTATACATGCATACATATTTACGCACGTTTGTGTGCAAAGCTGTTACAGCGGCAAGGGAAGCGGTGACAATCGGCGGTCATTCTTTTATTTTTTTCGGCACAGCTTGGATTTTCTATCATCACACAAGTGCTGAACACATTGAGTGCGACAGACTGTTCTGTCAAATATTAGAATACACACGTTCTTAGAGACACAGTTATTGAAGCAGCTGCACAACTACATAACTGTGTCCATAAGAACGTGTGTATTTTAATATTTGACAGAACAGTCTGTCGCACTCAATGTGTTCAGCACTTGACTCTTTGACAAAACGCCAGTTTCGGCCATTGGTTGATCTTGACAACGGAGATGCGAAAGATGCGTGCGACTATTTGGCTGCCATATTGACTTGTGACGCTGCTGATGCTATTTCAAACGTTTGTTGTTTTTGTAAAGCAATGTTTGTAGTTTTTGCGGGTGACATATCTACATGTGAACGCATATAAGTATGTATGTTGTGTATGCGTTATTTGTGTGCCAATGTCATAGGCACATATTTATGTATGTATGTATGTACATAAGTACATTTCAGCAGCGCGCACATGTTATTATTGATAAGTGATAATATACATGTGAATACAAGTTTTGAATAATAAAATGTACGATTAATGTACATTGATCACTATTGTAATATATTAAATTTTTTTAATATATTATGATAGTCTGTTATATACATACATACATACATACATATGTAATGAAGTATACACATAAGTATGAATATATCAATTACAAATATAATTAAAAAAATAGGCTTTATTTTCACATAAACTACGAATATTGCTTTGAAAAAGTGATTAAATTCAAATTTATTCAATTGCACATGTATTCATTAATATGAACAAAAAGAATTCATACGAATACACATGTTTGCATATATCCATATAAGAATATAAGCAAAAGAGCGAGCATACGTCTGTTAGAGCAATATATAGTTTGTATATAGTATACAAAAAGTTTTCCAATCAAAAAGCAGAATAATCTCATTATGTTTCATTTTGGCGCAATTTCCCCCGTAAAACATATGTACATACATATTAGTATATGTTAGCTTTAGAAAAAGTCATACATATGTATGTAGCATACAGGAACTTCTCCGCCTACCAGAAATCACCTGCATATAAATACGCTTGTATGTATAGTGCCCTGCATTGGTTCTCTTTTATTTATTTTTGTTATTGCTCATAGACTCAAAAAACCGCTCAATCGCTGTTAAATATGGTGAAACACGCTCATAATTTGTATGTGGTGAAATCGGACCATCGCGACCGAGTTGGCAGTGGTGAAATCGGACCATCGCGACCGAGTTAGCCAAAAATATTTTTACGTTCTCCGCGCCGTGAACCTTCTCTATGATAGACGTTCTCTGATATTTATTTACGTTCTCTGGTAACAGTACTGTTATTTGCAAGTCTGCTTGGCTATTTGTTTATTTTTTACATTGTTGTGCTTTTTTATTTTTCAGTGCTCGTTGTTATTAAAATAAAAGACAGCGGTCAGTATAAACTCACTTTATTAGTATTATTTACGTGGGACTAAGAATTTAACTTATATGCTCGAACAATACTTATTTATATTTTTCAAAATATTGTAGTAAGACATAACCTTACTTTAAGATAATGATTATTTTTCGTATTAGACTTATTAGACTTAATTAGTATTAGACGTATAATAAAGGACTACAATTAAGACTTAATTTTATGTAGGAAATGTATTTTATAAAATTAGATATATCAATCATTTTATATGTAAAATATTATAATTTTTATATGACTTTCTAAATATGTTAATATAAATTTTTTATTGTTTGTTTTTTACGTAAATAAACTTTCAGTAAATATGTGTTTTATTGATATGCATATGTCAATATAAAAAAAAAAAAAACAATTTTTACATAATAAACAAATTAAATTTTATTTGTTTTGGTAAAAATAAAATTTTGATCCAAATTTTTCTCATGTAAAACAAAATAAAAAACAAATAAATTTGTAAAAATACCCAAACAATTAACAAAAAAAAAAACATTTATATAAAAATATAGTTAAATTTAAAATTTGTTAAAACTGAAATGTAAACACAAAATTTTTTTTTTTTAATTTTCATAAAAAAAATATAAAAAAAAAAGCAAAATTAAATTGTTCCTTAAAAAAACAACAAATACATAGTAAAATATAAAAAAATATATACATATATTTTCATTAGAAAAAACTGTATTTTTTAAATTAGTTAAAACTAAAAATAAAAAAAACACAATTTTCTTTTAGCAATATATTTTTTTAGCTTAAGAAAATTAAAAAAAAAAATCATGTTTTTAGAAGAAAAATATTTTTTTTTTAATTTGAACTAAGGTAATATTAAAGGAATAAAAAATTAATTTTTTTAGAAAAAGATGCTTTATTTTATTGAAAACTATAATATATAAGTTAATAAAATTATTACAATTAAAAAAGAACAAAACTAAACTTCAGTGGAAAAAAATATATTTACATTACATTAGTTAAAAGTATAAATTAAAAAAAGATACAAATTTTTCGTTTAGATAAATATTTTTTTTGTATTTCAAATTTGTCAAAATTAAAACAAAAATAAAAAAAAAAAATATTTATTTAAAAAAAATTTCTTTAAAACTAGTTAAATTTAAAAAAACAATAAAAAATTAATTTAATTTTCTTGGAAAAATATGCTTTATTTTATTGAAAACTATGTATGTACGTATTTTTGTATATTTTATAAATTTTTTTTTATTTAGAAAACATTTTAGGTATCGGCTTTAGAAAAAGCAAACAAAGAAAATTATGAGTGAAAGGGAACAAAAAAATTTTTATTAAATAAAAATTTGATATTAAAATTTAGTAAATAATATATGTATGCACTCAAAGACTTAAAAGTTAGTTTTTTATTTAACCATTGCATCAACAAAATAAAATCACTTAATTACAACAGCAAAAAAACTAGATTGTTAAAATAAAAAGAGATGAAAAAAATCGAAAGTATATTTTTATTAGAAAAATTTGATTTTTCTCTTCAAGAGAGTTTTTTTTTTATTTTTTTTCCAATTTATTAATTTTCTATTTTTAAATTAAAAAATAAGAAAATAAAAAAAATGCTTTAAAATATTTTTTTTTTTATTTTTCTTTAAACAAAAATTTCTTATTAAAAAAGAAAAATTAAAAAAAAAGATATTTTTCTAATGAAAATATAGTTTTGTATTTTTTCAGTCTTTTAGTTTTAATAAAATATACTCGTAATTGTTAAAATTAAAAGAGATGAAAAAAAGTGGAAAGTATATTTACATTGAAAAAATTGGGTTTTTTCTCTTTAAGAAATATTTTTTTTCCAATTAATTATTATTTTTTAATTAAAAAGCAAGAAAATACAAAAAAAGTTCTCTAAAAAATTTGTTTTTATTTTTTTTTTTCAAATAATTTCTAATAAGAAAAGAAAACTAAAAATAAAAAAAAATTCTAACGATAATACAGTTTTGTATTTTTTCAGTCTCTTAACTTTAACAATCTTATTTTATTATTATTTTTCATTAAAAAATTACTTTTTCCACTGAAAATTAAAATATTTTTATTTTTTTTAGAAAGGCGTAGTGTAGAAAAAGCCTTAATAAAACAAACGTGAGCAAAAAAAATTATTTATTTAATTTTTGAAATTTAAATTTAGTGAGTTTGATATTAACTAAAAAAGTTTTATAATTCGTTTTTATAGTAGAACTATATTAACAAAAAAAAAACTTTATAATAAAAAAATAAAAAATCGATGATAAAATATAAAAAAGTAATAATTATTAAAAAAAACTTTATTAGAAGATAACATTTTTTTATTATTTATTTATTATATAATTATTTTATTACAAATTATTATTTTTGTTTGCATATAGACATTATTTTAAGTATTAAAAGCAAAAAAGAATTTTAAAAATTATTTTACATTTTTATTTTTTATTTAGCATTGACAACAATTTTTAAACATAAAAACATTAGAAACCCTTTAAATTTATTATAAATATACATACATATATATTTTCTTCATCAAAAATTGCAAATTGTTTATTTACTATATTAAAGTTATGCGCTTTTCCAAACTTGCATAAAATTTAGGCACACCCGAACATCATTTGTGACTTAAGCAGTTAAATATTTAAAATATTTCGTTTAAGTTTATTTACAAAAACAAACTTTATTTACAAATTCTCTACGTATACATACACTTTATCAGTAATTAATATTTTTACATACATATACATACGAGCTTAAACTTAATTATGTAAATATATATATTTGTTCTTAGCGTTTACATACATTTTGAAAATATTATTGTATTATTTTATTATTAATAGTATTTTTATATTTATTTTTAATAATGTTTTTAAGGAGAGAATGACTACTGACGCTTTTACTTTCTAACGCGTTAAAAACTCGCACACTTTCAGTTACTTTGCTGTTAGTTTTTAAGGTATAAGTGAATATGTGCTTACTGTGGGTATTCACGATGAATAATTTAATAAACAAAAAATAAAATAGCACAGTTATTTTATGCATTTCTTTTTGTTTCCAGTTTCTAGCTATACTTTCAACTAATTTTTTTTTTAATTTTATTTAAGTTCTTTATTTTTTCATTGTATTGCGCTCAACATGAATACCCTTATAATAATTTTAAATAAATAACTTTCTTTTTATGTTTATAAAATTGTACTTATTTGCATACTATTCATTGTTTATTTCATAAATAACTCGCTGCTTCCAGGTTTACGCATTTCGCTTGAGGTATTGCTTGTGCTACTTGAATACCCCCAACGCACCGACTACATCGATAGCAATGTACACAAGCGCATGTACACATATCGATGAACACAACCGTTAACGGTTGTAGATCGCCATAATTATTTGTATTGTTTTGCTCTTGACTAAATTATTTGTGGTTGCAGTGGACTATTTGCTAGGCTGCGCATGCGCGACTCTACAATAAACGCCTTAAAGTCGCAGTGACAGAGTAACGCTTGGCATTTGCTTTACTATTTAACCCAATCAACTGCTGTGCTGCACATAAATATCTACATTCATACATTAAGCTTTGAAATAACACCGCCAACAACATCCAACGCGCCATGGCGCACCTCAATTGTTGGGATCCTTATTGTAGTCCACATACACGCGCACCACTTCGCCCGAGTACTTGCGCTGCGATGGCATGAAGTAGAAGTCGGGCGTGTCGGCGCCGCCGCTCGAACTCATGCGCGGATCTTCGCGTGTACGCGAACCGTCGCGGTAGTGGCGACCGTTGCGCTCGTCGCGCGCTGCATGCGCCGCCGTTGTTGTGGGTCGATGGCCGCGGCGCTCTTGCGTGTAGTAGCCGGATGGCTGCATATTGGCGTGCTGCTGTTGTTGTGCCTGTTGGCGCGGCAGCGAGTAAGCGCGCTCGGCGTATGAGCTGCGCGAGTAGCCACGTTCATTGCTGCGTTCGCGTTCGTAACGATCGTAATGACCGTTCTCATTGACTGCGGACGCGGCGGTGGCGGCGGCGATATTGCCGGTGCTGCGTTGCGCGCGTCCATTGCTGCGGTAGTCGTGCGTGCCGTTCTCGTAGTGATTGCGACTGCGCGAGCGATGATCACCGTTAGCGCCGTGTCCGTTGGCGCCTTCGTAGTAGAGTTGTGATTTGCTGGTGGGTGAGTGGGACATGGGCAGCGCGGTTTGTGGTTGATTGTTGGAGTTGGAGTTGGAGGCGCGGTTGCGCGACTTCTCTTTGCCTGAGGCGCCAACTGTGGTGGATGTGGTGAGATTTTTCTCTTCCGTCTCGCCGTAAGGGTCGAAGGCGTAGTTGGTGTTCGAGGCGAATTCCTTCCAGGGCGAGTTTTGTATGAGTTTATCCTGGAAAAGTTTGTTGGAAAAAAGTGTGCATTATTATTTATTGCTATTTTTGTTTGTGTGTGTAGCGCATAAACCAGCCAGCATAATGCGTTTGTTCGTTTAGTTTTCAAATATTTATAATATTTATTTCATTTAGACACTGGACATGTAGAGACGGACACTGACAAACGAGTCACAACGGCTTCAGTTAGAAACGGTTTATATTACATTGCCACAATACGGCAACTATGCGCGAATACAGTTATATTCTTTGCTTTTAAGCGTTTAAATGTATGCGCATACAGACATACAGACACACATACATATATACAAGAATTCGCTATTTACATGAGTGTTTATTTACTAAAAATCTTTAACCCAAGTAACCAGTCATACATTTTGATTGATGCTATTTTGTTACACACATACATACGATAATATAGTATACAAAGAAAAAAGTCCAAAAACAGCGCTGAGTGCTCTGTTAACTGCCAAGCTTGAGTATCTGTTCTGCTTTAGTAGGCATCGCAATGTTCTCAGAGTGTTATGTCTACCTAGAAAATTCATTATAAGAACAGAGACGGCGAGGACGATTTAGCCTACAAATGACCTTCAAAAAATGTTTAATAACATGAAAAAACGTTTACTTCTCATATATACTATAGTTGTCCGATAACTGCCATTCAGACAAGTAAGGAGCTTCCTTGGGAGAAAAGGACATTTGCAAATTTTTAAATCGATATCTCAAGGTGGGACTAGTTGGCATATATACAGACAGAAGGACTTGCCTAAATCGACTCAGCTCGTCAAGCTGATCATTTATATATTTACTTTATAGGTTATCCGATCTTTTCTTTGGGTGTTACAAACATAGAGACAAACTTATTATACCCTACTCAAATTACAAATATAATGATGGCTTCTAACTTAACATAGTCTACTTTGGATTCTACACGCTTTAAGACGTGTTGCTTCTTCCTTCTCCAACAGGTCTGATTATATGTTTCCTGGTAACAATGTAGACCCCAATGGTGGTGATAACCTCCTAACACAACTCAAATTTCTGCCGACTTGACTATTTCCAGTTCCAAAACAAGAAAAGTTCGTCAAGCCGTGGTCAAATTTGGTGGTTTCGATAGATGGAATAAAGCAGTTCATTAAGTTCGACTCATTTAGCAGGTGCGATAACAGAGTTGTAAGTTGATATTTTGTCATAGTGAAAGAGCACTATTTCTGCAATTAAGCGTCGAATCAGCCAATAATCTGACACAATAAAATACTGTGAATTTTTAGTCCTTGTTCAATCCATTCAGCGATAGACCAGTCTTCACCTCTTTCGAGCAGGTATCCTCTGTTTCCATTGATACTTGTTATTGTACCAAATCATTCATATTTTGTCGACGGCCACAAACGACGCAGAAAGCTTCAAACACTGTTACGTATACTAAGTGAGGTCATGGTTGTGTGGAGTAAGCAAAGAAGGGACCCAACAGTCCGACCGTATTCGTATGCCCAACATTTCGTGCAAGAATAAAAAAGTATTAGTAGTTGACAATGGGCAATATCATTAAGGATACGAAAAAGTAGTTTGTCTTATGAATAATGTATCGACTATTAGGTGTTATTTACTTGGATATGACTAAAGTAAGAAATCGACAACTAATTTGTTAATGAAATATTTAATACTACAAGAGGCTTACTAGAACCTCTGAATCATTTACTGTACATAAAGATGAATTATGCAAACCCCCGAAACTCAAAGGGGTTGAGTTGAAATTTAAGGAGCATACCAAAGTCGTGTGTGTAATTTTAGATCGAAAACTGATTTGGAAACTCCATGTGGAGGTGAGAGTGAAAACGGCCAGACGAATCAACTACGGCTAATGGAGAGCACGCGAGAATCGACTGCTCAAAAATAACTCGGAACTGGATATCAGTCGACCCTTTAAGCTTCTGGAATACAGTAGAATCATCCAAGCGGAAGTTTTTCCGGTCAGGAAAGCGGTTGAGATAGCTGACAACGCGGCATCAGCATAAAGTTGATCAAGTCAGACGGCAATTAAGGCAATAATCCCAAACCGTATTGCGTTAGAAAATATCCTAAGAAGCAGAAATACAGAAAATGTAGTGGCTGCCAAAAAGCGGCTGCATGTTTACTGGGTTTGAGACCACAAAGGATTTTTGGGAACAGCTGATGAGATTGCTAAGAGTGACATGCGCCAGGCTACCGAACTAGTACATGAAATACGTAAGTATTAAAAACGATAAATAATCAAATATTCGAAAGGGCTGACGGGCGGATCAGGGTGAGATAGCATGCCTTTAGGATTTTACATGCGAGATTGTCAAGTTCATGAACAAAAGTTCCGAAAAAGAACATAAATGTTTTTTCCGACACTGTCTCGAAGGGTCTGCAGGACAGGTCACAACTTGCTGTCACCACTAGCGATTCTGACGAGCATAAGTAATAACGACATATGCAGCAGTGCGGGAAAGTAGGCATGAGAGAGACGCTGGAACACCTCCTATGCTTCTGTCTAAAACAACTTCTAGATATCTAGGTTATTGGTTCAAGTGACAAGACGAAATAATAAAATTTGATATTAAGTCCCTTTTAAAGTTCGTAAAAAGCGTTAACGTCCCGTATGACGAATACTTTGGCTGAATTCAAACTGAACCTCTATTTGCATTATTAAGGACCAATTGATATTTGTATGGCATGACAGTAGACAAGGAGAATCTAATCTAACCAGTAGTTGGTTGAATTCTTACAACCGTTTCATCAGCATATGGACTGAATGAACACATGTGCTTACTTTGACAGTTAGTTTGATAGCTATCCCTCTAGGGAATTCTTATAGTTCTAAAGAACCTTATTTATATGAATTAAATTACTTACAAAAACAACATAAACTATACAGTAGTCAACAATTACACACAAATACTTAACTGGGTAGATAAATACAGTTACATAGAGCTTATATACAGTTGTACATATGTATATAAAGAAGAATAAATTCAAATTACTTGAAATGCGTAAAACAAAATAGCAAAACACAAAATGCTGACTGGCTTATTGACACTAGGCACACACACATACATACATACATACAAATGCTTAAGGCTGCTAGATGAGAAATTATATGAAAGGAATGAGATTTTAGTGAAAGTTAAATTAAACATGGTAGGAAAGAAGAAGAATATTAATCGAAAGTTGTTTTTTAACAGAAAAAATTTCCAATACAAACAAGTAAGAATTTTGAAAACATGCTAGAATATTTCAAAAATTAAAAATAATTTTTTTTACAAACATGAAGAAATTCTGTTTAAAAAACAGAGAGGTTATCTATGAGCAGAAGAAATTTTGTATAAAAAAAGGTTATCTATGAGCAATTAGACAGTTAGGGAAAGTTAGTGGCGTGCGGTTAGAGAAAATGTGGATTTGCTTTTTGAAATACTCTAATTACCAATGCAACGTGTGAGCTTAAGACGGTGGGAATGCATTCACTATAATTGCGCTAGAATTGTAGTCAAATCCTCAAGTGCACCATTAGGCATTCTCTCAATAATACAAGCTGGCTAAAGCACACTATTTTCTCAGGTATTTCGTTTGATTTCAATTTTACAGCCAAATATAATTTTTTAAATGCAAATATGTATATTCATAATATTTCTATACTATATATATGTACATAAATGCATGTAGTTTTACAAATAATTTTGGTTTTTTATTTTTTAAATTTTGATTTGGTGATTTTTAGCGCAACGCGGCATGAGTTCAAAGTTCGCTAGAGGGTTGGTAGTAGCGCTGGTGCAGCCGTTGCTGGTATATCCGCCATTCGTCGGGTATTACGTAAACAAGCTTTAAATATGTTCATACAATGAAGTCGATATTAATAACGGGTGGGGTAATATGGTTTAAATTTTAAATATTTTTTTTTTTGGGTTTTGTTTATTATGCACAAATACACTTGTATGCATGTGATGTTTATATATGTATGTAGTGCGTTTGGTATTTTGTATTAGGTAAATTTGTTTTCTATACATGGAAATATGTCAGTATGCTGTATGTGCGTTTACACAAAACGAGAGTTTTAACACACTTCATTGCTTTAAATTAAAATAATTGACAAAAACTCGAGATACACACTAATTTGCTTAATTATGAACAAATTAGGGCGCGAACTCACCTTTTGCGCTTTGTTTTTGCGCGATGTCTTGCAGATGGTGCAAATCGCTTGTACCAAGGCAATAAACACCAAAGCGGCGATTAGACCGAGCACTATGTATAAGCGCACTTCGGAGAGCTCAAAGAATGAGAGCAGCGTGTCCTCGCTTTTGTCGGCGACTTTGTCTAAAAGAAAGTAATAAAATATATTATAAAGATATACAAAAAAAAATTATTGAAAATTGCATTATAAAGACATAAATGGATAATTAATTGAATAATTTAAAATCATTAATATTAATTAATTCATTCATTGCTTTTATGGGCGATTTTGTTTAAAAAATGGAGGAAAACATTATTAGACATAAAAAATTATTATAATAAATTATATAATTAAAATTAATTAATAATTATAAAAATGTATATTAATTAAATGCCTTTGTTGACAAAAGTAATGAAAAAAAATGCTTTTTAAAGGCATAACATGTTAATTAGTTGAGTAATTTATAATAATTTATTAATTAATTGCTTTCAAAGCTATTTTTTCATAAGGAAAGTGAAAAAATAGATTCAGATTACATAAAAATTAGTTAGTTAAAGTTATTAATTAAATTTTTTTAATTTTAATTAAATGATTAATAAAACTGGATTTTTTTAAATTTAAATTTATAAATTTTTTTATGTATTTATTTGGAATTTGCAATATAAAGACATAAAAAGTGAATTAATTGAAAAATTTTTAAATAATTAATTTATTAATTTGATTAATTAATCGCTTTTATCGGCGAATTTGTCTAAAAAAATGGAGGAAAACATTATTTAAAGAGATAAAAAATGAATAAATTAAATAAATAATTAATAATTAAATAATTAATTTTATTAATTACTCTCTTTTGTTGACAAAAAAAATGGAGAAAAATGTATCACAAAGGCACACAAAATAAATGAATAAAAAAAATTAAAATAATTAATTAAAATAAATAATTTGATTAATTAATTGTTTTCATTGGTGTTTTTTTTTTCAAAAGGAAAGTAAAAAATATGTTATAGGCAAATACATAGAAAATTAGTTGTTTAAGTTTATGTTTTTTTTTAATTTTAATTAAATACATTAAATTAATTAATAAGTTGATTTTTTGTAATTTATTTTAATTAAATTCTAATTATAAAATTAAAATAAATAATTATTTTAATATTATAAAATTCAAATAATTAATTTAATATTATAAAATTAAAATAATTAATTTAATAATTGGTAATTATTTTATGTAATTAGTTAATTAAAGTAATTATTTATATTTGTAATTTTGATTAAAAGGTTAATAAAATTTTAAATTATTTAATTTTGTTTTTATGTATTTATATGAAATTTGCATTATAAAGAATAATTTCAAAATTTTAAATAATTAATTTAATAATGTTATAATTAATCGCTTTTATCGGCTATTTTTTAAACAGCAAAGTGAAAAATATATTACAGCAAATACATAAAATATTAGTAAATTATCTTTATAATATTTTTAAAATTATCGAATTCCTGTAATTTATTTTATTTAAATTCTAATAATTTAATTTTATAAAATTTCCTTTTAATTTTCTTTTTCCGTGTTTATTAAATCCGTTATGCTCTCCCACATTCAAATTTCGTAAAACCCAAATTATTAAAATGTCACGTATACGCCCTGTCGACCACTTACATTCTAACGCCTTGAAGTCCAAAAATTGTGGATCTACGGTAAGTGAGCCCACTTTACCGGTTGCAATTTTGTCCTGCAACGCCGCTTTTACGATGTCACCGCTTTTAGCGGCTTCGCTGTTATCCGCGCCAACGGTATTTGTCGCCAACGCATGTCCTTTCTCATAATCGGCTCTATCGAACATCGCTTGCAATTTGGCCACCATTGTTGTGCCTTGTCTGTGTGAGTGAAATTGAAGAATATTAATATTTAATTTAATAAACTTTTGAAACTTTGAAATTTGACAACTTTTGACCTAAGATCTACATAGATTCATTTCAGAATTCATAACAAGGGTGAAACCCTTAACAAACACAAACAAATTTTGATTAACTAACGTTTTTCAATCTGAAGGCATAACAAGGTTTAGAAAATACAAAAACGTAAGGAATATAACGGTAGTTAACCGGATACTGCTGCAATATTATTTTCCAGATGCATCAGCTTGACAGCAATGATCTTCTTCGAGAGCGTTCTTTTGCTTTTGATAGGCGAAGATAGGCATATACTTGGATAAAATTCAAAATATGGTATTAAAGCTCATGTCTCCGTTTCTCAATCTGTTTCAAAGATTTATTCAGTGCTACGTTTACTCAAATCACATTAACCAGACTGACTTTTCATGCGTTCAGGAGTATTCGAGCGAGTATTACGATGCGACGACGAAAATCTTATAAACGATTGATTGACAAGTTACACATTACTTACTTTTCAAAGCCGACAATTTCCGTCTTATAGTAGCCTGGTATACTGTTTAGCACACCATTGAAGGAGTCTGAAATTGTAGCGGCCAAGTTGTTGAACTCCACTGTACCAGGTTGTGGTGCCTCGAACGATTCGGCGAGCTTCATGAGTTTCACGCCGACTGCGTACACAAGTCGATCAGGAGCTGGTGTTGCTGTGTTCATGATACTCTCCAACTCTTTGAAATTTAGAAAATAATTAATAAATTATATGATAAGTGATTAAACTTTGGGAATATACCTTTGCCACAGGACTTAATGCAGACACGTGTAGACGAAATGGTCGGCGTACGTTCGTGCTTGGCCATTTTCTTGTTTACAGCATGGAATGCTCCACCGAGTACAGGGAAGAATAAATACAGGCAGTGATCATCGGTGAACGATAAGTCCTGCAATAGCGAATAAATAAATATATTTTAGATCCGAAAAAATTTACTTGACACCCGTCGCGCTTACCTGCTCATCATTGCTAACACGCTTACGATCAAATTCCAAAATAGTCACGCCGTACTCAATGCGCCCGGACGGTGTGCCGATAATGTCTTGTCGTACATCCAGTTTTGGGGCACCGTAACCATTAATCCATGTATCCATTAAGAAGGGACGTCCATTGCGATCCACCCAACCGATAATGGCATCGGTTTGCGACATTTTCTCATCATCGCTAAAGCCAATGCCGGTCCAGGTCTTTGTGTTCGAGGTTTCGATATGCCAACGCATCACATCACCGCGTCCCACTGTTTCCCATTGAGCATAATATTCGCAGGTGTGATTTTCAGGCGAACAATTGCTTGGATATTTCCAGTGACCCATGCAGTCGTTGTCCAACAAATTGGTGGAGGCTTCTGTTACGCCATCTATGGTGGCAGCTTTTTCTTTTTCTGAAATTAACGAAATCAGTGCTTAAATTGACAAAGTGAAGCAACATTCGGACTCACCGAAGAAGTTCAACTGTGTGACACCACGTTGCATTTTGTGTCCGTGGTACTTGAGCTCGTCCGGCTGATAGAAATCTCTTACGGACGCAGCTTCTGTTTCGATACCTGAAGCTGGTACGTGCACATATTGACCGGGTTCTTGACCCTTTGCCCAGATAACATGTGTCAAAGCATCGTCCAGAGTGTGATCTGTTGGCTCAGTGACTACGAGTTTCTTGCGGAAGATGATTGTGGTTACACCATTTTCTTCAAAACCCGTACCGAGTGAAAGATCAGATTTGCCGCCATAGAATTCGTCCTTGCGTGGTGTGGAACGATCACGTGTATAGTAATCGCCCACCCTGCTAGCCATGCCGCGTGCCGAGCCAATAACTATATCTGTACAATCCATGGGATTGAAATCGAATTTCGGTGTATATGGATTCAGTCTCAATTTAGGTTCTGCATAAGAAATAGAGAAATAATATGAACTTGTTTGACCTTTGTAAAATAAAGAAACAAATAAAATTATGCACTAGTTTTAAGTGCTTGGTGCTGGAATGGTGCTGGGTGTAGTGGATACAGGAAATTATTATGTAAATGAGTAGTGCGGATATATTTACCACTTTTGGTAATAGCTTGTTTGGTGTGCGGTTCCGATTCAGCTGATGGCTCGGGTTTAGGTTCTGGCTCTGATTTCGGTTCCGGTTCTGCGGACGGCTCTGGTTCAGCAGATGGCTCAGGTAATGAGAATGGTGCTGGTTTAGCTGACGGTTCAGGTTCGGCGCTTGGCTCTGGCTCTGATTTTGGTTCCGGTTCTGATTTTGGCTCTGGTTCTGCGCTAGGTTCCGGCTCTGACTTCGGTTCTGGCTCAGCGCTGGGTTCAGGCTCTGCCTTTGGCTCGGGTTCTGCTTTTGGTTCGGGCTCCGCCTTAGGCTCTGGTTCTGCGCTGGGCTCGGGTTCAGCAGAAGGTTCTGGTTCAGCAGAAGGTTCGGGTTCAGCAGAAGGCTCAGGTTCAGCCGAAGGCTCCGGTTCCGCTTTCGGTTCTGGTGCAGCTGTTGGTTCGGGTTCAGATTTTGGTACGTTTTCAGTGCTCGTTTCTAATATGTTATTAGTAAGGCAAAGGGCGTAAAATATTTTGGAAGTATTTGAAGTGCGATTAATACGAGTGACAAGTGTTTAAATAAATACAGATATTAGTGTTATATACTAGATTACAAAAGTGTGATGTGCTTCTATTTTATTATATTTATAATTAAAAATACTATATTTTTCACATACCTGGAGCTTGACGTCGTCTGCGCCCTGCTGAGGAACTTACGCGATATGACACACTTGTCGCAACCGATGTAACGCCATCCATGCTCTGTAGTTGATCATCCTCATGCTTAGCTACGCGTTTGGATTTCGTGGATGCAGCTGGCTCTGGTTCAGCGCTTGGCTCCGGTTCAGCAGTAGGTTCCGGTGCCGGTTCCGCTACAGGTTCGGGTTCAGATTTTGGTTCTGGCGTCGACGTAGGCTCAGGTTCCGCTGACGGCTCTGGTTCTGCTTTAGGTTCAGGTTCCGCTGACGGTTCTGGTTCGGCTGAAGGTTCGGGCTCCGCTTTCGGTTCAGGTTCTGCTGATGGCTCTGGTTCTGCTTTGGGTTCGGGTTCAGCGCTCGGTTCGGGTTCTGGTTCAGCACTTGGTTCGCTTGCAGTCAACGTGGTTTTCAAATCTCCAATATCACGTATGAGCGGGAAATTTTTGCACTCGGCGTTAAGTGAATTGGGACGCCAACCCAAACCTACCCAGGAGGTGCCATTTACTTTAAGTACAACCTCAATTTCCTTATGCTCTTCTAACAAACGCCAATACATTTGATAATCTGGCGATAATTGTTTCATTGAATATGCCGACATATCTAAATCAGTAGTCCTAAAGGGTGATTTCTTATTACAGCCGATGCCATGCCAACCGAAATTACAATAACACTGTTTCCGTGGCAGTGATGTTCCAGCAAGATCGATACATTTGCCTTGATTACCACAGTCTTGATTGCTGGTACACTCGTCTTTGTATTGACACTGCGGACCATAAAAGTTCTTGTCACATTTACAACGTGAAGGGAAATATTTGCCATTGCCCGAACAAGTCTCACGAAACTCTTTCCGATTCTTTATATCAACATCGGCGCAAGACCAAAAACGATAACCGTCCGACCATTCATCAGCTTGACGCAGTAGGCGCAGTGTGCAGTTCAAGCACTCAAAATCTTTGGGTATGCTCACCTGAAAGGACTGGGCCCTATATGCAGGTGGATACAATTAAATATAGAGTCAATATAAATAGCAGAGTTTGGCGGATGTTCTTGAAGTACTTACGTAACATCGTCGCGCACGAATTCGCCACCATTGACGTGCGGTGTTAGGTCCAGCACTGGGCGGTCGAGTGCGTCAAGTAATTGGAGCCGAAAGCCGCCCTAAAATTAAAAGAAAATGTAAAGTTAATTTAGTAATGCAAATTTAATGTTCGATAAAATATCTTTATACCCAAACTCAATAACTTGCACAAGTATAATAATTTCTGATTTTAAATGTAAATGGTGTGTGCCATAAACAATTTCGTACATATCTCTTTTACTATACTGGTATTAAAGGGAGTTGCTTTCATCTCAACCGTCACATTTACAAACCAAAATTTTTAAAAATATGTTTGTTCACCACTAACATAATGTCATTAAATAGAGACGCTACCTATAGTAGGATACTATTTGATAATGCCTTATGTAGGTTGCCATTTATATAGTGGGATTCGAGAACAAAACCAATTTTAATCATCAAATATCGGTTTATTGTTTTTCAAAATTTTCTTAAATATGATCTAACACTTTTGCTTGTGTTAGAACCAACTGTTGAAGCATTTTTGCCACTTTGATTGAGGTATCTTCAAAACATGCCTTTTGAACACATCAACCACCTCTTCAAATGTCGGAAAACAATCACCTCTTAGTGTATTTTTTACGAACGGGAATAGAAAAAAGTCATTCGGTGCCAAATCAGGTTTGTGTAATGGATGACAAAGGGCGTTAAATCGCACGACTGAGGCGGCCAATTGCCTGGGTCATTTCATGAGATAACACGTTCACCAAACTTGATTTTCAATATACCGATTATGACTTTCACTGTGTGGCTTGTGGCGCCGTCCTATTGGAACAACATATTGTTCAAGTCCATATCATCCATTTCGGGCAAAGAATATTCGGTTATCATTGAGAGGTTGCTATTTCCATTCTCAGTAACGTGCCGGTTTTGATCATCACGGAAGATGTAATGCTCAACGACGTTGACGGCCCATAAACCACACCAAACATTTTTTTCGGGAGCCAATGGTGACTGATGTGTGGGTTGCTGCATGACCAATAACGCATATTTTGCTTATTGACGAAGTCATTCAGCCAGAACTGAGCTTTGTCCGTAAATTTAATTTTTCGATGAAAATCCTGATCATTTTGATGATTCTGGTAGTCAAGCGCCTCAGTTCTTGTGTCAATTTGATCTTGTAGGGATGTAGGCCAAAAGCTTTTCACAAAATGAGTCACAACGATGCCCGCACACAGAGATGTCCAACGACAAGTGAGAGACTGATTTGGGTCTTCCTCAATTCGGTAGTAAATTTTAATAATTTCAACACGTTGTTGGATCGTATAACTTTCCATGATGAAATGGCAAACCTTACTGAAGAGAAATCTAAAAGAGCGGGGTAAAATATGACGTCGTTTGCTGTCCCTATCGGTCTACTTTTGTAGACTACTTAGCGTGACGAGCTGAGTTGATTTAGCTATGTCTGTATACACGTAAATTAGTACTAGCTCCGGTTTTGAGCTATTATTCTGAAATTTTGCACATGCTATTTTTTCCCAAAGATACTACTTGATTTATTGGAGTCGCTGATATCGACCAAAATCAAGTTCTTGCAAGGAAGTTTATTATTTGAAACGATATCCTCACGAAATTTCATATAGATTATTCTTCAAACCAACGGCATAATCTCTAAACAAATTCTTCATATCGGACCAGTAAAGCTTATAGCTGCCTTACAAATCGGCCGATCAAAGTCAAGTTCTTGTATGGAAACTTGTTATTTGAGAAGGGTATTATATACATAATGTAAATAATTGCGAGGAAATTTTCATGTCAAAATTTTATAGGGTTGCCACCTGTTTGGAATTTTTGTCCTACTACAACAATTACAATTACAACTACCGTATTTACGCTAAAAATATTCAACAACATTTAAATTTTTTCATTATTATTATATTTCTTTAATGAATGTCGTCCACATGCTATACAGTTCCGCTCCAACTTAGCTCTGCCTTACTTGTATGTATTTCGTTTACTCATTCTTCATTATTTTTAAATTGCTGCGCTGCAAAAGTGCAGCCATCTCCCAGATAAAAGTTTTTCAGCGGCACCTTCATCATGGCTGGGTAAATAGGGTCCTAACGTGCCAAGAACATATTAAGCACAAACCCACCTCAGGCATATGAGCGTGTCGTGGCGATATAATTTTTGTGTAATAATTATTATTTTGTTTTCTGAATTTTATTTTTAGTTTTTGCTTAATTCTTTTTTGTTTTTGTTTTGCAAGTGCTTATCGCGAGCAAAAGTCACAAACGCAAAGTGTTTAAGCGTCTGTCAGGCTCCACTGAAGTTCTAAGTAGCGCTCAGTCGAGCAACTACTTATGGTACTTACTGGCATACTGGCATACAGGTGTATATATGTATATATGTACATATGTGTATATATTCAGTTGCTTCCAAACGGTTCGACACTTTTATGGCTACAGTCTGAATCGGAAGATGTTTGTATGGTATGTGTGTTCGTGTACGTGTGTTGTTACAAAAAGTCAGTCAACGTAAACACGTCTGCCGCCACTGAATTTTTCTTGAAATGCAGTTATTATTCTTTCGAACAATATATGAGAATTTTAACACACTTCGCCGTATAATTGCATTATTATATATATATATATATAATAATTATATGTGTGTGAGTTTTTGCGATAAGTAGCTGCTGGAGCCTATACAATCACCCGCACACACGCGGAGTCTACAGTTTTTAATTATTGGGCAAGCAAAAATTATCTGAGAGCAATACATATGTATAGTATAAGTATATGTAAATATATGTATATATTGTAAATATGTTTGTATGCCGATATATAACCATATTAAGTTCATCTACGACTCTATTCATTGTGTGTAACGCTTATTAAATAATAATATCTTTTATGTATGTATGTACATGGTATGTACGCATGGCATAAAGTGGCAGTAAACAGTAAATTTTAATGAATGAGAACTAAAACAGCGTCACCTGAAGGTGAAAAATTGCCGCAACACTAGGTTGATTGTTACTTAATTAGAAGATTAATGAAAAATAATGGTAAAACAAAAAGCAAAGTGATAAAGCAAAAAAAAAAATAAATAAAAGCATTAAAGCAAAGCATTCATAATATTGTAAGTCATCAAATATTTCTTCATCTGTAGTTTCTTAAAACGCCATGAAAAGCTAACAATTTCGAAATTTTAACTTTAAGATATGACTTCCCATATGAATAAACCCAATACTAGCTATGATCAAATTTAACCCGGACAGACTATTGACTGACTGACTATTACCTATTTACATAAATACATAGCAAATTTTTATTATCACCCTCAAAATATAGCCAAATGAGCCAATCCAAGAAAGCTTGCCACACACTTATTATAACCTTCGGTTGAGATCACCTACAGTGCCTTCAGTGATGTTTTATCGGAGTGCCATTCACTAGATTATTAAACTTTAAACATCATATTCTTAAACCCACTTCTCGTCAATAGCAATGTAGCGCTTGAGAAGTGTAGGGCCCTAACTACGTTGCCAGGCGTCTCTTTTGCGACCTCTACTAGACGTTGTTTGTGTAAAAGATTCTGATGTTTTGGTACGCGGGTAGCTTTAACCCTTTCGTAACCGAAACATTTACCAATATGGTCGAGTCGATCCATATGATATCCTCTGCTATCTATCTGATGTCAACACGACGATTTTCAAGCACTTTTATTTTTTGAATAGAAATGTTACAATCTTCTATATACATAAGTGTACAGCTACTGGCGTGCACCGATGGCATCGATATCATTGGCCATAAGAACCGCGCCGTTAGTACGGCTCTCTCCAGGTTGGTGAAAGAAGCGAAGCAAATGGGTCTGGCAGTAAACGAGGGCAAGACGAAATAACTCCTGTCGTCAAACAAACCGTCGTGGCATTCGTGACTTGACTCCCACGTCACTCTTTACAGTCATAACTTCGAAGTCGTAGATAATTTCGTCTATCTTGGAACTAGAATTAACACCAACAACAATGTCAGCCTTGAAATACAACGTAGAATAACTCTTGCCAGCAGGTGCTACTTTGGATTGAGTAGGCAATTGAGAAGTAAATTCCTCTATCAACGAACAAAGACCAAATTCTATAAGTCACTCATGATCCCCGTCCTGATATATATTGTAGAGGCATGTACGATGACAAAATCTGAAGAATCGGCGTTACGAGTTTTAGAAAGAAAAATTCTGCGGAAGATTTTTGGTGGTTTGCGCATTGGTAAAGACGAATACCTCAGTCGATGGAACGATGAGCTGTACGAGATATACGACGACATTGACAGAGTTCAGCGAATGTCGTCCGAATGGATGAAAGCACTCCTGTTATGAGGGTATTCGACGTAGTATTCGCCGATGGAAGCAGAGGAACAGGAATACCACCACTCCATTGAAAAGATCAGGTGGAAAAAGACCTGGCTATGCTTATAATCTCAAATAGAAGTCAAACAGCGAAAAGGAAGAACAACTGGCGCGCATGTTGTGTCTACGCCAATAAAGAAGAAGAAAGTAGACTCCCCAAAATACTAGATTTTTATTGATCATTTATATACATATAGTATACAGTTGAACTTCACTAACTCGAATTACCATAATCAAAAAAAAAAACTTTGAATTATGGTAGGAAATTTGTATGAAATTTGACTACTATTGTCCATTCTAAAGTTCGAGTTATAGAAGTTCTACTGTATATGTTCATTAAAGCTCCTTTGATTTCCGAGTATTACAAACTTCATGTCAAACTTAATATACCAGGTTTAGTGTTAGAGCGAGCGACTTAACAAGTTAAGTGAGAAAGCTGAACTTATTTAACAAATCGCTTCATTTTACCAGACGGATTTTTTTTTGACAGCATATTTTTATAGAAATAGTTGTCGTTTTCATTTAATCTAATGAAACGAATAATCCATTTTTCCTGCAATATAGGCCATCTTTTATGTCGCTATTAATTGCAAAGTCAGTTAGATCTGATTTGTAATGACCTACCGCCTTTCCGTACTGAAATCAAAGTATTCCGCTAATATCTTGGTATAGGGTTATTTTAAAGGAAAGATACGCCAGCAAAATTGTCACCAGTTAGGATCCCGAGACAAACATTTTTGCAACGGCTCGAGTAACGGAGGGGTACTTGATTGATTTGTTCTCGAAAATCGCCGAATTATAGTATTGTCCAATTTATTGCTCAAAAACTGTTCCATAGTTACGTTCCGTTTCATTACAAAATATATCGCTTTCACCATCACAACACCAAGCTATTAGTTATCTCATATCATTAATTCTTATATCAAATTTCCATTATATTATGGAAATTATTTATCATTTAAATACGATCTGTTGTTTTATTTGTATTATTTAGTTGAAATCAAGTATTTTCATACAATAAATGCGTGATATAAAAGCACTTAAAATGTCTGAATATGAAAATTTGATAAAGCTTTCTTTATTAGCAAAATTCTTCCAACTCTAATCGAACTAACGGTTGACATATATTGTACCCCTGAATGAGCCCCTATTGGGTGCAACACTCTTATAAGCTGTCAGATAAGCATTTTTCTTTAATTGTTGCGAAAATGAAGTGACATCTTGAAGAGAGCAAATTTGATTTTGTCAATTAAGCGATTACAGTGCAGTGCAATATACATATACTATATATGTATGTACATATGTTTTATATATATATTATACATACTATATATTGATAAAAAATCTCAAATTCAAATATTTCCTCCGCACTAGGGCGCCGGATATTACAAATAAACCCTGACATTAAATTGATTTTATTAGTTTGATATGAATTATATAAAAATATGAACCATACACGATTTATATCTGATATTTTTTCAACAAATATGTATGAGTCAAACCAGAGCAGAGTTAACGAGTTAAATTGATTACAAAATAGTAGCCACAAACACCACTAATGTCGTCTAATCGTCCGCTTTATTGTTTATATCAGTTTATACGAGA
Source organism: Bactrocera dorsalis (assembly GCF_023373825.1). Taxonomy (NCBI): domain Eukaryota; kingdom Metazoa; phylum Arthropoda; class Insecta; order Diptera; family Tephritidae; genus Bactrocera; species Bactrocera dorsalis. Next base: position 60,661,877 of record NC_064305.1, read on the forward strand.
TTTTTTTATACCGGTTGTCTGTTCGATTCGCTGCTCTAGTGAGAGAAATATTGAGGACTTTTGACTGAAATTTTTAGACTAATTTTATAGCATCGCATAATCATACTTTTTATAACTACTACCGCCTCCTTAGCGCAATATGAAAGGTGTCACAAAATCGCATACAAAAACATGTATGTTTGATGTATGTATGGAGTCTATAATATAGATATACGTATATCTACACTATCAATGTAATTTTTATAATTTACACCTTAGCGTTATAATAAATATTGTTGTTGTTTTCACTCGGTTGAAATTGTTATCAGATATGACGCTAACACCATAAGTTGAATCGATCAGTCGATATATGCCTTTTTTAGAGACATATGTATAGTACAGCTGGTTAAACAAATGAAAGTAGCGTAGTTAATAAAAGCGTTGACAAAACTTTTTCGCAGAATATGTGGTGAAATTGTTATATTACAACAGACGGATATAACTTAGTAAGCTCTTATATGATTTATAATCCTGAAATGCACAGATGTTTTGTAACAATGCCACCCGTCTTTCGAGTATTTGGGCCCTTTTGGGTGACATGTTGTCACGAAAGAACGCACATATTTCAATTCCCATTCTTATCAGTTCTTCGGAGTGCCTTAATCTTTTATTTATATTACTGACACTCATTCAAACATAAAATTTTATATATAAGTTAGTTTTCATATGGACCACTATGATCTGAAATTTTGTTTAGCAGGTTGTACTGTTGTTTAGGACAATAATCCACGGCAAATATCGTGAAGATATTTCGTCAATTAAAAAAACTTCCACATAGATGGACTAGAGTTCCATAGATCACTTTGTAAGGCTGATATATGCTATAGAGATCCGATATCCGCGGTTCCGGCAAATGGGTGGCTTCTTGAAATAGGAAAATTTCAGATCGACGTTAATACGGACAAATAGACAGTCAGGCGGACATGGCTAAGTCGACTTAGATACTCAGAAATATGTAAATTTGTCCTTTTTTTATTATGTACAAGTATATATATACATATGTATAGGTTAGGTTAGTCTAGTAAGCCAATGAGCTGGTAGTAGACTAGTTTTTGTCCTTTGCGATATCAGATGGAGTTCAGTTACTAGGTACATGAGGAGTAGTCATCCTTTAGAACGAACCATTTCACGCGAATTTTGACGAACTCTGTGGCTTCAATACCTCCTCTGGTGTATCATACCGCGACGATGCTTACAACGTAGTCTTCTTAATATGGGATAAGTGCATAAAAATTGCTCTATTGTTTTTCTGGTGCCTTGTTATAGACATTTTCTTCAGTCTATTTGATCTGTCAGCCCCATTCTGCGAGCGTGTGTCGCAACCAGTCAGTGACCAGTTAGTATTCCGATCATGTTCCTACAGTCTCTTCTATCGAAAGCCAACAGCAATTTTGGGTATTTCCGACCTAATGTTTTGCACATGACTTTTGCAGTTTAACTCCCAGGTAGCTCATTCCATCGGGTTTTAATTTTCTTTACCAGGCTTCTGTTCAGATCCGCCGATCTGAACCACTGCTGCCCTGCTTCCCAAGACACTGACGGCCGATATGCAATATGATTGCCTTGATTGCTGCTTAGCTGTCTACGAAGATGTTGACTCTGGAGTTGCTAGCAGGTGCATTAGAGACCAGCCCTGTGGCTTACGCAATAGCAAATATCTCTGCTTGAAGTATATTGCAGTGGCCCGGCAACTTAAAAATCTGTCTTATGCCTAACTCTGAACAATATATTCCCGCACCAACTCCATCCTCCATTTTCGAGGCATCCGTATAGCTGTTTAGAGTGTTGCGCGCAACTAACACGTCTACCATCTTTTTCTATGTTTATTTCGCACCTTCTTTCGTAGTTGAAAAGTGGGATCACTTTATACATGTATAAGTATATAATTGACTTAGGAATAGACGCGGTTTATGCACTTTCAGCATTACACTTCATAACAAATAAATAAATACGAAATTGAGATAATTCATTTCACAAACAATCACATTTATCGTGCTCATGACATATTGAAAAATAACACGACATATTTTAGGTAAACATATTGTGATACCTGTGAGATATGCCACACCTGCACCCCCCATTGAGTATGCGAGATGCCCACTTGACGCGATCTTGAGAATATTTTGATCGTGATAATTTTTGTTTCCTCTTCATCATTTCACCACTCAAATTGTCAATATTTTGCGTTTATATATTTGTGTTCTAGACTTATTGATCAGTAGTCTTTGGTGGATTTTACAGTGTTAAAGTTGTCGCGCTTTTCTTCAAGCCACCTTACCTAGACATTTATTATATTATTGTTATACAAGATGTTCGCGTTCGCAAATAAAAATACTATATACGGTGTCCTTTTGTTCGTTTTGCTTGCCTTGACGCAAGCAACGGCCGATGAACACTCGGTTAATCCAGCAGTGCCACGGACGTGTTACAGTTGTGAAGGCATCAATTGCTTGCGAGTCTCACAATTGAATTCTACGAGCGATTGCTTGGATTTGTTGGATTATTGTGTGACAGTTTTTAGAGGATGTAAGTGTATTGATCATTGTGGGTATTTAGTGTCAAATTAAAAAAAAAAAAGTATATACCATATATGTGCCTGATATCAAAAATAAATCCCAAGCAATGCGTTTGATCCATTATACTCGTATATGAACTGCCATTGTCAGGATTTAAAGAATCAGAGACGGTTTAAAATGCATATTCTATTCGTAATTATATAATTTGGATTTTTTCCATAACATTTTCGTACAAGAATCAATGTCAAGCTCACGTGTTACTGTTAATCGGATTTCTTCCCTTAAAAAAACGCATAAGCTCCATTCAATACTACGTTTAGTTCAAGTTTAATCTAAGCTCCTTATTTGTGCCTCTTTTAAATTAGTTCCAAAATAAAAAACTCAAGAATTCCGAGCCAGTTTGGGTGCATAAAATCATAAAGAAAGCCGGAGTATGCAATAAACTTCATAATTTTTTAAGGGAAGAGAATATAAAACTCCTTCCTGATATTAATCCATTGACTGCCAAGCAAATTTTTGTTAAACCCATCTTATCCTCGTAGTATTTATCATAAAACCCTAAGAGATCGTCATAGTGCCTTGAAAATTATACCAAATATTTGTGCAGATATCAGAGAAATAGAAAATATTATCAAATCCATATCTCGTGGCACAAAAGGCATAATAACTTTAAATCTCGAAAAACCCTTATCGCACGATTTCGTGCAACGTGACAGCTAATGTGTTAATTGTATTTGTCTCAATTGAACTTATTCTCCCAATGATCAATCTAGGTCTTAGATCATCTTGCTTGAAAAAGTTGCTTATCATGTATGTAACTAGGACCAGATTTATAGTATTAAAAAAACATGAGTTATAGCGATGTGGTTTTGCAAAAAACGTGGAGAGCTTGTTATCTTGGATCAAAAATTTGATATGTCACATGAAAAATAAGGTTTTGTCTATTAGAAAGGGATATTTATGGAGGTATACATATACTATATGCGCAAAATATTCTAAGGCGAAATCTAAAACTTAATCGACCCCTCCAAGGCGGATTTCGTGAAAGTCGTCCAAAATCAATGCTTTCCCGGGAACTATTGACGCTGTACACAAACTAATATTTTCAGATCGTCTTGTGACCTTTCGTAAGATAGAGGCCACTATAGGCATTAATGGGACTAGCATACATTCAATATTGCAGGAACATGTGACTGTAACAAAAAATTTCACATTGGATCCCACACAATTTGTCAATTTACGCGTATGCGCCGAAAGTAAAGATCAAGCACGAAACACTTCCAAGCAAATGATTGCCTGCTTTTTTGGAACAACTGGACATGTCGCAACCATAACAATGGAACCACACAGCGCAATATATTCTGAGTGTTATACAATCTCACAATTCCATACAAACTCTCTTCATCACAACTATGCAACTCTCACACATGACGATAAGTCACATATCGTATCGTCCTGACTTGAGACCGAATGACTTCTTTTTATTTCCGCACGTATAAAAGAATCTAACATCAATGTTTTTTCGACACTTGAATAGTCGGTTGATGTGTTCAGAATACATGTTTTGGAGATACCTCAATCGGAGTGACAAAGGTATCTCGAAAATTGATTCAAATACATGCAAAAGTGTATAGATCTTAATGGAGAATATTCTAAAATTTCCTATAAAACCGTAAATGACTACAAGATACAAATTTGATTGTAATCCATTACCAGTTTCGGCGAATAAAGAATATTGAATTATTAGACAACATTTTATAAAGTTTTGTCAGCATCCGAAAATTGTTCGCCTTGTCTAATCGGCAAGCTGCCAGAGTATAAAATATTCGGTTACACCCGAACTAAGCCATTTATTACTTGTTTAAGTTAAACATATTTTCTGATACTAATAGCTGATACTAATACTAATTGATTTTTCTCTACTTAATTTTTACAGTCACAGTAATAGCTCGCGGTTGCTATGCCGACTTGGAAGCGAATTTGCGTGATAAATGTGACTTGGGCGATCATCCCGAGTGTGTAAAGTGCTTCGGCAATCGTTGCAATGACAAAGGACGCGCCGATTTCCAATGCATCGAGTGCAAGTCGAGTGAGGTAAGTGGAAAGACATATTTCTAAAATATTATTTCAAATTTAATGACGTTGCTTTTATTCCCTGGCAGGATAAAAGATGCGCCACCGACACCAGCGCCCTGACCGCCGTGCAATGTCCAGTGCCCACCGCTCAGAACTCTTACTGTTACGTCCGCGAATCCAAAGAGGAAGGCACTTCACGTGGCTGTTTTGTGCATCAGCAAGAACAAGAAGAGTGTCTCAGTGATGCACAGTGTTCCATGTGCTTGAGCGACGATGCGTTGGCTTGCAACGCATACAAAGTGACCACAGAAGCTAATTCAGGCAGTAGTGGACTCAGCAAAGTCAGTGTCACATCCACCGTTTCATTTGTTTTGTTCGCTTTTATTGTGCGTTCATTATAAATGTGTGATTGTATTTTTTTATAGTAGAAACTAAGTATTCGATAAAAGTATTCAACACCGAATTCTCGCGATAAGAGGGTGTTATTAAATTTATTACCTGTTAATCTTCATATTCCACGAATAAAGTAATTGTAATGACTAGACTTAGTAAGGTATAAACTATGAGTTCATTACCAAACAAATTTTTTATATGTATGTACATAATGTCCAGGGTGGCTATAAATGAACAAGTATGTATTTTGAATACATAGCTTCAGTTGATAATGAAGCTCTTTAATAACTGTATAAATCGTTTAACCGAATCAGATCATTTGGTTTCGGTAGAATGAGTTAGAAGAGCTTTTAAAGTTCAAAGAGACACTTAACTTTAAAAGCATTTTTGTTGGTATTTGAGTAAATTCGAGCTCTGTCACAGAGAGTTTGGATTTTTTTTTATCAAAAAACTTATGTTACATTCGAACTTATTGAATATAAAGAGTGATTCCATTTCCAGGGCACCTATTTTTTTTTAAGAAAAACACAGAAATTTCAAATGTAATGTAATGTAATGGAAAAAGAACATTCTTCGGCATCTATTTATGCAGATTATCTCTTTCAAATGTTGACCGTGGCTATGGCTCAGACGGTGTATCTGTTGAATTCAATTTTCGATAACTAGTTCGAGCATTTCGACTGGTAACTGGCTAATGATACTCGTGTTCCAAGGCCTGAATCGAAGCGGGATTGTCCGCATAGACTTTTTAATTTACATATTCACACAGGAAAAAGTCTAACGGTGTGATATCACACGATCTTGGTGGCCAATCGGCAAAATCTTGAAATTATCTGCTCACTGAAGTGTTCTCCCAGTGGCGCGGTCTTGTTGAAACCAAAAATTACAAGCTTCAATTTTAGACATCAAATAATCGGTTATCATGACGCGATAACGGTCTCTAATGAGGGTTACGTTCTCACCGACGTCATTTTTGAAGAACTCTTACTGTAACTGTTCCACTGGCCTACAAACTACACCAAAACATTGTTCTCTTGTGTGAAATGGCAGCTCTTGAATATCATTAGGTTGCTCTTTGTCTCAAATAGAGCAATTTTGCATTTTTACATACCCTCAGAAGCCAGAAATGGAGTCTTGGTTGAACAATATTTGACTCGAAAACGTAAGATATTATTGAAACTTTTCAGAAGCCCATAGAGCAAAGTTGCTGCGAACGCGGTCTTCGTATACACCTTCAGCTACGAGACCACATTCTTTTGGATGTGGTCTATTCGGTCGAATATTATACAATATGAATGCTGGGTCTCAAGAAGGGGGATGGTGCTATAAATCGTACACTCAGTAGATCAATTATGTTGACCATAAGTTGAGAGAATCGCGCGAAACACATTCTTTACAGAATGCCAATCAATACTCAACAAAAATATCATGTCAGCTTGACACGACTCACGCGTGATCTATCAAAAAAATTCTATTTTAAGATAGTGCATCTACTTGGATCACCCGTTATTTCATTCCTAGTCATCATTTTTTAAGTAAAAGGCTAAGCTTTCGACAGTAAATCTCCAGAGTATCGAAAATAGTATACCAGATGTTCAAACAAACGGTTAGCACTTGTGGTGCAACCCTGCGCGAAAATGTCTTCAGACGTAATAGTTTTATGTTATGATTCTTTCTTAGTGGAGAATTTCTATTTTTCGCGTTAAACCATTATTTTCGTACTAACCATTCACAATAGTAAATGTGAGCTGAAATATGCACAACTTGAATCTGCTTTTTGTTTTGAAAGCCTAACAATAAGTAATAAAATCTTAAACCTATTTAAAAACTAGACACGCTCAAGCAAATGATTGAGGTGTTTTGGTGATACATTTCTCCTCAGTACGCGGGCATATCTCTTCTTTTAAGGCGTGTTTGATTGCAGGAATGTACCAAAGCATTAGCCAAAGGGTTTGGGTGATCACGGAGTTTACATATATATTTAATTCTGCTGTCTTCTACTTCTTTCCTTACCATAGAAATACCAAGGTCTTTATGGATATTCTCATTACGCATGTACCATGGTGAACACGTGATTGATCTAAGCATTTTTGATTGGAACCTTTGTATTATGTCTATATTAGTTGCACAGGTCGTACCCCACAGTTGAATGCCATACATCCAAATCGGCTTTATGACCGCATTATATAAGAGCACTTTGTTGTCTAGGCTAAGTTTGGAGTTTTTATTTAATAGCCAATTTAAATTTGCAGCTCTTATCTTCATGCAAGTTATTTTACTAGATATATGTTTTTTCCAACAACTAAACTTGACACCATTGAAGAAATTATTAAAATTATTTTGTCATTTGTACCATTCACAATGGTAAAACCGTAAAACTTGGAAGCATTGAGCACAGCGTTTATACGACTTAAGGGGGGAGCCTGCTTTAGAAGCTTCAAAAAATCGATTTTTTTTTTGCTTAAATCTGTTTAAAAATAATCTAAGAATATGCCTATTTGCGAAGCTAGAAGGGAAATAGTGACCGAGCGTCTAGCGGATATATGAGAGATTGGGCAGAAAGCGAAAACTTTGACGCGCGATTTCTCGGTTTTTCATTTTTACGATTTTTCTAAATTGGCGGGCAAAATTACAAAAAAAGTATTCCACCAATCGTATAAAACCAAAGCTTATTAGATTCAGTACATATTACCTCCTCTGTGAACCTAAAAAGTTCTTGAAAACAAAATTGTAAACTATTTTTTTAGTAAATTGAAGTTAGGTTTTTGGTGAAAAATGCAACTTTTTTTTCCAAATCTAAAAAAAACTTTGATTTTCGCGTTTTTTTCGGGTTTTTTTAGGTTCACATAGAAGAAGGACTAATGAAAATTAATTATCCATTTGATTTTTTTGTTTCAGACAAAAATTGCGACCTACATTTTGCCCGCCAATTGGACACTTCAATTGCGCGGTGGTGCACAAAAGTAGATAAAAGTGGGCTGTATTTCGATATTTTAAATTTTAAGAAATGTTTTTTGTAAGTTTAAATATGTAATAAAATGATGTAAAAATTTCAGCACATTTGCTTGTTGTTTTCTATCCTAAAAAAAAATCACGAAAAACTGCCTTTTTTAGGCCTCCTAAAGCAGGCTCCCCCCTTAAATGAGGCGTCTATATATTCTTTTAAATCGCATACAACTCGCTAATTATATTCTTGGTTTCGCAACTAAAATTTTTGAAATGAGAGCAAGCAGACATATGTCGAATCAAAGACAGCGACTTAATCGGTTCGAAAACTGAAGGCGTCGAAATGGTCGCCAGTGCCACATTCTGGTTTGAAATGTTCAAATCACTTCTAATTGGGTTGAACTTAAGTATATAAATTTCTGATTACCGCTCTGAAGAAAGATTACAATACACTAGAAAGATATAACTGAAATATTTTAGGTTTAATAATAAAATAAAATAAATATTTTTTTATTCATTTCAAAGTTTCACTTTGCACAAGTTTGAAATTTAATCTAAACTAGCACTTTCATAGTTACTCGAATCTAATGGTGGTTATGTCATTATTATATTCGCGCTCTGGCTGATTTGAAGTAACCCTAAAATAGCTAAATATATGTTGGTACACACGAGTATAATCTAGTGGGTTTTCCCAGATTAACAGTTATTATAGTCACGGCATTAGCAAAAATGCCCTCGAAGGCCAATAGTGTGTTGCTAGTTGATATTCTCACGTTTGCTGATAAAATGTCATTCGCTTGGAATCCCAAAAGCCAAAAATTACCGTTATGATGCATTGCCAATTAGTTTTATGGCTTTCTATAAACAATACCCATCATATTATAAGTGCTTGGAAATTTATGACAATAATCATATACATGCTATACATATAGTATATGAAGCACTTTCAAACAGAAGAAAAAAGATAAGTAAGGGTTTGACAGCAAAATCGTTATTTTATCTTACATAGTATAGAAATTAATCGAAGATAAGTTAAGAAATGGAAGAACCAGAAACTATAATAATCTATAATCTCCTTTAGGTAGAGTTCATTTTTCAAGTGTGCCATATACATGAGAATATGGGCATATAAATTAGAGCGGGTCGATTTACAGGGAGCAAAACGGAAAATCGAGTATATGGGGAAAAAATCGACCCGGTCTAATATACATTTTCTGTAAAATTATATTCGGAACTTCAAATAGTGTTGAAAGAGTAAATAGAGTAAGTAGAGGTACTTTTTTCAAAAGACTTTTTTTAAGAGATCACCCTTGAGTCGTATCAAGCTGTCATGTAATTTTGTTCAGGTATTTCATCATGAAAGAAATTACGTCTAAAAAACTTTTACAAATATTTCAATTTTATTATGAAAATTCACGTTCTGTAAAAAATGTGTTTCGCTTAACTTATAGTTAACATAATCGCCCTACAATCGCCCTATTCACAACATCATCACCCATGTTGAAACCGAACATTCATTATTGGACAATATTCGACTGAATAGATCACGTCTAACACGCAGTGAAGAAAATATAGCAGCCGTAGCTGAGAATGTATGCGAAGATCGTGGAGAATCAATTCAGTGACGTTCGCAACAATTCGGACTTACATATGGAACGACTTGGCACATTTTACGTCGAGATTTTAAATTAAAAGCGCACACAATTCAGCTTTTGGAAGAACTGAAGCCGCTCGACCTTCCCAAATGACACCACTTCTATGGACTGTTGAAGTTTTAAGAAGATCCGATATTTTTAAGCCAAATTTTGTACAGCGATGAAGACCATTTCTGGCTCAAAGGGTACTAAAACCTGAAGAGATTTTAGAGCTGTCATTTTATCCGGAAAAACCAATGGGTTGGTGTGGTTTCATTCCGGTGAGAACGTAACCGTCAATGTTGACCGGTATCGCGCCTTGATAACCGACTATTTGCCTCAAATTGAAGTTTGTGATCTCGACGACAAATGGCGACAAGACGGCGCCTCTTCCCACACATCGCATCAATCAATGGATTTTTGAGAGAATACTTCACGGAGCAGATAATTTCACGTCTTGGGACGGTCGATTGGCCTCCAAAATCGTGTGATATCACACCGTTAGACTAGTTACTGTGGAAATATGTAAAGTCTAAAGTCTATGCCATCGATTCAGGCCTTGGAGCAAAACATCACGTGAGTCACTTGCCAATTACCAGTCGAAATGCTCTGACCATCTGAGATGTAGCAGCGGCCAACATTTAAAAAAGATGCCAAAAATGTTCTTTCTAATTATAATAAACATTCCCCAATAAATTTGAAAGTCAAAGTAGGGAACTTCGAAATGGATCACCCTTTACATATATACAAAGGTGTTCAGTTTAATTCTTTTCAAAGTAATGTGAAAAGAATGTGTGATTTCGTCTATAATATGTATTCCGAACACAGAGGGGACTTGGCTCTTATTTTCTTCCCCCCTGTTGCCAACTAAGGTGGCAAAGATAGTTCGTATAACTTATCGTTTCATCTTATGGAATATTTGCTGAAAACCACTCGTGAAAGCCACGTATCTAATCGTAAGATTTGCACCACGTGATGAGACACTTAAAATATAACGTGCTCAAGATCATCTAACAGTCCTTGAGAAATCCGTAAATGTATATGTTTATTTTAAAGATAGTCAGATATTTCGCGCAGGCCTAAAGTAAATTTAAAGTCATGCATATAACTTTTGATAAGAAAGAGCTCGCGTGATGAACGTTCCATTGGTTGAAATTGAGAGTCCTTTGCGGAAAACTAACAAAATATTTTTTGGCGGGTATTTTCACAATTTACGAATGTAAAGTAACCTTTTAAGGTGCTTAATTTACTCACTCTAATTTTTTTTTTTTTAACATCAAATAAGTATTTGCACTTCACTTGGAGAGCAGCACAAAAACTTCAAATGAACCGCAATTCAGAGCTTAGGGAAGATTAACGTTGATTATAATGGCATTTTAAGCTTATCATGTTCAAACTTAATTCGTCGGAACACAAATACCTCGACTCATTCATTATTTATTGTCGGCGGCATTAGAAGGCGTTTTACTCGTATGTTAATCTAAAAGGGCTAGAAGTGCTTCTGAAAAGTTATTTCATTTTTATTTGAAAAGCGTACTTGAAAAGTTAACATTGTTGCTGCTGTTCCCTATTTTAGATTATGGCATGTCCGGAACTTGAGCTTAAGGGCCATTAAATTGAAGTAAAACTCGCTACTACCATATTCGGTCGGAAATTGCTGTCTGCTGTTAGTACTCTCTTAAACAATTGCTTAAGGTCAAAAGATATGATCTTTTTGGCTTTTGGAAGACTAGCTGAGGTACTGGGCGATGATTTATGCAGCTGTACGCCTCAGAGTTGATATAGTTTCCTTTAAAGTATTATTTTTTGAAATGGAAAAGGACAATATTAAAGAGCTCTAAGTACTTCTCATTTGGGGGTTTTTTCGCGAATCGTATGCTGCTGAACACACAGAATTACGAAGAAAAACCCGAGTAATTTTAAACTAAAGAAAGCTCCGGATTGTGCAGAACTAGGGGGTTTTATGAGGTACGTCGGAGGCAATTGGTGCAGAAGTCGCAGGACCGCGCACTAAACTCTCCATACGAGGACTGCTATATATATGTATTTCTGGCTTAATATTGAAAATAGGCATATTTATCAACGAAAATGTTTTTTTTTTTTCGTTGGATTTGGCTCGTCTTGGAAGACCCACACGGTCGATTGCTGTTTTGTTTCGGGCTCATATGGATAGATCCATGATTCATCACCTGTGACGATCTTATAAACGTCTTTTGAAGCACCGCGATCGTATTTTTTCAGCATTTCTTTACACCAATCCACACGAGCCTTTTTTGAGCGATTGTCAAATTGTGCGGGATCCAACGAGAACAAACTTTTTTTACGGCCAGGTGTTCATTCAATATCGAATGTATGCTGGTGGAAGAAATGCATAGCCATGCCTCTATCTGAAGGTATGTTACATGACGGTCTTGCATTATCAGTTCACGTACGGCATCGATGTTTTCTGGCACAACGGCTGTTTTTGGACGACCTTCACGGAATTCGTCTTTGAGCGAGCGTCGACCACGATTGAATTCGTTGTACCAGTTTTTCACAGTGCTATAGGATGTTGCTTCACAGCCATACAAAGATTTTAGTTCATCGATGCACTCTTGTCGTGATAATCCACGTCGAAAGTTGTGAAAAATGATCGCACGAAAACGTTCACGAGTTAATTCCATTTTTTGGCCGAGATGATTTTTTTAATTCTCTGTAAATAAAACAAAACGATTAAATGACAAAACGTTCTGAGTGATGTTATGCTAAAAAATTTCAAATTTTCTAATGGAAATGTCAGATTGCACCTGGCAACACTTAGTGTTGCCTAGGCCAGAAATATATATAGCAGCCTATGTACCTATCGAAAGTTTTCCGAACATTTTTTAGGCAGAAGTCGGTGCATAAAGATAAACCTCCAACCTAACTTTCACAACGAACGTATAACCATACTTAGCATAGTCAAGCGACACTTAAAGCAAATCTCTGCCTATGAGATCAAATCCCTACCGGTGCAGGAGTGTAGAAAACGACTGAAGAGCTTAGCGGAATTTAACCAAGTGCACCTTATCTGTGTACCTGGTCACAAGCGTTTAGCCGGGAATGTACTTGCTGATGAGCTGGCGCACTCCGCAGCATCCACTAACTTGGTAGGACCTGAATCTTTTATCGCGGTGGGTCCCCATACCATAAAGGAGCTGTTCTGCAAGGAAGAAGGAGTAGCCAGAGAGAGGTATTGGCAGCAATTCCAAGACATGCGCTATGCAAAGTTGCTGATGTGGGGTTACAACCTCAGCTAGTCCCTTGGGACAAATTCAGGCTTCTTGTCGCATTCTTTACAGGCCACTACAAGATGATGAAGCAGGTATACAACATGGACCTAACTGCGGCATGGAGCCTGAAAACCCAGAACATCTGCTGATTGACAGCATAACAGTCTGCAGACACAGGTTAAAGGCCCATGTTTCCAAATAGGGATCACATCGCTTCTCTAGCACCTATATTGGACTTTATCAATATGTTGGGACCAGGTGAGTGTTTGTGATTTAAGAGACCCAAGGTCGCATTGCTATCCTTGTCTATCTATCTAATCTAATTTAATACATAGGTCCAAAATGAAATGGTTCCGGCTCCGTTTTTCACAATAAAGTTTAGTTCAGCGATGAAGCTTACGATTGGTTGAATAGGAATGTAAGTAAAGCAAATTCTCGCATTTTGGATTGTAATAATACACAAACCATTGGCCATAATGCTATTCGTGCCTGAATAGGAGAATGTTGACGTGGTCGATCTGTGGTTGCAACAAACAAATAATTTATTAAAGCAAACTTTTGGTGGTTATATCGCGCCTGGTGGGTCTGTGATCGTTCGATTCAATAGCGTTGGACTATTTTCTGTGGAATTATATGAAGTCGATTGACGCCTTGACATACGGCCCTAATTACTGAAAAAAATGGTTCAAAATTGGATCTTTCGGCTGGAAGTAGTTCGAACTAGCCGCGGCGGTCACTTGCCAGAAATCATTATATTATAAATATAAACAATGAAATGAATTATGTTTTTGTATTTTTTTAATAATAAATGGTGACCCATTTCGAGGTTCCCTACTTTCTTAAAGAAAAAACTAATAAAATTAAAATTTATTGGGACATGTTTTTTTGTTTTATTTTTTAAATGTTGGCCACGGCTACGACTCAGAAGTTCCATCCGTTGAGTCAAATTTTCAATGACTCGTTCGAGCATTTCGACTCGCATGATGTTTTGCTTGAAGGCTTGAATTGAAGCAGGATTGTCCGCACATACTTTGGACTTTAGTGAAATTATCTGCTCACCGTAGTGTGCTCTCAATAAATCCATTGATTGATGCGATCTAGATGTCGGCACGATCACGAGCATCAGTTTTAGGCATCAAATAGTCGGTTATCATGGCGCAATAATGGTCGCCACTGACGGTTACGTTTTCACCGGATGCATTTTGAAGAAATATTGACCGATGATTCCACCGGCACATAAACTACACTAAACCGTTGTGTTTTCTGAATGAAATGGCAGCTCTTGAATCTATTTGTTCCAAATGCGGCAACTTTGCTTCTTTACATATCCATTGAGTCAGAAATGGGCCTGACCGTTGAAAAAAGTTTGGCTCGAAAACGCCGGATCTTCTTGGAATTTTTCAAGAGCCCATAGAGCGAAGCGATGTCGCTTGGAAAGGTCGAGGTTATGCACAAGCTGTATCTTGTACGCTTTCAATTTAAGATATCGACGTAAAATGTGCCAAGTCGTTTCATTCGTCAGTCGGAGTTTCTGCGAATGGCGCCGATTCGACTCTCTATGGTTTTCGGGTACACTCTCAGCTACGGCTGGTATATTTTCTTCGCCGCGTGCTGAAGGTGGTCTATTCGGTCGAATATTATACAATAATGAATGCTGAGTCTCAAGATGAGTGATGGTGTTGCGAATAGTACGCTCAGAAGGCCAATTATGTTGACTATAAGTTGAGCGAAACACATTCTTTATAGAACGTGAGCTTTCAAAGTGAAGTTGAACGATATGTAAACACTGTTCAGGCATAAGACTTTCCATGACGAAATGCCAAAGCAATACCTCTTACGATGCACGTCATTATATGTTTTTTCGCTTAAGGAGTTATCAAAAGGCATAATAAGTCATTATATATAAATTTCTTCCTCAAAAACTATTCCATAATATTTGATGTTTACTATTAATATTGTATTTTTGCAATCGCTGTGACTCAACGCCTAGTAAGCTGTATGCATGCGGACACTTACATTTTACCAGTTACTGTTAGTAACTATCAATGATCCTTTTATCAGTGGCAACAGTAAATATAACACTTAAAAACAAGCAAATTATTTGACTTGCCATTGAGATCACACGGTTGTGCTGTGTACTCGCGAATATGAGTTGATATATGTATGTATGTATGTGCGGTATAACCAAATAATTGTAACAAATATAATTAAGAAATTAATAAGCAATAAATAAATAAAGTGCAATAAAATTAAATCAAGTGTCACACTTGAGAAATTATCAACAAAATGTTGGAAATTTTCAAAGAGGAAGCGTATTACGAGTAGTTGAAGTCTATAAAAGAAACCGATGAAAATCATTTTAATTGATTGACCGAACGAAATGTGTCGCTTGGAACAACTCGCGTTCGCAGCGCTGCTTGCAGCTGTGCTTTTGATACACAACGCGGAAGCCAACCAGGAGACGAGGACCTGTTATGCCTGTGAAGGCATTAACTGTCAAAGAACGTCACTTGCCCAAGAGCAGAAGTGTTTGAATGCCTTGGACTATTGTGTGACTGTCTTTGATAAATGTGAGTAGAAAACAAAAAATACATGAAAATATCAGAAATACCTAATGAATATAAATTTTGAGTACTAACTTCAATTAATCATTGACTTTGTAACCTCGGTTTTCAGTTACCGTTGTAGTAAAGGGCTGTTCACTTGAGGTGCCCAGTGATTTGCGCCGCCGCTGTGATGCCAACACTGTCGAATGCCATAAATGCAACACTGATCACTGCAACAATTTGGGTCAACCGAATTATGTCTGTCTGCAGTGTGACTCCAGCAAGGTATACACACAAATATTTCAACACTAACAATTGCGCAAAAATAATGGTAATTCCATATATTGCTGCATTTCTAGGATGCCAATTGTGCTAGCGCTGCCAGCTCTGTAGCGCCAACACGCTGCCCCTCTCCGACTGCCCAGAACTCCTATTGCTATGTGAAATACGACGGCGGTGTCACCACACGTGGCTGTGCCACAACTCTGGCGGACCAACGCAGCTGTTACGCGAGTGCCAATTGCATGCTCTGCTCACCCGGCGAACTGAAGAGTTGCAATAGTGTTGATTTTCAACCTGGTACGCGAGCTCTGAGGCTTTAGAAAGTAATTCATATGTGTATACATGAGTGGTTAAGTAAAATTGTAAAATCTTAGCGGTTTTGATGTTCAACTTGTTGTTTTTTTTATTTAATAAATAAATTGTTAAATGTGTGGTTGCATTTGTCGAAAATATTTTGGAATTATTTGTTATGGCATGGTCATTGTATTGCTGGAGAATGAAAGTTGTTACGCTAGCACAGGCTTTTGGCATCTAGTTTACACAACGTATCTCTTTTTTGAACTCTGAATCTTTCGAAAAAATCACAACATGGATATGGGTGAAAATTTCGTTAACGTTTACTGACAAAGAGAGAGTTTCTAACAAGTATTCGCTATTACTTTGGTGACCCAGTTGGATAAGAAGTTGTGAAAATTTCAGGTAAGCACACGTTTTAAAGACATTGCTGGTGTTCATATTGACTTAAAATATTTACTATGGACTTTTCTGGTGTTGTGATCTGCTAAACAGCCTACAGGTTTTTTGAGGAGTACGCGATAACATTATTAATGTTATAGTGTCTAAGGATCACAATCGAATAATTTTTGTAATCTCTGATATATGTAGTTCCCACTTTAATATCTCAGAGAATATCGTGTCTTTCCATAGGGACGCTACAAAGGTAGACCGATGGAGACAGCAAACAAAGCAGTTTCTAGTCCCGCTCTTTTGACATTTCTCTTAAGTTAGGTTTGCCATTTCATCATGAGAAGAATCAACGAGTAGAAATTATTAAAATTTACTTGCGAAATTTGGAGTCAGTAGCCTCAACTTTAAGAGCGTGTTTTTCAATAAGAGCGCTACAAACTTTTTTTTTTTAAATAAAACAAAAATGTTATGGGATATAATATATACAAATTCTTTATTCCTGTGAAAATACATTCGAAAATACTCCAACAGTCACTATTGTATCCCGAAAAAATTACGGTTTGGTGCGGTTTATGGGCTGGCGGCGTCTTTGGGCCGTACTTCCTCCGTGGTGACCAAGACCGCCACGTTACTGTGAATGGGAATCGCCTCCGCTCAATAATAGCCGAATATTTTTGGCCTGAATTGGATGATACGGACTTGAACAATATGTGGTTCCAACAGGACAGCACCACAAGCCACACAGCGAATGTTACAATCGATTTATTGAAAACCAAGTTTGATGAGCGTGTTTTCTTACGAAATGGCCCAGTCAATTGGCCGCCTTGGTCGTGCTATTTGACGTCGTTAGAATATTTTCTGTGGTGCTACGTCAAATCTATGGTCTATGCCAACAAGCCTGTGACGATTGAAGCAGTATCGATCGATTTATGCTTGAAAACTACCGTGATTGGGTTCAGCATCTGGTTTCTGCAAGCGTGCCCGTGGAGCGCATGCGAAATAAATCGAGTACATAATGGCATAAAATGTGTTTTCACAGGAATAAATAATTTCATGGTTATTAAAGAAAAACTTTCTAGCGCTTTTGTTAAGAAACCCGTTATATCAACCTAAGCAACAACCAATACTGAAAGTTACAGAATGCTGATAATTAGTGCTTAAACCTTTGTCAAATGTTCACGTTTCTTGGATATCCATTGATTCCATGAAGCAAATATAAGGCTTTGAATCCTTTAAATTACTTTTGAAAAGTTTGTGGATGTTATGCGAGCATTCAGTAATTATCTATCACAAAGAAACTTCTTCATGTTAATAAGACTTTAGATCGACTGCAAATCATACCTATGTAGCGGTGGTGAGCACAACGAAGTATTACGAATAGACGAAAATCAGAATCAGAATCTAGATCCAAGAAGCTAAAATATCCTTACCAAATAAAAATTTGATTTTGATCGGTCTATATGCTATAAAAATCCAGACTCAACAAAACGGAGTATTAGGTATAAACGAAGGCCAGAACTTAGTCTAGCTTAAAGTAGCTTAAATATCCTTCTCAAATTAAAAAGTTGATTTTATAGGTTTATTTGTATGACAACTATATGCTATTGTAGACCAAACTCAACAATTTGTTCAAAGATGGTAACTTTATGTGGACTTTATTAACAATCCTTGCCAAATTATGAAAATAACTTGTTAAATAAAAAGTTTTCCCTAAAAGAAATTCAGTACGATCGTTCAGTTTGTATGAGCGCTGTATGCTATAGTGGTCCAATTTGAGCAGTTCCTTCAAATGAGCAAGCTTAGCGAGGAAAGGATGTGTGTAAAATTTCAAAACCATATCTTAAAAACTGAGATTAGTCCTTCGCCTTCGCCTATATACAAGCAGACGGGTAGACAAATGGGCATGGGGAAATTGACTCAGCTCGTTAAGATTATCATTTATATAAATATATTTTATAAGGTCGTTTGAATATCATGTTTTTCTAGATATTACAAACGTCGTAGCAAAAGAAATGTATCCTGTTTAAGGTATATTTAGAAATAGAGGTAGCTCCACAACAACCGTTAGTTCTGAATAAGGAAGCAAAGCGTACGGGTCCAGGGCGAAATATCTCCGTCATCAAACACGCACCCGCGACTCACTGTTGACAGTCATAACTTCGAAGTCGTAGACAATTTCGTCTATCATGAAACCAACATCTCATGAGTTGACGAGCTTTCGAGGGAAAGGTTCTGCGGAAGATTTATAGACCTTTGTGTATTTTGCACAAAGTTCACTGAACTAAAAGACAACGGCTACGCTGGCTAGGTCATATCTTCCGAATGGACGAAAACCCTCCACTGGCACTCTTTTAAGAATCTAACTTGATACGGAATTATATTAAAATAAAAATAAGCAAATTCGCGTTGTCGCGAATCCAGCCACACTACTGAATGATTAATAAATCGATAAGCAGAAGAAGTAGCCATAGAGCCTTAGTCTGTCTGCATTAGGAGCTTAGGAGCTTTTCGATTACAAAGTAAAAATTGTGAAAAATACCAAAGTAATTCCTTCGGCATTTAATTGTATTAAATTCAGGAACACCGAATGGATTTGGTACTTTTATTGTTAAGACTATATTTTATAGGAAGTACCTGCATGCGTATTACAAATGTAATCAGTTTTTAAGTGCGTGATATTACATAGAAGCCTACGTACCCCACGTCAATTCCTACAACTGAAGACCACTTCACAATTATCTACGAGTACTATTATCTACTAAACATACAGAGATAGATGTAAACACTTTACTATTCTAAACAAAAATATTATTTAAAATCTAAATGAGAGAATCAACAAAATTACAAGTGCGGGCATATGATGCATGAATGCCCATAACAACAACCAGCCCGGCAATATCTATAAATATAAGTTGCATAGAAATGCAACAGGTTATTTGACTGATGTAACAGTACCAGTAGAGGCTTAAGAAAATGTTGAAGCTCAATAAAAGGACAAACAAAGTGCTGACGTATGCGCTGGTGGCCTTGATGGTGCTTCAAGTTCTGATCGACCCCACCGAAGCGGCGACGAAGTGTCACAAATGCACCGGAATTAATTGTCAACGCACGACTTACGCAGCCACGGAGGATTGTACAGACGCGCTTGACAGTTGTGTCACTGTTTTTCAAGAATGTATGAGACCTTTAAAAGCATCATTTATTTTTTATAAAATAAATTCTCCATTTATCGATTGTCAATTTTCGCAGCTATGGTCCTAGCACAAGGCTGCCTTGGTCAATTAGCCGTAGGGTTACGTAACAAATGTGAAATTCCAAGCACTGAGGAGACCGACGGAACCGAAATGACCGATGTTGATGACGCCGCACCCGCAGTTAATAGAAACTGTCATCAGTGCAGTGAAAATTTGTGTAATAATCTTAGCGCTGAGGGTACTGACTGCTTACAGTGTGATTCAAATGAGGTAAGTTCTTAAACTTGTAAAATAAATATGATATTTTATTGAATTATGCCACAGGAAGCCAAATGTGCGTGTGATACTGAAAGTCTGCAACCACAAAGATGTCCTATTTCAAAGGCCGTAAATACATATTGTTATGCCAAAATCGAGGCAAGCCGTGCAACACGTGGTTGTGCCACAGATTTGGCGCAACAAAAAGAATGTCAGAGCAATAGTGGCTGTAGTCTCTGCTCGCCTAGTGATATTAATGGCTGCAATCGTGATCCTAAGGTGGCAACAAATGATACAACTTCGAGTACAAGCTCAGGAGGTTCAGGTACTAGTAATGGCGGTTCGAGCTCTAGTGGCTCAGATGGTAGCTCCAGTTCAGGTACAAGTGGCGGTGACTCGAACTCTGGAAGCTCAGGTAGTGGTGGTAGCGGTCCGAGCTCTGGTGGTGCCAGCGGTGGCTCAGATAGTGGAATAAGTTCTGGTACGGGAGATGGAGGTTCGAGTTCTGGAGCTGGCAATGGCGGCTCAGATAGTGGAGCAGGTTCAGGCCCAGGTACAGGTGGCGGTGGCTCGAGCTCTGGAAGTTCAGGTACTAGTAATGGCGGTTCGAGCTCCGGGGGCTCAGGCTCAGGTACAGGTGGAAGTGACTCCAACTCTGGAAGCTCAGGTTCAGCTGGTGGCGGCTCAAGCTCTGCTGGTTCCAGTAGTGGCTCAGATAGTGAAGCAAGTTCCGGCACCGGAAGTGGAGGTTCAAGTTCTGGAAGTGGTAGTAGTGGCTCGGGTTCCGATGCAGGCGCTGGTGGCAGTGACTCGAACTCTGGAAGTGGTTCAGGTTCTGGGTCAGGCACTGAAATTAGTGGTGCCACCGGCTCCGGTGTATCAAATAAGTTATTTGTCGCAGTGATCTTGATGGCATTACCATATTTTATATAATTTGAGTAAGAACAGTATTTAAATTAAAGTCGCAAATGTTAAGATATATGACTGTAATGGTTATAAAAAAGTCTTCTTTTAACTTTATGAGAAGCGTTTTCCTTACAAGAAAGCTTAATCGAAGAGAATTAAAAACTATAACTAAGAAAAAATTAACCCGTACCAACTGAAACCGGGCGAGCCCTCAACGAATCGAATTATCTGATTAGGCTATCAGTTTTAATTATCATGTTTTTCTGTATAGAACCGTACGAAGCTTTTAACACTTTGCTGGAGTGTGAAATTTCCCCCGATTTGTGGTGTAATTACAGGCAAAAGCAAATCTATAGATTGAGAAATATTTTACTTACTTTAAATGAAAGATAACATTATGGAAAAACTACATGAAATTCCCGGAAAGAAAAAAACCAAGTCAAGGCTATTGTTAAAGAGTAATGTTAAGACTTGTAGTATAGCACATTATTGGTTATCTCTTTATTAAACCAATCATGGAAAATATTTAACTCGAAACTCCCTATCTGAAGTGGAAGCACTCAACTGATATTGCCTAAATTTTTCTACTAAACTATTAAATTTTACTAGGGAGGGTTAATTAGAAACTGTATGCTCCGTCAACAAACTTATAGGACCTCATCAGTGTGGCTTTAGGCCTGGAAAACCAACAACTGACCAGATATTTACCATGCGTCAAATCTTGGAAGAGATCCATGAAAAGGGGATCGAACACACCACCTCTTCTTCGGTTTTAAAGCTGCTTTTGACATCACTCTGCCTTTATGCCGCTACGTCTGAGTTTGGTATTTCCGCAATAATACATAAACAGACGCTAAGCATAACCAAAAGCTCCGTCAAGATCGGGAAGGACCTCTCCGAACCGTTCGATACCAAACGCGGTTTCTGACAAGGCGACTCCCTATTGATGCGACTTCTTCAATCTACTCTTGGAGAAAATAATTTGAGCTGCAGAACTAAATAGAGAAGTTACGATCTTCTATAAGTGTGTACAGCTGCTGGTGTATTCCGATGATATGCATATATAACACTGACCTCAACAACCGCCCAGTTAGTTCTGCGTTCTCCAGAATGGATAAGAAAGCAAAGAAAATGGGTTTGGTAGTGAACGAAGGCAAGACGAAATATATCCTGTCATGAAACAAACAGTCATTGCACTTTCGACTAGACTCGCATGACACTGTTGGCACAAACATCCCATAGGTGCACAAAGTTAGAATACCCAAGTGACACCTGTTGGACTGGGGTAAACATTTAATATTTTTTTTCAGATTAGATATGTACTAGCAATATAAAGTCCAAATACAAACAGATATACGAATACATGTGTCACCATGACAGTTTTACAAATATCTGACACAGACCCTTATCACCACTAACAGTTTTGTGTCATACAAAGTCATTACATATTTGTGCTCGTAATATAGAAACCATAATAATAATCTGGGTAAACTTAATTTGTATCATTCAAGTGACAATGAAGCCTCATAAAAGCATATATGTATACCAATCACCTCTTCATACTAACCCATAAAATTATCAATTAAATGATAACTTTTAAGGGCGTCAATGGCATTTTTGTTCTACATTGCTGATGGTACCCTCCCTCCACTGATTAATTCCTTTTATAAAAATTGATTACAATAGGTACTTATGTACATCGGTAGAAATAACAGTAGACATTAATTTCCGCCGGAATTGATAACGGAGCAAAAAAGTCTGCAGTAAAGTGGGGTAGTGACTAAGTTGGGTTAATCAAAGAGTGTCTGCTGCTTAACTCACCGCGTATGTTAATTGAAAATGTCATTATTTATGTTATCTGGCCACAAAAAAATTAGCTCAGTCTTGGATGAACTTAACGGCATCGAAAGCATTTGTTGCATATCTTTGTTTTTCGCTATCGATGACGTATGTATAATGACCTATCGCAAATACATTGATATAACATTGCATCATCTTGAGAACATGTCCTGCCCTAACCATTTTATTTCATATCAGTTGGTTGGTTGAAATCTCAGGGTTTAGAACTTAGGTATTATTACGAGGTTTGACAATTAAGTAATGAGACTGATTTTATTGTCGCGCTTGTGGTAAACCTGTGATCTTGAAATTCCCTTTCTCTTTTTCCGGCATCCCTCCCCTCTCCATTGATATAACGGGTGATTTTTTTGAGGTTAGGATTTTCATGCATTAGTATTTGACAGATCACGTGGGATTTCAGACATGGTGTCAAAGAGAAAGATGCTCAGTATGCTTTGACATTTCATCATGAATAGACTTACTAACGAGCAACGCTTGCAAATCATTGAATTTTATTACCAAAATCAGTGTTCGGTTCGAAATGTGTTTCGCGCTTTTTTATCGACAAATTTTGTTCAGCGATGAGGCTCATTTCTGGTTGAATGGCTACGTAAATAAGCAAAATTGCCGCATTTGGGGTGAAGAGCAACCAGAAGCCGTTCAAGAACTGCCCATGCATCCCGAAAAATGCACTGTTTGGTGTGGTTTGTACGCTGGTGGAATCATTGGACCGTATTTTTTCAAAGATGCTGTTGGACGCAACGTTACGGTGAATGGCGATCGCTATCGTTCGATGCTAACAAACTTTTTGTTGCCAAAAATGGAAGAACTGAAACTTGGTTGACATGTGGTTTCAACAAGATGGCGCTACATGCCACACAGCTCGCGATTCTATGGCCATTTTGAGGGAAAACTTCGGACAACAATTCATCTCAAGAAATGGACCCGTAAGTTGGCCACCAAGATCATGCGATTTAACGCCTTTAGACTATTTTTTGTGGGGCTACGTCAAGTCTAAAGTCTACAGAAATAAGCCAGCAACTATTCCAGCTTTGGAAGACAACATTTCCGAAGAAATTCGGGCTATTCCGGCCGAAATGCTCGAAAAAGTTGCCCAAAATTGGACTTTCCGAATGGACCACCTAAGACGCAGCCGCGGTCAACATTTAAATGAAATTATCTTCAAAAAGTAAATGTCATGAACCAATCTAACGTTTCAAATAAAGAACCGATGAGATTTTGCAAATTTTATGCGTTTTTTTTTTTTTAAAAAGTTATCAAGCTCTTAAAAAATCACCCTTTATGTACCATCGCTCTAGCTTGTTTAGTTCGCCTGCTGCGTCAAGTTGAGTAGACGTGTGTTTGTAGTGCTCGTCACGAAAATGGAAAAACGAAATCAAAAGCAACGCGTCGCGATAAAATTTTGCGCCAGATTGGGCGAAACAGCTTCGGAAACGTACACTAAAATTGTAAGAGTGTATGGTGATAATGCTCTTAGTCGTGCCCAGGTGTTTCGATGGCACAAAGAGTTTAAGGAGGGGCGTGAAAGCGCATGAGCAAGTCGACGATGAAAACGACGATTATTGCCTTTTTTGATAGCCGTGGAATCGTCCACAAAGAATTCTTTCCACCAGGGAAAATTGTGAATCAAGTCTACTATTGCCAAGTACTCGAAATATTGCGAAAACGAGTCAACAGGGTGTGCCCAGACACCGCTTATAACTGGATCCTTCATCATGACAACGCGGCGTGCCACATCGCCTTCAGCGTGTCCCAGTATTTGGCCTCTAAAGGGATCGCCGTGTTGCAACAGCCTCCTTATTCGCCCAACATGTCACCCTGTGACTTTTTTTTGTTTCCTAAAATAAAATCGGTGGTCAAAGGAACCCATTTTGTGTCGGACATCCAGTCGAAGCGTTCCAGAGATGTTACGAAGCATGGAAAACGCGCTGGAATCGCTGTATAGCTGCCCAAGGGTACTACTATGAAGGGGATGGCAGAGTTGAATAATTTTAAAATATACGGTTTTTATGGAATCAGTCTCATTACTTAATTGTCATACCTCATATACTCTTTTAACATAGTACTAAATACATAGTATAATAATTTTTTTTTGTGCCTTGAAGTGTGCCAGCTTATGACCAATATTTATCCACATCGAATCAAAACTGTTCAATCCCGAGGTACAGAATACATAAGTATGGTTCCTAATCCTTAATCCCACATACATATATTGGTGATGGTATGTGAGGTATGGGCGTAAAACCATCCATCGAAGTAATATTTTTGTAGGTTGGTTGACTGTCAGTAACATCTGTGCCACACGTCAAGTCAAAATAATCATTAGTGTTTGGTATATGCTTGTCTTTCGCATGTACATAAAGAGTATTTGGCGATTTTAAGAGGAGTGAGATTACTCAACAAAAAAGTTTCATTAAATTTTGTGTGTAAAAACAAATTCCTGGTGCCGAAATGTTCAGAATGTTAGAAAAGGCATTCAGTGACAATTTTTTGACGCGAGAAAGTGTTTTTGATTTGTACAAATTATTCAAAGATGATTGATAATGCGTTTACGACGAATCACTTCCAGAACGGCCATCAATCAGTGGACGATAAACACGTCAATACAATAAAGGAATTGGTGTTTGAGAATCGACGATTAACGGTCAGAGATCTTACTGACATCTTTGGAATATATGTATGAGGAAACAATAAAAACCATTTTATAAGATCATTTGATCCAAAGAAAAGTGAATGCACGATTGGTTCCAAAGTCACCCCATGTTTTCTAAAAACAGCTTGGTGTTAACGTCTGTAAAACAATGCCTTTCGACTACCAGGATGTCATGAAACATATTATTGCTGGCAATGCGTCTTGGATCTATGCTTACGACTCGGAAACAGGCCATCAATCGGCAAGTCAAAAATCAAGGTTATGTTGACAGTTTCTTTTTGCACCACGATCATGCAATGTCGGATACATTGATTCTTCGTGAGTTTATCGCCAAATCGTTCCACAACCATCGTAATCGCCTGATTTGGCTTCATGTGACTTCTGGCTATTCAGCAAACTCAAACGACCGCTCCGGTAAATCAGAAAATGACTTTCACCAGGATTGGAGAAAAACGTTAGCACAAGGGTAATAGGACCAAGAAGAATTACTTTAAGGGAGCGCCATTAATGCTGAAGAATAAATTAAGTTTTTAAAATTATGAAAAAAATCTTACTATTTTTTGCTCATAGTAGTATTTCTATTAACAATATGAGGTATTGTTAAAAGAAAGATAAAAGCGGATCAATATTATCCCCATATCCCATATGTAATATACAAATTTTACGAGTTCATCGAAGAATGAATTTTGACTTCTTTCGCAATTTTCGCCAACATCTGAAGGTATTTTCCCCGATTTGATCTTTGAAAGTTGCAAGAGTATGAAATCTTCGGTTACACCCGCACTTAGCTCTTCCTTTTTGATTTATCCACCATTAACATTATCCCACAGTAATTTTGTTTTCTTTTTAATTCCATGTATTTTTAAACAAATCATTGATTTAAACCTCAATTCTGCACCCACGACTCTGTTGCGGACAAACACATCTTAATTTATATTACCTGCTGTTCATAAAGAAGAAAACTTCTCTGAGGTAATTTGAAGGAAATGTGCCGAGTTGACAGTTCTTCAAAAAATCCGAGTTAGTTGCGGTTACATAGACCCCCCTGCAGGGAGAACGTAATTACAGATGTACAAATATGAAACTTGTTTCTAAGTAAGGGGTGTCAGCAGCCAAATTCTGCCTCGCATTTTTTTATCGCAAAGTTATGAAATTCAGGTTCCAAACTATTTATCTAAGTCTTGTTTGAGGAAAGTATCTTGACCATTTTCACGATCACATACGTATCTTATATAACCTAAATTCTATAATTAGCTTCAGTATGATACTTCAAAGATATAATTTTCTACATTTTTAGCTAATTAAATTAATCTTCTTCATGTCGTCATCATGTTACTTTAGTGTTGGCAATGCTTGAATTCTGCTCTTATGCTCAAAAAATAAATAAAAAAATACCTTATCTAGTCAAATTCAAAGCAAACAAGTAATTAGATACCTTATTAAAGTAGTATAAATTATTTAACTAAGTCAGTATATTTGTTTTATGACAGTTTCCTTATCGATTCCTTACTTAAATTCGCACAATATTGACAAATTGAAGGCAATTGCATTAATATTTGCTCATTAGCTCATTAATTACAAAATCATTTTTCATAATAAAATTTTTGCCGTAAAATCCTATTTCTTTCAAAGCACTGGAACTTTTTGAAAGTGCAATATAGCATATACAAACAGAAGAAGAAAGATAAATACTAATGGTGCTATTGAATTATAATCGATTGTTGTGCTAATTTAACTTTGAGTCTTTTATACGATTGGCTTATCCCTTCTAGTGCATTTGTCTTCAATATAAAAAATATATATTTTTAATATTCCCAATATTAATAAGAATTACTTGTAATCAAGGTAACGATGTTATAATGACACCTAAGGGAAAATCTGGAAAAATTTATGGCCTGAATATTATTCAAAAAAATCAGGCGATGCTTAAAGAAAAGAAATAAAATACAAATTAAGCCTTAAAAACGAGAGTCAGAATATTACATTTTCCCATTTCCCATAAAAACTTTATCACAAAATTAAATATAATCATATCAGTGTCTAAATCTCTATAGAGGCTCACGTTTGAAAGTAGTTCTTTAAGAAGATTTACTAAATGTTTTAAATGAATAATAAAAATTCATGAAATAAACGAAGCAAGTAAGGAAGCGCTATGTTTGGGTGAAACCGAATATTTTACACTCTTGAAACTTGCAAGAATCAAAGCCAGGGAAAACTTTAGATACATATACTACATGCTATGGTGATTCCAAAAAAAAAAATTTTTTTTTCGTTTGGTATTCGAAAAAATATGTTCCTAGACACCTCTAAGAAAGCCTCACCAAGCATGAGATCTTAATTTTAACGGAAAGGTCCTGCTTCTTACAGTTTTCTGTTTTTTCCTTATTATCAGATAGAAAAATGTATATCTCGCTTCCAACTACTTTAAAAAATGTGTTGTTCTTTAGATATTGTAGGAAATTGAATGCTCTACAAAAAAGATCTCCTATGATTTTTTCGTAAACCCAACCGTTTAAAAGATATTAACAGTTAAAGTTTGATTATTTTTTGGGAAAATTTTTTGTTCTCATGAATTTTATAATTCAATGAAAAAAAATCGTTATGAATAATGAAATGATGATTTTGTAGGAAATTTACTGCTCTATAAAAATGGTATCTTATGATTTTTCGATAAAGTTAAGCATTTACGAGGTATTCATTGTCAAACATCAATGCATATTAGGGTGGATCAAAAAAAATTTTTTTCTCATTTGGTACTCTGAAAAATAGGTTCCTAAAACACCTCTAAGAAAGCCTCTCCAAAAACCTATGAGTTTCATCATTCATAATGATTTTTTTATTAATAAGAATACACTGAAATATGGATACTTAACTAAATAACAAAGTGGTGGAGAAGCAGGTTTATACTATCTATTTTATTAAGTTGATAAAATAAAAGAAATTTTGCTACTAAATTACAGAGGTTAGAAAAGGATTTCAGTGGCAGAAACGCTGGTATGAAACATGGATTCGAATGGATACACTCTGTAAAAAGAATTAAAAATAGTAATTAAAACAAAAAATATGTATGTATGTAAATATAGAGAGCACAGATGGACGAGAAAATTTGAGTAACACTTTAATATAATAAAAAGCGAGTTTGCGCCAAAATGGGATTAAAACACTGAAAAGGCTTAGAAGAACTATAAAATATACCTTTGGGAGAAAAAACATTGCACACAAATAAAGTGGTGAAACAAATGAAATACACCACAGAAATCTGTACACGTATGCATCAATACCATAAAGTTCAAGTTTGCGGATACAACTTCTGGAGCAGCCAAGGACAGACAGATAATACATTGCATGTGTATTTTATGGTATGCATTATTATAAGCGCGTGTAAAACTATGAATGGCAGATGTACTAAGGTACAATTGTACCTACGCACATATTAAAAAAAAACCTGTCGATGCCGAAGTGTTCGTTTTGGTCTATGACAATTTTTTACAGCAATTCTAATCTCGAATACAATAAGTGCCAATAGTGCTGATAAGTGTATAATACAAATTCAGATTACGATTAGCGAACGATAATAAATGTGATACGTGTACGTATGTATGTCGTTAAGCTTACCAATGACACACGACCACAAACTTTGGCCTTTCTAGTGCAAGAACCAATAGCTAATCTATGTATATTGCAATGTTTGTTATTTTTATTGTTAGTTACTGTGTATATTGGTGGTTTTTGCTTTTGGCTATAATAATTTAGTACAATTGTTATTGATAACATGGCTCATAAATATTGTATTATAGTTCCTTGTGACGCTAAGAAGTTATGAAATGATGATTGTAAAATACGCACACATTTGGTATCGCCGATCAGTTGATAACACCACCGGCTAATTTAATGCGCGAGTCTATAAAAGCCACTGACCAACGAATGGCCAAATTAGTTGGCCGTAAATTTTCGGACGTCTCTTAACGTGCAACGTGAATTGGGCAAAATGTTGCCCCGAAACAAAAAAATTGGACTCCTTTTATTAGGTTTAGTGTTCTACTTAGTCAGCAGTGAAATTGGTAGGACACTACAAATTTAAATATAGAATAGTGAAACAAAGTTATTAAATGTGCATAATTAAATATTATATGCAATACTTTATACATATTATATATAAATATATTATAACAGTACATGAAAAAAATATGGACGTGGGGTGCCACGTGTAAAAGTGCGTTTAAAGTTTCTGTGAAATATTGCGAAATTCAAAACTATAAAATCGACGGATAATCGTTATTTACATAACGGTTCTGCAACTCAATGGATTTCATGTTGCAACGTTAAATTTTTCGTTAAATAATTTATGCGTTTATGAGCAGAGCAAAGTCAAAGCAACTATAAATTTAAATAAACCATACATGGTTGAGTATAAAGTGATAAAAAATTACGGTGTGGAAATCCAAATTAATAAAAAAATATGGCAGATAAGCGGCTAAGTTAAGATAATGCTATAAAAAAACCGCAAATGAATTTGGAAGTTTTATTAAAGGTGTTCTTTAATCACGTATAACCGAAGGTTAATTACTAAACGCAAAGCAAGTATTGGCGCAAAAACTGAATATGGAAGTTAATATGTTCACAGATTTTATAGTCACCAAAAATAAATATCTACATATATTTTCTTGCTTTACTAGTGGGTCATTCACTAAGTAATTACGCCTGCTGACAGCAGCTGATCATATTGATTTTTTCGCATCCAGCTCCACCCACACATGATCACTTTCTTCTTCTGTATTAGCGTAAACACCGCATACGCAATTTGGTCTTTGTTCGTTGAGAGAGGACTTTGCTTCTCAATTGCACCTGTTGGCAAGAGTTATTCTGTGTTGGGTTTTGAAGCTGACTTTGTTGTTGGTGTTAATACTGATTCCAAGTAAGACGAAATTATCTACGACTTCGAAGTTAGTTCTTGTAGAGGTTGTACCCTCTCTATTCAGCTCTACAGCTCGAATTATTTTCTAGAGGTGAAGATTGAAGAAGTCGCTCGATTTGGATCATTATTTGTTTGGAAACCTATCGAAAACGGAAGCCAAAAAAACGCCTCTTTTTGACAAAAATTGTGAAATATGTACGGAGAAAATGTGTTGACTGAACGCCGGTACCAAAATTTGTTTTCAAAAATTTCGATCATGACGATGCGCCACGTTCTGGTAGGCACCTAGAAGCCGATGTGGATAAAATAAACTCATCGGTGGTTGTTCAACAACGTTCATACAGAACGAAATTTACTTCGTTGCATTAGCGAATGTGATTTGCTTATCAAATTTTTTTTTGGATAAGAGAACCTGCAAGGACCAAAAATTGTATGAGCGTGAAATCAATATTTTGCCCAAAAGATAATAAAATATATAGGATCAAAGGGAGAATATATGATTTCATAAATGTTACACAATAAAAACAAATCGTGTTTAAATTGTACTAAAAAACGAAATTACTTAGTGAATAATACAATATTATTTTTAAAACTCTCGTTTTAGACAAACTTTCCTTCTTACTTACTTTTTTGAACGCTGCACATTTAACTCATTTGAAAGCAAAAAATTATAAAGAAAATAGTTTTGTTTTCTGAAAACTTTATTTTATACCACAGTCGATATGCTTCATCAGCAGACTCGTGTATGTACCTGATCATAGCGGAATCACTGTAAATTGCAAAGCCGTACTCCGCTGACATCGAAATGGTAACAAGTCGAATCTCCCTTGTTATCCTGCACTATAGCTTTTACCTTCAGACCTCGTATGCGCTTAGCAGATGTTAGACAACTACCGGTTCCCCTATGACTGCGAGATCCTTCTGATCTGGAGTAGAATGTTGGAAAATATACTGAACGGCTTACCTTTGCAAAGTTCATCTTGCCGTGATGGAACTTCAAGCTGTAAGGCTAAAAATTCAGTCATAGTTGTTTGGCAAAGTCATAGTTGTTTGGAAGAAGGTGAGGCCCAGGCACTTTCTTCTCCATAGAAATATCTCGACAGCCAAAACCTTCGGCGAACCAGGAGACATTGACCGATTTACACGAGTTCTAGTTTTTACAATCTGTACAAGTGAGATCTAAACACAGTCTAGAGACCTAGCGATTTAGTTCGCTTGTATATGTAGTTGCTTCAGCCGTTTTCTACTTATTTTCCTTTCATCTCATTTCGAATACAATGCAAGTAAAGTAACAACTCGGCGTTTTATTCCGAGATCAACGTTTTTGTTTGAATATAACATCACAACGTGAAAAAAAAATACTAGGGAACTGCTTCTCTCCTAAAATTTCGACTACAACAAAATCTGTATCAGCAATAATGTTAAAGTAGTGTTTTTGGGATATATTTTTATGATTTCAGCGTTCTTTTGACACTCGCTTATAAGATTAAATGGTGTTTTATGAGATGCTGCTATGTGGTTGTAAAACTTCTTATGCATATATTTGGCCGAAAAGTGCACAAAAGATTTTGATATGGTGAAAAATGTAATTGTCTGCTTTTATTACTGTGAGGAAGTTCACTAATTTTTGCGCGATTTTAGTGTTACCGGATGCCAACTGCATCAGCTGTTTATAAAAAGATGAGGTAGAATAATCTCAACACTTACTCCTCCAATATTCCGCTTTTGTCAGATCAAGGAGATCCAAATCAGACCTCATACTTTTAGACATCCAATTGAAATAGCAGAAATATAAGTAAAACACCAGATTTGTTATAGGCTCAGGGCGTTTTGCCGATAGCTGATAACCACTAAAAGAGTTTTTTTCTCTGGTTCACATGCACACTGCCATAACAACCTAAGTGTGGTCGCCCGCCATACTGAGCGATTAGACCTAGCCCAAGTTAGTGCGTACATACAGCATTCATAGAGATATTCTAAACATATTGTGAGGCGATGAAAGCTGTTTAACTACAGCTTTAATTACTTATAAGAGACAGAAAATAATGACTCTATGTCAGAGTCATACCAGTTAGAATAAATTCATTAACAAAGGATGATTTTGAAAGAGACAAATAGCTTAAAATCTTAAAACGATTTAAATTTGTATAAAGATATGTTTTGTCTATGCATGATTATTATATATTTTAGGGTTGTAATCTTAGTAAATTAGTAAAAATCTGCTGAGAAAATCTTAGATGGTTTTAAGTAAGCAAAAATTAGTACTGATGTTAAGGAAGGTGCACTGATCGATAATAATCTATTTAGGGATATTAGTGTTGGTGAAACAAAGAAAAATGGCCGTGCAGTTTTTGAATCTTATTTAATCAGTAGAAAATCTTCCATTTCACAATTTACCTGCGGCTTTACAATAATCATATAAGAACAATGTATCAAATCATTATTGAGAGCTGTTGACTAATAATACCTTCTAATTGATTTATAGAAAATATAAAATTTTTCACAGCCTACTTCTTGTCAAAAAACTACCATAAGCTTTCTTTTATGACTAATATTTTTTCCAAGTAGAGTAAACTAATCTGAATGCCGTCTACTTATGCGTCAAATCTCATCATCATGGAAACCATTGATAACAGTACTCTATACTCGTGCGTAATTTGAATAAATTGTCACAAGTTGTAAATTCATTAACATGTATATAAACCCGATGGTACCATATATTGGTCACTAAAACTAAGCTCCAACTAATGCTGCGTCAGTTTTTCAACATAACCTTAAAAACGGTACATTTCGACAATTTAGGGGTTTCGTAAAAAGTACTAACCATTTATTTTGCATGAATTACTTTACAGGCAATTAACAAATTTTGTAAGGGCTAATCATAGTGGTATCATAAAGCTCAATATTGATGCAAATTTTTTGAATTTTAATTTTTTAATGTTTTAATTTTTTGTATATTTTTTTTAATATATTTCTTTAATCTTTCTTTAATTTTTTTAAATTTTTTTTTTGCTGTGGCGCACACTTCTTTTTTTCTCGACCAATATTGTTGTTATTAATGATTCTTATTTGTAACACCTTCAGCGACGCTCGGCTATCTAGAAGTCCACTAAGTACCGAATTGTTCGCATTATGCAACGGTTGTCGAAAAATCAGTAAAAAAAAGGCAAATAATACTATTTCCATAAGCAAATGTATAAAGGCGCAATAAAACGCTTAGTTTAATTGCGCCATAAATGTTGATAACGGTCGTAAATAAAAGTTTACCTGCAAATGTAAGCAGTTGCCATTTATTTTTTTGTTTTGAAGATAAATATTTTAATAATTAGCAAAAATAAATTTTTCGATAGCGAAATCTTTATGGACTCATTTGACTGCAATCTATTCGAAATGCTTTTTTCTATATTTAATTGTAGATAAGTGATATATACGCGTACCGGCCGGCATAGCCGCAAAGTATTAAAACTTCAATTCTTTTGGCAAAAAAAGAAAAGAAAACAAAAAATAAAATAAATAAGGATACAAATAAGTAAAAAAATAGGCATCAGCACATTAATTTTGCATTTTAGCTTTCACTTAAAACCGCTATAAAAGTAGATATTCGCATGTGACTGCTTTTGCCGGAGGGGCGTATGATCAACCAACATCGTGCTTGTTATTGGCGAGATTGTAAAGTGTTGAATCAATATTGTTTTTATTTTTATTAGAAAAAAAATTTAAATTAATAAAATCTACTATTATTTATTTATACTTAAGTAAGCAAATTAATATTTCAGCTTTGAAATTTAATTTTAGATTTTTTGAATTTTTATGACCCTCAGCAAATTTGTATTAGCTCTTTCCATATTTTAATATGTTCCGCTTAGTGTTTGTTGATGGGATACATACATTGTGACATAAAGGTACTCGGAAATTTTAAATAAAATGCAAAATACTTAATTATTCATCAATATTTTTTATCGCCTTTAAAGTAATTCCTATCAGTATAAGCCAGTCACAAGTGACAATGTCCCATTTTCCAGTCCTCGAAACACTTTTCATAAGTACTTTTTGGGTTGACCTTCAGCTCCTTCAGCTTATATTGCGGTTCAAAAGGGTTAAAATCGACTGAAAAATTTTGGGTTAAGTAGCGGAAATTCAAAATTTGTGGAACAAAAATGCGGTTGTTGAATGACGGTATTCATTGCGTTTTGGCTTTAAATTCGGTCACAATCGTACTCTTTTTTGAAAAAATGCAGCTTTATCGGGACGAATCGAGCGCATTTCATACCAAAAATATACGCCAAAATCATTCGAAGGGACTCTTGAGAGATATCGAGCTCTCATTACATTTCTCTTACACTTTTCAAACACCACATTTTTCTTTTATGTAATTTTCAGTCGTTGAAAAGTGCGAAGGTCATACAGAGCGAGGCATGTCTGTAACGATCTCTCCACCGTCTTTGAAAGCTTTGTACCACCCGCAAGCTTGTGTTTTTGATTAAATTGAATCACCGCAAGCTTTTTCCATTATTCGCAATGCACCCGAAATTTGGTTAGAAACACAAACAAATGAAACAAATTCTTTCTTCGATATTTTACTCGTAATCCATTGTAAAAATCCCAACTCACTACTGAGCTATACCAACATAAGCAGCTGCTGTAAATAAACTAGTTGACAGACGGCGCTCATTTATTTAAAATTTCTGGCAACATATTTATCTTAATGTATGTTCCATTTACCACAAGTACTTCAGCAGGAAATTTAGTGATTGCTGAGATTGCTCTGCTAGTGACTTTCCGGTTCAAAAGAATAACCAAAATACGTTTCCTATTTTCATTTACTAACGCAGCCAACTTAAATTATGCTGTTCGATTCGCAACTCTTAAAATTTCTGCGCATCGAACAGTTCTAGTGCATTTCGAAATGTTATTTTTCGCACACAGTTTTTACTTTAAGATTTTTTTCTCTCTACAGTATAGTTTTATTAAGTAAACATTCGAAAAACCCTTTTCAAAATGCAAAATATTGTTTGAAGTTGAAATTTTTTTAAAAATCGTTGCTACCCTGATTAATTTTATCTGAAGGTAATGTACTTCGATTTGAAATTTCTACTAAGTATTGCTATAAAAATATGAGATTATAGCGTTCCAATCTTATTTGAAACAAACACAAGAACAATCGTTAACTTCCGTTGCACCGAAGCTATAGTACCCTTCTTAAATACAAAAGGCTCCTTAAAAGAACTTCGAACGATCAGTTTGCATTGGAGTTATATGCCAAACTGACACGTGATGAACAATTCCTTCAGAGATTGCACCGTTGCAACTCATGCCAAGTTTGCTAAACACATATGCTCAAATTAAAAAATTTTTGGTACAAAATAATTGTAATGAAAAATTAGCAATAAAAGCAAACGTAAACGCACTTCGAAAAACTTATGTATGCAATTAAAATTAAGTATCTTTGATTATTGCTATTATAATTTAATTTAACGAACTATCAAATTAATCATTTAATTATTAATTAATATTTATGAATCTTGCAGTTGTTGTCTCTGCTCTACAATGTAGTCATTGTGAAGGTGACGATTGTGACGATCCAATCGTGAGAGATTGCACCAATGAGACTGATCAGTGTTATATACGGCTCGATGACACTCTCAACTTCATTGGCATGGGTTGTGCCTCGACTTTGGGGAATGAGACTGAAATTGCCAACTTAATCAGAAATAAAGAGCTTTACGTATGCTCGACAGCGAATTGTAATGATTTTGAAAATTTACCAGCAATAAATGATTGTACCGCATGCGACTCGTCGACCGATGTGAGATGCGCTATTCAGCCTACAACTGCAGGCACAACAAGACGTTGCGCTACTGTGCCCTTTACACAGTGTTATGAGCGCGTCAATATCGCAAACGGTGGCACGACAGAGCGTGGTTGTCTCATTGAACTGGAAGGTGATGATTTCTACGATTGCCTTAGCGAAGAGGGTGAGAATTGCAAAGTGTGCACGGGCAGTGGTTGCAATACAGAGGTGAGTGGGAGCGATGATATTGACAATATTGTGACTGACTTACTATTTAAAAAGCTAAAATAATTTATTTAATTTTATGAGACAAAATTCTTAAGAATTGCAAGAATATGTTTTATTTGTAAATCTTTAAACTTATTTATATATACACATCTTTATATATATAAATCTTCTGACCGTGTGTTTGCATTTGAACTGCTCCTAAACGGATGGGCCGATTTTGATGAAATTTTGTGTGTATGTTCAAGGAGATTCGAGAATGGTTTAGATTTACAATTTGGACCACTGGAAAATGTTTTTTAAACTATTTTTTCATTTTTAATCAATTGTTAATTTTGTAATGTTTGACCGATAGATGGCGCTACCATCGCAGTATCCAATATTCAAACCTTAAATTGGCGTAAACGTGTATTAAACAAAACGATGCCAAAGTAAAAGGCGACATCTGTGGATCAAGTTTTTATATTGAGGACAGAGTTCGTTCTTAAGTAATAAATCGGGTGATTCAATACATCTATGGGTAGCTATAACATTTTTTTCATACCTGCTAACTATTGGAGGGGGTATTTTGACAGGCACTTTAAAATTGCAAAAGGTCTGGCATAAAAAAATAGCGGCATAACTGAAGTGTTGATAAAAAATTTGAGATATACAGAAATCTTTTCGAAGCATTGCACAGAGCAATACAATATTTAAACGGGAACGATGAATACATATATGCACAATTTCAAACTGATCCTTCCCGAAAAATAATAAAATTGCTAAATATTGGGATGGTAGAATAGAACTGCAATCAAATACGCAATGCAATGAATTAAAACTGGCTCATTTATCATTCGATGAATAATATACCACGGGCATCCCAAAAGACTGATGCCATGATACAAAGCATACATTTAAGGATAAATAAAACTGATGAAACTGTTTCGTTTCCTGTGCGAATAATATCTTGCTTATGAAGAAAGGGATTGCCATATTCTTCTAAAATTTTGTCTCATTATTAAGTGTCTCACATTCAGTTAAGACACGATTAGGTCAACTAAAATACATCCATAAACTAGCTTCTCTCTGACTCTATACAATTTAACAATTTCTTCCACGGATTTCTATAATATTTCTCATTTACAACATTTTTTGTAGATCGTGCCAGCCAATCGTCAACAATGTCAACGCTGTGACTCCGATACTGATAGCACTTGCAGCAGCTTGCCATCGGCGCTCTCCACTTGCCCCACATACGACGTAAACGATACATGCGTCTCTGTCTACGAATCGGGTGTGACACGTCGTGGCTGCGCTAGTGAGTTCACTTGCGACGCAACCGCTAGAAATTGTGAAGTTTGCAGTGCAAATGGCTGCAATACGGCAAATGTAAAGAAGCGAGCCGAGGAATTGTATGGTATTTTCCAAGACTTGCCATTGAATTGTTATACTTGCGTGGATGAAGATTGCGAGACGAGCAAAGGACTATTACGCAAATGTCTGGGTGATTTGTATCAAGATTGTTTAACGGTCTTCGACGCCGCCGGGAAAGTATTGCAACGCGGTTGTGAAGCAAGCATTAGCGCCGAGCACCAGTCCCATTGCGCCACAAATCCGTCACTGTGTTTCAATTGCAAATCGAACGGCTGCAACAACCAAACCGAAGTGAAAACGAAAGAACAGTGTCTGTATTGCGATTCAGCCGTCAATGCCGATTGTGCAACGAATATTGAAGCGATCACAAGCACACGCGAATGCGTGGATGGCTGCGTGACGGCGTTGTATGAGCGCGAATCAAAACCGAATGTGTACGATTTGGCGCGCACCTGCTTCGAGGATGTTGAGTTCGATGATCGCGAGACATGCACCGCGGCGAATAATTGTGTCCAATGCACCGGCGAAAAATGTAATACAGCGTTGGTGCCGGCCGAAGGACGTCTCTCTTGTTTGCACTGCAACGGCGATGATTGTGACAGTCCGGTCGCGAGTGTTTGTAGCACTTATTCCGCGAGCGATCAGTGTTATATCTTTTTTGATAATGTAACATACAGCGCTGTGCGCATGGGTTGCAAGAGCAGTTTGCCAGCTGGCGCTATTTACGAGGATATCATGCATTACTTCCTTTGCGATGGTGACGACTGCAATGATTACGACAATTTACCGGAAGCTCATATATGTTATGTATGCGATTCGGCGACGGATGTGAATTGTGCCATTAGTCCTTCAGCCATTACAAATCAAGTGAGATGTCAAATTCACCCGCATACCGACTGCTTTACGCGCATAAGTGATGGTAAGGAAATATAATGTTACATTGACTAGGTTAAGTCGTAAAGACGAGCTGTCATGTTTGCGTGACAGCTCATATAAGGCCGCGTCAGAATGGGTACTTGTAAGTTAAAGACGGATAAGTATGCGAAAGAAGTAGCGTACGTATTGCAAGTAAACAAAAATCAGCTGTTCTTCATAACCGTTAACGTCAAATGTCATTTAAATATGTTACCGCATGTAAAAGTTGAGAGCTCAGTTGTCAGTTGCATACTTGAATAAAAGTATCTACTCTCACGCGGCCTATACTCCCTCGCATTTAGTCTCTGTCTCTCTATCTCTCTTTCTCTCTTCTTATTTCTGTTTGTACCTTGACCTCTCTATCTCTTGAAAACTCAATGTTATTTGAAATTGGTTCAAAGCCTGCTTTAACCTTAAACTGGTTCTGTACGGAAACCCCACCCCTACCACCTTTTTGTGCTGCACTGTAGCTCCTTAATATAATTTTAATTTAACTACAACAATTTTTTCACACAGATGGTCGGACTGTACGCGGCTGTATTAGCACGCTGAATAGTACGGAGTTCCTCAGCTGCCATGAGGGCACACCCGGCGAGTACTGCAGAATCTGCGCGCAAAGCAACTGCAATGTCAACATCTACCCCAGTAATCGTCAACGCTGCTACCGTTGCAATTCCTTAGACGATCCCGAATGCGCCAATAATCCCGACAATAGTACTTATTCTGCCTGTCCGTTATATGACAGTAATGATGTTTGCGTGAGCAAATTGATCGGTGGCATTGTGTATCGCGGTTGTGGCACCGAACTACAATGTGATGGTGGTATAAACTCGAAGACTTGTCGCTCGTGTGATGACTCGTATTGTAACGATTATATTTTCACGGAGTATCCGATTGGCGATCCAGGTATTTTCCAGGAATTGCCATTGAACTGTTACAATTGCAATGGCACCGAGGAGTGCAGCGGCAGTTTGGGAAATGTGCGCAAATGCTTAAATAATGATTATCAAACCTGTACGTCGGTATTTAATGCAACCAATGGCCAAGTTATTGGACGCGGCTGCAGCGATACCTGGGCGGAGACGTGTGCCGATGATGATCACCAATGTTACGATTGCAAATCGAATGGTTGTAATGTGGCCACGACGACAGATGACTACATCGAATGTATATTTTGTGATGCGCAATTCGATGAGAACTGCCTGACCGATGTCAGTAAAATCGTACAGACTCGCGCTTGTTATAAGAGTTGTGTAACGACTTTGTATAATCGCACCAACGATGACACGCCGGTGCGTGAATTAATACGCACCTGTCTTGATGATATGGATTTGGACGATCGTGAAATCTGTGCCGATGATAAAGATGAAAATTGCAAAGCATGCAACTATGAGTATTGTAATACTGACGTTGTTGGTGAGCGTATTTCGTGTTATCAATGTATGGGCGATGAGTGCCAAAGTCCTGTAGCAAAAACTTGTCGCGCTGTAACCGAAGGTGATCAATGCTTCGTAGAATACGATGAGACCAGATCGATTGTGGAAATGGGTTGCAAGAGCAAGTACGATCCGGCCGAGGTTAAGGAGCTTATTATAGCCAAACGTCTGTGGCTTTGTGATGGTGAAAATTGTAATACTATCGATGCCACGCCAGTAAGTCAAACTTGTACCATTTGCAATTCGATAACCGATGCGGACTGTGCGATTGCGCCGCAAACTGTCACATCGCAAACAACTTGCGCCAGATCACCTTATACGCAGTGTTATTCGCGTGTGTTGAGTGGTAAGTACAGTTGGCAGTTAAGCATTGCTTGAGGCTGTAACGGTACTTTATAAATTTCATACTTTTTTGTTTTCTTTAAGACGGTCATACGGAACGTGGTTGCTTGTCCAGCATTGAGGGTGAAGATTTCTACGATTGTTTGCTGGGCGGAAATACAACGAACTGCTTAGCTTGTGTTGGTAGCGGATGCAATTCGGCGGTAAGTTTTCATTAACAAAAATGTGTTAGTTGTTATGTCAAAGTGAACTTTTACTCAAAGGCATGTTTAGTACAGATATTGTTCAGCTAGCGCTCAGAAGTAAGCTCTAGTTGGCTCGTTCAGAGATCTAACAGTCGGTTTGTCTGTTTCTAATTTTCTCTCCGCTGATTATGCGATATACTATTGGTGTTAATATATCGGAGAATTACTGAAAAATTGATATGACCGCGAAACCGATGAGGCCTTAGATTCCTAAGTATGTTTTTTTGATCTTAGAGAGTTTAACGCTTGTCCGCCAAATTTGTTGTCTTCAAAAACTTATATCGAAGTTCGTACTAAGTGCACTTTAGCTTGAATTTATTTAATTTTTCAGTTTAGTAACTTCAGAAATACGAAACTGTCGCTCTTAGAATCATCAACTCATAAATACATAACTATGTATAGAATTTACACTCTCATATATGGCATCTGTTATTTTAGATCTATCCTGCAAATCGTTTGTCCTGCCATCAATGTAGTTCCGAGGGTTCTTCGCAATGTGAGAGCAAACCAGACGACGCCTACTTGTGTTTGAAATACAGCGAATCCCAACAATGTGTCAGCACCATTGATGACTCCGGCTATACCGTACGTGGTTGCAGCTTGGAAGTCGCATGCGGTTCTGATGTATGCGAGAGTTGCAGCGGAGACGATTGCAACGTGAGCAATATCAAGCGAAAACTCAGCGGTCGACCTGGTCAATGGCAAGAGCTACCGCTGACTTGTAAGGTTTGTGAGGGTAAAAGTGATTGCGCCGGCACACCAACGGAACTCGTTTGCACAGGCACCAATGACTATTGTATGACAGTATTCGACGAAGATGACAGTGTGTTGGCGCGTGGTTGCAGCAGCGGTATTGAAGCTGAACACGGCACATATTGTGATGTCAATGCCGATAAATGTCAAAATTGTAATTCGAACAACTGTAATACGGTCAGCGCTTTGACGGACTACATTGATTGTATTTACTGTGATTCGGCCACCAATGCGAACTGTGTTTCACACCCTGAGAATGTGAGTGAATGGCGCAAGTGCAATACATATTGCATGACAGCATTGCGCCCTAGGAAAGCATCTCCGGAGATATTTGATTTGTCTCGTAGCTGTTTGGACGATAAGGAAGCAGCCGATCAGTTGATCTGTCGCGAAGGTAGTAGCGACTGTGTGGCATGCCAAGGCGCTGCCTGTAATACAGCAGTATTGCCAGCTAACCGACGCTCCTGCTACACCTGTGAGGGTGAGGATTGCGTTACACCCGAAACCGCCGCATGTACGGCATACACGGAGAATGAGCAATGCTATGTTTTGTTCGACGATCTGAGCGATGTGCAGCGCATGGGTTGTGTCAGCGATTTGGACAGTGCATATATAGCAGAAAATGAGCATTTGTTGTTGCGCTGCAGTGATGGCGATAACTGCAATTCGTTTGAGAGCTTCCCCAAACCGATTACTTGTTACCAGTGCGACTCGGAGGATGATGAGTCCTGCGCAAGCGCACCATCGGCAATACAGACATTGGCAACATGTGCCGCATTACCAAATGTAGACTGCTACACGCGCGTTATCGCAGGTAGGAGTCTATTGAGCATTAAGCCAACGGTATCTTTAGAAAAAATATATATTTTCCTTTTAATATCTTACAGACGGTAGCACCCAACGCGGTTGCGTGAGCACGCTTGCTAAGACAGAGCTACTCAGTTGCCTGAGCGGAAACGCTAGCCTGTGTCAGACATGTAATGACAGTCTCTGCAATAAAGAGGTAAGCGCGACTGGTCTTAAAGACTGTTATATGTCTCATTTCAAAACAAATAAATTTCGATTTCTTTAACGTATGTGCTCCGCAAGCCCACGAACAACTTTCACTATACGCACAATATTTCTTTTCTTTAAAAGCAAGTTCTTATTTTGTTTTTTCGAATCCATAGGTCTTCCCACAAGATCGTCGCAGTTGTCAACGCTGCAATTCCAAAGACGACGCGACTTGTCAAAGCTCTCCCAACGCTGCTTCAGTATGTCCAACCTACAATGAAGATGAATTCTGTGCCACTAAATTGGTTAACGGCTATATCTATCGCGGTTGCAGCTCCGAGTTCCAATGTGACGTCACAAACAAGCTGTATTGCCGTCATTGCAATTCCGATAATTGCAACACTGTGGACTTGACCAATTTGAGTAGCTTGGATATCGGCGAGCCAGGTAAATGGCAAGATCTGCCCTTAACTTGCTACGATTGCCAAGGGGACGACTGCAGCAACTCGGCCGGTACACTGCATGAATGCGAAAACAATAACTTGCAAACTTGTCA
Source organism: Bactrocera dorsalis (assembly GCF_023373825.1). Taxonomy (NCBI): domain Eukaryota; kingdom Metazoa; phylum Arthropoda; class Insecta; order Diptera; family Tephritidae; genus Bactrocera; species Bactrocera dorsalis. Next base: position 60,704,645 of record NC_064305.1, read on the forward strand.
AACTGTCTTTGGTGCTGATGGTGCGGTGGTACGACGCGGCTGTAGTGACGATGTCTTGGCCACACATGAGGAATACTGTGAAGATAATGCTGGCAAATGCCTCGGCTGCAAGTCAAATAATTGTAATAATGCCACCAGTTTGGATCAATATGTCGATTGCTATGCATGTGACTCGGCGACCGACGCACAATGTGCTTTAGACTTCGTTGCTGCAAATAGCACACAGCGCCCATGTCAAGGTCATTGCGCTGTGGCATTATATCCACGTAGTAGCTCCGAAAATCCATCTTACGAACTGGCACGCACATGTTTGGACGATTTGGAGCTTGACGATCGTGAGAAATGTTTGGCGGGTGAGCATGAGCTCTGTGTGGCATGCGAGGGTGCGCTATGCAACACTGCCTCTTTGCCGGCAAACAGACATAAGTGCTACACTTGTGTAGATAATGAGTGCACTGACTATAAGGTGGCCGAATGTAGCGCCTACCAACCGAATGATCAATGTTACATTAGCTTCGATGCGGAAAACAGTATCTTTGGCATGGGTTGTCGCAGTGACTTGGAGTCGGATGTCATAACGGCATTAATTAAACAGAAGGTACTGTTATTGTGTGATGGTGAGGCATGCAATGGTGTGGAATCAATACCAACAGCTAAAACTTGCTCGGTGTGCGATTCCGAGAGCGATGAACGCTGTGCGACTAACCCCAACCTGGTGGCCGATACCGAACGCTGTTCAAATCTGCCGTACACGAATTGCTACACTCGCGTCAAGGAGAGTAAGTATAAACATATTAAATGCAGGCATTATTATGGATCATCTACTGAAACTGTGTCCCATATTTTGTAATATTTTCCTTTCCTATCACCCATAGATGGTCACACCGCGCGTGGTTGTCTTTCCAACTTGTCCGAGGACACCTTCTACAATTGTCTCTATGACAACAGCACCCTCTGTGAGACTTGCGTCGGTGACAAATGCAATGGTTTGGATGTTTATCCCACAGGCCGTTGGCAGTGCCAACAATGTAGTTCCGAAACAGATCCACTTTGCACCAGCACACCAAACAGCAACAAGATCTGTCCGATCTACGCTGAAAATGATGGTTGTGTTACGAATCTGCGTGATGGCATCACGACACGTGGCTGCGCGTCCAGCATGAGCTGCGACGATGAAAGTGACAGGAAAACATGCCGCATTTGCACCACCAGCGGTTGTAACACGGTGGACTTGGAGAAATCACTAGAACAAGGCGAACCCGGCAGATGGCAGGATGTACCGATTACATGCCGCACTTGTGAAGGCGTAGAGGATTGCGAGAGCCTAGGCAACTATCGTGTTTGCACCAGCAATTTATACCAGAGCTGTATGACAGTCTTCAATACAAACGGTAATGTGATACAACGTGGCTGCAGTGACGCAGTCGAGGAAAACAATAGCGCGCTTTGCTCGGAGTATCCAGAAAATTGTTTGCGCTGCAACTCGAATGGCTGCAATAACTCAACACGTTTAGCCGATTACATTGAATGTATATACTGTGACACTGATAGCGATGCCAACTGTTTGAACAACCTTAGTGCGGTGACGCAGACACGTAAATGTAATACATACTGCACGACAGCGCTCTACCCCAAATATGATGAAGTCAACCCCGCCTATGCATTGGCACGCACATGCTTCGACGACTTGGAGTATGATGATCGTGTAGCCTGCGCGGCCGGCCAAAAAGAACATTGCCAAGTATGCGCTGAAGCCAAGTGTAACACGCAGTCGGTGCCGGAGACGCGACTAAGCTGTAATGTGTGTAAGGGTGATGATTGTCAGGATCCACAGCCACAGTCATGCGCCGCATATCGCGAGGGTGACCAATGTTACATACAATTCGATGAGGAGCGCAGCATTGTCGGCTTCGGTTGCCGCAGTGAGTTCACCAATGCTGAAGCTGATTATCTGCTACAAAATAAGCGCCTGTTCTACTGCGATGGTGATAATTGCAACACCTTCGATGCGTTACCAGAAGCACAATACTGTAAGCTCTGTAACTCACGTACTGATTTGAATTGTGCCACAAATCCCAACAGCGTCACAGCCACCACGCGTTGCGCATACTTGCCATACACTGAGTGTTACACACGCATACTGGATGGTGGCGTCACCGAGCGTGGCTGCCTGTCGAGCTTGTACGATGACGACTTCGGTAGTTGCTTAAACGGCACCGCGCCATATTGTCAGGCCTGCAAGGGCGACTCCTGCAACAATGAATTGTATCCGGAGGAACGACTTTCTTGTCACATTTGCGATTCCCTCACAGATCCGACTTGCACAAATAAACCAGACAGTGTGAGCGTTTGTCCGTTGTACGTCGCCGGCGATACCTGTGTCACAGCTTACAGTGATGATGTGACCTATCGTGGCTGCAGCTCGAGCGTGCGCTGTGATGCCTCCCAGCCAAGGTCTTGTTGGCAGTGTGAAGGCGCTGCTTGTAATACCATCAATTTGTCACGTAGACAAGATGATAATTATGGCAAATGGCAAGATCTGCCATTGAGTTGTCTCACATGCAACGGCACATCGTGTGCTGCTGTCAGTGATGTGGAGTCCGTAACTTGTGCGAACAATAATGAACAGGACTGCGTTACGGTATTCCAAAGCGGTGCGGTTGTCAGACGTGGCTGTGCCGATGCCGTTGAAGAGGAATACGGCGACTACTGCGACGCTAATCCTGACGATTGTTTGAACTGCAAGTCCAATTCATGTAACAATGCAACAGCGCTGACACAATACAACGAGTGCATCTACTGTGACACACAGAAGAATCTGTCGTGTTTGTGGAGCCCAGAAAGCTCGGCACACAAAACGCGTCAATGTCAAGGTGGTTGCATGACTGCGCTGTACCCCTCAGATAGTAGCAGTGATCCCGGTTACGAACTGATACGCACCTGCTTGGATGACAAAGAAGCCGCTGATCGCGCAAACTGTAACGATGACCAATGCCAGAGTTGCGTGGGTAGCAAGTGCAATTCTGCTACGGTGCCGGCCGAGCGTCTCAGCTGTTATCAGTGTGCAGGTGACGACTGTGACGAACCCGAGCTGAAATTGTGTCCTCTCTACAAGAGCGAAGACAACTGCTTCACTTGGTTCGATGAGACTAACAGCGTTAGTCAAATGGGTTGTGTGAGCTCGTTCCACAATCAAGAAATAAGCACGATTATCAGCACGAAGCGTGTGCTTGTGTGCGAGGGTGATGCTTGCAATTCTTTGAACGATTTACCGAGACCACAGCAGTGCGCCGTTTGTGATTCGGCCACGGATTACACTTGCGCTACGAACGCGCAGGAGATTAGCACATTCAACACCTGCAACGTATATCCGTACACCAACTGCTACACCAAATTGATCAGCACGGGTAAGTACAAGCCTCGCTGTAGCATTGTAGTAGTTTGCGTCATAAAATGACTTTCTTTTCCTCAGATGGTTCGACAACACGTGGGTGTTTGAGTGATCTGCCAGCCACCGAATTCGTCGACTGTGTCTTGGGCAATGATAAGAACTGCAGTATTTGTATTGGAGAGGGTTGCAATCGTGAGGTAAGTGAAATGAGAATGCGTTCTTGTAACTGCTCAGATGATTTTCTGTAGGAATGGGTCAAGACAGCTGTAATTTAGATATTTGTTTTTACTAGCACAAAAAGCAAAGTCTAATAATTTTTTCCATCAATGCAGGTTTTCCCCGAGGATCGCCAACTGTGTTATACCTGTAGTAGCGAAGATGACGATTCCTGCCAATCCAACCCAACACGTCTCTTGGCATGCCCATTCGTTACTGAGACTGAGAAATGCCGCACCGCTGTAAGCAACAACATTACGATACGTGGCTGCAGCTCGGAGATCTTGTGTGATCTTAACGATAGAAACTGTGTCTCATGCAATGGCAGCGCTTGCAATAGCATCGATTTGCTGAACCGTGCCGAAGACGATGGCGTACATGGTTTGTGGCAAGAGTTACCACTAAGATGTCACACCTGTGAGGGCGAACACTGTCTGCAGTCGCTGGGACCAGCCTACCAATGTACCGGTAATACGGCACAAGACTGCGCGACTGTCTTCACAACGGACGGTGATGTGAAACGTCGTGGCTGTTTCGACGATGTGGAAATTTACGAGCAACGCTATTGTCGTGAGAATCCACATCTATGTTTCAGCTGCAAATCGAACGAATGTAATGATGTTTGGAATACGACGGATTATATTGAATGTAATTTCTGCACTTCCGATACGAATCCATTGTGCTCAACCGATCCACAAAACGCTAACTTCACCAAACGTGCCTGTAACAAGGAATGTATGGTGGCAATTAAAGGCTCACAGGTGATACGTTCCTGTTTGGATGACAAGGAACTGTACCATCGCAACGAGTGCCGTGGCGATAGCGACGAATGCTCGAGCTGTAGCACGCCCAACTGCAATGATTTCGTTTATCCTGAAATTCCTGAAAGCGACTTCAGCTGCCACGTCTGCAATGACGCATCTTGCCTTACTAGTGTCAGCCAAAGTTGCGCGAACGCCACCAATGATTACTGTTTTGCCAAATACGAGAATGGACGTCCCGAACTCTTGGGCTGTGCCAGTTCGCAGAGTCAAAGCGATCTGACGGCTTGGGAAGCGGAGAAGAAATTATACACTTGTACGGAGAAGGACTGTAATATACTCTCTAATTTGCCAACTACAGGTGTGCAATGTGTGTCGTGTAATTCGGAGCTCACACCCGCATGCGCACAAAACCCAACCGCAGTAACAGCCACCGCCTCATGTCCAGCGCTGCAAACTCAATGTGTCACGAATCTGAATAACGGTGTGTAGCATTGATTTTATTTTAGTTTTTCAAACAAAATATGAACTTTTTTATAATTTCATATTTTTAACTAACTTTCAGCTGGCCATACATTGCGCGGTTGTCTGAGCGATTTGGCGCAAAGTGATCAAGCGGCATGCGTAGTTAACGGCACATGCAGTATATGTATTGGCGACAAATGTAACAATGTGGTGAGTTTCTTTTCTCATGCAACACAACAACAAGCTCATTTAATAATTTTTTAATTTAAATTTATTATTCATACTTGTTTTCTTTCACTCAGCTCTATCCCAGCAATCGCCTTAGATGCCACATCTGTATTTCCTCGGTCGATGAGAGCTGCTCTAAGGAACCCAATCATCTGCAGGTCTGTCCGATCTACTCGTCCACCGATCAGTGTGTGACCAGACATGATACGTACACGGAGCGCGGTTGCAAATCACAAATCACTTGTGACGTCAGTGACGGCCAAACATGCAATATTTGCTCAGGTGACGGCTGTAATACAGTCGAGCTGACCGGTGGCGCCACCGTGCTGTCTACAGTCAGCCTATTGACGACATTAGTGTTCGCTATTGTTGCAATGTTAGTAATTACTTAGTTTTAATTAAGCGAAAGGAGTCCAATTTAAAGCGTAAAGAGTTAATGAATCTACAAAGATTATTTACAACTTACGTAACAATTTAGCATAAATTTAACGGCTTGTATATATAATACTTAGCGTAAAGAAAGGAAACAATAATACTTGAAATTTTATTTTTAAAATCATCAAAGTGTTCCGTTAATAGCACTGAACATACATATATGTACATATGTATATGAAAAAAATTTAAAGGAGGCAAGCACTTTTATCGCTTATACATACATATGTATGTAAAAATGTATATAAAATGAATATTTTGCTTTTATGTAACTGAAGTAATGTGAAATAATGTGTCTATATATTTCGTATAGATTCGCGCATTCATTATTCGAACACTAATAAATGTACATAGTATACACTTTTATATAGTTATATATATATAAAATGTATTCGCTTACTTTGTAGATAGCATATTTGTATGTATGTAGCAATTTCTGTTAGCAAAAATCAAAATAAAACTATTTTTTAGTAATAAAAAAATTGTTTAATTAAAAAATAAGAAGCTATCGAATCCAGCACTCTCTTGCCACGTCCACACGTTGCAGAGATAGAAAAATGCCAAACCGCTTTATGTACACTACTCATATAACACGATGGCTTTATTACTAACCAACCTCACCTAACTTACCATCTGATCAAATTTAACACGGACTGGTCCATTTAAAAGCCCCATTCATACCGAAATGCTTGAAAATTTGGGAAGTTTACGTTAATACGAACACAAGATGATCTCAACAGCTCTTTTTCATTGAATCCACACATTTTGTATAATTTTCAGTGTACTATAAAGCTATACTTCGAGTAGAGGTTGCAAAAAAGATGCTTAGGAACGTACCTGAGAGCCCTATATTCTACAAATACCTCATAAAAGGCGACAAAACGTGGGTTTATGAATATGATATGGGAACTCTTTAATAATAAAGCGTATGGCGTTTCAAAAATGAGTCCAAATCGAAAAACGGAGTTCGTTTAAGGCACTGAAGGCCATCCCAGTCGAGTGTGTGCTTATAACGGGTAATCTAAGTAGAGGTACTTTTTACAATAGCCTTGTTTTTTTACATATTGCTCGTGAGTCGTATCAAACAAACATTGAGAAAACGGCTCTAACTGAGGGAAAAGAAGATGGTTATTAACCGAATTATCCTATTTTCATTTGGTGAAATATAATGTTTCTAGCAAATTTAACTTCAGCATGCCTCATTCTTGTATTCGCGAAACCTTCATGTTTGTTGATTTATTAAGCTTCTGCCTGCTCTTCACAAATCATGGAGATTTATTATTTTTACAGAGGTAGCTTTGCATATGTATGTTTATATTTGTACTAAATACAATATAAGAATTCTACCAAAAGACGAATAAGAACAGAAACTTTATGACGGTACAACCTGAAAAAAACCAACTCCAGGTGTCCCACTCACTTTGTAAGCAAATCAACTAGCTCCTTAGAAAAGAAGTCATTATTAAATCGTAGTGACAAATTACAATTAAGACAAATTGTAAAATATAGAATTTGTTCCTTACCTTATGTGGGTATGCTAAGTGCCAAGTGGCATTAAATTTTGAACCAGATAGTATGGAAGTACGTATTGTGCCTGGAATGAAAATAATAAACAATTATTAACATAAAATATTTAAAAAAAAAAAATGTATGTAGTAAATGATTTTTTACAATAATGTACATTGTAGAACTAAAAATTAAAGGCTTTGTAATTATGTTATAGTTAGAACAATCTAAATACTAGGGTGTAACAGTTAAGGAGGAGAGGGAGGATATTCGTTATTTTAAATTAATTTCCCACTACAGTTTTGATATCCTTTCAAGCTTAGAATTACATTCTTGGAAATTTTAACCCTCTATTGGATGATGGAGAATATGTCGCGCAAGTGAGTAAAGTTCTCTGAGCGCCATTTGCTTAAGAGTGTCCAGAAGCTGCTCAACCAGCTCACGACTTTCGGTCTTTAACCAAGTATCCTCTGCGTAACGAAAAAACATCCGTTTGAAGGCGAGCTACAGTGAGAAGGGTTGTGCGCAGTGTTTGGAACTCGCCGCGTAAAAAAACACACCCAGTGAAAGTAACAAAACAGCCTCGTAATCCCCTTAAAACTAGTTCAGCTCTGTAACTGACGTTGAACAATACCAAAAGCGCCGTCAGGATCGGGAAGGACACCTCGGGGCCATTCGATACCAAACGAGGTTTCAGACAAGGCGACTGCCTATTGTGCGACTTCTTCAATCTACTCCTGACATATAGAAAATGATACGAGCTGCAAAATCTGAATAGAGAAGGTACAAAAGTGTAAGAACTGCTAGCGTACGCCGCTGATATTGATATCATTGGCCCTAACCACCGCGCTGTTAGCTCTGCTTTCTCCAGGTTGAACAAAGAAGCGAAACAAATGGGTGTAGTAGTGAAAGAGGGCAAGACGAAATATCTCTTGTCATCAAACAAACTGTCATAACTTCTAAGTCGAACAATGAACTGTACGAGGTATACGACGACATTGACATAGTTCAGCGAATTAAGAGACAGCGGCAACGCTAACTAGATTATGTCGTCCGAATGGATGAAAACACTCCGGTTCTGAGAGTATTCGACTTATTATTCGCCGGGAGAAGCAGAGGAAGACCGCCACTCTGTTGGGCAGACTACTCTTTAAACTCCAATTGGCGTCATACAGCGGAAAGGAAGAACGACTGGAGCACTGTTGTAAGCTCAGCTATAACCGCTTAAGCGATATCTATGCCAATAGAGAAGGTACATATATTTGAGATCGCATAAAGTTAAGTTCATAGGCAGTCAGACAGTGTGGGATCTTGTCACGTAGTATCTGAAAATATTACCACGCTGTACCATTTCTGGAGCTTAGTTCAAAAGATTTTGGAAATATGTGGGACATATGTATGGCAATAATTGGACTTTCAGCAATTCGCAATTTGACATTATAACACCTTTTTAGATGAAAATTTTTAAAATTTCTAGAAATCACCCATCTAAATAAATTGCAATAACTTTTACAACCTTCATAAATGTCTCCAACAAACATAATTTTTATTGCGAAAAGGGTTCTTCACAAAAATATATAATCGTTTCTTAAAGGCCCAAATAATATAATAAAAAAAGTGATAATAAATTTTGACAACAAAAAAACATCAATAAAATTTAACTGATCAATATTAATAATTTAATAAATAGCAAGTAAGAAAGTGCCGATATCAACTGATTCAGCAAACCAATTGATTGATTAATTTTGAATGACAAATTCATGCAAAATTTATGACGAACCAAAGTTGTATCGCAGCTAATTGTTTTTGCCATAATTTATATACATATATTTTATTGGCTATAATAAATACAGTAAAAAAGTAGGCGCTATTAACTGATAAGCGATATTCTATCACTTTGTGAGCTTATCAATGGATGTGTCATGTGCGTCTGATATATTTTGATTAAACTGATGTCTCGCTGGTGTTGTTGCTGTAACGATAGAAATAATACCCAAATATTATTTAGGAACGCTGCCGAATTGACAGTGATTGGCCAGACATAATCTGAATCAGTTCCTAATTGCCGTGAGATCTATAGCAAATGGTGATAAATCGACCTTTTATAAGTGAGAGTAAAAGAATACTCGCTAAAATAAGAAAACTTATCAAAAAGAAGCAAAACGGGAAAATATTACAAGACTTAGGAGCTGATTATCTCACTTATCTACTGGAGTTAATAAGATTTCCTAAAAGTTTCATTCTTAAAATTGTTCCTTGATGGCCGGATCTAAGTAACCGGAATGGACCCGAACTCTTAACCGGCCAAGGACTGTTAACGCCGCACCATTCCTCGACATTACTTCAAGAATGCTTTCTACTGCCAGAAAAAGCATGCAATGGTTGATAATCTTAGATTAGGACCAATAATGGTGACATCTAAAAAATATTATTAAAGAAAGTACCCCAACACTTTCGAAAGTCCTGATGCTTCCAAGAATGATACCGATACCTTCATCATTAAGCCAATTAACAAAGATATTTATGGCAATTGAATCAGTTATGAGGCTGTCTCAAATGCTTATGAAGTACTCGTAATGTGATGGACAAGTAAAACTTTATTTTATCAAACCGGTGTATGAACGTATCAGAAATAATACTCAAAAAAAGTTTAAGGCGATTCGTTTCACCAGAACATGGAAACCGCCATGAGAATGTCAGATATGTACATAAATGTCAAACTTACTGACATAAACCAAAAACAAGATGATACATATATACTTATGCTTATTCACAAATATTTATGTATAAATAAGTAAGTATTATTTGAAGATTTGCTATCAGATGCCAGCGGCAATTGAAATCAATCGCATAAGCTCAGTTCGATGCAACTCAACGTTCAATGATTTCATGCGAATCATATTAGAATCTTATATCGCATATCCTGCCGGTGATTGGAAGCGACCTTATCGATTATGCAACGCAAATACACACAGCTGTATATCTACATGGCTACTTACATACAACTGGTACATACATATGTATGTTTGAAAGGAGTTTTGAAATAAAGCAAGCATGAAAGCACGACAAGTTCATTAGTGCAGACAAAATCTGGAACGAATGTCAGTTAACAACTTCGAATTATGACACCAACAAATGCACTTTAAAAATTCACAAAGGTGTATACACATAGTAGACTACATTTTATGTATGTATATGCGTAAATATCTAATTATATGGGTATATACATACATATTTATGTGGCAAAATAAATTATAGGTAAATTTGATCGATGCGAAAAATTTATAAATAATCATGGTAAGAAAAAGTGTTCGCACAGAGATGCCGAGTAAAATTATTAAAATTAGAGAAAATTTATAAAAATAAACAAAGTGAATCAGCATTTATTAAATTAAAAATTAGAGCTTTACTTTGTGAGTAGTAACTTTCCTTGGAACTAATTTAACAATCGATTTTTATGGGATCGTCTCAATGTGACCCTCCGAAAAAATGTTTCCTTTGAATGAAATTTTGTCATGTTATTTTTGTTCAGTATTATTTTTTATTGAATCAAGAAAAAAAAACAATTGGTATTTCTTTAAAAATGAAGCCGGCGAGAATGTAACCGTATATGGCGACCGTTATCACGTTATCATAACCGACTATTGCCTGAGATCACAGCCCGTGAACTCGACGACATTTGGTTTCAACAAGACGGCATCACTTCCCACACATCGCATCATCCAATGGATTTATTAAGAGAGATATTAGTTAGTTTCACATGTTGAGTCGGTCGATTTTCCAACGAGTTCGTGTGATATCACACAGCTGGACTTTTTCTGTGGGGGCATGTAAAGTTTTAAGTCTATGCGGACAATCCCACTTCGATTCAGGCCTTGGAGCAAAGCATCTCACCTAACATTCACGAGTTACCAGTCGGAATGCTCGCACGATTCATCGAAAATTGGACTCAACGGATGGATCATCTGAGACGTAGCCGCGGTCAACATTTGAAAGAAATAATCTTCAAAAAAGAAATGACAAAAATCTTCTTTCGAATGATAATAAACAGTCCCTATTAGTTTTGATTTTATGTTTTACGTTTTTTCTTTAAAAAAGTAGGGGATCTCGAAATGGATCCCTATTTACAAGTGAAGCACCTCATTCCTAAGAGTTAGTGGTGAAAATAATAAACAAAATCGCTTTCTATAATGACCATGTTCACATGCGAAGGACTCTGAAAGATTTATGATTAAAAATCTGCTTGTTCTACCTGTATAAATATTTGGCTAAAAGAAAATCGAGTAGGAAAAGATTGAGAATGGCTTACAGATAAAACTGCTGATCGCTGTTTTCTATCACGACAATACTAATGATGAACTGAAGGTTTCTAAATAGGAGCAATCAATCAGTTGAAGGCAGATGCAATTTTTTTTCTAAAATAACTACAGCAGATTCCTACAAGTTCGAAGACAAATTGGACATGCTTTTACTGACACAATTATTGAATAAAATTTCCATTAAAAATATAAAGTTATCCAAAACAAAGTCCCTATGGTATATAATACTTTTCGTGTGTGATACCAGAAAACACATACGAGATGAAGTCGGTTTGGTACATAAACCGGGTTTTCCAAAAATTTTTAACATTGCTCTCACTCAAAAACTGAAGCCATTGGACCACCGTAAAAGTCGTGATTATCTTGGTTTTGCCTTGGAACAACTTGAAAACGATAACGATTTTTTTTAAATCATTTTTTCCGATGATGCTCACTTTAAACTGTTGATTCTGGTGTGAAGAAAATTGTCAGTTTGGTGTGGTTTTTGGTTTGCTGGAATCATCGGTCCATACTTCTTTAAAAATGAAATTGGTGACACCATTACCGTCAGTGGAGTATAGATCGATGATAACCAACTTTTTATGGCTGCAATTGGCAGAAGTTGATCTTGACAACATCTGGTGCCAACGTGCAAAAACCGAATTATTGCAAGAAAATTTTGAAGATTCGATTATTTCAAGAAATTGTGATATTGAATGGCTGCCAACACGTTGCAATTTAACACAATTAGACTATCTTCAATTTTTGTAGGAAATTGAATGATCTACAAAAAGTTTCTGAGAAATTTTTCAAAAAAATCACTTCCATCAAAGTTATTCAAGGTCAAAGTTGAAAGTTTTTGATGTGAAATTTGACACAGATATCACTGACTGACCAAAAAAAACCAAAAAAAAAAAAATATTTCGAATTTTTTTTTTTTAATTTCAGAGAAACTTTGTAGAACGTTCAATTTCCTACAAAAATAATTCGCTGCCGCAGCAATATATCAATTGGTTTCGCAAAGAAAAAATTAATTGCAAAAAGTACGAAAACCCCATGTTATTTATATGGGAAATAAATCGTCGTTGCGGCACGGGTTATTATCAATATTAATAGCTTATGTGGGTTTCATAATTTTTTTAGGGCATTAGAGCATAAAAATTTTGAGGGCGCTGCAGACCCAAAAATAAATTTGGGAAATAAGGGACACCCTAATATATTGGTTATCATACATTCATTATGAAACGGCATATAAACTTATATACAAGTATATATGTATGAATACAGATGTAAACAGACATATACATATGCATAGATATTTGTATTGATGCTCAAGTGGAACGATATTCATCAATAATAAAAAAGAGTGAACAGGTTGTTTTATATTTTTACATATTTCAAACAATATGTGTCTATCTACATACATACATATGGACAAAGTGAATATACAAATATTATATACACAAATATACATACATATATTTTTTGCATCGCAAGTTTTATACAAACGATAGTCACAACACTAGTATACTCGTATTCTCGGCCTAACTATGTGCATTAATATCAACACGTTATGCATTATATTCATACATACAGACATGCATACATATATACATGCATATTGGCAGTTAAACGAAGTCAAGTTGGGGCCAACGAAGTTAACGCGGCCAAGCATCTGCTCTTCAGCGTTTTTCATGTTTGATTAATCAAGCGTGTCAAGCGCAGCGCACTCAAAGGCCGTTCATATGGAAATCATAGGCTGGGTGCCGGGTGCTGGTAACCATTGGTTGACCGTTAGTCGTTCAAGGGGCCGATGTTATATTAAAATACATGTGTCTATGTATGCATGTTTGTGGTATATTTGTATTCATAAGTATGTGTATTGTATGAGGCGCTCTATATACCGGTTTGTTTATGTAATTTTACAGTAATATGACATTGTAAGATTATTTACGGTAACTAACATTGGGGGAACTGTTCTTGGCGTATAACCAATACAATGAGGTAATCAAATCAATTGATACAAAAAGGTTATCAAGAATGGGACAATTCAAAAACTGCAACTGCACAGAGGCGGGTGCGTATTTTGGCTACAACAAGATAGTGGGCCGAGTCAGTGCTATAACCTCAGAGCATACACACGTCCAAAACATTGGAGATGGAGAGATGTCATCTGTCGATCACAACATGATCGATCTGGTTGGCGGCTGGAGTCTAGTACTACAGATAACCATATTTTGGGCCCCGGCGAAGTCGATAAGACTCAACCCATTTGGTGATGTTCCACCATGGAGGCAGAATTTACCGACCGTTGTGCCAAAGATGTCTTGTTTAGCCACCCTAGCGTTAAAGTCGCCAAACACGATTTTGACATCGTGACAGGAGTAGCTCTCATAGCTGCGTTCCAAGCGCTCATAGAAATCATTTTTGGTCACATCGTCCTTTTCTTCCGTCCGTTCGTGGGCGCAAATCAGCGCTGTGTTGAAGAACTTCGCTTTGATGCGGATTGTGGCTAAACGTTCATAAACCGGGTTGAATGCCAGGACTCGATAACAGAGTCTCTCTCCCACCACGGATCCCACACCGAAATTGCGCTCATTTATATGACCACTGTATTAAATACAGCATTTGTCCTGTCCATTGCACTTCTTAGACGGCGGCGGTCACTTGAGCTCTTACGAGGTCATCAACCAGCTGGGCAGCGGGACCTTCCCAGTTAAGGGACCGATCATTCCAGGTGAATGGCGTCAGCCATATGTAAAATAATCTTTTCTGGCCACTCTCAAGTGAATGGCTCTCAGAGAACTTTCCTCACTTGCGTGAACTTCTACACATGGATCCATCTGCCTGAAAGTATTGTCCAGGTTTTAATCTTTGCAAATTACAAGGCTATGAAATGGTCGGTTACACCCGACCTTATCTCTTCCTTACTAGTTTTTTTTTTGATGTTTTCGTCGGTAAAAACCTCTTTTGGGCGTCCATTGCATTCACCGTTTTCGCAGCTCATATCACCGCGTCAAAACTTATCATTATATATCAATCCTTCATGGTTGATTTTCCTAAAGAATTGTCTGGAAAATTTTCATCAAGTCAGACCAGTTACTTTCCAATAGACCTGATCCTATATTAAACACATCTAGGCAAGTTGCTTTTTGAAGTGTCTCCTCAATCTAAAGAGTCTCCATTTTTTTGAAAATAATCTTTCTCTCTATTTTCTTGATATATTTTACAATCACACACTTTTTTCAATCCCAAAGTGTAGCTCCATTTCAAATTGATATCACATACCTTCGAGTACAAATGTATGTATACAAACCATACCAACAATTAGAGTGCATTTAGTTGGTAGACACGAGCAGTCAATTATCTGCTTGTATTTGTGTTGCAAGCAATATAATTTCTTGCGCCTTGCGAAAGTAGTACGAATACGACCACTAATTGTTGACCTTGCCGAGAATGCCAAATGTAATTGAAGAAAACACGAGCGTTCAACATAAATATTCGTGCAACGACAGCTTGTATAAGAGACAACAACAAAAAATCGTTACTCGCTATTTATATGGGCATATACTTATGTATGTGTGTTGTACCACAAATATTTACCAGATTCAGGTGCTGTTACTGGCTCACCTCAAACCGGTCAAGCGTTGTGGCAACTGCATTCCAAAATAAAACAAAAAAGTTAGTTGGAAAATAGATTTTCAATACTCGTTCCACAAGGCTAAGTGGCTGGTGAAAATTATTTAGATTTGTGTGCCAGTTAAGCGCAGAAACTAAGAGATTTTCATCGGAATAATTGGCCAGCCGTTGGTTTAGAATCATTTTTTCTCTAGAAACTAACGAACAGGTGGTTAGCGCTGTTGGCTGCTAAGGAGCTGGCTTCATTTGGAAGTGGCAATAGGCGCTTGCGATTACATGCATATGTACATATGTATGTACTTGCTGAGTGTGTGTAAATATTGAATTGAATAATGGGAGGAGTATGTAACATATATTTTTTTAAACTAATTGGTGTAATTCATTTACTTGGCTAGCCTACTCTAAGAATGATTTATTTGCTTTGATATAAACTTTGCTAAGCCGCTTCACTTCACATTACACCGATTATAGCGGTCTTCTAATATTCTGATACTGATTTTAAATACTATAAGTAGTACGTTTGGTTTAAAATTTGTTCTCAGTCTCAGCGATTCCTTTTCCTTGAGTCCTGATAACAGAAAGGGTAGCTATGGTAAAATATAGCGTATAGTTGGATTCGGAAGCAAATCAAAGCAATTATTCCATCGTTTTCATTGGTTTGGCCACCAGTCTGTACAGATTTTTCGCATACCCAAATTATTCATTCACGATATGTCCAACACAAGTCTTTGATATCTTTACTGTATCAGCTATGTATGTCGAGCACCCTCATTAATCTGCTATATATCCAAATATACAGAGAAGCCAAGACCATTTTGGTATCTGTCCTTCATCCGTTGAAATCTACAATTTGTGTAGTAAATTTCCGATTGTACTTAAAAACGCAGATTTTAGCATAGAATTGTTACATATTCAGCGTTTCATCAGCAAATGATTGTATTAAACTTTATCTTGAAAGTTTACTGACTCTTTATATGAGTTTCTGTGAATAAACCGACTTTATTATTTCTACACTTTAGTCGTCAAAATTTCGGTCCTTATGGTACGAGTACATACAATATGTGAATGCAGAACACCATTCAAGCTTTTGAGATTATTATGGGTGCTGTTAGAAGCGTGACATAAGCACAGCCTTTCAACCATTCGAAAGTATTGACCATCTGAAACTATAATATTTTCACATCCTGCATAGGACACAAAAAGTTGTAGTAAGAAGGTACAAAGTCTGGGATATATGGGCGAATTAGTTTGCAACCGATTTTGCAACATGAAACCGAGCGTTGTCATGATGAAAGATTTTTGCCACGTAAATATGGTAGCATGCCCAACGATTGGAATTTAAGTGTGCTTTGGACCAATCCACAAAAAGGGAGACTTCACAATCTGCGCCAACTATTGTTGGATAAGCTTCCTCAATATCGCATATAAGGTTCTATTTGTATTGTGTGAAAGATTAAGACCCGAGATCAGCAGACTGATTGGACCTTGATAACGGTAAAGGTAGGTTTAGGCCTGGAAAATCAACTACTAACCAGCATGCGCCGAAAGTTGGAAAAGACACGTGAAAAGATAATCGACGAACCACCTCTTTGTCAAAGCTGTTTTTGACAGCACGAAAAGGAGCTGTCTTAATTTGGTGTACCCGCAAAAGTAATACGACTATGTAAACTAACGTAACACCGAAGGCTCCGTCAATATCGCGAAGGACCTCTCCGAGCCGATCCATACCAAACGAGATTTCGGACAAGGCGACTCCATATTGTGCGACTTCTTCAATCTAATGAAGAAAATAATACGAGCTGCAGAGCTGAATATAGAGGGTAAAGTCTTCTATAAAAGTGTACAGCTGCTGACGTACGTCGGTATTATTGGCCTCAACAACCGCGCTGTTAGTTCTTCTTTTTCTAGAATGGATAGAGAACCGAAGCAAATGGGCCTAGTGGTAAAAGAGGGCAGGACGGAATATCTCCTGTCATCAAATAAACAAACGTCGCACTCGCGACTAGGCTCCCACGTCAATGTTGGTCTTTCTTGGAACCAGTATTAACACCAACAACAATGACAACCTCGAAATCCAACGCATAATCACTCCAGGCAACAGGTTCTACTGCGGCAATCGAAAAGTGTAGTCAGTAAGCTAATGTCGTCCGACTGGACGAAAACACTCCAGCTCTGAGGGTATTCGACGTAGTACCCGGCGGGCGAAGCAGAGGAAGAGGAAGACCTCCACTCCGTTGGAAAAACCAGGTGGAGAAGGTCTTGGTTACACTTGGAATATTCAATTGGAGCCAAACAGCGAAAAGGAAGAACGACTAGTGCGCTGTTGTAAACTCGGCTATAACCGCATAAGCGCCAAAAATGAAGAAGGAGAATACTTATTTTCAAACTTTTTAGGAAAGGTTATATTAAATTTGCCACGAAGTTTTCAACACCCAAAAGGAAACGTTACTCGTAGAACCCGTTAAAATATATGAAAATACATATATGATGAGCATGATGAGCTGAGTCGATTTAGACATGTCCTTGCCTCAGTGTTTGAGATGTCGAACCTACATTTTACACTCATTCTTTTTCCCCCCTAAAAAGCTACTAATTTCTCGAAACCGCCGATATCGGATCACTTTAGCAAATAGCTGCCATACAAACTGAACAATCCTAATCTAGTGTTTGTATGGAAAACTGGGGAAAACTTATGGGACTTGATATATTTACGAAAATTTGGCATGTATTATTGTTCAAGACAACGGTACAATCTCTGAGAGAATTGTTTAGATTGGACTACTGTATCATATAGCTGCCATACAAACTAAACGATTGGAATCAACATAGAAATAGCCTTTATAAAAAAGAGATTCACTATTGACGCACTACGAGAAGTCGTCGATACTGCGAAATATGCAGTAAGTGGGAAAAGATGGAAAGGTGGCACGAAAAAGTACTGCGCGCTGATCACCCTGAATGTCAAGAATGCGTTCAACACGGCAAAATGGGCACACATAATTGAAGCCCTGGAAAAATTTCGCACCCCAGAATACCTCATAAATATTATTACGAGTTATTTTAAAAACAGAAGGCTGATTTATGATACGAACGAAGGAGCCAAGAGCTACTCTATCTCGAGTGGAGTAACCCAAGGGTCCGTGTTAGGCCCGCTGTTATGGAACCTCATGTATGACGGGGTGCTAAGAAGGCAGCAACCAAAAGATGTGAAACTAATAGCTTATGCGGACGATCTCATGGTAGTAGCAGTGGCAAAACAACTAGTCGACCTAAGAAGCAAATGGAATGAGTGCGTAAATGAACTACGGCACTGGTTCTCTTCTGTGAGTCTGGAACTGGCGGAGCAAAAAACTGAAGTTTTGCTCATATGCACCAGGAAGGTAAAAGAACAAATAGGGCTCTCCATTCGGGGAGTGCGAGATTACTTCGCAGCCGCATCTGAAGTATCTGGGAGTAATATTAGATTCTAAATTAAAATTTAAAGAACACCTGGAGTATTCCTCCAGTAAAGCAAACAAAATTTACAATGCCCTATCGAGAATGATGACCAATACAGGCTGTGTGCGTTCCAGCCGGCGAATCCTGATAGCGAAAGCAATGAGTTCCGTAATACTGTACGTAGCACTAGGATGGATACAGACAATGGATATATAAGCATATGCTAAACAAATAATTGCAGTGCATAGGCTTTCTGCAATTCGAGTAATAAGTGCTTTTCTGACTACATCTACTGACGCTGCTGAAGTATTAGCCAGCATGCCGCCCATTGACATCCAGGGAGATGAACTCGAGCGTTTACTTCATCTAGCAACGCCTAAAACAGTATCGGCAAAGACAGAGGAGAGGAATAAAAGCATTAAAATGTGGCAGGAGCGGTGGAATTCCTCATCCAAAGGGCGTTGGACCCACCGACTGATACCGGACATCCACTCGTGAATAGACAGACGACATGGGGACCTAGACTTTTATCTGACCCAAATACTTAGTGGACATGGGTGCTTTAGAAGTTACTTTTTCAGATTCCACAATGACATTAGTCCGAACTGTCCGACATGTACAGAGCATATAAAAGACTCTGAGCATGTATTTTTTTATTGCCCTCGATTTTCAAATACAAGGGAAAAACTAAAAACCACACTCGGTGGTAGTTTTACGGTCGATAATTTAACGACACTCATGTGTCAGTCGACTGATAATTGGAAAGCTGTCAGCGAAGCGTCAGCATCCATAATGACAAAATTGAGACTTTTTGAACAAGTTAGGCGTCCGTCAGTCCGCACAATAGAGGAGACTTAAATGTCCTGTCCCTCCCACGAAGTAATACTTAATCGGTGGTTCCGTGGGAGAGTCCTGAGTTGGGAGTAGGTTAGGTTTAGCGGATTAAAGTTCCGCACTCCGGCTTTCCATGCTTCCCCCTACTATAAAAGAAAAAAAAATAGCTTCGGAGCCACCCGATGAATTCAGCCCCTTTAAGTTTCACAATGTTTCTGATACATAAATACATATCCAAACTGAAATTTGTACTTAAAATTCATTGAGTCTCAGGCGCATGAGGTAATCACCTTACAAAGTTACATATTTTATGCAAATAAAAATTTTTACCAACAACATAAAATGTGCAAATAGGATTTCTTAATAAATTCCATAACGCAAAAATGCATGGCTGCATAATAAATATAATGCACACAAATGTAAAAGTGGGTATCCGCATATAAACACACATACATATGTATATATATTTATAAAGATATATGGGTATGTACATATGTATACTATGTATGTGTGTAAAAGTGTACATGCCAATCTAAGTGCCCACATAATTAATGTAAAACTATTCGCATAAATTTTCAAATGCCGCACAGAAACCACAGCATAAATACCAGTGTGGCAGGCCATACATGCACCCATTCATACATATGTATGTATGTACATAGCGCAGCATAAGCACATGGCTGCATACAAATAACGCCAAGTGGTTTGCCAAGGCAGACGCAGGCGCAGACGCTTGTCGACATTGCGTAATGACCAAATGACACACTGACAAGTGGCCGTTGCGTGCCTAACTTTGTTTGTTTGTATGCGTGTGTGTGTGCGATTGTTTGTTTATGATTTGGCTGAACTGGTAAGACGGCGGCCCATCTGAGGCGCTAATTGAACTTATACACATACAGTACATACTACTGAATATACCTATGTACACATACATATAGTTTGTATGTATATTACCTATGTATGTATGTATGTATGCGCTAAAATACGAGTTCCACCAGCCGTGTAGCAGCTGCCAAATCGAGCAACGTAAATATTTACTGTAAATAGCAACAGCAGCCGTGGCAACATAAAAATCGCTGCTGTAAACAACAATGACAACAACAACAACATCCCAGCATATTCAAAGAAAAATCGAAAGGAGTGCCACTTTCCATTTAATATAGCCGTATATGTATGTATGTCGCGCCGCAGCAAGCCACAAAAACACATTGGCGCACGCAAACACACAGACACACTTGTTTATTTACACCTGCGAATGTATGTATGTATATGTGTGTGTGTGTGTTTGTGGAAGCGCGCTAAAACAAACTTGAACGAAAAAAACAAGGCTTACATACTACTTGCCACAAAAGGAAATTCATCATCTGCCACATGTGCAGACACTGCCATAAAGCATGGCCACAAACATACAGCCATACATATATACATACTTACAAACCTATAAACATACATACATACACTTACATTTTGTTGAGACATCATCCAATCGTCATTCATACATCCAGTTAACTGGCTGACTTGCTGAAGGCGAGAGTGAAGGCAAACGTCAACGTAATAAGGCTGCTTGCGGTATAAGCCAACAACAGCAGCAGCAACAACTGCGACAACAGCAATACATTGAACATCAACAGCCATGAGTAGAGCATCACAGGCTGAGTTGTCAGTGATTGCAACAAGTACTTTTCGTATAATGTAATCATTAGCATCATCATTATCGGCCTCGGTCGCGCACGTGCGATTATTATCGTCAGCATACAGCAGCCTTCGTGGGCTAACCGCGTTGTTGCTTACATTTCACAGGTGGTGCATTAGCGCAGGGGTTTTGAGATTGTCGTTAATTCTTTGGTAATATTGAACTTTCATGGCTCAAGGAGCTACTGGTCCCCGAATCATCACTATGTTAATTGTTATTGAACTCTTCACAACTTACCGAATGGTAAGTAAATATGCTAATAAATCTAGGGAACCCAGGCTTTGAACTCTTCTCAAGTTAGCGATTGGTTGGTTAAAGAAATTTTTTATAAATCTAGGGAACGCAGCCACATGTATTTTGATGAAAATGGATTTTATTAAAACTTTTCCTAGAACATCAAATTGTCCATCAATCAAAGACGAATGGGTATAAAAACAATATACGAGGTATGACAATTAAGTAATGAGACTGATTTTATAAAAATTAATAACTTGAAAATTATTCTACAACTCTGCCATCCCCTTCAAAGTAGTCCCCTTGGGCAGCTATACAGCGATTCCAGCGCGTTTTCCATGCTTCGTAACATTTCTGGAACGCTTCGACTGGGATGTCCGCGAGTACCCTCGTCACGGCCTGGATGTCCATAATCGACCTAAAATGGGTTCCTTTAACCACCGATTTTGTTTAAGGAAACAAAAAAAGTCACAAGGTGACATGTCGGGCGAATAAGGCGGCTGTTGCAACACGACGATCCCTTTAGAGGCCAAACACTGAGACACGCTGAGCCCGGTGTGGCATGGCGCGCTGTCGGGATGAAGGATCCAGGTACAAGCGATGTCGCGACGCGTTGCTCTTGATTTCGTTTTGCCATTTTCTGACGAGCACTACTCAACTTGACGCAGCAGGCGAACTAAACAAGCTAGAGCGATGGTACATATATCAATGGAGAGGGGAGGGATGCCGGAAAAGAGAATTTCAAGGTCACAAGTTTACCACAAGCGCGGCAATAAAATCAGTCTCATTACTTAATTGTCAAACCTCGTATTTAGTTCGTTGGGTTTATACTTCACACTGAATCTTCCATTCTCTGAATATTCTTATCATTTGAACTGTAGACATGTTGAGAGGAATGCTGTCGAATTGACAGTCTTTGGCAGTTAGGTTGGGTTAATTGGGTAAACTTGGATTGCTAAAGGCGACTGTCCGTTTAATTCGCTCACAAAATGTATAGCAACCGAGTTGCTTCAATCTTTGTCTGGCGAGATCTGTACAGTGAGGGAAAAAGTATCTAAATGTTTCCACCTCATCTCCGTCCTTTTGAGAAGTTGCGATCTTCAAAATGTTTAGCCTCACAACATGAGGGCCAATGAGACAGTGTCCAGTTAGGACGCCCAACATTGCAGCGATATGAGCCTTTCCAAGACCTAAAGGTTAAAATTAATGCCAAAGATAATAAACTATGCCCCAATTCCATACGACGTTTAGTGTTTTTTCTATCCTGCCCGCCAATTAAGAACAATCGTACAATTTAAAAACCGAGAAATTGCGCTTCAAAGTGTTCGTTTTCTGCCCAAGCGCTAATAAATCTGCTAGACGCTCGGTCACTATATCCCTTTTAGCTTTGAAAATATTTTGAATTCCCATTTATAACTTTGGGGTCATATTCTTAGATTATTTTTAAAGAGATTTAAGCAAAAAAAAAATCGACTTTAGAAGCTTCTAAAGCAGGCTTCCCCCCTTAAGTGGAAGTAACCAATGTCAGCGAGCTCTAGGACTGTATAGAAACCCTGCTTTCGAAGTTGATGCTTACTTTCCTAAAAGAAGCCTCACTTTGAAGAAGTGCAGCAACTGACCCTGATGGCTGCCACTTCCGCTAGAAAGACACTACAGTGGTCTGATAGTCTGAAACCAGATGTGAATGAGAACTCCCGACAGAAGACTCCCCTTCAAACCTGCCGCTTAAACTTCGATACATGCGTGGCATTCAATTAAGAAGTATTGAAGTGATAATACCTCGTCTTCTTTAAAACAATTTCTGCAATCTGGATAGAGTTCCAGTTGAATTATCTATAATTAGAGGAAGGAGAATCTCTAAGAAGTCGAAAAACTTTCAAAGAATGAGATTACGACTGCCCAACCGCCTGAAGTTCACCAGTCCTAACTTAGTTCACTTAATACTCAGACGATAGATGACCTCTGATCCCATTCTACTGCTAGTGGAACTTAGATACATTCCTTTGTAAGGTTATGACCTTGACAAATTTCTGCGATTCCGTTATGACTAAGCACCCAATCGAATCCAATCATGATGTAACTGGATGTCGTTGATAATAATGTTGAATATTCAATAGCATAAAATAATTTCTAGTAATAATAAAGGCACGAACAGTCTGACGATCTAATTGGAGCAGCTGGTAATAATCGATAGAAAGGCTTCATATTGCCGGTAACTAAAATATGTGTTAAAAATGTTCTTATTTTGCAAGAATATTGAACTATGTAGGTTCAGCCTTAATTCAAACCGCTTTCACTTAGCTTCCTATATTTATTCTGCTTACGGGTTTCTTGTCGGGTCAACTCGGCACTATATGTAGTATATTTATCGAAATATTTCCTGGTGATAACTTGGTCGTTTATTTTTAAATCATGATACCCCAACACTCAACGGTTATTGGTAATGATAAATCGAAAATAAATGATTTTGCAGCAAGTCATCATAATAACAACCTTCTATATTTGCTGTTCATTTTCAGTGACGGGAGCCAACAGTTTTATTATGTTGTTGTCGTTGTAGATAAAGCAGTAGTATCGATAATGATCGATTCAACCGCGAAAGTACATTAATGACGTTGATGATGGCTATGAGCCAAAAGGTACACGCTTATTGGGCAAACTCATCGTTTTTGTTGTTCAGCGCTTACCGCTGTTATACCAAGTTTTCACTTGTTTCTCTTTCATTATAGTACCCAATATGGCAAGTTTGAATATATAGTACCTACATATGTATGTATTTATACTGCCCAGCCATTAGACGCATGTTGCGGTCAGTTGCGGTGTAACATTTGATCATTTGCTCATTCATTCAATCAGTAAATTAGTCAGTAAAACAGTCAGACAGTCAGACAACGTAAACCGCAAATCAAAACGCGCTAAATGCTCAACACACGTGTGCGTGTAATTATAAATGCTTCTACATTATTCGCTTGTAAGTGCTACTGACACAATCGTATAAACTTCGGCGCGTATCTGCTACTGCTGGCACGAAGCTCTGCGCATGCTTGCATGCAAGCTGTTATGTACATTGGTATATAAGTATGTGTGTTTGTAGGTCAGCATCGATGATATCGCCAAGTATTCGCCGGTAGTCGACTGCCAAGTCTGCAACCTGCTGCGCCAGCGCAGCGATAATGAGCCACTTTTCCTTTCGACACGAGGACACAAGCTTTAATATTTTAATTGTAAATCTCTCTCCATTGGCTAATTCTTTAATCGTGTTAATTGCAAAATTTGAAAATAAATTTGAGGAAATTATTAAATTGAGACGATTCTGTACACAGCTGCAGATAAACACTTTACTTTATGGAGTCTAATAAGTTCTTTTATTGTCAGGCCAACGATTTTTCAGCTCATGTACTAAAAGTTTTGAAAATAGGAGAAAATGATAATATTCGCTAAATCGAAGCTAAAGGGATCTCGAGGTTCCCTCGTTTTTTAAGAAAAAACATAGCAATTCCAAATTTAATGGAGAATGTTTATTATCGTTCGCAAGAACATTTTTTGGTATTTATTTTTTGAAGATTAACTCTTGCAAATATTGGCCGCAGCTACGTCTCAGATGGTCCATCGCTTGTGTCCAATTTTCAATGACTCGTTCAAGCATTTTGACTGGTAACAGGCGAATGACACGCGTGATATTTTGCTCTAAGGCCTGAATAGAAGCGGGATTGTCCGGATAGACTTTAGACTTTACATAATCCCAAAGGAAAAAATCTAACGTTGTAATATCACATGATCTAGGTAGTCAATCGACCGGTTACGTTCTAACCATCATTATTTTTGAAGAAATATGAACCGATGATCTCACCGGCCCACAAACTACACCAAACGGTTTTTTTTTTAATAAAATGGCAGCTCTTGAATCTTTTCAGGTTGCTCTTCGTCCCAAATGCGGAAAATTTGCTTCTTTATATAGCCATTTAGACAGAAATGGGCCTCATCGCTGAACAGAATTTGGCTCAAAAAAGTCGGATCTGCTTGGAACTTTTCAAGTGCCCATAGAGCGAAGCCAAGTCTTTTGGAAAGGTCGAGGGATTCAGTCCTAGCACAAGCTGTACTTTTTACGCTTCCAATTTAAGATCTCGACTTAAAACTCGTGAAGTCGTTCCATACGCCAATCTGAGTTGTTGCAAACTGGGCTGAATCGACTCTCTTCTTCGAGTCTTCGTGTACATTCGCAGCTACGGCTGCTATTTTTTCTTCACTGCGCGCTGAATGTGGTCTATTCGGTCGAATATTATTCAATAATGAATGCTGGGTCTCAAGAAGAGTGATTTTGTTGCCAATAGTACACTCAGTAGGCCGATTATGTTGATCATAAGTTGAGCGAAGCGCGCGAAACACATTCTTTACAGAACGTGAAAGGCCATTCAAAAAAATAAATCCACTTGGATCCCCCGTTAAGTTCGAACACGGCATTTTACCTTTCTATGGTTCCAAAAAGGACTAGATATACCTTTCCGATATCTTTGATCAGCCATCTAACCTAACATGGATCACCTGTTATAATCGTATTAACGAAGAGTCCCGAATATGTAACTAGGTAACGAGGTATGAATAAATATTATACACATATGTATATTATTTATATATAAGTATATGCTTTATACAGCTTCCAAGAAATTGTATTTCTTTTTAATATTATGTTTCTTTAATTAACTTTTTACATCTCGACTTTCGTATTCGCCTGTGCACCTGTGAATTGTGATATGATCGAAAGCTCAATGCCAGACAGCATGCTTCGGTCGTCGTCAATGCCAAACGATAATAGCGTTAATAACAGTAATAATAATATTCGTTGGAAAATCGATTAACAATGAAAAAACTCGAGCATCCCACCAGCATTTCATTCCGTACTCCATTGTTTGCGTAAAACAACAAGAAATAAGTCGTTGAACTGGATTTATGTGGGTTACACTGTCATGTTTCTTTGACTGGCGGCATAATTTGTACACTCACTCATGCGTCTGCACAGTGGTCTTGAGCACCATCTGATAACTTAATTCTGCACACTTTTTCACTGCATCAATGCGAATGACGCACCGATGCAAAAGAAAAATATGTACGTTGTGTAAAAGTCGTCGTTGTAGCAGCCGAAAACATTCGCCAATTAATTTTAAGATATACTCAAATATTTCGCAAATTAAACTGATAAAACAAGGGGACGACGACACTCATTATTTTATTGTTTATTAGGGTGGGTCACAAAATCGGAAAATTTCTATTTCGCTTGGTCGCTCTGAAAAATAGGTTCTTAGACACCTCCACGAAAATTTTTCCAAGTACAAGTTTTTCATCACAGTTTTCACAGATTTTAAGGGAAATTCAAATCTGTACAAAAAGGTCTAGTACAATTTTTTCATAAGCCTAACCGTTTAAAAGAAGTTGAAGTTGATTAATTTAGGTATATTTTCTTTTCCTATGAATTTTATAAGTTAATGAAAAAAAGTTATTATAAATCGGGAAACATACAGAATTGTAAGAAATTTATTATTCCAAGTCCTCGTCCCTCGGGGCAAAAAATTGGTACAGTCAATTTTCACAAGCCTCTCTTGAGACGATCAGCAAAATCATTCGCCATAGACAGGAACAATAATTTGGTGCTAGGTCTGGTCTATAAGGTAATTGCCTAAGAACCCCATAATGAAGCTTCCAGAGCTTCTAGCGATTCCCTAATATTGTGGGGTCTAGCGAAGTTCTAAGGTAGCAGAAAGCAAAGACTGGCCGAAATGAAAGGAATGCCTAAATAACATTGTCTCAAGTAATCATAAAACTGGTTGAAAAGTTTTTATAGTACGAAAGCCTATCTTTCTAACGCCATACATCTTAAGCTGATAGCACTCATACAACGCGAGCTACATGTGGATGAACAATGCGTCAAACGTAGCTTACTACCGAACCCCGATTATCAGTAACGCCATTTTTTGTTTGCAAATTTTAAAATTTTGCGATTTTGTAGGCGAGTTTCCAAGTTCTTCATGGTATATTTTTCAGCGAACATTTTAAGGAATTACATTGATATCCTCGGGTAAAAAACAGCTTTTTCCACAATTTTATTTTCATATAAAAACTTAAATATTTTATTAAAATTTTTTATTGTTACAAGCATACATACACTATTAACAAAGAAATTCTGCAATTTTTGAAAAAAAATATTTTAAACTCGGAAATTGCGACGACATTTCCGCTAACCCCTCGGAAAAAATATGCGCACGCGTTGGCATGATAACTCCTTACAGGGTCATCTAAAGTGAAAAATGCGTATTTTAGTTAACACCTTATCTTAGAACTGAGACGAAGAAAACGAAGCCGATAATTGAGGTTTTGGCAGATATTTCTACAAAAATAAAATAAAAATTTCAGTGAAAATTATGCGAAAAATTCTTTGTGCATATTTTTAGGAATTATATCTCAAGGAACTGTGTAAATTTTCAAGAAGTTCGGTAGAGTAGTCCACGAGAAATCTTGTCAGCCGACTTTAAAAACGCAATTTCGAGAAAAACGCATTCAAAGACGGTGCACTTAACCTAGTTCTCAAGGCTGTATCTCCGAAACTGTTACTCGGATCAATTTAGGACAATATTTTAGAGGCGTTGTAGAATTTAATAAGACAATAACAAATTCGATTCTCTTTAAGCGTTTGAAGCGTATCCTTGCTGGTTATATTCATACTCTTTCGGAAAATTCCGTAAAAGTTACTTTAAGTTTAAAATTGTGCAGCCAAATATTTTTCAGAAAAAAATCCAATTTACAAGCCGATCGCGGTGTACTTAGAAATTTATTAGCAAGAAATATTTGTAGGCAACAACAAATTGCATATATTAAAGTGAACAATGTCATTGAAATAATATGTCTTCATTCAAGTGGTGATAAATATCTGCATAACAAATGTCAAGTACTTGCGGCGAGCATTTGTAACCTGAGAAGTGCATTTAAAGAGCGGTTAAGTGCTAGGTATGCACATATGTACACATGTACATACATATGTATAATATGTATGAATGTTTATTTATTTTGCCGGACGGACAATTTGACAGCAAAGCGTTGTTGTTGTCATATTTAGCAACGAGTTTTGGTCGGTATCATGTTGTCTTCTATGCCTTTGAACAATATGTTGCACACTTTTGCATAAGCGCATAGCAATATATACATATGTATATATGGACTTATATACTTGCAAATAAATATATATGTACGTGCTTTCGTATGTCTTTCATAAGAAATGAACTGTGCGGAAAATGAAATTAAAAGTTGAGCAAAAAATACGTAACATTACTTTGGTATGCAGCTGATGCACGTACATACAAGCATACATATCTACATATGTATGTGTGCAAAAGCACTTGACCAAGCGGCCAGCTTACACGATTTGTCTAATTGCAATTGAGCGAGCGCAAATGCGCGTCAATCATCCTTAAACAACATACAAATGCCAAAGCAAGTATGCATGTGCCCAGTAGATGTGTGCATATGTGTGTGTGGGTTGCATACATACAAAGCCATAGCAATCAAATATGCGCAAAATAAAAGTAAAACCCCAAACGAAACATTCCATCGCGGATGTGAGGCAGCAAATTGTGAATTAAAATTCTGCAAGTCAATTCAAGTGGCGAAGTAAAGCCAAAGCCAAGCCATGGACAAGCCAAATACATACTTACGAGTATATTTACATATGTACATACAGACGCGCATAAGTTTGGCTGCCGTCGTAGTCAGCGCAAGCAAAGCTGCTTTTGGGGCGTATTGCCGCAAATGAATGCGCAAAATTTATTACGTTATGGCAAAAATATTTGTTAAAAAAACGTATGGCAATAATATGCAGCTTTGGCAGCTGGTTAGCAGCGGCGGAGGTGTAACAAAAAACGACGTGTGCTTAGCTGTGTATGTGTAGGGTACATACATACATACATATGTATGTATATTATTTGAATGTACACTATAAATCATTAAATACCAGAGCAATTTGGTGGTATTATAAATTCGGTGTTTGCAATAAACATTTTCGGGATCCCGAAATATTTCGGTACTGACATGTGAGTGAGATTCAAAAGAAAGAAAAGAAAGCACGGCCTTCAAGTTAGGATATTCAATGAAATGACAAACCAGTTTAGTGTTGAATCCTGAAAATTTTCGGTACTCGCTTGTAAGTATGATTCCAAAAAACGAAAAAAAACATAACCTTTAAGTAAACAGGTAAAAACAGGTTAAAGGTATTACCAGATTATTTTGGTAATACTAGAAACCCGAAACTCGAAGTAAAAATTTTCGAGATCCCGAAATTTATCGGGTCTAACATATGAATATGATTCTAAATAAAGAAAATAAAGCATGTTCTTCAAGTTAGGATATCAACTGAAGTACCAAACAAATTTAGTGTTCGGGATCCCGGAATTTTTAGGTACTCGCTCTTAAGTAAGTTTCAATAAAATGAGCAAAGTGTAACCTTTAAGTAAACATATGAAAGGTAAAACCAGATTATTTTGGTATTACTGGAAGATCGGAACTTGAAAAAAAAAATTCGAGATTTTTTGAGACTAACTTCTTAAAATCATTCTAAAAAAGAAATATTTCAAATGAAATATTCAAATATTATTACTAATATATACATATAAGATAGAGTGATACTAACTACACTACACTGCCTTCTTTAGATAACTTTGAAATATTTGTAAATTGCTACGAAGGATTGGATTTCCGTTGATCACGTGGAGAGGGAGCTCTATCTAGAGAATAAAATGCTTCTAGATGACAGTGTCAGAAGTAGGTGACAAGACCATTGTGACAATAGTCATAACGGTCGGGTGACTTACGAGTACTTCCGGGACGTTCAGTTTGTTGAGGATAACCCAGACTTCGGATTGTGTCTGAGCCTGGGAATTTTGCTTATGGGGCATGGGTCTCTGAATACATTTTTCTATAAGAGGTACCTATCGGATAGGTTGGAGTGTTTGTGTGGCGCGCCGTGTGAAGAATGTAAGAACGTCAATATACTGTATACTAACTTCTGAATTCCGAAAATCAGAAATATCGTACTCGTTTCATTCCTTAAAAATATAAAAAAAAAACTCTGATTTTCGGGATCCCGAGTTCCTTTCCTCAATAATTTAGAAAATGCATTCGTATATTATATGTACTTTTTGTTAAAATAGTTTCATACTTAACACAAGAGAAAGCCTGATTTGTCTGCATAAAGTTATGCCGCACTGTAGTTCAAATTCAAATCGAAATTTATATACATATACACCATACAGGTGTACATATGTACATACATCGCAAGTTCATATATTATGCACATAAATTTCCTGCAGGCTTCTGTGCGAATTTATCCATCCATATGTAGATATTGCTGGCACCGGCTGCCCTTACGGAAGTCCACGTCGTTTCACCGACACATACTCATATATACATATAAATGCATAGCTACGTACAAGGCTTCGTGCCAACTTGCCAAAAGCCGCTTTTAGCCAAAGCCTTCCTTCACCCGCCTACCGTCTACCATAATCGAATGCTACTTTTTTTGTTGCTGAAATATGCCTTCTTGAATTCGTTCTAACCTCACTCACATTACAAATTATCCACCAGCATTGACACTTGCAATGAATCAGCAGCTGGGTCTGCGGGATTAAAAAGGCAAAGCCAACGCGCCGCGCTTGTATGGGCTGGCTGTAAAATATTTTATGGTTTATCACCTAAGCGAAATTAATATGCAGCCCAGTGCTTAAGTTTATTATTTATAGTCACAAATGAATTTTATCTACGATAAATTTGCTTCTGTCGGGTATTTAAATGGTCGGCTCCACGAAATCGGATGGTAAATTATATAATAAATTGGCTTTGTATTTGTTTTTAATTTTTTAGTTTAGTTATCTCTTGTAGAGCTCTATTAAAGTATTCTTTTAGTTTTTAGTTGATTTTCAGTTGCAGAAGTAAAGCGAATTGGTTGTTTGTAAAGAAGCTAATACTGACATTAAAATGAGGCATCCGTAATACTCACTAAGCAGTTAAAAGTCTGGTACGTTACATCGGGCATTTAGGGAAAAGAAATATAGCTATACAACTATTTTTAGCAATCAATTTAATGTTATTATTACTATTATAAATATTTATTATTTGGTTATTGCTGTTTTGTATTTTGTTGGACTCTGGCTTGATTTTTCATTTGTGATGCGAATAATTAGTATTAAGGGGGTAGTATTTGGAAGGCGAGACTTTAACTTTTCCATCTGATAATAAGAAAAAAATTGAAAAATGTTTGCGCCACCATTAAATGCTCATATTTAGAAAGATTTCCTTTGAGGTGTCTAAGAACCTATTTTTCAGAGGACTTATAATATGTAGAAAGGACTCTACCGAAAAAACACTGCACACTTTCAATTCAATATTTCCTATGAAGTAGCAATTTGATCATATTGCGGTAAGTACCGTTCGAAAGCGTGATCAGTTCTGCTTCTATTGTTTTTTCTTTCTCTGCCATTTGTCATATCATTTTCGCAATGCCGAATGGACCAAATCTTGAAGCAAAAGCGTTGGCCTTAATAAACCAAAACAAGTCAATGGCTGTGTTAAATAAAAATTACAGTCACTTTGTTTGTCCGCAATGAACTCCTAAGCTACTGAACCGACTTTAGCAAAATTTAGCACCTGTGCTCAGTTTGATTAAATTTAAAAGATAGTGTAGTTTATATTCCAATTATATTAAGAGGTTTCATGGGTTTCCTCGGGTAAAAAAACAGCCTTTTTTCTAAATTTTTTCCCCGAGAGAAAAAATGAAATATTTTATTCTTACAAACATACACTATTAACAAAGAATTTCTGAAATTTTGGGGAAAAAAAATATTAAATGCGGCCATTGCGACGACATTTCCGGTGACCCCTCGGAAAAATATGCCTCCGCGTTGCCAAGATAACTCCTTACAGGATCATCGAAACTGAAAAAATACGTTTTTTGGTTAAAACCTTAACTTATAACTTGGACGAAGGTTAAAAAACTGAAATTTAGATTTTTCTCAAATAGTTGTAATCGAAAAAAAATTCTTCGTTCAATTCTTTAAAAATTATATCTCAATGGTCAGTGCAAAATTTCATGAAGATCAGTGGAATAGTTCTCGAGAAATCTTACTAACAGATTTCAAAAACACAGTTTCGAGAAAAACACTTTGGAAGACGGCGCATTTAGCCAGCTATCCTCGGGCGCATAAGTTCTCAAAGCTGTACCTCTGGAACTATTAGTCGGATTAACTTGAAAATTTAGAACAATATTTTTGAGGTGTTTTAAAATTTAGTATGTAACCCCATGTAACCCCTTAAAAGTCAAACTAATTTATAAACAATAAATATGTATAAAAGTATGTATAAAAAATTAAAACAAAAAGTATTATTTCAACTTTGAGTAAAATGTCAAATGCTGAGAAAAATCATACCTCAACAATAACTCAAGGCATTGCACAGAACAACGCAAGACTTAAACAGCGACGAACAACTTTTCGGTAGTGCTAGTTGAAACAAAGTTTGATAATCAAAAAGGTCAGCGGAAATATTTTGTATGCACACATTTTTTACGAGGAAATTTAAGGAGAAAATTAGCTTACTGCTGCAGCCCGGTCTACAGATGATCACAGTTTCCCTTTGGATTATTTATCGCCAAGTCTATACCATAAATAAGTCTCAAAACCAAAAATAGCAATTTTCGGTTTATATTAAATTCATTTCTCCAACCAAACCTATCAGTCATAAATTATAATAGCGGCATTAACGTGTCCGTCTTTATTAGCAAATAGTATATTCATTATATTGAATAATTATAGCAACAGCCACGCGTGGCCGGATCTACTACCTAGTACAACATCATATATACTTATATTTTCTAATTGAAGCATAAACGATAGTTTTCTTAAAGTATAATATATTATATATATATAATACTTTATAAGCAATTTGTTTTATCAGTGGGCTGTAAGTACAGAATAAACTTTAACAGTTCAATGTTAGACAAAAGTCCCACTCACTGCACACTGTAACCGTTTAACAGAGAGTAACAAAACACAGGCAAAAGTGGCTGACAATAAACATAATATGTATGTATGTATGTATGAACATACGTGAAAGCTACAACGGAACCACTTACAACTAAAATGTACTATAAAAAAACCAACAACAACAATACATATCTTCATATGCAACAGGCTACAAAGTCGCGTAGAGAGTGATAGTTACTTAAAATGAAGTGTACAACAAATGTTCAAATGATAATAGCAACAATAGCAAAACAATGAAGAGAAATGTGCGCACATACGTGAACGTGTGTGGAGGTCAAATTATATTGCACTAAATAACGTTACATTAAGTGGCCGCAAGTCCAAGACAAACCTGACCTACTAAGCCACACCAGCGTTGACCACCAGTACCTTCGCGCGGAACCAACCAGCTTCGCATTGAGTTGGTTATAAGGTACGCGTGTGTGCACATTTCTGCTGCTCGTTTTTTATTAACTTTGTCTGCTGTTCGCTTGTCTTGTCCAATCTTTAACCTGCCCCAGTGCACTATTTACCCACTTATGTAAGTAAAATTATATTCATAAAGCAGACCACAGCACAAAAATGCTGAAGAATGCGCGCAAAAAGACAAACGAACAAATCAAAGGTATGAAAAGGCAGCAAAACAAAGCAAATTGCCGTTATTAGATGGTGCAAACAACAGTAACATGAGAAATGTATGCCGAAGAGTGTTGTGGCAAGGGGTACACACACGCACAAAAACTGTTACCACACCGATTGTCAATCATGCTTGTAATGTTAATTAATGGCTGGAAATAAATTATTGATCGCGCTATGGGAAGTCGCACTTGCCTTTGTTTACTATCTACATACATACATGCATTTACTCCGATTTTGCAAGGTAATGCTGGATGGTTTGGTTCACAGGTGACTTTTGCTTGAAAAATCCCGTACTCGTATGTAGGTTTTAAGGGCTATGCTTTCAGTTCGAGCTGGTCTATGTCAATGCTTAGATTATTTGTCGCAGTTAATTAAGACCAAGTGGTTTGTTATTGTTTTTGCTGTTGCGTTAGTGGCAAAAAACGTTTCCCGAAACTTTTGAGAAATACTGACGTGTAAACGTTCTTTGGACATATAAAAATTCGGTATTCGGGTTTTAAGTTATTTTCTTGCACTTGCTAATTTTTATAAGAAGTTTTATATATTCAGTAAAAACCTTACAGAAATAAGTTTTATATAATTACCCACTCCCCTAAAACACTACCGTATGTCAGAAAAGAACCAACTAAAGACCAAAAATATATTTTAAAAATAAATCATCTATCATAAGATCCTTCAAATTGGTCAAATTACGGGGTATCATTGATCACGTTTGCAGTATTTGTCAGTCATAAATGTTCTGTCAAACAATCTGAAAGCATATATAATTTTCGATCCTAGCTCAATTTTCGGCAAATGCCTTATTGCCCTAGATTTTTATATTTGGAAGTAATTTTTACGCGAACTATAGTTTTTTATTCAAATATATCCAGAATATAAGACGGCGCAGCATGATTATTGTTCCATGGTTTCTATATTCCGAATATGCATTGGAAATCTACTGTCCTTGGACGTCTTTTTAGTATATATCATTCATTTGACGAGTATTAACATACATGCACGATTTAAAAGTGGTGATTTTAGCTTGGGAGCCAAAAAAGTTTGAAGATGAGGAACTGCAGCCAGTTCAAAATGTTTAAAGGGCAGCAAGATACTTTCAAAGTTAAAGAAATTTGCATCTCAGAAATTTTGCATGAACACTGCAGAAAAAAGTCGTTCTTGTAACGGAAAGAAAAAAGTCAAGTGAAACTTGATCAACCAGTCAAATCAACGACAAAGCTAATTATCCTTGACACTAAAATAATGCTCTGTAGTTGGTTTACTAAGCTGTTGGGCTAATCCGGCATGCTGTGTTAAGAGCTACTAAAAGCGGGTGGAGCTACAAATGGGAATGCTACCCACAACAACTCATCTAATAAAAGCGAACGAAAAACACTTGGAATTTTCCACTAGGCACGAGCCAATCCCATCATCCCATCACTTAAGTTACAAGACGTGTTGAAAAATAATTTAAAAACGTCGGCAGAGAGGTTAAGCCTCGCGCTCCTTATATCCCAGACTTGGCACCTTCTGTCTACGATTTTTGCAGTATTTATAAGTTTAGCGATTCTCATTTGTTCAAAGAAGAAGATCAAGAGAATTGAATGTGAATTCTTGGTCAAAACAATACTGTGACGATGCCCCAGCTTCCATATTCGTTAGCCATGGCTCCATTTGAATTTTTACTATTTTCAAATATAACGTATAACGGCTCACGTTTGACATGATATTCGGCAGACTGATTGTCTGTTTCCGAGTCGTGAGCATAGATCCAAGACACATCGCCAATAATAACACACACTGAAAAAATTTAGTGATTTTGGAATCAATAGTGCTTTCACTTTTGTTAGGCCCAAATCATCTTTCCAAATGGGTTTCACTTGTTTCCATTCTGGACGTGGTTCGTCGTCAATGCGTTTTTTTATTTTCTTTTTGTATTTCTCCAATCAAATACACTTGCTCGCGTCAAAAAATTATCACCGAAGACCTTTTCCAATATTCTTTGTTGAATAATTTCACTCATCGTAAAAATCGCCGAATGTACTTTATGTACGAAAGTACTTCAGAAAGACAATCGTACACTAAATACTAATAATTATTAATGATTATTCACTGACCGTCATACCAAGCTAAAAAAAAACTTAGACGATTGGGTTTTCACGCGATATTTAAAGTAAAACTTTTTACTATTTTTTGCTCATAGAAGTATTTCACATTTTATGCCGCTCATCGATAAAAACTGAAAAACTTCTTTTCTTTTCACATTGTGTGATTTCTTTAAAATTTAATCGAAGATCAGGCAAGTGCCTTTGAAGATCCTCTAGAACATCTAAACTGCTGATACCTATGAGTTATACTGCAGTTGCCTGAATGAGGATCACTTCGATTAGGCATTTTTAACAGATCACATTTATCGCTTACTTACTGCTTTCTCCATTCAATAGCTTGAAGAAGCGTGTTTTTTTTTCAAAATAACTACCAGCGGCTCTTGAAAATACGAGTACACACATACTGGCACTTAGAACGCAATAACTTCACTCCCAATCTATGAAATGTCATGAAATTCTCACTGGACAATCGATAACTTCTAACATACTAGTCCATATATAGATGGCGCCACCAGAGGCGCTAGATTCAAAAAGTCCTGTTTACTTTGGAACGCACCTTGTATATTAGAAATATGTCTAAACACAAGTAATCATTTCTTATATAGAATAAGGAGAAGCTTGAATGCTCACATACGTAGCTCCTAAAAACGCTCTCAAGCAATTAAATCACATAAAAACTAGTTTCACTTAATGATGACGACTTACGTTTCCTTATTTATAATCACATTAAATATCGGTAGGCCTTAATAGAAATTAAACCAGCGAATCAACCATTCATAACCGCACTTAAAGATGCACACACACATACATATGTATCTAGAAAGCGGCAGTAGCGCCCAAAAATTTAACAAAAATTCGACAGCCGCGCTGCCGCGGCAATAAAAGTGTTTTGCAGACGAAAAACTCGTAAAAATCAAAGTGTTATGCGTTATCGAGGATGCCGATGCCACAGCGATAATAAAAATGCAATGAACCAGCGCCACCACTACTGACCCCTTCTCACTTCGCGACCCAGTGCACAATAATAATGGGTAGAAATTCCGGTGCCGCACATACATACATGGATACACACTTATATAAGCAGACACATATGTACACATAAGCGACCGAAAATCCCGTTGCACAAATATCTATATAACTATACACATGTGTGAATTTGGGTGTATGCTACACCTGCGCTGCACTTCGGTGCCACCGATGCGGTAACGCCGGTTTTCCCAAACTATTTCCTTAAAAGCGTGCATTTTTTTCTCTCACACAAAAATGATACTTCTTTTCATGATGTCTGGTTTATTATCATTTTCAGCGTTACAATATTTTTCAGCTCTTCTTCTTCTTTTTTCACTTGTTGAAGCGGTGAAATTTGTATTTTTTCTTGCATGCGCTTTGTTGTTGCATTATTGTTTATTTTCTCACTTTTTCTCGGTTTTGTAATCATTAGCTGAAGAGGCGGCAAATGTGAGTGAAAGTTTTTCACCTGCCGACGCCGCCGCCGCTGCCGCGCTCTGCACCAATATTGACTGGTTAGCTTGCTATTTGGCTGGCTGACTGGTTGCTTGGCGGTTCGATGAGATTTTGATTATTTGGTCATTGGGTTGCTGCAACTTGTTGCACGTTGGCGCTGTCTGTTGCCCGCAGCATAAAATCGTAAAATTCAATTGCGCATTGCATAAAAGGCTGACGAAGGCGAGGTGAAAAATAAACATAATGGGTTAAACGTGCAAGCGCCAGCAAGACAGCATAACAGCGGAGCGAGACTTACATATAGCGACTTACATATGTGCACATATGCATAACAATGTTAATATGTATAAAGCGCACTGAGCTGGCATGTGATTAATATTTATGATTGTGCCAGTAGATTGCCTACGCGCAATTTTTAGTTGCGTATACGCAATGTACTACTCTGATGTATACATATGGTATAAACTGTGATTTCATGCTATACTATCATCAATGCATACCAAAAAGGTCTCAATGCTACAGATTATATTCTTTATACTTTGCAAGAATTTATGAAACTGTAAGGCGTTTAAAAAAGGAAGCCTTCCATTAATCATGCAGTCCGGCGCCTCTGAGTTATGATCATTGAGGGCTTTTGAATTTATTGTTCGATAAAAAGATTTGTAGTGATACTGTGTTTGCTGTTATTGTAGTTATAACAGTTTGAAAACAAACTACATATATATTTATGCAGAATATTAATGAGATGTCCGTCCTTATTCGGTTATAATTCTGGGTACACCCGGTTATATAGACACGACTCTTCTATGTGAGTATGGTTAATACTAACCAAAATGTTCCGAAAATTTATGAAACTACGATCTTAACACATCTGGATACTTCATTATAACACTTTTGAGTCAAAACTAATTAATAGTAGACTACATAGTAGTGGAGTATACTGATTTTACTCAAGATATGAACCAATTTATCAACGACTTTTAGTCTTCTGCGCTTTCATATGCCACAGAAGTTGTACTAGTTAATTGGGAGCCTATTGCAGATATAAATATGTAGCACTATATGTATTTGTTGCAAAATTAAGTTTCGAAAGTTTCAAATGGTCAGTAGTCGAAAGCAAAATTTCACCGTTAGATAACTAAATAACGTTTTGGGCGTATTTTTTCCTTAAGCAAATATTTCTACTTTGCAAATATTTATTTCCTGCATATTATTTCACTTCGAGTACTTAAGTCTATAATTACGTCTTCTATGTTTAACTATATTATTTTTTGCTGCTCGCATTTATTTTCACAAATTTTTGCATTCACTTTCTTAAGTATTTATTACAGTTACTTATAGAGAAATTGAAAGCTAAAAACAAAAATTTAATATTTTATTTTTTAAGCACAAAAACTCAAACAAACAGATCTTAAATTTTTAAGTGGAAGTTAGCTCCCTTCAGGTTATGACAATTTGTATTATTTTATATTTTCTATAAAAAAACATCTTTCAAAAATTTTTATTTTCGACAATTTTTTTTATTTTCAAAAATTTTTTATTTTTAATTTTTTTATACAGTAGAAATCTCCAAAATTCAGTTAATATCATTGACTATCTACATTCAGAATTTTCTTTCCGCTGATATTTTCTGATAAGTTTTTCCGTGTCAAAATTACTCGTAAAAATATTTATGCACCAAAATGTTTAGCCATAAAAATAACAATTCTGATGTTAGTTCAGTTTTTCTGTTCTGCTTTTTGAAGAAAGAGTCTGCTGATGGACGAACACAAGGCGGAAGGCTTAGAAATCGTACTTAAAAACTTACTTCAAAAAGGGCAGTGCTTTTTAGGCTGAATAAAAAAGAAGTAATAAAGAAAGTAAATATGTTTACTAAGCAAAGTTTTTTCTTTTGGACGTCCACTCCTTTTACGTCTAAAGTAGCACATCCTAATCCCTGATGATTGATTTTCTGGTCCGGAAACTCGCCATCAAGCCAAATTTTTGCTTCAATTTCATTTTTTTCCCTCAATGTACATATGTACCTTTATATGTACAATGTGTATGTTATACAAGGAGCGTTCCAAAGTAAACAGGACTTTTAATAAAACAAAAGGTTTTTTCAGCAAAATCAATTTATTTATTTTCAAAGAGTACCCTTCTGCTTCAATACAGCTTTTTGCACGGTCCAAAAGCATGTCGAACGTTAGCCGGTATGGCCGCCAATATGCCGGTGCAAGCCTTTTGAGTGGCCTCTACGTCTGTATAACGCTTTCCTTTCATGGGCAAATGCACTTTTCCGAAAATGAAGAAGTCGCTCGGTGCCATATCACGTGAATACAGGGAGTGGTTAATGGCTAAAACGTGATTTTTGGACAAATAATCGTCCTACGAATGGTGGCTTCTGAGCAATTTTTAGTCGTCAGTCAATTTGTGCGGAACAAACCGTGCACACTTTCCTAAGCCCAAATGTTCGGTCAATGTGATAAATCAATGTTTTGGAGATGTTGAATTCCATTTCCATGAATTTCAATGATGATTTCAGCTAATTTTTGGTGAATTCACGCACAGTTTCGATTGAATTTCCGATGATCACGGATTTTGATTGGCCTACATGTTGGTCGTCATTTATGACCTCAGGACCACTTTGAAAACGTTGAAACCACTCGTGCACTCTGCTACGGGACAGCCAATCATCGCCAAAAACTAGTTTCATCAATTGAAACGTTTCGGTAAAAAGTTTTACCAATTTTTAAACAAAATTTAATGTTGGCTCTTTGTTCGAAGCTCATTTTCGCACCGATAACACAAACATACTGACACTTAAAACGCAATAACTTCACTTCCAGTCAATGAAATGTCATGAAATTCTCACTGGACAATCGATAAATATAGCAGATTCTAACGCACATATAGACATATAGATGGCGCCACTAGGGGGCGCCCGCCGTAGACCTTTAACTCTAAAAGTTGAGGCCACTGACTCCAAATTTCGACTCGTTGTTGAATCGCTTATCCTTCCACGATGAAATGGCAAACCTTACTGAAGAAATGCCAAAAGAGCCGAAGAAAATGTGGCGTCGTTTGCTGTTCCTATCGGTCTACTTTTTTGGCGTCCCTATAGAAAAGCCCGTTATAGCCGGTCATATAATAAATTAGTTAAATTAGATAGAAATCTAGTTGTGATTGAGTCAGGCGCTAGCATTTAAAATATGCGAGTGTCAATGCCACTGGAAATTACATACCATATATACCTTCCTGCTATGTTACAAATGTTACATATATAGTGTGAAAACCGTTTAAATCGCAACAACAACAAAATCTGATACAGATTATTTTTATTTACCCCGGCTGTGGCGGTCACGTATGAGGTTAAATGATAAACACAGTCGCGTGGTAAATCTAAATAAAGATACGAGCGAAGTGTAAACAAACCTAAATTAAGATTATAAAACTGAAAATGGATAAAACAAAACACACAAAGGTCAACTACACATTTAAGTAGCGACGGGGCACACATAATAAACTGCTCAATTACAAAAACGAAATCTAAATTGACTTAATTAGTACAAAACAAACCCTGAGGGTTGACCAATGCGTAGCAGAGTTGTGGAAACAATTTGTTTTTATTTTTTAATTGTATTTTTATTATTTCTATTTTTTATTTTTTAATAATTTTTTTTAATAGTTTTTTTATATTTTTTTTAATTTTTTTTTTTTAGCGCCACCTGCCACTCGCACATATGCCAAATAATTTTATACGCAATTTACGGTGATTTTTATGCATTCAAACGAAGTGCGGACAAAAATGCTGGCAATAAAAATTTTTGAACGCCAAAATTGTATATACAAATATGGTATGTATATATATACATATACATATAACTTAAAAAAAATATTATAAAATGATGATTGCCTAAAAAGTGGGCCAACGACCAATGACCGTGCCATAACACAGTGAGTGGGAGCAAAACGAGCGCAAAAAGTAGAGAGAAGTGAATGTGTAACTGTATTTACATTATATATAATGGTGTATATAAAGCTATAGGCCATGCCACATTCCACGCAAAAAAAAAATGGTAGCACATTTTGCATTGCGAATATTTATGTTTGCGGCTGTGTGTGCGCGTATGTGTTGGTAGCGCCTCAAGTCAAACCAGTAATATTTCCCACGAAAGTCGAGCAAAACAGAAATAAAGCGCAATAAATGCAAAATAAAATGAAGTAATAAAACCGCTATGCAAAGAAAGACTATAGCATTTATATAGACACATACATACATATTTGTATATACATATGTATGTATATATAGTTGCAATCA
Organism: Bactrocera dorsalis; assembly: GCF_023373825.1. Taxonomy (NCBI): domain Eukaryota; kingdom Metazoa; phylum Arthropoda; class Insecta; order Diptera; family Tephritidae; genus Bactrocera; species Bactrocera dorsalis. Next base: position 60,746,326 of record NC_064305.1, read on the forward strand.
CTTCGCCGGTTCTTTGTTTTACTGTCCAATGCAATCACCTGCGACTTAACTAACTAACCCGCATATATTTAGTACTCATTACATGACGCATAAGCTTACATACATACATACATATACAATATATTGACAGACTACTTATGTTCTATATTAATCTCTTTTGCTATATAAACCAATCGAGAGAAACTCATTTTTCTAGGCAACTAAAAAGCGTCGATGTTTTATTGACACATGCAAATGATATGATTAAGTGTTGAATACCGCTTGTGAGCAAGGGTGATCAATTGTCATTATAAACGTTAGTTATAAGCGGTGTTTAAGGCTGTGAACTAAAGATTTATCACATGAGAGCCAATCTTTTTTTCTTTCATAATCATTCTTTTCATCATCATAGAATGTCTAATAGTACAGTGAACTTTTGGAACACTATTATTTAGAGCAATATACTCGTACTAGACACAATCTTACACCCGTTTCCGTTAAATTTACCCGAAACGCATTAGATTCACAGTCCATATAAGTTCCATGTGGATATTAAAGGCAAGCAAAATCGGAGTGAACGCCTTAGAGAGGAGGTTACTGACAAAAACATGAAAAAGTTCACATAATAATTTTGGCTGACGGTAAGCTGAAGTGTCAAGGCACCGTGTCATAAGTCAATGAAAATGATGGCAAAAACCCATGAATTGGGCTTCGAATGGCTTCCGCATTGACCCTGTTGTTGTTGTTCTAACAGTTACCTAATCTCCGTTAGGATGGAAAGTGTTCAGTGAATTTTATTACGTTCATACAATTTATGTAATGACTGGGCTCGATCCCACCTCCATCCAATTAAAAAGTTTTTTCTAAAAGCAAATGCTTATCTGCAAATAATGGACGTTCGTCGAAAAAATGTAAAAAAAATATTTATGAAAAGCATAATATATGGCATCTTTGTTACTAATTCATTGTGAGCTTGAATACATAAAGGCGTTGGAGAAAATGTTTTGCGATGTATTGTGGCGCTTCAAACGAGCTTTACTGTCACTTGGTAACTTCACTTAGTAAACATTCATCAAAACTCAGCAGACACAAAAGAAATCGGCAATATATTACCAGTCACCGAGAAAACTTTAAGAAAGAAAGTTTTGAATTTATACTACATACTAGCTGACCCCGCAGCCGTTGTCCTGCGCGAAATTATGTGTTTTGAAATGAAAAGACAAAAATTCATATTTTATTGATAATCATTTATTTGCTATTTGTCTACATTTTTCTTCAATGCAACGCAGCTTGATAAACAAAATTTTTTGGTTTCTGTTCCGGTGCGTAAATGTACAGAGAAGATGGTTTTCCAACTCTTGAGCACGCCACGTATATCTGGCCGTGTGAAAAACATAGCATTTCCAAATGTATGCCACCCACTATGCGACTATTCTGTTGATCGTCATTTTAAATTCAATTTTCACTGGAAACGGAATACTTTTGAACCGAAATGGCAAATCGTTAGAACTCAAAAGAAATCCGTAGAATCAAGCATTCTGTCCCTTATATTTGATAGGTGCATCCCAATCAGATTGCGATAATGCGGTGGCATACCAGGCCTCTCCAAAGAATTTACAAATTCCACTGGTAATTCACGGTGTCGTCTTCATTGTCAGACGATCGATCGATTTGTATGATTGCAAGTCTCCTGGAATTTGACTTTGAATTTTCCAGTTTAAGTCAACAACATAGGTATTTGTGGCAGCTAAGATTGCTCGTACACTCAAGGAATCGTACTTACGACAGTTTGGCCAATGTTCGTATAAACATTCGTGATGAGTCCATCTTTCGTGAATTGATAAACGGCATATGGGATTGATATCAGACCATGGGAAGTATTCTAATGCATTAGTTGAGAACACACCTGGATGTCCATCTACTGGATGACCCTGCTTTCTGCGTAACAATTTCTTCGATGATGCATCCCATGTATAATATCAACGTATTTCGAATAGAGCAATGTTCTCGCAAACGGATCACTGACGGAAGTTGAGAAAAAACTCGCTAATGTTAATTTTGTTGCTGGTGGTGTTTCTGTTGACCGTACTGTATTCTCTGAGTTGAAATAGACTCTTTGGTCATTCCCCAAATTAACTTCGAGACGCACAACAGTCGGAAAACGTTCATGAATTTCAAAAGAAATATCCTACAAAGCACTTTATTTCAGTTCACGTATCGACCGTGTCGTTTAAAACCAATAACCGCCATGTTGCTTCCTATGGTGACGTATTTACAAACGCATTTTATCGATTACACCGCAACATTCACATGACTTTTGAATGTGAATTAAACAATAGTGGAGAATATGGTACGACCAATGTGTTGTCAACTTTGATGTGTTGTTAACTTCGATATTTACGCCGATAGAGTGGATATCCATCATTTCCAGCTTGTGTTTCAGAAAAGCACATGGATAATGTTTCGCGCATTTATTGTCAGGCATACAAACCGAATTGTAATTGTGGTGTCCGCAAGGTCCATGAACCATGTTGGTTTTCATCACTTCATATAATACTGGATCTTTCAATCATCATTAACTTCCGCAGAAATGAGTTCATCAATTTGATCTGGTGTGACAACCATCCACCATCCAAAGAAGAATATGTACGTGCGACAAACCTCTCTTTTGCCACTCAACAGAGTACATTTAGCATCTAACAGTACCACATATACCTACCCTACTCCAAGATAAACTCCATGAAACATCGTAACTGTTGTTTGAAAAGTCGTGCTGTGACATCGTGACGATCGCTTGCTTATTGACCGCGATCCATAATTCCGCACGTATGTCACCGCATCCTGGGAGTACTTCTTGCCTTGCCTTGCCTTTGGCTGCCATACTTTGATGGACCGATATTAGGGGACCTCTTCGTGGCTTCGTAACAAATTTCAATCTGCAATTGACCTCTTTGTGTGAAACGCACGTAAAGTTTTCACTGAATAATTTTTCTTTTGAATAGCCGGAATAAAAAAGCAAGCGACCGAAATTGAACTATTCAAATAATTTACAAATCAAAATATTGAAAAACAAAACAAACAAAAATTGAAAAAAATGTTTATGGAAAAAAGATACTTTTTGGAATTATCCTAAAAAAAAAAGTATTCTCGATGTGATAAAAACTTGATCCACAGATGTTGCCTTTTACTTTGGCATCGTTTTGTTTAATACACGTTTACGCCAATTTAAGGTTTGAATATTGGATACTGCGATGGTAGCGCCATCTATCGGTCAAACATTCCAAATTTAAAAATGAAAAAATAATTTAAAAAACATTTTCCAGTGGACTAAATTGTAAATATAAACCATTCCCGAATCTCCTTGAACGTACACACAAAATTTCATCAAAATCGGTCCATCCGTTTAGGAGCAATTCCAAGGCAAACACACGGTCAGAAGATTTATATATATAAAGATTTCTTTTTCATGGAGGATGGAGTCATATATAAAAGTTCAAATGAGGAAAGTTCTCTGAGCGCCATTCACTTGGGAATGATCAGAAACGATTCTTTTATATATGACTCAAGGTGACTCTGAGTAGACAAAAACGAAGGTATTTAAATAATCCGGGGTTCACTGTAACCACATGTTTTAGATATTATTATATTACAGGAAAGATATTAAAACAACCAGAGCTTTACTGCATTCGAGTCTACAGTTTATGCCGCACTCAATTTCATTATTAATTCGTCTATCAATCCGTTTATTGACTTGAAATTATAAACACGTTCATTTAATGAATTCCAAGAGTCATCCACTCAATAAAATATGAGCTGACAACATTGTCAGTGAATAATATATAACATATGTACATATACGGAAGATTACCTTTTCCATTTGCAATGCATGGCGTTCGATGAGACGGACGTGAGAAATTTTTAATTTCAGTTTATTTTATTCGGCTTTGTGGGCATTTCGATTATTTTCTATTCAAATTGGACGCCTTGGCGCCCTTTCTTATTATGTATGGAGGTATTAATGCTTCATTTGAACTCGTTAGTATTTTTTTTTAAACTCAAGCAGCGCCTGCAGCAACACTCAATTGCCACAATCACACCAAATTAATAGGGCCAAAAGTAGAAATCATATTTCAAGGTGGTTTCAGGCGCGTTTTCTAACGTCAGCTACATACTATATGTATATATGTATGTAGTATTCACGTTCATTATATGTAAAGCCGAATGACTTTTTTTGAATAATTACAAAAACAAGTAAAAATACGTTAGATAAACAAATTGCACTTCACGGCATAGAGCGAAAAATATATGTTTGTATGCTGGAGGGTATGAATTTGTAGGTAAGTATTTACAGTCACTTACTAAATTGTTCGTTTAAGATAATATTTACTTCACACACGAAATTAAAATGTACAAAAGTAATTAACTATTTAGACTCAGATAGGTTAGGTTAGATGGGTGATCCCTCAACAATTGCGGGGGAACCGTATTATCTGGTTAAGTGTCACAAATCTGGTTAAGTGGCTTCTTTTTATTTCCGATGCCCTGATCTGGCAAAAGCGGAACATTCGTCTGCGCTAAACCAGTCCTTCTTAGACGCTTACCACTACAGCTGCCCCTCCAAAGGCGAGCACCAACAGCCGGAACTGTCCCTGGTGGTCAAGCAAACTCTGAGAACTTAGGAAAAAGGTACGTAGGTTCTTCAATAAGGCGAAACGTACGGGTATCTGGGGATCTGGGAGGAATATAAATGCAACATAACCTCCTAAAAGAAGGAGATTAAGTCTGCAAAGCAGACAAGCTTTAGCAAGTTCTATGAACCATACGACCAGCGTGGGGTGGTCGGTAGCTTTCTAGCACTTTTACGGGAGGGAGAGCAGGTTATACTGCCACACCTTGTTCCGCTAATGAGAGATAGCCTCTGACTGGCATATATACCTGAAATATGGAGAACCGCGAAGGTGATCTTTAGATCCAAGGTAAAAAGGGAGTTCACTGAGAAAATCCTTCAAGCCAATTAGTCTAGCTTCTTTTTACTAAGAAGATCGTGGATCATGAAAAAAGGTTGTGAGCGCTGAAAATTGCAGGCAGATCAAACAATACTGCTCTGTACCAGCTAACTTCGGAAATAGAGAGTTCGCTGGAAGAAGAGATATGCGCTTTTCTAGACATCGAAGGTACTTTTAACAACACATCTCACAAGAGAGTAGCCAGGGCACTGAAAAAAAGGAATGTGGGAACACCGATGCGCAGATTGATAGAGACCGTACTGGGCACCAGAATAGCTGAAACCAGAGTAGGAGATACCTGGATCTCGGCACTACAAGAAGCTACACGCAGAGTGGAGTGCTATTCCATTTGTTATGAAATCTACTAGTTTTGCTAGCTAACGATGGGATCCGCTGTCAAGTTTATGCGGATGACATTGTCAATATAGCCAGAGACAATTTCGTGGACCCTCTCTGCGACTTAATACAAAGGGGTTTCAACCTGGCTAAATGATGGTGCAGTAGTTGAACATAAAGCCCTCTATGACGACCATCGTCCCGTTCACTCCGGTATTTGATTAGCGCAAAATCGATACATTGCTGAAACGAATGGTTACTGGCGCTAATAAGTGGATCACTTACAACAACGTCAAGCAAAAACGGTTGGGGTCGAATAGCAGTGAGCCAATGAAAACGTTGGTCAAGCCAAGATTAACACTCCAGAAGGTTTTGCTATGTGAACGGTGAGATTGGCAGGGAACCATATACTGCTATGAATTGCCTCTCTATGGCCAAACTCTTAATACGAATCTATTTTATCAGCATCTGTATGAGGTTTTCTTTCAGAGTTGTGTTATGATATTTTCTTCAAAACACCACCACGTTATGCTACATAAAACCATCATTTCAATGCAAAATTAATGGATTTCTTTTTACTGGGGCTTATATTAATGATTGATGTTTTCATACATGGTAATTCGGTGGCAGAAATTTAACAAATAGGTAATTGAATAATCTACGATTTTTTATCAGTAAATTATTTTTATTTCCAATAAAAAATATTTTCTCCTTAAAAACTAAAATTTCATACACTTACGATTACTTTCATGAATCACTGTAGGCACGTAAAATACCTTTAACGCTAAATCAATAGACATGTATCGCCAAATAGTTGAACGAACGACGTGACCAAAAGCGTAAAACAAACAAATTTCACAAACAGCTACTACAACAAATAAAAATACCTGCACATGTGCAAACGTGCTGCCTGGACGTTGGCCATTTTCAGGCTTGCACGTTGAACGCCTCAAGCAAAAGTACTTTGAATTTCGATTACTTACTTATTATGTGCCTTAACAACAGCCAACAACATGCCAACACACATACATGTACAATATAAAGTGATATTCATTAGTATATATTATTGTAAGTACGCTCGTCTGTTCGTCTGTCCGTCTGTTGGATAATTGAAACTCACCTTTCGGCATGCCACACGGTCCCTTCGTACGTGAGTTATCCAAAAAGTCCAAATCATATTTGCGCGCAGGTGGATAGGTGAGCGCCACATGTGCCTCGCCCAGCTGCAGTAGACAGCAGATATGCAGGCAAATGTATAATGCCGTGGCGGTAGAAGCGATTGTTGCGGATGGTGTGGCCATTACGCCTGCTGACTTATGCCGTTGCCGGCGGCGATTATTGCTGTGCGCCGCATTCATTGTTGCTGCTGCTGTGGTTGTTATTATTGTTCTGTTTTTATTATTGCTAACTTTTTGTTTGTTTAAGCGGTTATTATCTCGAAATTTTTTAGTTAAATATCTTATGTGTATTTTCCACGTGCCGTTACCCGTATTTTATTTGCATTTACTTTTTTGTTATAAAAACAATAAAAAAGCTATTTCACTACTTAAGTGTGAGCAAATATTATTTCTGTGCACTTTTTCACACTTTGCACTTTGTTTCAACTTCAAGCGTGTGGTGTGTGTGTTTCAAGACTGCAGTTTACGCCCAGCCATCGATGGACCTAGAAATTTTGTGATTATTTATTGTGTTTTGATAGAAAATTTTTATTTTATTTATTTCATTTAAATTCTTTCATTTCAATAAAAATAAAAAAATAAATTCATAAATTAATTTTAAATATGAAAAATATTTTATTTTTATAATAATTATTTTTTTAATGTACATTAAATTTTTTCATTTCATTAAAATAAAAGATTTTATTTCGGAATTTTAAATGTGGAATAATTTATTTATTTTATTTTTATTAATATTTTTTTTATTTTTTGTTTTGTTGAAATAAAATTTTTTTGACTCCTACATTTAAATATAAATTACATTATTTTTTTAATTTTTTATTTATTTTTATAATTTATTTAGTGTACTGTAAATTTTTTCCTTTCATTGAAATAAATTTTTTTTAATTCGTTACTTTAAATATAAAAAATATTTTTTTTATTTTTATATTTTTCATATGTTTTTTTTAATTATTTTTTGTTTTTGACTTTTTTATAATTTTTTCTTTCCAATAAAAATAATAATGAAAAATATTTCTTTTTTTAATTGTTATTTATTACTATTACTTTTGTATTTTCTTTAAATTTGCTCATTTTATTAAAGTAAACTTTTTTAAGTATATAAAAAAATATTTTATTTTATATTCCAAATATTTTATTTTGTTCTATTTTATTTTATTTACTTTATTTTACCATATTTTTGTTTAGTATTAAAAAAATATTTCTTAGTGATTCGAAATGTTGAAATTAATGTTGCATAAAACTTAATAATTTAACATTTAAATAACTTAATATTTTATTTTTTTTTTAACAACTACATCACTAATTTGATATATATATTTTTTACAGATGCTTTATTTTCACTTTTTAATTGTTTAATGAAAATAGTCTTCAATTTTTTTATTATAATTTTTCTTTAAAAGCAATCTACATGTTTTTTTCCAATAATATTATCATAATTTTTCCAATGTATTTTATTTCTTTTTTTTTTAATTTCAAATTTATTATGTTTTACTTGTTGGTTTTTAATTATTCATATTTGTATACTATAATATTTATTATTGTGTATTTATTAAAATTTAAAAAAATATTTTTTTATAGGTGTGAAAGTTTTTCTCCAATTGTAAACCTTTTTCTGTCATTAAAAGTTTTTTCATAAATTTTAAATTGTTTTAGCTTTAAATTAAAGTTTTCAAAATTTTACAGTTAATTTTTTGTATAAAAATTTACTTTTTTCTTAAATATATTTTATTTCAACTTCAACATCAACAATTCGCCAAATACATATGTTTGTTGTTCTTGCACTCAGTTGCTCACTGTTAACTAATTGTGTACATTTTGTTGGCGTGTGCTGTCACGTTCACGTGATTATTTCATTAGCATCAGGCCAACACACAAAAAAAATCAACAAAACATAAACAAATTTTAATGCTACAGCTTTACTGAATTCACTTCTTTTCTTTGCTGTTTAAATACTTTACTTATCACTTTGCAACTTCTTATTATACACACACTAAGCAGTTGCTAATTGCCGACTTCTTTGTATTTTTGCAATAATATTGCGTAACTTTTAATTTGTTTGCACTTGTTGCACTTTTTTTCATGTTATTTTTATTTTAATCGTCTCTTAGTTATGTTTTCCACCTTGTGGTTGTTGTGTTCTGATTGAATGGAAATTGCGCTAATTGAAGTTACGCCGTTTTAATCTATAACGAGAAAGAAAATAAAAGATGACCCTGAATTACAATTATAATATTATGTATAATAATTTTTCAATAAAACAAAATTAGTCGTGATACGAAGTGAATCAAAAGTTAATAAATTCTTAACCTAACTTCGTAGTCATGACCAAAAAATCAGAAGCGTTCAACAGAACGTATGGCTTTAAAGTCCAGTTATTAGAATATTGTAGGAAACGCTAAAGTGTATATGTATATAATATAATGTAACATTTTTTGTCTGTTACTTTATGCAAATCGATAATGAAATTTTAGATAGAGATGCCAATTTCTCTGAAGGTTTTGATGATGGATTTCCCAGTATATATTTTACAGAAAACATACCCCAACATACATATCTGGAACTATAAAGCCTTTACTGACCTTCGTGATGTGAAAAATGGGGAGATGTTATATGTTCAAAATGCGTACAAAGTTTGAAATGAATCGGTCAAGCAGTTTTGGAATTTAATAATGTACAAAAGGTCCGAATAAAATCACTCAATCCATACTTTAGAAATAATTACCAAAAAAAGTAATTTTTTTTACCATGAAAAGCTTGAATATTTCAAGAGGCATGATATTCTCAAAATGGGTTGGAAAAGTCATAAGAAATCACTAGAAACATATTACAAAAGTGCTGTAATTGTGTCAGATTTTATATCGAAAATTTTCAAAACCAAAACAAAAAAATAATAATTATTATAAAAACAACAGAAAGCAATAATAAAAGAGGTTAAAAACGAATTATATTTTAAAAGAGGCTGTGTGTTGTTAAAATGTCTAATCAGCTTAGTAACGCCAGGTTTAAATGCGCGGTGGTTACACGGACCGATTGATCAAAGCATATAGTACTTATGGATATATTATATGTATATACATACATATATATATATCAAGATATATGTAAACTTCAGCCACCTGTAAATATGTGTAAATATATATATATTTTTCTTACCTTATATACCTTGTATATCTGTATAGATACCTACAAGTACATATATACATATATAACGGGTGATTTTTTTGAGGTTTAGGATTTTCATGCATTAGTATTTGACAGATCACGTGGGATTTCAGACATGGTGTCAAAGAGAAAGATGCTCAGTATGCTTTGACATTTCATCATGAATAGACTTACTAACGAGCAACGCTTGCAAATCATTGAATTTTATTACCAAAATCAGTGTTCGGTTCGAAATGTGTTTATCGACAAATTTTGTTCAGCGATGAGGCTCATTTCTGGTTGAATGGCTACGTAAATAAGCAAAATTGCCGCATTTGGGGTGAAGAGCAACCAGAAGCCGTTCAAGAACTGCCCATGCATCCCGAAAAATGCACTGTTTGGTGTGGTTTGTACGCTGGTGGAATCATTGGACCGTATTTTTTTCAAAGATGCTGTTGGACGCAACGTTACGGTGAATGGCGATCGCTATCGTTCGATGCTAACAAACTTTTTGTTGCCAAAAATGGAAGAACTGAACTTGGTTGACATGTGGTTTCAACAAGATGGCGCTACATGTCACACAGCTCGCGATTCTATGGCCATTTTGAGGGAAAACTTCGGACAACAATTCATCTCAAGAAATGGACCCGTAAGTTGGCCACCAAGATCATGCGATTTACGCCTTTAGACTATTTTTGTGGGGCTACGTCAAGTCTAAAGTCTACAGAAATAAGCCAGCAACTATTCCAGCTTTGGAAGACAACATTTCGAAGAAATTCGGGCTATTCCGGCGAAATGCTCGAAAAAGTTGCCCAAAATTGGACTTTCCGAATGGAACACCTAAGACGCAGCCGCGGTCAACATTTAAATGAAAACTATCTTCAAAAAGTAAATGTCATGAACCAATCTAACGTTTCAATAAAGAACCGATGAGATTTTTGCAAATTTTTATGCGTTTTTTTTTTTAAAAAAAGTTATCAAGCTCTTAAAAATCACCCTTTATAAGACATATCATAGTCATATTTATGTAAGTTACATAGGTATATTTAATTTCATTTATTCATAATGAATTGGACACACATCTAATAATGCTTAGATTTTGTGAATACATACGTATACACATCTAGATATGTACATACCACATAGCACATATTTGTATATACGTAAATACGCTGAGTACGTATATATGCCTCAGTAAGCGCCTCTTTAATTGCATTGAACTTAATGAGCAAAGTTTATGAACTTCGTTTATTTAAATTAAACACTTTCAAAGCTGCTTAAGAAGCGTGTGAAACTTAGCGGTAAGTAAAAATTTGAAATTTCGGTAATTTTTTAATGGAAAAACGGTGTAAGTGTACAATAAGCACATTCATTTACGGGTATTAAGTTTGATTGATTTAACGATGAAAAAACCGAAAAAGGGGGGCGAAGTAAAAACTCATATCAGTTTTTTATTGTATGTACCAGTGGCCACTAAACCACAATACATGTATGAAAAGGTTTTCTAGTGACATGAGAACATATATTTTTTTAAAGAGCACAAACATCAGCTACATGTAGAGAAATTATTGCTTAATATGGAAAAAGTAAGAAGCAAAAAGTCTTTTTTAAGTGTCCAACAATAATATGCTAGCATTCCTGTATTCCATTTCTCTTGTTACTGCTTGTCCATTAAGGGGTTACATGAGCTCACGGGTTTAAAAAAATCGAATTCTTATTGTCTTATTAAATTCTACAATACCTCCAGAATAATGCCCTAAATTTTCAGGTTTATCCGAGTATTTTTTTCACTTTAGATTATCCTGTAAGGAGTTAACCTTACAACGCGGAAAAGTCCAGAAAATAAGTTTAAAAGACCCTAAAGTGTTCGAGAGAGCAGGTACTCTAAAGATATCAACTGTACGTGTACATCCAATCATTCACGAATATTTGGAAAAAGAAAGTAGGTGCCGCCCGATCTCACTTTTGACCAAAATCAACGACGAGTTGTTGGCTCGGAGCAGTGTTTGGAGATGTTCAAGCGTAACAAACCAGAGTTTTTACACCAATCAACGAGTATCAACGAGTTGGAGAGTCGCTAAAGTCAGTGCATAGTATTACCCTTGAAGGGAAATATGTTGGAAAAAAAGGAAAAACTTTGCCAAAAAATTATTTTTTACTATGGTTGACCTGGAACTTTTCTATTGACCTGTCAATTGTTCAGATCGAACCACTACAGCATATAGCTGCCGTACAAACAGATCGTTCGAAGCTCTTGTAAGGAATCTTTTGCATTTGTGAAGGGTATTATAGCGTCGGTGCAAACGAAGTTAACGTGTTTTGTTGTGTTTATTTACTGTTAGCTGTCAACGTTTAAAATTCACTTATGTACATATATAAAATGAACAAATAATTTTGTGCTTACACAAATTATAAAATAATGGAAAGGAATGGAATGGAATGGAAATAATTGAGTATAAAAACCTACTTTTAAATATGTATATTCCTTTATTCAAATAATGCTAATGTAAAGTCGAACATATCTAAATGCCATAAGGTAAGAATTATTTTCTGTATCTAAACAAAATCACACTCTCTGTCATTGGGTGTGGGAAAACAATTACTTTAATCGCTGCTACCAACAGATTTAACTGTCAACAATTGTGTTGTACAAAGTGAATACAGAAATAATTGTATCAAAACCCCAAAATCCCATGACACAAGTAAACAAATAACTCCTTACTCGATATTTATGAAAAAACCCGAAATATTTTGTCTTATTCTTACCACACTCGAAGGCATTCAGCGGCGAGTGGGCGTTGGTAGAAACTCGAATGTTGTCATATTCAAGCTTAAATACCACTTTGTGCCACTTTTAATGACAGTAAAATATATTTTCACGCTATGAAACTGTCAATGCGGATATGAGGGATTAACATACATTAATGATTTCGTTGACTTTGGCCAGTGGGCAGGTGCAATGCAGGTTGCTGTTATGAGCTTTTGCGTGAACGATAATAATTTTATTCAGCATTCACATAATATTTGAATGTGTGTTTCATAGAGGTCGTAAAAAATGTAGTTTACTTTTTTAAGTATGCCACAAAATTCTTGTAAAAATTTCGTTAGTTAAATTTAAAATAAGCTCCCGATTTCTTATCTCTATATCGGACACAAGCAAGGTTAATTATCTCTTTGACTCTGTCAATCACAAATATCGGCTCCTGGCAATCACCACCTGAATTTTAACTATACAAATATTTATATTCGTTATATATACCATGTGTAGAAGTTCACGCAAATGAGGAAAGTTCTCAGAGCGCCATTCACTTGGGAATAAAAATAAAGCTGACTTCAACGCCATCCAAGAAATGCGATAAACGGGACAAGGACTGAGGCGAGTAGGTCCTTGTAGCATTTACTACAGTGGCCATATAAAAGTGCTCAAGTTAGGTGTGGGATTCGTGATGGGAGATAGACGCCGTCGCCGAGTCCTTGCATTCACCCGGGCGTATTAACGTCCAGCCACAATCCGCATCAAAACGAAATTCTTCAAAATAGCCATGATTTGCGACCGACGGAAAAGAAGAACGACTGTCATTAAAAGATAGCTTCTATGAGTGCTGAGAGCGCACCTATGACAGCTTCCTCAGCCACAATGTCAAAATCGTGCTTGTCAACTTTAACGCCATGGTGAGCAAAGAAGGTACTTTTGGCACAACGGTCGGTAAATTTAGCTTCCATGACAAAACATCCCAAATGGGTTGAGGTTGATCGACTTTACCGGAGCCCGAAATATGGTTATCTGAAGTACTAGATTCCGACAAGAAAATTCATCAAGCTAGCTGGCTGTCTCCGGATCGAAAAGCCATCAACCAGTTTTTACCTCCAATGTTTTAGACGTGCGTAGGCACCGAGGTCATAGCATTGCCTCTGAGCAAAGTGAAACGTGACAGTATAAAATTGCAAACCTTATTGAACACACTGATAAAATTTGACACAAATACGTAAAGTAACATGACCACCACAAGCTGTCAATATCACGTCATCCCTATTGGTAGAAGCTAAATATATCACGAGCTGATCTAGTCATATCCGTCTGCCCGGCTGTCGGTAGACACATGAACAAGTCGTCACGTTTTTGAGATATCGCTCTGAAATTTTGCCCAAAACATTTTCTTCACCAAATCCGCTCATTTGACAGTTCCGCCGATATCAGAACTAGCTGCCATACAAACTGTAGGATCAAATCAAGCCCTTGTCTGGACCACTTTTTTATTTGAGGAGATATCTTCCCGAAATTTAGCATGGGTTATTATCCCAGGCAACGGTACTATCTTCGAAATCTCCAACCGAAATCAAGTTTGACATGAAATCTTTTTTAATTGTTAAGTCCACTTTAGATTCGTTCACCGAAGCTAACGTTCTTTGTTGTTTCTATTCAAACATTCTAAGTATATGTAAATCGATTTCCAGAGTATATAAGTAAAAGCAATCTATCAGAGGTCGATTGTATTGAAGCAAGGTCTCCTAAAAATTAAAGTAATACTTACATCACAAGATCTGCTTAAAACTTTCTTTACTTTAACAAACTGTTTATAGAATTACTTTTTATTGAAATATTTTTCATTCAGTAATAACTCCACCCGATCATGATTCTCGAACAAAATGGTAAATTCGATTTCCTAGTGACGTCACTCTAGCTTGTTATGTTTCTGCTGTCAGCTGGACTTGTATAAGCGATCGGTATACAATATTTGTCGACTGATTTTTTTTGGAATTTTTTTGAGCACAACAACGAATTCTCAACTCTTTAAAATCACAAAACTAATCTTGCTTAACTGATACTCTAAAATTTTGAACTAAGTCGTGTTAAATTCATTTTTACACTATATTGTTACTTTCCAGCATTTTTTTAAGAATGAGTCAGAAAACGGTGTCTCATTAAAAACCTGAACCACTTCAACTAACCTTAATTAAACATCCAAAGTAAACAGGCAAAGTCGTTGAATTACCAAATTACGACACACACACACACACACATGTGAGAAACTTCGATTGCACCATTTTCAGCGCAAAAACCAATTGTTGCATGCAACTTAACACCTTTTAAAGCCATTTAATTTAATTAGCAATTAGCACGCAACGAAATTCTAAATCGGCAACAAAATCCGCTCACAACACAAACAACAGCAACAAACAGGCCCAAACAGCGCTAAAAGGCTTGTAGCAGTAAGAGAGATAAATAAAAAGCAACAAAAACAAATATAAACAAATGCAGCAAAAGTGTTAAAGTAAGAGTTAAAACCAGTTGACCAGTTGATCAGTGACTTACTGCCACAAATTAGTTCGCTCGCAAAGGCTTCACAACGCTAACGCTTGCCTACACACATAACATACATACACACAGTTAAATACAAATATAAAAATATATGAGAGTCTTAATCAATACAGTTACGGACGTAATGAATTATAACAAAGACAACAACAAAGCATACGGAAAAATAAACAAGTTCACATTAACTATTTAATTCTATATCTTGTTGTTGTACTTGTTATTGGTTCAGAAAAGTGAATGACAAATTCCAAAACAATTGTAGTCGAGTTTAATGAGCGGCTTTTGTAAGTACAGTGGAGACTCGTTTGCAGCAAATGTGTTATTTATTGTGGAATATTAAAAATGCTTCAAGAATTAATTTTACTTTTTAGAGCTATATGCTATAGAAACTCGAATCCGACAATTCGTTTGGAGATTGCATTATTGAATTCGACAATTATCCATGGCAAATTTCGTGAAGAGTCGTCGAGTAAAACAGTTTGCACATGATTCCGGATAATATCACATATCGGTGCCGACAAATGAGCAGCTTCTTAGGGAGATAAGGACGTGTGTAAAATTTCAGATCGATATCTCAAAAATTGAGGGCATATATGCAGACAGACGAACGAGCATGATGTAGATCAACTCAGCTCGTCATGCTGATCATTTATATATGGCACATATTTTATAGGGTCTCCAACGTTTTCTTCTGGGTGTTACTAACTTCGTGTCAAACTTAGTATACCCTCTTCAGGATATAAAAATCGGACACAGTCAACAAAGCAGCATGCAAATATTTGAAATACGCTTAGCTTCTAAAAATAGACAACTCCTTGTTCAAATTTTTAGACAATAGAAATTTTAAGAAATTTCTAAAAAAGTATGCACGAATATGCCTTGTATGCCGAAGTTCGAGCTAATCCAAAGCTGAAAGTTTTTAATTCGCGGCCTTCTCCTTTTCAAATTAACTCAAATAAAATATCTGTCACAGTTTTCTGAAACACAAAGAATGACTAAACGAAAAATATTTATGCTCTATTTTGTAAACTGCCACTTTACAGAAACTTAAACGAGCTTTCTTTTTCTTAGAGGTCAATTAAAATCAATTAATTATTGGATAATATTCAACCGCATAGAGTACGTCCAGCACGCAGTGAAGAAATTATAGTGTACACGAAAACCGTGGGGAGACGCATGGAACGACTTGACGCATTTTACGTCGAGATTTTAAATTGAAAGCATACAAAGAACAGCTTGTGCAAGAACTGACGCTGTTCGAACTTCCCAAGCGCCATCGCTTGGACTCTTAAAAAGTTCCAAGAAGAGCCGACGTTTTCGAGCCAAATTTTGTTCAGCGATAAGGTACATTTCTGGCCTATGGGTATGCAAAGAAGTAAAATTGCCGCATTTGAGACGAAGAGCAACCTGAATAGATTCAAATCTTCTTTTTCATTCAGAAAAATCAACGGTTTGGTATGGTTTGTGGGCTGGTGCAATCATCGGTCCATATTTCTTCAAAAATGAAGCCGATGAGAACGTAGTCGGTAATGGTGAACGTTATCGCGCCATGATAACCGATTATTTGATGGCTGGAATTGAAATTCGTGATCTCAGCGATATTTGGTTGGGAAGATGGCACCATTTCCCATATCATATCAATCAATAGAGAGAACACCTCGGTGAGTAGATAATTGCACGTTTTGCTGTGGTCGATTGGCCACTAAACTCATATGATATCGCATCGTTAGACTTTTTTCTCTGTGAGGATATGTAAAGTCTAAAGTCTATGCCGATTATGCCCGAAAATAGGGCACAATAGACCAAAGGTCGCGATGCATTCCTCACATTTCAATCAACATCATTATTTGCCAGTCACCAGTCGAAATGCTCGAACGAATAATCGAAAATTAGACTCAACGGATGCACCATCTGCGACGTAGCCGCGGCCAAAGTTTGAGAGAGATAATCGTCCAAAAAAAGAGCCAAAGAATGTTACTAAACATTCCACATTAAATTTGAAGTTTCTGTGTTTTTTCTTTAAAATAGTAGGGAACCACGAAATGGATGACCCTTTACATATAGGCTTTTTATCATAAATTCAGAATATGAACTTTAATCTGTGTACTTTTTAACGAGCATTTTTATGCCCACAATAGCACCTCGTTAACTTTTGATTAAATTTTAATTTAATTAATGAAGTAATAAAATAATATTAAATATGCCTGTGTGCTCATTGTGAGTAAAAATGTATGTATATGTATAATTATAATTTTCTCTGATGGAATTCAGTTGTGCCTGGGCATTGCCTTAAGTACAGCCACGAGCTCGTAGAGCGGTAAATGTTGAATTAATTAAAATTATACAAATAAAAGAATAATAATAATCATAAAGAAAGAAACAAAACAAAGGCATAAATAAAGCTACCAATAACAAAACAAACATATTATTAACATATTTATTTATTATAGAAAAATATTATTCACGAAGCAGTTCAAAAGAAGAATGTTGTTGAGCAAGTTTTATGGGACAGCGCTAGAACGCGAGTATGAATACAGTATAGCTAAACTATTTGCTAATATGCTTAACATATATACATACAACTATACATACATATGTACATATATATTTATTTATTAAAATATACGCGTGTTTCTACTATGGATATGAAAATATACATTCTATATGAGTTGTTGGTAAGTTGAAAGCAAAGACAATAAGCAGCAAGAGCTTTGTATTATTTCAAATCAGTAAATAGTTAGTTGCTATTAGAACTAAAAATATCATTTCAGTCATAAGTGAAATTCCAACAAACGATTGAAAAGGATGGTTTTATATTATTTCTTCTTGAATTACAGTGTAACGTTTACACTTTGGGTCGAATTTGTGACCATACCATAGATCAAACTAGTCAGGGGAACTGGTTTACAACCAGCGATTTGGTTAGCTTACTTCATAGCACAATCAAACGATCACCGATACCAAAATTCCATGAGTAAATGATTCTCAAGTGCATCTTAGCTTCCTGAGTCAGATTTGACTGTGTACTTCAAAAATATGTTCAAACAAGTGCCATACAAACCTTAACTGCGTATTGTGTGTATACAATGCCAATAGAAATGTTTGTATTTAGAAGCACACCAATCAGACACCCCATTTTCAATTTCTGCATAGGAATCGAAATGCTGCCCAGCCAATGCGTGTCCCACGATGAAAAGAAATTGTAATCGGAAGGTGCCAAGTCTGGTGAAAATGGCAGGTGGGGCAGCAGCTCCCAGCCAAGTACTTTGATTGTATCCTGAACCGATTTTGCTTTGTGTGCAGATTCATTGTTGTCCAACAAAATTACTTCTCCGTGTCTTTTGGTCCATTCATTGGTCTGTAATTGTATGTTATCCAAGATTTATAACATGGCTGCCATTTGCTCATGAAAAAGTATCATTTTTATCCAATATTGCTTGCAGCATAGCGTCTTCAAACATGTTTGGTGGTCTTCCACGTTCTTCATTTCTCGTATCAAAATCATTTTCTATGTACGATTGAAACTATCTTTCGCATGTTGCTTAAATTTCATCAACAATCTAAGCCTGGAACACAAGCACAGAATATCTCTTGTCAACAGGTACTACTTTGCGATCGGTAGGCAATTGAGAAACAGATCCTGCTCTCCACGAACAAATATAAGTTTCATATCAATCCGGTCCTATTATACGCACAGAAACATCCGAGAGCACTTTTCTCAATAAGGTCTTTGGAGAAGTCCGCGTGAGCGATGGGTATGGAAGAAGGTGGAATCTTGAACTGTAAGAGCTTTACCGAAACATGGATGTAGCTAAGCGCATAAAAATCCAACGAATCCAATTAGGTGTAGTCGTACGCACAGAAGATGCTGCTTTGGCCAGAAGCTCATTCGTTTCGAGACCGATGCGCAGACAAAAGAAGCAAGGGCCCCCGCGCATCCAATAGAAGGACTAAAAGCATAGAGACCTGTCTGCGCTTAGGATGTACAACTGGCGCGACCTGTCAAATGACAGATGCAACCGGCGAAATTTTGTGTTCTAAACCTAGACCCAACCATGGTTATAGCGTCACAGAAAAATATCTGAAGCAATGTGGCTAAATTCAAGCCCTTGAAATCCAACGCAGAATCATTCTTGCCAACAGGTGCTACTTTGGACTGCGTAGGCAGTTGAGAAGTAAAGTCGACGAGCAAAGGCCAAACTCTACAAATCCCTTATCATTTCCATCCTGATATATGCTGCGGAAGCATAGAAAGGTTTTCTGGAAGATTTATGGTCGATGGATCGATAAGATGCGACATTGGCATAGTTCAGCGAATCAGGAAGACAGCAGCTGCGCTGGCTAAGTCATGTTGTCCGGATAGCAGAAAAGCTTTGAAGGTTTTCGATTCAGTACCCGCCGGTGGAAGCAGAGTAAGAGAAATATCTGCACTCCATTGGAGAGATTAAGTGGAGAAGGACCTGGCTACACTTGGTATCTCAAATTGACACCAAATAACGAGAAAAGAAAGATTAGTACGCTGTTGTTAACTCGGGTATAACCGCGTAAGCGGTGCCTACGCCAGTAAAGAAGAAGAAGAATGTATACGTATTTGAACCGTTATCAACATCAAAACATTTGGTGCTATACACACATTCATCTATAGTAAATACTATTAGCATACAAGTTGAGTGCTAACTGCAAAATGTATCTTTCTTTCAATTAAAGACCATCCTAATATATGTATAATTATAAAATATATATTAAGTGGTTCATATAAAAAACATTAATTGCTATTACTCATCCATTGCTTACTTTTTCTTTCCTTTTTTTCAAATCACCAACAATGTTCATATGAAAACATACTTTTCAATTAATTAAGCAAAAAACAAAACAGACGCCAACGCTTTTTACGGTCTCAGAGCGGTTTGACAACATCGCCAGCAGCTTACCGCCATTCAATAATCTGATTTCCGTCTCCGCCTTAAAACCGCTAGTCAATGACTAAATACTACAACAATCATCTTTCTACATACTAACCATTGTTATTATTGTTGCCATTTTCATTTCATAGATGCGCAATTAATATCGCTTGCATTCAGCGGCGCAATGGACTTTTGTGCGTCCGCGTCATAAGCGGCTTGCTGACCTTGCCGCGCAGCAAAAACGAGCAAATAAGCAAGCAAAATAGAAATGAAAAATAAAACAAATAAAATATCGTATTTAGTAGACTCATACAAAGGTATGCTGGCAAATAACACACAAATAAATGAGACAAGCATTCAAACATATGTGCTTTTACAAACAACAACAACTCAGCGAGACAAACAAATGCAGCTAAAACAACAAAAAGCCCAACAAATGCCAACAGCAATGAGTAATAACAAGCGAGTAAAAAGAAATATTTAAATGTGCATGAAATCAGCAGCTCGAATTTCTAAGCTTTGCACAGCTTCTCGATGGACGGGTGTTCGGCATTCGGTATTCTGATACATGCAAATTGCGCACGAAGGCGGTTACATACAAGCACATACGCGAGGAGTAAATACCCTATAGGAATAAGAGCTCCATTAATATTCTTCTTCTTCTCTACTGGCGTTGACACCGCTTATTCGTTTATAGCCGAATTAACAACAGCGCGCCAGACGTTTCTTTTTTTTCGCTATTTGACGCCAATTCGAGATACCAAGTGCAGCCAGGTCCTTCTCTACCTGATCTTTCGAACGTAGTGGAGACCCTCCTCTTCTTCTGCTACCACCGGCGGGTACTGAATCGAAAACCTTCAAAGCTGGAGTGTTCTTGTCCATCTGGACAACATGACTTAGCCAGCGTAGCCACTGTCGCTTAATTCGCGACGTCGTATATCTCGTACAGCTCATCGTTCCAACGACTGCGGTACTCGCCGTTGCCAATGCACCAAAGACCATAAATTTTCCGCAAAACTTTTCTTTACTTCTTAAATGCCTACTCAGTTTGGCAAAAGTGTTTCTGCATTGGATATCAAGGTGGTGTTGATGCTGGTTCTAAGATAAACGCAGTTATCTACGACTTCAAAGTTATGACTGTCATCAGTGACGTGCGAGCCAAGTCGCGAATGCAATGACTGTTTGTTTGAGGACAGAAGATATTTCGTCTTGCCCTCGTTCACAACCAGACCCATACGATTCGCTTCCTTATCCAGTCTGGAGAAAGCAAAACTAACGTCGTGGTTGACATCAGCGTATGCCAATTGTTAAACTAGTACCGAACCTACTCCAGTGCAAAACTGAGCGAGATCGGACAGTAACCACGCCTACTTCTGATATAACACAACATTAAATTCCATCTGATTCTGTCACTTTTCAGTATACAAATCAAGACTAAACAATATATCAGGACAAAAACTCGCACGAATATCTCCTTTGCAGTATGCCCTCTCAGGTCTGCAAATTGTCAAAATCGGACTGAAACTATTCAAACCTACAGATAACGGAAATGTGGTCTTTATATCTTAATTAGTCCAAAAGCGATCTTCGGTTATTGAAAATCAACCATAAGGCTTCAACCTGCATAATTATAACCGAATGTTTATATTTTTATTTAGAGACAAGTTTGTATAACACGATTACGCCAAATAATAAATAACTCATTCAATAACATTAATTTAAGCTTAAGTTTTTATTTCTGCTATTTCTTTTAACCATGAGTCGTTCGGCGTCGATTTTAAAATTGGCCTCTTTATTTGCCAGTTAACATCTGCTTATTTGCCAAATACTCGAATCTCCTCTTATTTGCCAAACTTGCAGAGTGGCGAATCGAACAAAAAACTAACTTAAATCGAGCAGAGATGCAAACTGAGAAATGCTGAATGTTTTAAATGTGGAAAGACAGCGGACTATTTTCGGTAGCTGTAGGATATAAACATGACAGAAATTTCTTCAGGTCTACGTAGACTACGTTCATGTCCTATCGGTACCAAAACCAAAAACAATTGCAGTTTTATTAGCTCGACCTACACTCAAACTTTTTGAATCCTTACCAAATTCATGTTTTCGGCGCAAATTTGTTTGACCTGTTCATTGCATCCTTAGTAGCAAATATATTACAATCCCCGCAGTATTTAGCAATATTGCTGTATTCATCAGATCCCAATTCCTGCAGGGTATTCATAATATGCGTACAATTGCAATACTGCGTAGGTGCACACCAAGAGTGATATTGTTGTTTAGTTTTATTTACAAAATATTTTTTCACATTTTTGTCTTGCGTTTTTCTATGGTTTTTCTAGTCTCACTTCGTTTTGTATTTGGATCAATGTCAACGGTCTAACAGCAAAACAAGTAATAGCTGTAGTCATAACAGTAATGCCAACATCATAACGCCAACACCAGCTGCAGCAACACTGTTAGCAACAACAACAGCGAATAACCGCTTCATAACTCTAACAGTTGTGACCTTATTGCTAATTACTTCAAGAATAACATCAACAACTGGATACTTGCAGTCACTCGCCTTAGCTTGCTGGCTACCGTTGGCTACCCCTGGCGACTGTCAGACGGTCATATGAGCTGCTGCTATCTGGCCATCACACTGACCAGACCGAACATCACTAACTTCGCACAAGCGCGTTGCACATTTGATGCATGCATACGAATAAATTTATATATTTTTAATACATATAAATAAATAAAAGTGTATGTGTTTGTATGTGTAGGTATTTTATGCTTTAATAAGCGAATAGTTGAGTGACAAGTTGCTGACAAGACGGCAGCGTTATGCAGCCACGCTGGTGGTCACTTGTTAGAATAAATACAAGCACACTTATTAAAATATTTTTATACATACTTACATATATGTACTATGTATGCATATACATATCGTCATTTGGTTATCATGCACTCATATTAAAACAAAATTTGAGTTTTGGTTATAAAATGGTTATATATTGGTTATTATCTCTGACAGCGACTTTCGATTTTTTTATGATGATTTAGGTGAAGATAAGTAGTTTTAGTTATTTCTAGTTTGTCTTGCATATTTTGGTTTTATTTTTGTGCATATTTCTTGTTGTTGCGCGTCAATATTTTAAATTAAAATCTATTTTTGTTCACAACAAAACAAGTTCGCTGAAATGATTATAATAATTGGCAAACGGAAACTTTAAAGTTTTAAATTTTTTTTTTGATATTTTTCAGTTTTCATTTTGCTCTTATAATCACAGCTTTGAAGTACATATAAGCATACTTAAGTGCGTTATACAAATATTTTAATGCTGCTAATAATGATTTTGTTATTTTTCAGTTTGCCAAAACACTTCACTCTAACACTTTAATAACAGTTTCACTTTTCATAAAAATTTCGGTTGAAATTATTATTAATTTAGTATTTTTAATTTGACAGGTGTGAGTCAAGGCTCCGATACACAGAAAGATACACAAAAAGATGATGTTTCTAAGTAAATTACTTAAAAGCAAAAAAGAAAATTCTAAGATATTTTTTTAGACATTAGGTTTTTCATTCAGACCTTAACATGCCTTTTGTCAAAACTGAGATAAAATCTCGTTGCAAATCAATAATATAAGTAAGATTATGATTTTGTTATCTAATTTGCTTATAATTTTCTAAAAATAATGCAAAAGTCGGAGGACAACTGTAACTTCTGTAACTATAACTTCTATTATACTCAGTTTGACTTGCCATAGAAAGCAGACTAATAATGGTTTCGCAGCACATTTAGTCCAGTGAATAATGCAAGTTCTCAGAGGCGCCACACAGTGCTCACCTTGGACACTATTGCCGCTGTGGAGCCGAGTATCGAAAAAATCCCAAATGATTCTATCCGCTATAGCGCGCAATAATTGCAGCTGTGTCCACCCACTTTTTCAAAGATTTTGTGGAAAGATCTTGGTTTACGGGCTTACAGAATCTAACTAATCTAAGAATTGAAGCCGAACGACAATCAAACGCGTCGCACGTTCGGTGAAGGGCCCCAAAAGGAGATGGCCATCGGATTGTCGCATTTATACTTAGTTAATATACAATAGTCAAATCGAGAACGCTCTATAGCGAAGAAAAAAATAATTTATTGAAAGAAACTGAGCTGACCTATTTATAGTGGGGTTATGTGTACACAATTGCGAAGTCACTTGCCTACGGCCGAGACGAATCGGAGCGTTATTGCTGCTGGTCCTAATTGCTGCAAAAAGTGGATAAAAATATCGAACAAAGAAACTTTTTGTTTCTAAACATATTTCGTGTGCGGATGTTAGAAACAGCTTAGCCAGTTTTCAGTTATATCAAAGGGACAAACCTTCGAGGGGTACAAAGCCTACAAAGAATGTGGAGAGACCATTGACAGGCCTCATTCTGGACGACCTTCGACCTTTTCAGCTGATGAAAAATTGAAAAACATAGTGCTTGGAAATTGTCAGGCAAGTGTTAGAGGAATGGCAAGAGAGCTCTAATGATTTTCGTGAATATTTTGGGTATGAAATGCATTCTTGGTCGACTCGTCTCGATAAAGCTTTTTTCAAACAGACTACGGTTGTGACCGAATTGAAAGCCGAAAACGCAATGAATACTATCAATCAACCACCTCATTCACCAGATTTGACTCCGTGTGATTTTTTTCTTCCCTAAACTGAAATTGCCGCTCCCGTTTACAGTCGATCAAGAAACAAAATAAGGGCTGATTATCTTCCGCCGCGACTGTACTTCAGAGCGTGCCGCTCCGACTGCGGCTGGTCAGTTGTCTCTGAGCATCTGGTGAATCAGAACAAATATTTTCGCGCGAGCAGACCCCGAGACAAAGAGGCAATCTTCCGAGTGGCACACACCGGCAAAGGGATGAATGAGCAAATCCAAAGTGACAACGATGCTCATTGCCTTTTTTGACATCAAAAGCATCATCCACCATGAATTTGTTCCTCCTGGACAAACCGTTAACGCCAAGTTTTACAGCTACCTAACCAAGGCCGGCATTCTAACGCTTTACAGCCGCCCTACAGTCTAGACGTGGCCCCCGGACTTTTTTTGTTTCCTTGCCTGAAAAGGTCGATGAAAGGCAAGCATTTTAAGACGACAGAGCACCACGGCTCTCAAGGCTATCCCGCAGAATGCCTCCCGTGACGCCTTCAATGCTTTTACAAGTGAATAGCGCTGGCAGCGCTGCTCGACGCCTATTTCGAAAGTTTTTAAAGAATGGTAACGATTGGTTCAATAAATTTTTTTATATTGACTCAGTCCTATTACTTTCCGGACAAACCCTTTATATTATAAGGCGCCAAAATAAATATTTTTGTATATGCGTATGCGTTTTTATGTTTGCTTATATATTGATGAATAATTAAATATTTTGTCTTTTGTTTACAATTTCCGTGTATTTTTTTGTCACTATATGTATCGGGTTTTAGCTACGAGTATTTTAACAAAAGCATTGGAGAAACTCAAAAAAGTAAATTTTTATACGAACAAAGTATGAACGATATTTCGACAATGTTGCAACACATCAACCACTCTAATCATAAATTCACGCTATTGAGTTTAAAATAACACACAAATTCGAAAGGAATTTGTGTCAAATCAACATAACGCAAGCCGATAAATATTTATCGATAGTTGCAATAGCAATGCGATAAATGATAAGGCAAACAAAACAGAAAAAATTAGCCAACAAAGCTATTGGAATCAAAACGCAAGAAGTTTACTCAAGTACTTATTTAATATTTACGCAATGTGTGTATTTGTTTTTTTTTTATTGCCTGATGATGATGGGCGTTAAGTTGGCAATTGAAATACCAAACACGAGCGAGTGCATTGCCAAAGCAGCAACAGCGAGCAAATAGGTGCGTAAGTGTGCGCAAATATTGTGTTGATTTTGTGTTTATTTATTAAACTATTACTTTTGTTTGCTATTTGAAGGCAAGCGTGCATGATTTATTATTTTACCGTTAGTTTTTCGTTTTCGTTGCGTTTTTTTCAATTTTCAAGTTGCTTGCATTTGCAATGAGATGAAGGCAAAGCGGCGCATTGTGTAATCGCACAATAAACTAACTAACTAACCCACTGCTACCTAATGTAACAATAACAACAACAACATATGTCTGAAAGACAACAAAGTGTAAAAAAACGAAAAGAAAAAGACACGGGCGAAAAATGCAAGCGAAAAAGTCAAATAAAGTGAAAAATTGTGGGTAAGAGCCAAAAGTGGCAATGCCGACATAACTGCAGCAACGGCAACAATAGCAACAGCAACTACTTAAGTAGCAACTGTAACAGCGGCAACAACAAAAGCAGCAAATGCGCTACAATGCAATTGGTTTGTTGCAACAATAACAAAAGCAGATAACGGCAACCGTAAATTTTACACACTTGCTTGTTGCAGAAATAGTATCTAAGTGTGTTGTTGTTTTTGTTGTTGATTACTTTTTGCTTAGCCAAAAATCACTCGTGCATTCATTCACATTTTATGGTAACAGCGGTGGAATTGCAAAAGCAATAGCAACAACACATGAGCACATATTCGAACGAAAACGCGAATGCAACAAAGTTGCCAGCATGAACAAGTAAGGTGGTGAAGGTATCGAGTGGGGCCGATTATAATAAAATATACATACATATGTTGATTGTATTTGGCAAAACTTCTCAAAAAATAGTTCAGTGGATTCAATGTTCTAATTATTCTTTGAAATTCAACATAATTGGGCTACTAAGCGTATTATTCACAACACCATCACCCATCTTGAGACCCAGCATACATTATTGGATAATATTCGACCGAATAGACCACGTCCAGCAAGCAGTGAAGAAAATATAGCAACTCTAGCTGGGAGCGTACACGAAGACGTCGAGGTCTGAAATTAAAAGCGTATAAAATACATCTTGTGGAAGAACTGAAGCCGCTCGACATTCTCAAGCGACATGACTTCGCTCCATGGGTTCTTTAAAAGTTCCAAGAAAAAAATTTTGTTCAGCGATAAATTGGAATGGGCTTAATTTCTATCTTAATGGATATGTAAACAAGTATTGATGCGGATTTTGGGACAAGGAGCAAACTAAAGAGATGCGATTTCATTCAGAAAATAACAACGGTCTCTTCCATATTTCTGCAAAAATGATGTCGGTGAGAACGTAACCGTCAATGGCGCCGTTATCGCGCCATGATAACCAACTATTTGATGCCTGAAATTGAAGTTCGTAATCTCGGCGACATTTGGTTTCAACAAGACGGCACCACTTGCCATACATCCCATCAATCAATGATGCATTTATTGAGCGAACACTTCGTTGAGCAAATAATCGGACCGGTCGATTGGCCACCAAGATCATGTGATAATATAATATAACGTTAGACTTTTTTCTGTGGGGATATGTAAAATCTAAAGTCTATGCGGACAATTCCGCGTGTTATTTTCAAGTTAGCAGTCGACATTTTCGAACGAGTCATCGAAAATTGTAACTCAACGGATGGACCATCATAGCCGCGGCGAATATTTGAAAAAGATAATCTTCAAAAAATAAATACTAAAGAATGACTTTTCGAATGATAATAAACATTCCCCATTAAATTTTAAATTTCTATATTTCTTCTTTAATAAAGTAGGAAACCTCGAAATGGATCACTAATGTCTTAAGATATTTATAACTTTTTCAGAAAAACATTTAACAAAGTTTACAATGTCGTTGTCAAAATATTTCCTTCCACAAAATACATTCTTCCAATAAAAAGAGTACTTCTCCTCTTTGTTTTTTTTTTAAGAATTCTGTCATATGATAAGGAAGTAAGTTCAAAGACTGGTTTAAATTAAAAAAAGTTCCTTAGCCAATAACATAAAATTATTCTGTTCATAAAAAAACTCCGGCAACAAGACCACTTTATTTAAAACAATATTTTAGCGCTATGCAACACTGAAAATTTTCAACAGGAGCTAAAGTTGGCCTAACAAAGCATTGCTGCCATAAATTTAACGAATATATTTATATATGGGTTATCGTATTTGGCTCGATACTATTACAGTGTGTGTCAAAAGTTAGTGCATTTGTCTAAAGAATATAATTAAATATTGCTGGAAGACAAGGCAATACCACACACAAGTTAAATAAAGGAATTTGACACAATGGGAGTCCCTATGCTCAGTGACGAATTTTGTGAAGTTCATCATTGGTGGTTCCACAAACTATCATTATTTTAGCGAAATGATTGAAAACAAGAAAAAACATACGATTGCAAAAATATATTTCGAAGCTAAAAGATAATTTGTTCGGAGATTGCAGCAAGAATAATATATGCCAAATTTCGTGAAGACAAGTTAGTCAGATAAAAAAGTTTTCGATTCAAGTACTAGAGTTCGATCGTGCAGTTTTATTGCAGTTATATATGATATGGGCCATTCAGACAAATGAGAAATTTTTGGTGAGAGAAGAACGTCAATATCTCAAAAACCGAGCACTAGTTCGCGTATATAGTATACAAGTACAAACGGAGAGGCGGACATGGCTGAATGAACTTAGCTCGTCACGCTGATCATTACTGTAGTTATAAACCTTCAGGGTCTCCGATTAACATTACAAACTTCGTGTCTAAGCTAATATACCCTGTTGAGGATATAAATATCATTATGTGAGATTTTGGCATTGCTCTTGATAAGCTTGCAAAAATAATATTGAATAGTTACCTCGTGATAATCGAAAGAAAGCCCCTATCAGTCCTAAGTAAAATATATAGATATATCCAAATAATATTTGGTCAAAATATTGAATAACTTGAACTTTTATTTAAAAGCAGCGTTCCATATAAAATCGATTAATTTCTTTAAAAATGTCGATATATGCATAATTGATTAATTTTGTTAAAAATATCGATAATATCGTATTTATTATTTATTTACAGATCTCTACTTGCATTCCTTAAATAACCATTCATGTGAAACACGCTGTATATTTTTATGGGGTTATTCAAGTATTTGCGAGCAAATAAGCGAAGCAGTTAATTTGGTCTTGGCCACATTGGCGTACATTGGCTCAATACGAATCACAACTTACAGCTAAGTTAAATATTTGCTAAGCTGTTTGCTCGCAACAAAATTTCTTCACGGTTGCACCGAATTTATATTTCAACTTCGAAGTGAATGAATAGTGGATTGGATTTGTTGCAAGTCCGGCACAAGGTTGCCACTTACAAAAGTAACTGGCGGCCTCTGTTAATTCAATGTACTTGGCTCAATCGGCAGAAAGGGTAATTTTAAGAACCCATTTATTTTATAAATGTCATTTGAAGGAAACTAATATATTAAATATATTAAAATTTATCAATAAATATTTCATTATTAGTATATTATTAAATTTATCACAGTTCTAGTGTGATTCTTCACAAGTAAAAATATTTTTTATTTGATCGCATTTAAAAAGCTATTATATTATTTTAAGTAGATATATTTCATTAATTCGGCGCCGCTGTTTCTTTCAAATACTTTTTTCTATTTTTATGTATTTCATTGCCTTTTTTGTCTCGCTTTGTTCAACTCGTTACTCTTTTGCTGCGCTTGCTTTCCTGTCATCAATTGTGCATCAAGGTAGACGCCCACAAAAGTAAGTAGCGCACAAAACTGTTATGAGCCGCGGAGCGCGACCTACACTGGAACGCTTAGATGTTGCAATTGTTTTTGAGCTACTGCAATAATTGGTACAACGGCAGTACGAAAAATAGAATTACAGCGTCTCAGACTGAAACTAAACCTATAAGCCGCTTTGTAGGAACTTGTATTTTCAATATAGCAAATTAATGAAAAAACAGTACTTTATCGCAAATATTTACGAATCTTATGGGATATTCAAACATTAGACACATTGCATCATTATTCTAGGCAATCCACGATATATCACCTATCATGTTGTCATAGACGTATTTCGAAGCATCCTTATGTTATTTTATTAAACATGTCTCTCGACCAATCGACAGGAACTTGTTTTTGTGCGATTGACAAATTGTATGGAATCCAATGTGAAATAATTTTTTTTACAATCAAATGTTTAAATAAAATTGAATGTATGCTGGTCCCACCAATTCCTATAGTTGTCTCAAACTCCTGATTGATCACATGACGATCTTATAATATTAGTTTGCTCATGACATTATTTAGTTTCCGGAACAACAACTGATTTTGGACAACCTTTGCGAAACTCGCCTTTAAGTGATCTACGACCTCGATTTGATTCACCATACTATCAATTAACACTAGTTCTTGATCGAGCTTCATCGCAAATATTTAATTAAGTCCATCGATGCACTGTTGCAAAAATAATCACCTGAAAATGTTCGCGAATTAAATTCCATTTTTGGCCAAGATGAACGTTTCAAGTACTCGTAAATGTAAGCAACACAAATAGCGCTCGTATGTCAAAGCGTTCTTAATATGTATAGCATCGAAAATCTCAGGACCTCAGATAAAGTTGTGATTTGCCAGATCGCAACAGACACCAGGTTAAATCATTACGTCGCTAAGGGTATATAAACGATAAACGTTTTCCCAATAGCGTTCGCAGATTCGCCTCTAAATATTGTATATTTCGAATAACTTTGCATAAACAAGTAAGGAAGATCTTAGTTCGGCTACAACCAAATATTTTTTGCTCTTGCAACTTTGAGGAATCAAGGCCAGTACTACATATTGTCAACATTTCATAAACTACCTCGCATACAAACACCAATCAAATGGGGTAAAGTCAACCGGATGCTCGAAAATCCTGATATTAGTTATATGGGTGCTAGGTAAAGTTTCCTCAGAATTTTATCTATTTTGGTGGTATAAAGCCACCCAGAAGTTCGAAATTCTTTACAATTGGTATGGAGGGGTTCAAGGAGGTATTGACCGACTTAACCCATTTTTGATTTGATTATGACGAAAAGATTCTCTCTGAATTTCAATTGTATATCCCATACATACTGGGGTCTACATATTCGGTACCTAGGGGCTTGAAGAGTTTTTGTTGGATTTGTGATAGTTTTTGGTGATATGATGGCATACTCTGTAGGCATTATTCGTGGCGTTTGTGGACGAGACAGTGATCTTATCACACCCATCAACGAATTCCTAAATTTTTTTTGGCAAGGAACGCGAATACGAAGTTCAATCTCATCTTCATCAAGATATCTCAATTTTTAATCAACTTATAGCTTGCACGGACGAACGGACAGACAGACAGACATCCGGATTTCAACTTGTCTTGTCATTATTATTATTTATATATACTTGTATGTATTCGTATATAACTCTATATCTGCCTCGCTTAATTTTAGGTGACACGTGCAAACGTTAGGTCTGTGGCAGCATGTTGTAAGAGTATAAAAAGATAAAATATTATAATATATAGCAAAAATATCAAACGTTTTTTTATTTATTGCCAAAATTTCGAAGTTCGGGCCTCTAGACTAGAATACACCCTTAAAAAAGGAGCGTTAGGCACCGAATTAAGAAGACGATGCTGTTAGGCCCCCAGTAGTGGAGAAACGTGAAAAGTCGTGGGATCAGCAAGTGGCTTGATACTAGAAAGTAATTTCTACGTGTTCCATAAAATCATCAATTCAATGCAAAAATAATGGACTTCATTTTACTAGACCTAACAGCTACTAGAAATTAATATTTTCTCAAAAGCTATCTAGACTCTCTGCAAAATATGCTTTAATTTATTAAGTAAGCCGTGAAATTATTTTTCACCAAAACTCTTAGTTGGTAATTTTATCAACAAGAATCATCATACTTTCATTTTCAAAAACTACCGCCATTCAATGCAACAAAATCTCGCGTCTTTTGCCGCTTCTCGATTATATCACTTTTCATTTCGCGGCACTTCTCCGCTTTGATTGCGCGTTTTAGTTGATTACAGTTGCATTGTTGTAATCGTTTTATGCAAGAAAAATTTAAAAAACAAAAACAAATCACAGCCAACATAATAATATTGAAATTGTTTTTGTTGTTGTAATTGCATTCAGCAGCGCCATTGTAAGCCGCTTTGATGCCACTGCTTGTAGCGATTTGTACACTTTTCAATTTTGTTGCCGTTGCTGTAAGTAGTTATGTATCATATATATGTATGTAAGTATGTACATTTATTTGAGGTTGAATAAACAATTGCTTTTCGCGGCGAAAAATTGTTTACAACAAAACATACACAAATAGACGCTGATCAAAAACACAAAGTGCAGCAAATACGGCCATGTAACGGCGTCTGCCGCACAGCGCCTACAACAACAAATCACAAATAACAATGCAATCAAGTTGTTGCAGTGTGCAACAAAGCTGAGTTGGAAAAGCAATAAGCGACAACAACACAAACAACAAAACATAGCAGCGATGCATTGCCACACACTCACACACATGTTTCATGCCCTGGCTGTAAGTGTGTGTTTTCAGTGCACTTACAACTCCGTCGAACACGATTACGTCACAACAACAACTACAGCGCACTGCAGCGATTACAATTTTTATGAATGAACGAAATTTTCGTCTCCTTTAGCTTTTAGCGCGGTAAGCACTTATGGGGGGAGCCAATTTTTCACTACAAACTCATATACATACATATGTACTTGTATACTATGTGCTTGGGTATAACTGTATATTAAAATTTTATGCTTAATTTCACTGCAATGTGGTTTTATGTTGCAGGAAGATTATGATAACCGAAAACTAAAATGACTTTATTTACTTTAAGTTGACCACAAAAGCTTTTAAACTCATTTAATTTCCCTAATATTCCCACCTAATGAATTTGAAGGTGAGTTATACTATCTCTTTGACCCGGACTCGAACGCGTATATATTTTATTATATTTTTCCCCAGATTGGTACAACCTTGACTTTACGGTTATACAAAATTATATCGTTTGGCAGTCCACTGCGTTCACCGTCTTCAGTGCTCATTTCACCACGTTTAAACTTACCATACCAATCCTTTTTGATTGATATTTCTGGCCAGTGTCCAGAAATTCTTCATCAAGCCAAGCCTTTACTTCAATTGTATTTTCTCCTTCAAAATCATGTGGATTCAGTCTCAGTGTAAAATCTTCGAAAAATAATTTTTTTTTTATTGCATTATCGAATAGTATGTATACACTCATATTCTCATTTTGAAATCGACATTTTAATTATTAAGGTCGCTACAGTATTTCTTGTAGAAAGGCAACAGAGTGGAGAACATAGCGACTCTAATCTTAAACGCGTTTTTCTTAAAATGGTGTTTTTCAAAACTTTTGCACTCTCAAAAGAAGAGTTTTGGAGATATCTGGTTCCAATTTGGACAGAACATTTTTAAAGGCACTGTCTATGGTGCTATGGAAGCTTTTTTCTTTGTTTTGAAATCTTCCTAATTTTTTTTACGAAAAACTGTCGATTCTTTTTATTCGATACATACAAGTATTTTACCCAAAACCTACTGTCGAAATTACCTAAAAGAAAATGAAATGGAAACTCCTTATCGTTGATTGTGGCCAGATATCGGTGGCTAATGAGCAGTATTTTGAGGTGAAGAGGACGTGTGCGAAATTTCAGATATACTAAGTCAGTCAAGGCAAAATTTAGTCAGCTCGACACGATTTTTTATACATAAATATACTTTATAGAGTCTCCAACACTTCCATCGGGGGTAGCTGTAAGTGGTTAAAGCTGTAATTTTCCTTAAATTTTCAATAAATATCATATTATATTTTTTCTTCCATACAAAGTGTTATCCATGCTATCCAGACAACAAAACTCTTTTTAAAAAGTCAATTGGTGAATTTAGCTATTTGAACATTATACTTGTATCTTGAGATTTAATATTATGAAATTTTCAAGGAAAGCCTCCCAACTCTCGTCACTGTACATTATTTGAACTCCGCGATAATAAGAGTATCGGTTAAGAAAATCCTTAAAATATAATTGCATACATGCATTAGGGCACAGCTTATGCGACCTTTTAGATATTTTTTTAATTTTGTCGTCCACATTTGTATGACACAGGAGAAAACTGTGGATTCATAGAACTCAATCTGCTTTTATAATTCTGAAACACTTTTGGATTTGCTTTTAAATAAATGTACACTACCGAATTGCTTCTAAATCAAAATTATTGTATTATCAGAAATCTTATTATTTCGATCAAACAAATACATACATATGTATATCTAATAAGGTTAGAAGTGCCAGATTTTAAGGCGATATGTCCACATGTTTCGGAGAATCTTTATCGTATATAACATTTCACTATTTTAATAGCAATAAACAACATATAAAGAAATATCGAAGAAATGCGGCGAACACAGTGTTGAGCGAAAATCAAAAGGTTATTTGTTATTATTTATATTATAAATAAACCTAAAATTTTCCACTAAAAAAGATTTGTACTTAGACGTAGCACTCAAAACATGATTAGCACTAATAAAATAAAAGAACTAATAAAGCAATTAATTATAAGTAAATAACTTCTTATAATAATCCTAAGTATTCTTAGTCTTTTCTACAAGTCAACCTGAGTGAATCTTCAATACAAGCAACAAATAAAAATGTGAAAAAATGTTAATCTCCTCAACTTGTTAAGCTGACGTCGCATATTAAGCTTGGGAATTCATGAAAAATAACAAATTAATTTTCAACGCTGCTGATGATACACTCGATTAACCTTGAAACGCTACAGCCTTACACGACCGGCTGTTGTAATATGCGCGTACATATTTATTTTTATTAAATATATGTAAATATTTTTATGGATACATCAGCTAAGCGTGTAAAATGCGAAAGGGAAGGGCGAAATAGAAGCTGCCCAATAAAAGATTAAAAACAAATTATAATTAAATGGATCCATTAATTAAACTTATGTATGTGAACATCGCCAAAATTCAACGAATTTTTCTGAAAGGCTATTTTTTGGTGTTTTTGTAATTAGTTTTGGTATTGGAGTTATTGGTTTTTATTATTAGAAATATATTGTATAAATAACAGTTATTTATTATTTATATTTCATTTGTGAACGCTCACGTCCAATTAATTTCAGCGGCTTTTGACCAAATTAACATAACAGTAAAATTACATATTATTATGGATATATTGGTATTAATACAAAAAAAAAATGCTACTCGTATAATTTTTGATAGTTCGGTATGATCGCTTTTAACTGCTGTGGTATTTTGGTTGTATTCCGAATAATTATATTTTCAAAACAACAAAGCAAATTCATTAAAGATGTCATAGTTTTTGAAAACAAAAAATAAGTATTTTTTTTGAGTTTTACATAAGAGATCTCCGACGATATTAAGTGATGGCCCTACAGCTGATTTTGGCCTTCTTGAAACTTGATGAAATTGAAAAAAAAATTTCGTTGCACTAAAGCATAAGTATTTTTCATACAATTACTTACGATCAAAATAAATTATCGAAAATTGACAAAATGACAATTTAAAAAAATTTACTTTTACCACAAACTTTAGTCGATTTTGGTCGACCAAAGTTCGATTTTTGTTCTGATCCAAAAATCTATAGAATTATATACAGAAAAGGTGAAAATAAATTTCATGGCGAGCGTATCATTTGTCTTTAAGTTATCACTTTATATAGAACACACACTTTTTCCAAATATGAACGATTAAATAATGGCAAATCGTTTTTCTTAGCCAAATGAGCATTTAGAAAAACACCAAATGCAGAATATATTATATATGTATGTTCAAAATCAAAAACTTATAATTTGCTGCAAGCAAACATATGTACAAATATGTATATATTCAATAAAAAGTAAGAAGAAACACTTCAAAGGGCCCATTAACGCCAATTATATTGATGAGTTCAATGAACAATCAATAAAAGCTTAAAAACACGAAATTTGTTAACAATATTGCTTTTGTGCAAGCAAACACAAACGTACACACGTGTGCATACCGTACTACAACAACAATAATGTAATTTTACATTACAGAAACTGCTCTCCCTTTTGTCGTTGCATTATTTTGTAATTACTCATACGCACTGGCATGCTGAAGACTTAAGCAACAAACTCGTACACAAAGTTTCTCACATTCTTCTGCGACATTTTAAGCCGATTAATTGCGTACAAGCAAACGCTGATTGACTGCCTGTCTGATTCGCCTCATTCACTGACTGACAGACTGGCTGCCTTTATTTGTTCACTTGATGGCCGATGCTCGATGCTTCTGCGCGCTGGCAATTGGCAAATGTAAATACAATTACTCAGCCAATGCTAGCGGTGCGCGGGAGGAGTGCCAGTGGGTAAGTCAATAAAGAAAAGGTGAAACAAATAAAAGCAAATATAATGAAAACAATGTAAACGAGACATCAATCCATCAACTGCATGTTGCTGTGCCATCGAAACACCGTCAGTTATGTACCTATAAATGGTTCTTTCAATCAAAAATTCTGTCAAATTGAAATTAAGAAACTTTTAAGCAACAAATTGCTCGCTGCATGATTTCATCAAAAAACACGTACATATGTATATAATATGGAGAAGGAAGGCGTAATTCAATAAAATTTGTGTGAAATTTGTTTCATTGAAACACCTGAAAATCACTAGAGTCACTGATGACTGAGTACTTTTATTTGCATTAACAACCTGTGTCGAAATACTTAAAACAATATAGATTTATGTACATGCAAATGTGCTTAAGTGTTTTGAACTACGTCATTGGCTTTTAATTAAATGCTTGTTGAGGAAAAGGTCAATGCTAACATTACTTACTGAGTGTCTAGATTGCAATTTATATTTTGAAAGTATTTTTCTCTGTTAGTAAAGCTCTAGAATGAATATATTTATTTTTTACCTCTAGACTCTAGATGTCATAGTGAAGAAATAGACTCTTTATGCATATGGCAGAGAGAAACTTATATTTCTATAATTTCATGCAGAAAAGTAAAACAGTTAAACTAAGTAAAATTGCGTTAATTTAAGTTAAGTTAAGATGTGTTAAGTAAAGTTAAGTATAAGTTCAGTCAAATTTAAGTTAAGCTTAAGTTTAGTTTTAAGTTTAAGTTAAATTTAAGTTTAAGTTTAAATTATGTTGCGTTAAGTTAAGTTAAGTATAAGTTAAGTCAAATTTAAGTTAAGATAAGCTTAAGTTTAATTTTAAGTTTAATATTAAGTTTAAGTTAAATTTAAGTTTTAGTTTAAATTATGTTGCGTTAAGTTAAGTTAAGTATAAGTTAAGTCAAATTTAAGTTAAGATAAGCTTAAGTTTAATTTTAAGTTTAATATTAAGTTTAAGTTTAATTTTAAGTTTAAGTTTAAATTATGTTGCGTTAAGTTAAGTTAAGTTAAGTTTAAGTTAAGTTATATTATGTGAAATGAATTGATTTCAGTTAACTATTAACACAACTATGCAGGAACACTTTTGAATACATATTAACTCGTGGTGCATGCCTTCACAGCATTTGTAGCTGCATTTTACTAATAACTAATAAATATTTACGTCGTTTTAATTCTATGCAATTCATATAAATAAAAGACTTACGCAACGAACTTAAAACTTACATTTTTGTCATAAAAAGTCCTACACACCTGACAAGCAGAATTGCTATAAAATAATATTCAACAGTCGTC
Source organism: Bactrocera dorsalis (assembly GCF_023373825.1). Taxonomy (NCBI): domain Eukaryota; kingdom Metazoa; phylum Arthropoda; class Insecta; order Diptera; family Tephritidae; genus Bactrocera; species Bactrocera dorsalis. Next base: position 60,783,818 of record NC_064305.1, read on the forward strand.
TTGAAGTGATGTCACACTACTAGAATATCAACAGGAACCTGTAATTAAAAAAAATGGAAATATAAAGTATTTTTATTAACAAAAAAGGAGCTAAAGTATAGTAAATATATACATACATATATCCATGTACCTTCTATAAACTTATATATTCTAATTTTTTGAATAATAATAAAACCACAGGAAATAGAGCGCACTTGGTTGTACAACTTGAATTGTTGGTATTATTATACAGTCGCTTCGTTCAGCGTGTAACCAATAGTCCAGTAGATAATTGGATCACAACCAAGTCTTCTTAATGTAGCTGAAATCTCAACCTTTGCTTGTCGCTTAAAAACACTTCTCGTACAAAAACGGCGAAAAAGAAGAAAAGACAATACAGTTACTTGAGGGAAAATACAATAGCACACCCGAGAGTACAGAGAACGTGCTTTTACCAACATTCACTAGTAATGTAAACACAATTCTATCAATAACGAGAAGAAATGTGGCCTACAACTAGGCGAAATCTACCAACGATGTTAATAGTAAAGTCGCAAACCATGTTGCTGATAAAACTAGCATCTTTAATAAATTCGGAATGCCCTGAACAGGGTATATTAAGTTTGCCATGATGTTTAAAATACCCTAAATCAAAGGTCAAAGATATATATTCATATAATGTAAACTATACATAAATGATCAGCGTGATGAGCTAAGCCGTTTACCTGTTTGTTTATATACGAACTGGTCCCTAAATTTTTGAGATATCGATCTGAAATTTTGCAACCGTACTTTCTTCATCAAGAAGCTGCTCATTTGTCAGAACGGCTAATATCGCACTACTATAGCTGCCATACAAACTGAACGAATGGAATCAAGTCTTTGTATGGGAAACTTTTTCAGTTGACGAAATATCTTCACGAAATTTCTGATGGGTTATTGCTTAAGGTAGTAGTCTGGTAACTTAAACTTTTTTTGGTTAAATTGAAATTACATTGTCTTGAGAATGTACTGCGAAAATTTCAGACAGAAATTCGAAACATTTCGAAGTTAAAACGATTTAGATCGCCTCGGAGTCCTCTCTCTCGGAGTTGTTGAACTTTAAACACGTTTTTCTCAAAACATTGTTTCTCTGGTCGGCCCGGGTCCTAACTTTTTTTCTACTGAACCGATTGCTTTCAAACAGGCTGTTCTACACATTTATAGTTCTCGTCGGAACTAACGAGAATTTTTTTCACCTCTAACTTTTTATTTTACAACCCTTTCTTTGCTAATATAAAAGGACAATTTTTTACAAAGTCCGCCTGTTTGTTATTTACCCTTGAAATTTAACTTCAGTAGTTCCGACCAGAATGACATGACATGCCTATAGATTAAGAATAAACAAGAATATTTGATTTCAGATAACATCAAGAGCCAAAATCACCCGGCCCACTCACGTGCATTTTTTTGAGGTTCCAACTTCGAGTGACAATAATAATAGTAATAAAGTATTAAATTTTTTCAAATACATTTTTTTTATATTTTCAATATGTAAATAAAAACACTCTAAATATTCAAGATAATTCATTTTTATTTTCCAATAAAAAACCACACTCCAAAGAAGTCATGAAAATAGGCATAAGTTACCGGACTACTTACTACCTTAAGGCAATGGTGCGAACTCCAAAGAAATTTTTCAAATGGAGCTGCCATACACACTGATCAAAGTTATTGTTAGGAATCTTTTTATTTGTGAAGGGTGCTCTAGGTTCAGTGCAAACGAAGTTAACGTTTTTTTCTTGTCTCTCTACTACTATTAACAATAGAACCATTGAGGCTAATTAAATTCTCTGTATTAAAAATGTCATAATTGAGATATGATTCTCTTACAGAGACCTTTCTATAAAAAGCTATACATTTTTAAATAAAATATTAAAATATGAAATTTAAATCGTAAAACTTAGATACAGACAAAGTTTACTAAAGCATTTTGAAACTGAGATTTTTCCAACAATTGCACTTTACTGTGTTTAAGTAGCTATTTCTATATTACCAAATAATGAAATTTGAACCAGACATTATATATTAGAACACAATTGGAAATAAAGGAAAAATTTAAGTTTCTGTTAGAGTTCTATTGCACTTAAAATAGTATAAATAAATAACAATTAAATAATATCGGTAACACCTCAATATGGATATTTAAGTAACATATTCTGGCGTTGCTGTTGTAGCGGCCGAAAACACTGTTCAAATAATTCCGAGATTTCTTGCAGCCTTTGATGCGTTTTAAAATTAACAATGATGATTTCATTGGAATTTTTTGTTCTTATCGAAATTTATTTAACAAAATTTTAACTTTTTAATGTTGTGCATCATTATTTACAGAATTTAGCTTCAAAAATCAACAAATCTTTATTTAATAACCGCAAACAAATTTCAATTCAACCGCCTCCTAATGTGATGTGAACACCTTCAAGTGAATTTATTTGAAATCACAGCACGTTTTTTTCTTATTTATATAATATAAAAATAAATACCTTTAAGTATACTCAGAATATTCCATAAGGCGAATGAGGCAATCCACTTAAAAAGGCAACAACAAGTGACTGTGAAACTGAAATTGTTGAAATGATTACGTGCATCCAAATGAAATTGCATTTTCTAGCGTATCAATGAGCTCAGCTTTCCAAAAAGTAATAAAACTAACACGTATACATATTTACCCGACGCTTAGACTCACATTAACCGCATGCACATTCAAAAAAACAACAAAAGCAGCAGAAATTACAACAATGTTAAAAGCTCAAATATTTTGTAAACAACAATAATTCATTATTATTTACTATTTATGCATTTTTTCTAGGGTCTGTCACATTAGCTTACATAGCACAGTAGCGGTTGCGTCAAATGACTTTGGCAGAATGTGCGACGCCTGCAAATGCTATCTTATTACCCCCCTTCTATCCCCACTTAAGGTATTTGAGGTTGGATGCGATTTTAATGCAGCGATTGGCAGTCAGCGCACGGCTTCAAAATCAATTCAAGAGCGCATACGATGATCTGTGGAGATCGGCTGTCAAACAGTTACACTCGTGTCATACACGAGTATGTAATGGCAATGATAAATTGTTTTCCTCTCTGAATCGTACTTTTATTTTGTTTGCTGCCACTTATTCGTTGCTGAGCATACCTTTAGAGGCGGGGAGTGAACGCTGGTTGGCCTTGGCGCATCTTTAACTTTTATTTCGATTTCAATTGTGTATTCTAGAAGCGATCGTTTTATCGCGTACGTACATATGTATGGTGTAATAGTTGAACTCTGAGCCATTATTACTTAGCTATTTGATTGCCTAATGCAGCTGCGTTTTAATTATAGGAACAACAACAGCGCCCGCAGTCTCTCAAATCATATAGTTGGCAATCACAGTGATGACCATAGAATGAAGCAATAAATGAATGAATGAATGAGTGAATGACTGTCGAGTGGTAGCCGGAATTTCACACTTCACAAATCGCATTCAAGCGGTAGATTAAACTTGAAAATTATGGTGAGAAATGCGGTCAAATGAAGTAGCACGTTTCGAATTTTTGTTATGTTTGTTTGTAAATGTGTGTCATCGTTCGCGCAGCAATTAACAGCAAAATGGTTTATTATCTATTCTTTTGTGATTTTTTGTTTATTTATCATGAAAACACTTATCTAAAAATTAAACCACTTATCACTCTACAAATTAGACCGACAAGCAAAATTATATGCATACAAATGTGAAATTTGGAATTACAAATATTTTAAAAAGAAATTATTATGATGCTGATTTTCCGCTTCTCCCAAAACAATAACAAAAATTTTGATTATCAGGCATTAAAAATAAATACAAAATCACTTAGCAGTCCTTTCCGCTTCTGAACCGGATTTTATGAAAATTTTTGTGGTTACAAATTAAATGAATTCTTGGAGTTGGTGAATATTTTGGGTGAGTAGTCATTACGGAAGAATGTCTTGTTATTACAAAACATATTTCTCTAATGAAATGATATTAATAACAATACCTTTTTATGAATATTAATTGCCTTTCTAAAATTGACAAACACAGATAATATTATTGGTCCTGAAGATTCTCGATAAGGCTAAGCTTTTTTTTTCTAAACTAAGGTGAGTTGTTATAGAAAAATATTATATCTACATATATATTAATGAAAAACATTATTTACACTGTGACAAAAAAGTAAAATGCAAAATATTTAATAATTCAATATCTATTTTGTCGCCTTCAAAGTAATCCCCACCAGGAGTAATGCACTTATGCTAACGATTTTTCCAGTTCGCGAAACACTTTTCATAAGAACTTTTTGCGATGGCATTCAGCCCCTTTTGATTGATTATTGATGTTATAATGCTCTCTATGAGAGTGGCATAGGAAATCGCACGATCTAGCATGACCAAAGAGACTGTTTTCGTCATATCCTCAACGATCTCTCGACCGTCTTAGAATGCTTTGTACCACTAGTAGATTTTGATTTGAACAAATTATTCGAAGAGGGACAAGGACGTGTTTTCGACCACATGTCCACTGGTTTTAGACTCGTACTAACGACCCGGAAGCAAACGATCAATCGACCGAATATTGTGGAAAAGTGAGTCGAAGCCAAAAAAAAACACCTCATAGCAGTCAAAAATCAAGGTTATGTTCACAGTTTTCTAACTATTAAAGAAACTCAAACGATCGCTCCGGGGTAACCGTTTTGAGTCAATTGAAGACATTAAACGTAAATCGCTAGGCGCAGTGAAGGCTATTCCGGAAATTGACTTTAACAACTGTTTTGAGGATTGGAAACCACAATGGCACAAGTTTATTGGGGTCAAGGGGGATTACTGTGACGGGGACGACATATATTATTAAGAATAAATTAAGAATAAAATAAGATACCGGTTTGTATTTGTAGTAAATTTTTCAATTAATCGAAAACGGTTCGAAGAAAAAGTCACCCACATAGATTTAAAGCCAATACAGAGTGTAAACGGTAGTAAAACATTAGAGTTTGATTTGAACCCTAGATAAATAAGGATTTCAAGCAGCCATTTGAATGAGTAAATTATCTAAAAAATCAGTTATGTGAACCAAATTGTTATACACTTTTCAGCAGTAATATTAAATTCGACTAAATTCGACTGGTAACTGACGAATGATAAGCGTGATATTTTGCTTCAAGGACTGATTGAAGCGAGATTGTCCGCATAGACTTTTGACTTTATATATCCCCACAGGAAAAAGTCTAATGGTATGATATCACACGATCTTTGTGGCCTATCGACGTGCACAAAACGTGAAATCGTCTTCTCACAGAAGTGTTCTCTTAACAATTCCATTGATTGCTACGATATGTGGCGCCGTATTGTTAAGACAAAATGTGCTGAAGATCACGAGCTTCAATATCAGGCATCAAATGGACGGTTATGATGGGGCGATAGCGATCGCCATTGACGGTTACTTTCTCACCGGCATCATTTTTGAAGAAATATGGACCAATTTATACTACTGCACAAAATGTCAGCTCTTGAATCTCTTACTCTTCGTCCCAAATGTGGCAATTTCACTTGTTCACATGCCCATTGAGAAAGAAATGGGTCTCATCACTAAACAAAATTTGCCTCGAAAACGTCGGATTTTCTTGGAACTTATCAAGAGCGCATAGAGCGAAGCGATGTCGTTTGGGAAGGCCGAGCGTGTTCAGTTCCTTCACAGGCTGTATTTGGTTCATTTTTAATTTAATATCTCGACGTAAAATGCCCCAACGAGCGAAACAATTTATTTACTGAACATGAATTTTCGCAATAAAATTGAACGAGTTGTAAACGTTGTTAAGGCGTAAGTCTTTCCATAATGAAAAGCCAAACAATACTGAAAAAATAACATGACAGCTTGATCCGACTCATGCGTGATCTGTCTAAAGAAGGTTATTGAAAATCTTCTTTTGAGTAAAAACCAGATTCTACTCTTTTATATAACTTCAATTTTCCGAGGAAGTCGCACAGAATTCCACAAGCCGTCCGTAATTGGTTTGCTCCCCAGCATTTAAGCGATAATCTCAACAAGATACACCTGTCAAAGTAGTTAACGCGCAGTTTTGATATTTTAATCAACTAACACGGGCATTTACAGCTACTCCGCTTGTATGCCACCACACTTTACGAAATGGCACGACAGCAGTGAAGTGAAGAAAAGCATTTCCGACACAATTCCATTCAACTGTCAGCGCGCATCTTCATTTACGATCACCAATTTGGCCATCATCTCGAATTCCAAATATTTAGTTGTTTATTTATGTGCCTGCTTATGTGTTGGTTAATGTTCTCGAGTGGTGTTTGTGCGCTCGTGAGTTAATTTTAGTTACTCCGTTTTAGAAAGTTACCAACAAACGAGTTTTTTTTTTTTTGCTTTTTGTCCCAACTAAGTGGGTAATCGGCAGTTATTCAGCGCTAGCCGCTTGTCGTGCATTCCTTCTTAACGCACACATTCGTATACTTTTTACACATTCATACACATACTATATATGCACACATTCATAAGAAGTAGGTATGCTATGTTTTCAGCATAAATTCTCTGCCACTTTATATGCTAATGAATGCTCATTTGATGAATTAAGCTGTGATTTTTACAAGCGCAAACTGTGCTAAATAATATCTTTCACAGCCTCAAGTGGCAGGCTGAAGCGTAGAGCAGCAGTGGCCGCGGAGTGTTGCGAATCGATGGAACATAATGCCAAAGAAATTGACGAAAAGATAAAGATATACATATGCTACTATAGTTGTATGTATGTATATGTATGTATGCAATTGTATGTGTGCTACACTGTAACAGATACTTATCTCTATAATAATATGCAAAGTTATGTACATTTGTGCACAAAAGTAACTGTGTGACACATTAAATTGAGTTACGTGCTCACGAATGTGGCGCGTGAAAGAGCCCGTCGCAGCTCATTTGTCCAATTTAAATACATGCATATGATGTATAAAGCAGATAAAAATGTTTAAAATAAAAAATATTAATAATCTCGCAAAGCTTTCAACAATTAAAATCGCGTTTCAAAGTCTCCGGTTTTATATATGTATGTGTATATGCAAATTTTAATGGTGGCAAAGCATTGACTTGAAATGATGGCATTTTTAATTGTTTCATCATTTCGTTTGCGTAAACATGGAATATTAATTGCAATAATGTGTAAAATTATGATTCGATTTAGGCATGTTTTTTTGAGTAGGGGGAAAGCATCAAAAGCCGCTAAACCAAACTTACTCCTAACTCCAGACTCTCCGACGGAACCACCTGATTAAGTATTACTTGGTGGGAGTGATAAGACATTTTCAATTCGACAATTCGGTCTAATATCGTGCTCGAATCTACACAGGTAACTAAAGCAGGGTTAGGTGGAAATCTAGGTCCCCGTGTCGTCTGTCGATCCACGAACAAATGTCCGGTATCAGTCCACTGACCTTTGAATAATGTTTGTCACCGCTGCTCTCTCTTCTCTTTTGGCTGCTATAGATGGTTCCGTTAAATTGTATACCCGCTCGTATTCGTCACCCTGGATGTCAATGAGTATCATGCTGACTATTACTTCAGCAGCGTCAGTTGATATTGTTTGGAAAGCACTGATAACACTTAATGCCGACAGGCTGTGCATGCCCAGTGCCTGGATCCATATTGGAGCCGCATATAATACAATCGAGCTCATTTCCTCTGCAAGTAAAAATCACCGGGTGAAACGCAAGCAGCCTTTATTTGCCAGCATTCTTCATAACGCGTTTAAGATTTTATTAGCTTTACCTGCAATTTATTCTAGGTGATCCTTAAATTTGAGGATTGAGTCTATTTTACTGCGAGATATACTTTACTTCATTTTTCTAGTACTCATGAGCAAGACTTCTATCTTTTGTTCTAAACTCATTGCGGAGAACCATTGGCGCAGACCGTTTTTACACTCAATGCATTTGCTCCAGAGGTCATCTAAGTGTTTAGCTACCGCTACCATAATAAGGTTGTCTGCCTATGCAATTAGTTTAACGGCTTTTGGTTGGTGTTTGCTTAGCACCCCATCATATATTGGCCATGTTCGATTTAGTCATGTCCATTTATCTGTCCGCCTGTATGTCTGTATATACGCGAACTAGTCTCAGTTTTTGAGATATTGATTTGAAATTTGGCACATGTCATTCTGTCTGTCTTTGTTGGAATCATAGGACCACTATAGGATATAACTGCCATACGAACTGATCGCTCAAAATGGAATCTCTGTGTAGACAACTTTTTTATTTGACAAGATTATTTTCCAAGGTAGAGCTCTAATCTGCGTAGAAATCATTCAGATCGGATAGCTATAGCGTGTAGCTTCCATACAATCTAAAGCATCGAAATCAAGTGGTTGTATGGAAAAGATTTTTGTTTGACGAGATATTTTCAAAAAATTTGGGATAGACTATTATTCAAAGCAACACTAAAATATCTGAAGAAATCTTCTAGATCGCACTACTATAGCATTCAGATGTCATACAAACTTAATCAACTTAATCAAAAGGTTTATATGAAAAACTTTTTTATTTGACAATATATCTACACAAAACTTGACAGGGATTATTGTTTAAATAACGGTAAAATATCTTAAGAAACTGTTCAGATGGATTACTATAACATATAGTCAGTTCTATTAAAATAAAGCTCTTGTATGGACAAATTTTTAATTTGACAAGACATGTTAATGAAATTATGGAAGAGTTATTAGGTAAGACAACTCTGCAATGTCTGAAGAAATTACCTACATATATAGCATTACTATATCATGTGCCGATCAAACTCAAGTTCCTGAAAAGAACTTAATTAACTAGTTAAGGATATTATAGCTTCGGTGTAACCGTTTTTTCGTGCTTTAGATTATTTTAATTAAATTTCGGTTTCACATAATTCTTTTCACCACCAAACACAAAATACAATAAAAAATAATATTTTCAAGGTTTTTATATAAAAGAACCGAGATTCACAATTTCATCGTCTGTATCTCAAATTCAAAAATATCTATGCTATTTCTGCCATAAGAATTTTGTTTGCAAATATGTATTCTCATTCGATTTATGCCAAAAAGTCCTTAATTCTCCCAGCGCACTTGTAGTACAAGCATTTTTTTAAGCTTCGGTTGCAATATAACTAATCGAAGCTATTATAAAGAGATAATAATTATTGGATTAACTATAAACACTCGCTAATCCCTCTACAGACGCGTTTAATGCTAACTAACTTTACTAGCATTTCGCATCAAAAGGGATAAATTATAAAATATATAAACGTTTATGTTCAGTCGCAGACATTTAACATTAATTCAACAACAACGAAGTCGTTTCAAAGCAACAGCCGCAGCAGTAAAAGCACAACAGCGTCGCAAACGCTCATTCATACAAAAGACTTAAGACACGAACCTGTTTGCCCAACAGGTTCACAGCTGGACTGGGTTTGGCATTTATGTAGATAAACGTACGCAGGCGTTCGCACGCGTTACTATTTAAGTTTTTATTAAGCCAACGCGAAAGCATATGTGTGATTGTGTGTGTGTGTGTGGCTGCGTGTGTCGCTGCGCATTCAAACATAATTTTATGTTGGCTCTTTTAATCGAACGTGTCGAAGAAGTGGTATAATTTATGCAAACTAATGTACATAAATAAACAGCATATACATACACACATACACTCAATATTATTGTTTGCTATAGCAATTGACCCAAAAATTGTTCCAATAAAAAGTAATCAAAATAAATATGCTTAAGTAGCTAACCCTCTAGAGTTTCATGCCGATGGAAAAATGCCTATAAACGCGCCGCAGACGCGACCCATACACGCGCATGCGCACTACAAACAATTCTTTTTTTTTGTAAATGTGTGCGGCTGTGGTGTCCGCATGGCATATTTGTTACTCGTATCAATATCAAATTAACGATTTCTTACGAGTTATTTAAATTACAAATTTTTTCGGTTTCCAAATAACAACGCATTTATGCATGCTCATGCGCAGCTCACACGCTCACTAGGCACGCTGCGCTGCTGCGAGGCGTGCGTATGCCGCTGCTGCGTAGCATTGATGGGCAGCGCCGACACGCACAAGATCGGTTTTCAGTTTTCATTCCATTTCAATTCAGTTTTTTCTGCTTTTCTTTCAAAGAAAATTCACTTTTCGCTGCGATTGTGGTTGTAGCTGGTGTTGTTATTGTTGTTGACGTTGCGATTTTTCTTGGCACACGCACCTAAAAGCCGGTTGCATTGCCTTGCGTTTTCAATTTGGCCAAAACGCGCATGCTTGTGCGTTCAGACAACCGTATGCCTCTGTAAGTAAGTATGTATGTACGTATATGTGGCAGCATTTATGGTTGCAATATGTCGTAATGTGCAGCGCATCGCTTATGGTCAGGAAAAAACGACTTGCTGTCGGCAAAGAAAAATCAGAAAAGGTAAAATTCAACTTTCACTTGATGCGTACGCGGCCACTTTTTTCGTATTTCTTTGCTGCGGACAGACAGTCGCACATTGGCAGCCACACTGCGCACATATTTATTTAACAAATTATAATGCTAAAGCAAATACAAATTACAACAAAAAAGTAACAAAGTTTTATAGCAATGCGAAAAAATGTGCGCAGAAAAAAGGTGCGCACGCGCATAGCAGCGTCAGCAAACATTCCATCAGCCGACTATTTACTGCTTAACACATTTGCCATGATGTGTGTGATTGTCAGTGCTGCGCTAGTGCTTATTGCTTGGAGAAAAAATTTCTTTTAAATTTTTTTCTTCACTACATTAGTTTTTTATTTGTTTTATTTTTATCTTATTTTTTTTTAATTTTTTTATTTTTACTGCTTCAAAGCATTGCCATTGCTCTGTCCATTTTTTCACTTTCGGCGTTAATTGTGTTCGGTCATTTTTGTAATTGAATCGATAAGCAACGCGCCTAAAGCGCCCAAGCCAGGCGTACCATGAAGAAATTAGTCGGAAAAAAGGCGCTATATTAAATGAATACGAGTTCAATATAAGAAAAAGGCAGCAACAATAACAATTTGTATTAATTTCGAAAGCGAAAAATGCAGTTTTGTTTGCGCATGCGCAACGTTTTGTTGCCATATTCGTTGCTATTATTATTATTAACGTCAAATAACGGTTTGGCAGCACATGTGTGAACAGCTATGTTTTATTTATGTGTATACACATACACCCATATACATATATACATATGTATAGATATAGATGTACAGACGCACAACTATAAACATAGCAACATGCGCGTTAAATTAATTAGTTTCCAACGATATAGTGAAACCTTTGCCAAAAAAAAAACAAAAACAAAAAAATTAAAAAACAGAGGCAAAAAAATGAAAAAAACAAAAAAATTCAAAAACACATTCAAGCATCGATAACACTAATATTGGCAGCGACAATCAAAGCCAGCGTCGAAGTTAAATGCGCAAAGAAAGAAATGCAAATTATTTGTTTCGCCCATCAACACTTTGTAGACTTAATAAATTAGCGACGCATAGCTCGTGAATTATGTGTGTATGTAACATATATGGATGAGTTGGCGCATACCAAAGCGCACACAATTTACAAATATGGGGAAAATGTAAATATTTGAAAGGCAGTTATAGGCAAATTAATAAATACTATAAAAATGTGCCTAGTAACAAATCGCTGCTGATAACAAGACAACATAGGGAGCCACTAGAGAGCCACTAAATACAATAACAAATAAGATAAATTATTATATCAATAACAAGATTGAGGTTTCAGGTCACTGCTTGGGTCAGACGTAACTGCGAATAGTTCAGCACGTTCAGCACATACTTAGTTCAGTAGCTAAAAATACGTTGGATACCAACTACAGATTTTCCCAATAAGAAGTATATGATTTCTTAAAAAAAACCAAAAAACACTAATTGTTATGGAAATGTAAATGTTTTTATTTAATGTGAAATACAATCGATACAATTAAGTTCTTAATATAACAACATTCAAATGGTCTCCACGACTTCTTTCATAGGAATGAATTGGATGAAACCAATTTTCGAATACTTTTTCCACTAAATCAAGTCGTATGTCATGAATAGCACGTTCAATATTACCTTCTAAGGTCTGGTTTATTGTAAAGACCAATGACTTCAAATAACCTCACAGGAAATAGGCTATTGAAGTTACATCAGAACGTCTTTGAAGCCATTTAATGTCATAATTTCTTTAAATAATTGAATTTCCAAACTTTTGGCGCGTAGCCCCGTCTTCTTGGAACCAGATTTTGTCAAGATCAACGTCTTTCATTCCGGCTATAAAAAGTTGGTTATCATCGATCTATACCATTTACTGTCTCCATTTACAGTATACATTTTCCTAAGTATTACTACCGCTCTGTTGAAATTATCAAAATCGAACAATATTCGTTTTATGAGTGAATATTTGAATGATTTTTCAAGATGCAATAAAATTTTTGCTAACATATTGAAGCTGATCGACTTCTCAAAGGCACTGTATTGTAGCAGAAGAAAATACATGAATGAATATAATAGTCGCCGAAGAGTAATCACGAAAGCTCGCCTTATGATACATATTTGAAATACCGCAAATCAACTACAATGCAAGCCATGAAGATATATTAACGATTCCAACGAGATAGTAATTTGAAAAGAAAGGGTGTTGCTTATAATGCTGCTGGTTTGTCACGAGCACTATATGGACATGGAGAAATGAAGAGGAAAGCAAAAAAGGAATAGAGCCTATACAATAAGAACAATACTTCGAATATATAACAAAACCTGCTGAGACTAACAGACTCATTTTTAAGTCGGATTCTTAGGAAACTATAATCGAAAAAAGGGTGTCTGCCGATTAGAACTTAAGTGAACACTACGTAATCGGCGAGCAGATTGATCTCACAATGTTATCATAATAGAATCACCATAACTGATTTGGTACCTATTGGAGTACTTTTGGAACTTAGAACATTGGAATTATAGGTTTTGAGTTATATGTAGGTTTTGAGTTCGCTTTGGATATCACGGCACCAATAAATTTTATAAACCACTATAATGAAGTCTGGCGAATTATTTAATTGTGTAAAGTATCTAGTACAGGGAAAAGCTATCTCGAAGATATGAAGAGAAAGCTCTTAAATTACCAAAGTCCTATAGAATGCAGGATGACGTTTTCAATCGAGAACAAAATGTGTTATGTGATAAAAGATGCTTTAAAGCAAAATGTATACTTTATTTAAACCCATCTACGAAGATCTGCCAAGGAAGAAGTACTAAAGCGAAGCGTTGGCGGTTTAAAGTGGAAAATTAGACCAAAACATCAACGGTGGCGGTTAAATGCCCTTCAAGATTGGTGCTTACTATTCAGTTTGCATTTTCAAAGCCGGAAATGTTGCAATCTTGAAGGTTTTCAAAGCATTAGGAATTCACTGTAGTCTAACAGACCATGCCTTCATCAAGAAAGCGGATGAGAAGCACATGACTTTTGCTGAGCAGCGCGCCCAGAAGACAATCAAAGAAGAGAAAATAGCTCGTAGGCAACGTCATAGAGGCGGCTAAAGCTGTGGAAAGAAACAGCTTACGGCCCAGGAATAGTAACTTTTTGTAAGACTCAAAACTTTAATATTAAACATGAAAAATTGATCGATTGTCTCAGAATGACGTTTTTCAAAATGTTTCTCAAGGACCATGTGAGGAATATTGTGAAACTAAGAAATTTTACCTTAAATTTATGCATTTAAAAGAAAATAAAATTAATTAATATTGTCTATGTTCTCATCTAAAGTTATTTGAGGCTTTGGTACAGTTCAAAAGTTGGTCTTTGCGCCAACTCAACGTCAAATGTTTACCTGTATATAAGCACTCATGACAAAGAGGCTGTTCTTGAGAATTGAAACAAAAGCTCAGCGATGGCAATGAATTATTGACAGATCTGATAGCATACTAAATGGTGTATAGATACATATAGGTACATGCCATATATGTGTATGAAGAGGTATGTATGTATGAAAAGGAATAAGCCGGAGTAAGAACTTAACCGCAGAAGACAGAAAAAGCTTAGCTAAGAAGAATAGCTCGCAGCGTATTTAATGTGCCATAATGATTACATAAAGTAAATAAAACGTTGCCATTATGCTTTTATGAGCAGTTAAGAGACTGTTTGACTACTCGGAATTGTGTATGAGTGCGCCTGCGCAGATGGCTGATGAGCCTGAATAGACGCGAGGCAGGCATAAACATTTGTTTGTGTTTGTAACAACATATAGCATGTTGGAGTTGCTGGCTACTTTAAAAATATATACATAAGTTTCTATAAATATGTCAATAATATAAGCGAATCAAGCAATGAAATGACGAGCCGATAACTCAGCACCGGAATCCACGTACTTATTAAAAATAAGAATTAATAAACAAAAGTAAATAAAAATAAATTTGCTATCAGCAAAAATAAAGCATAAAATGTCATGTGACTCAGTTTGCTAAAAGACACGCAACAAAAGCAAAAAACATTCCCGCGCAAACTTCCATTGAAAGCCAAAGTAGCGCGCAACAAAAAAATCTGATCCCTCGTTGGCTTTGTACTCAAGAGCTTACGGTTTTACTAAATCAACGACTGATTAATAGCTTACAGATATTGTTTTTGCTGTTTTGCCGTTGGTATTGTCTGAAGATGCTTACAACGGTACGCAGAAGACGGCACTGCGCATTCCTCCCTGGCAACATTTCATTTCGTTCTTGACTCGCGGCTTTTGCTACCTCTTTAGGGCGTTTGTTTTGTTTTGCTTATTTTTGTACTTTATTAATTTATCTTTGATTTCTGAGTGCCTTTGTTGATTTCGTGGTGTAAAGTTTTTTCATTCTTTCTTACAAAATTTTACGCTTGCGACAGCAGCGGCATGATGTCATCAGCTGCTTACGTTTGCTTTTTTTTTGTGACTATCTAAAGAAGCAAAAGAAGTCTGAGAAGACCTCAAATATTTTCTAAATTTATTGATTAAGTCTAAGTTGTTAAAAACATTAGTTACTTATTTGAGAATTATACTCAGAGGAGCTTCTTTTCCTTCTTTATTGACGCATACATCCAAGATCTCCCATTCGAGGCTGTAGTGATCTTTTAATTGGCGGTGTTTCTTTTACGTGGCGGGTCCCAAACCCATAGCACAACCCTGGGGTGGGATGATAAAGTTAGAAGGTGTTCTAAGGAACAAAATATCGACCCCATCTTCCAATATCTCTATTATTCTCCGTAAAATAAAAAATCGATCCCATCTTCTAATTAGTATATTCTTCTCCGTAAAACCCAGTCTTACTTTCGGTTAGGAGGATGGAGCCATGTGCAGAAGTTCACACATGTGAGGAAAGTTCTTTGAACGCCATTTACATGGGAGTGGCCAGAAACGATTATTTAAAATATGGCTCAAGCAACTCACGACTTCGGGTCTTAGACCAAGTATCCTCTGGGTATCCAAAAAACATCCATTTGAAGGCGAGATAAAGTGAGAAGTGCCCTGGCTTTGGAACCCGTCAGGTAAAAAACCCTATTTCGGATAAATGACCGGCCTGTTGAAAACGACCTCTGCAAAACGTGTTAAGTATTATGATTTGAGGGCATGAACCTGGAATGTTCGGTCTCTTAATTGGAAAGATGTCGCTGCCCAACTGATTGATCTCCTGGTTAGAGTAAAGGCTGACATCACCGCCGTCCTAGAAGTGCGATGAACGGGATAAGCACTGAGGCTAGTGGGTTCTTGTGGCATTTACTACAGTGCCCTTATAAACGAGTGCAAATTCAGTGTAGGATTCGTGATGGCAGAGAGACTCCGTCACCGAGTACTGACCTTCACCCCGATCAATGAATGCCACAATCCGCATCAAAGCGAAGTTCTTCAACATATTGCACGCCCCGACGGAGAAGAAGTACGATGTGTCCAAAGATGAATTCTATGAGCACTTGCAGCGCACTTCTGAGAGCTACCCTGCCACGATCGTCTTGCTTAAGTTCCCGGTCATATAGGAATAGAAGAAAATGAAGAGGTATGTCCGCCCGAGTGCATTCCATTCGACTCTCTCAAGGGATACCACAAAGTTACTTTGGGATAGTGTTGATGGCACTTTTAAGCAAACGGAAACTTAGTAAGGTCCTTAAGGTCCCACCTACAGAAAATTATAAATGTGGACTCGGTGAAATGCATAACACGCCCGGAGGATGATGAGATGCTGGAACATTATCTGTGCGAATGCCCAACCTTCAGCCGAATGAGACGGGATATACTCCAACTTTAGAGGTATGGGGCTTTCCTGGTTTTTCTACATAATCCTCCGAGTTGCTAGATAAGGCTTAATAAGGCTATAATACTATAGTGAGCGCGATGTCAACCAGTTTGTTTACAGCAGCTGCTTAAGTCGCAACACCTCAGTAGTGCGTTGTGATTTTTACAATGGATAAAAATATAGAACAAAGAATTTGTATGCGGAATCGTTGCGTATGTTGGAAAAAGTTTTCGGTGATTCGGATTTATCAAAAAGATAAGCCTGTGTGTGGTATAAAGCCTTCAAAGACGGTCGAGAGATCCTTGAGCCTCGTTCTGGACATCCTTCTGACGAAAATCGTCAGGCAAGTGTTAGAGTGATCAGCTTGACATCTCTTACAAGTCCGTTCGAATGATTTTGATGCATATTGACGTATGGATTGAGACGCGTTCTAGCTTGACTCATCCCGATAAAGCCTCAATTTTTCCAAAAAGATTGTGACCGAATTTAAAGTCAAAAACGCAATGAATACCATCTATCAACCACAGTATTCACCTCATTTGGGTCTGTGTGATTTTTTCTTGTTCCCAAACTGAAATTGCTGCTCCGTGGAACCCGTTTTCTATCGATCGATGAGACAAAAGGAGAAGAGGCTGGGGCCATCCCAAACGGTACCTATGAAAATTGTTTCGAAGACTTGAAAAATCGTTGGCATAAGTGTGTTTTAAGACCACTATAACATATTGTTGCGAAACAAACTGAACGATCAAAATCAAGTCCGTGTATGGAATATTTTGCATTTGTGAAGAGTATTATACAAGATACGGTGCAGCCGAAGTTAACGTTTTTTATTGTATATATATAATACATGTAATGTATAACCTTTTTATATTTGCAAAAAAAAAGCTTATATACAGGTGCTTTCAAGACTTAAGTTGACATGATTAATTAATTGCAATTAAAAAATTCTTATGCAAATGTGAGTAAATCTTATTAAATGCAAATAAATTCTTCATCTCCATATTTCACGCCTCATCCTGAAAATATTTATTCAAAGCATAATAACATTTATGAAAAAAAAAATTGCTGAAAATAAAAAAAAATATAGGCTAGTCAGTGTGCCCCTATTTCGGCAACAGAAATCCACAACAACAAAAAAACTAACCTCAACTATGCAATATTTTTAGCTCAATGCGGCAAATTCATTCATTAATTATACTATAAGCCCCAAGCCCACATCTGCACGACACCAACACGATCAGCAACAGAGCACACACATACACGCACTAATAAAAAAAGCATTCCGTCGCTTTGCTTGCTGCTCATTATTAGCATTCTTGAGCTCACCATAAATGCCGCAATCCTCCCACTGCACGGCGCTTGTAGGCAAATGGTAGTGGCAATAAAAAATTAGCAAATCACCTCGGTTATGACCGCAACTGAAATCTGCGCTCAAGTCGCTAAGGCAAGTGGCCACACACATATATTTACATATATAGATACAAACATATGTATTATGTATATGTATGTATGTATGTCTGCATATTCGCCTTCAACTTTTTCATATGCAGAGTAGCAGCACTGCTAAATGGTTTCACTTTTTTTCTAACCAAAGCGAAAACGCCCTCGCCGCCTCCCTCGAAACAACGACAAATAAAACGAAAAATTTATAACAACAACACGTGTTGACGATTAGCTTAAGAATGCTGCAAATGCGAATACAAAAATTATAAAATAATAATATATATATAATTGGTAAGCAGCTTCATTAGTTATTCCAAGCGTGGCGGGAAGAGGTAAGCGTATCGTGAAGAATATTATATTTGTTTAAGAACTATATATTTCATAATTTATGCTGTATTTAATATTTTTACCTTAAGTGTCATTAATATATATATATTTTTGTACTGATGGACTTCAAAGAATACAGGTCCTCAGTAAATCTAAGTGAATTCCTCTGAAGAAATTTTTAGAGGTGGACTTTTAGTCTGGTCGAAAAATTTCAGAGAATTAAAAATTAGACTGTGGGCATTAGGGGGTGAAAATTTTCTAGAAAGGGTTATTTTAATACAAATCAAGCAATACAAATCCCACCAATAGTGTGGTTATATTATCTGATAAAAACTGGCCCGGACTGGCCCATTAAATTTGCAAACGCACACATTTTTTTTTTTTTTAATTGGTACGACATTTTTTAGGTTCGTATGAAGTTTGATCTCCATATATTTTTTATAACGGGAAAATTTTGTCTGGGGATTTACTATATAACACGGAAAAAATTAAATCATGAGTTTCTTTGAAATTTTCTGTTTCTATTGACCAAAGATGCCTTCTATGAGCGCTTGGAGCGAACCTATGAGAGCTGACCCGATGCCCACGATGTCAAAGTCATGCTTGGCGACTTTAACGCCAGAGTGGACAAGGAAGGTACAACAGTCAGTAAATTCAGCTTCCACGAGGAAACAACCCCAAATGGGTTGAGCCTGATCGATTTCGCCGGGGCCCGAAATATGGTTATCTGTAGTACTAGATTCCAACATAGAAAAATTCATCAAGCTACCTGGCTTTCTCCGAATCGAAAAACCACCAACCAGATCACAATAGACAGCCGAACGATTTTCTACTCGTCTTGCACTTCTGTTCTCTCTAAGAGCACTCGGTATAAGGGAACGATGGGACAGCATTTCAAGCAAGGTACAGCTGCAAACGAAACCATTGGTTTTCGGACAATCCAAAAGAACAGCTGGTACAAGGAGTGCTGTGTCGCAGCGGAGAGAAAACAGACTGCCTATCTCGCAACGTTACGCTCAACCACAACACGTGCGGGGTGGGATAGATACCGAGAGTTGAAGAGGGAAACGAGAAGCATTTACAGACAGAAAAAGAGAGAGGCCAAAATGCCTGAATATGAAGAGCTTGACAAGCTGGCCGACAGGGATAATGCTCGAAAATTCTACGAAAAGATGCGGCGACTAACAGAAGGTTTCAAGACCGGAGCATACTCTTGCAAAAGCAACACCGAAAGCTCCGTCAGGATCGGGAAGGTCCTCTCCGAGCCGTTCGATACCAAGCGAGATTTCAGACAAGGCGACCCATTTGGTGCAACTTCTTCAATCTGCTCTTGGAGAAAATAATTCGAGCTGCAGAACTTAATCGAGCAGGTACCATCTTCTATAAAAATGTAGAGCTACTGGCGTATATCGATGATATTGATATCATTGGCCTCAACACCCGCGCCGGTAGTTCTGCTTTTTCCAAATTGGATAAGGAAACGAAGCAAATAGATCTGGTAGTGAACGAGGGTAAGATGAGATATTCCCTGTCATCAAATAAACAGTCGTTGAACTCGCGACTTGGCTCCCACGTGACTGTTGACAGTCATAACTTCGGAGTCGTGGATAATTTCGTCTATCTTGGAACCAGTATTAACACCAACCCAGCCTGGAAATACAACCCAGAATAACTCTTGCCAACAGGTGCTACTTTGGACTGAGTAGGCAATTGAGAAGTAAACTCCTTTCGCGATGACTCTATAAGTTACTAATTATTCTCATCCTGCTATATGGTGCAGAGGCTTGAACGATGACAAGAACTGATGAGTTTGCGATATGAATTATCAAGGACCACGTAGTAACAAAACGACTGGCGCGCTGTAGTAATGCAAAATTACGTAAGCGGCGTCTACGCCAATAAAGAAGAATAATTACCAAATCGAACTTTATCCTTTTACTTTAAACCTTAAAATTTTGGATGTAATTTTTTTAGATAAAAATAAAAAAGTAAAGACCCCGAAAAATACTGAGGTTAAAATTTTTACATCCCGAAATTTCGAAATGGCAAATCCGAAAGCTACTTTATTAATAAAACGGTAATTAAATCTCACTGCTACTTTTCCTAACTATATTTTAAAATAACTCGAAAAATATCGGGATCCCGAAGTTATCATTTATATACATTTTAAAATACCTCGAAAAATATCGGGATCCCGAAGCTATCATTTATACATGCCTAAAACTCGAGATTGCAAAACCATCATGTGTCTTACAAAAATTCTTGCAGCTGCACTTAGACCGCAGCAATTGTCCTAGGTGCGGACTTTTTCAAGCAAAAGTTGGACAGCGCGCGCTTTGCTGCCGGCCAGTCGCCAGCTGTGCGGCCATTACCGAGCTCACAATTGGCCACCTGACAGACAGTGGATGATTACTTATTTATTTACATGCATGAGTCTGTATGTTTGCATTGCTATGCATGTAGTATGTATGTATGTGTAACCAGCAAGCCGCAAACATCAAGCGCTTGGCACAACACAAAGCGGCACCGGTGCGAACTCAACGCTGTTGGTGGCGCAGCGCCTTTGACGTAGCAAAGAACTGACGACGACGCTGATGATGTTGTCACTCGGCGTGCACACAATTGGCATTTATGGCATTAGCCGTTGCACCGTTGATGTTGTTAGTTTATTACTTTATTGCCGTTGACTATTGCAAGCGGCGTGGGCGCACTCAAAGTCACAGCGCAGCCGCGGATGCGTGTACAATTAAAAAAATTGTACGCGGTTTATAAATAACTGTGAGCCACTGTGCACACACACACGTACATATGGGCTGGTGTTGTTGGCGCAACTTGGCAAGCAATTTAATTACAAATCACGGCCGCTTTTCATGGCATTTGCGCGTGCTGCCTGTTGCGCATGCGCTCTATGACTGCGACTGCGTTTTCCTATGCGCATGCGTCTGCGCCTGCGCGTCATTTGCCGTTTTTACAATTCTAAATGCGTCTGAGGCAAGCTAGCAAGCGTTGCTTCGCGCTCTACACGCTTATGCTCCTACACACACACATACACATCGACGCGCGCAGCCGTAAAAGCATATTAAATTTTTATAATGAAAATTATAATGCAAGTCGTGATGAAGATGGCTGACGGATTGTGCAAATTCTTACATATACTGTTTTCTGATTGTGGGTGCCATTATCATCTTTGCTATTGCCATGTGTGTGAGTGAGCGGATATGTGTGTGTGTGCGAAATGCAGTCATCAACGCGCCACGATCATATTTTTCTAAATATTTCTTTTTCAGTAATTATTCTTATTTTGTGTTGTTTCTGCTATTTCAGCAGAAATCACATTGTGTTCTGGCCACTTGGCAGCTGTGCTTGCTTGAGCTGAATTTTAATTTGTGAAGGAATTTTAATTACAAATTACTATTTTATACACAAAATGGCTGGCAAACGAAAATAATTAACCCTTGAGTATTCTTAAGAGTTTTAATTCAATTTTAGAACTGTTTTTCAATTAACGGTTATCTGTTAGTAAATCTGCGCATTTTTGAAGACAATATAGTTCAATGTTTCGAGTCTAATTAAGCGAGAGCTAACTATATGCCAAGAATTACTGTGGGTTTGTCAAAATTTTAAGATTTTTGAGAAACATAATGGTTTTAGATATCACCAGCAATTTGGGGATCATCAATAATAGCATCAGGGTGAAGCGAGACGCATTTGGAGACAAACAAAGAGAGAGGCCGAAATGCCTGAGTACGATGAACAACGCAGACAAGCTGGCCGACAGGGGTGATGCTCGGAAATTCTACGAAAAGATGCGGCGACTAACAAAAGGTTTCAAGACCGGAGCATACTCTTATAGAACCCACAGAAGTGATCGACGCAGTACTATTGACTGAACATGATTGGACGTTAAGTGTGATTTGCTCAATCGACAAAAAGGAAGACCCCACAATCTGGTAAACTACCGTTATAGCCTCCTCTACATCGCATATAAGGTTCTATCTAGCATACTGGGTAAAAGATTAAAGCCTGCCGTCAACATACTGATTTGACCTTATCAGTGTGGCCTTAGGTCTGGAAAATCCACAACTAACCAGATATTCACCATGCGTCAAATCTGGGAAAAGACTCTTGTAAAGAGGTTCGACACATACCACCCCTTCGTCGATTTCAAAGCTGCTTTTGGCAGCACGAACAGTTAAAAAAAACAATCGTCGCATTCACGTCTCGGCGCCCACGTCTCTGTTGATAGTCATATCTTCAAAATCGTAGATAATTTCGTCTGTCTTTGAACCAGCATTAACACCAACAACGAAAATTACTATTTCTAACAGGACTGAGTAAGCAATTGAGACGTAATGTCCTCTTTCGACAAACAAAGACCAAACTCTACGAGTCACTTATCATCCCTGCCCTGTTATATGGGGCAAAGTCATGAACGATGACAACAGCTGTTGAGTCGGCGTTACGAGTTTTCGAGAGAAATATTCTGCAGAAGATTTATGGTCCACGAAGACCTCCATCCGTTGCAAAGACCAGGTGCAGAAAGAGCTGGCTACACTTAGAGTTTCCAATTGGCACCAAACAGCGAAAAAGACGAACAGTTGGTGCGCTTCTGTATACTCGGCTACAATCCCGTAAGCAGAGCCTACGGCAATGAAAAAGAAGAAGGGCAAATGGTCACACAACACTGTATATTCGCTTACGCCCTTTTAATGAAATTATTAATCTCTGTAGCCGTCGACATCTAAATACAATGAAGCAACTTATGGCGTTAGGAAATATTGTCATGAACACCAGATCAAAAAAATTACTTTAAGTGCTCATTTAAGTTAAAGCTACTGGCTCTGTTCGAGAACATAATTGGATTTGGTCCGTTTGGTTAACATAATGTTACATTAATGTTTCCAAGCCCATATACTTCACGAATCTTATTGTTGTTCCTTTTATTCAGTAACAAAAATTTTGAAAGAGGATTTTATCCACAATTTTTGGTCCTTTTTCATGGTTTTCTATCTGTCCTTTCAGCTTGTGATCTTTCACTAGTGTTGCAAAATACAAACAAGTCCATATAGTAAGTCAATATAGTATCACTGGTGTACAAATCTAATCGCTATAAAAATTTTCAAAATATTTAACCCACATCAAAAACGTCAGCTACTACGGGATCCGGCACTTCACACCGTTCGCGCAGCTGTCGCACTGGAATCAGCTGTATATAAATTTGTTGAATGACAGTTCGGCCAATGGACGTTTCAACAAGACTCAGCACCGTCTCACAAAACGCAAGTGAACCAAGAATGGCTGAAAAACAACGCTCCGAGCTTCATTACGACCACACAATAGCTCTCGAATTCACCAGATGCGAATCCAATGGATTATTCTCTCTGGGCCATTTTGGAGAGCAAGGTCCGAAGTAAAAAATACACCAGTCTCGAGATGCTGAAGAAAGCCATTGTCCGTGATTGGGCCAAAATACCGGCAAGTCACATTCGGGCAGCTTGCGATTCGTTTTTTGACCGTCTCAAGGCCATAGTTAAGGTAAAAGGTGGTCATATCGAGCAAAAGTGAATTGGTTACACTTCGAGTGCCCTGTAATGAGGAAATGCAAATACACCTCTAATTTTTTTGTTGAACATTGAACTGTTAATGTCAACTATTTTGGCTAATGTGTCTTCGTAATTCTTGAAGAGTAATTTTAAAAATCAAATGCTAATAAATGCATAGATCTTTTGGTATTTATACAAAGAATATTTCTGTCTGTCTATCTATATACAATCTCTCAGAAATACTCACTGAGCTTGGCATAATTTGCCGAAAGTGAAAATCGCTTTTGAATAAAAAGTCCTTAAATTGTTTTTATTTCAATACGCAACGAGAAGAAGTCAAATATGCACAGGCTTATCAATCTGCCATTGTCATTGCACGGGAAGTCAGCCAAATGTCATGTCCTTATAGAATTACTAGTAAAAAATAACATTTATTTAAACTCTTTCGTGTGTTATTTTGATTTAGTTTTGAATAAAGCGTTACGCTACTGCGATCAAAAAGTAAGGTGAGTTTGTTTATAAAGTGTAAATACTTTATTTATTCTTCAAAATCAGTTTCATCCCCTTCAAGTGACCCCCGTTCGATAAAGCACACTTTTTCCAACGCTTTGTCCAGTTCTCGAAATCGGAATAGTATTTTTCTGGTATAAGCTTAAGAGCTATTCTATTTGGAGTAAGTCTACTCAATCTTATCAAAGCCGCATTGGCCTTTTGAATGACCTAAGAATATCTTATAACTCTCAAATAATATTCTTTGTTAAAAGTTTGGAATCCATAGTGCACTACACTACGATAATCACCACAACTTACTTTTTGATGAAAATGGTACAGATATAAGGTAATCTTAAATCGCCGATTTTAATTTATTATTTATAGTTGACAACACAAATAAATGAAATTATTATATTTTTAGCAACTTACCCTGTATAGTTTTCGCCTCGAGGCTTTTAAAAAATCCACAAATGTTTTTTAATTATTATTTTTGTAATCCAGTATATGCTCACTTTTGTAGATTTCGCTTTGAAATTTGAGTTTTCTACTTCAGAATCTTTTTTTCTTAAATTGTATATGATTTTTTTCGGTTAATTTGATTGTAAAACAAAATATTTTAGTTATAATTAATAATAGTAATTAATTTTTTTTTTATTGATAATTTAATTTGTTTTATTTTTTTCAGTGTATATTTTTATTTCAATTTAATTATGAATCAACGAAATTATTACTCAATGCAAGCTTCTACTTAGCAATTCTTCTTGCGTTTTTTTACAGAACACACACTCTCCCAACTGCCAAATATTTTTGCGGAACTCAGACACAACACAAAACCACAAAAGAACAACTTTTTAGATATTTTTGTTTTTGTTTTTCTGCAAACTAAGTATGCTTGTATTTCAGCTATTTTTAAGTTCCATTCCAAATGTTTTTGTTTATGCACTTTCGAGACATGTGCGCAGCACAGAAAAAAATATGCCACAGCTTACGTAGTGGCGAGTGTCAGGCGGCGACTCGCGCGCGTTACCACTACAGTCCAGTTAAAATTAAAATAAAATACCAACACACTCACACACAAAACTCACTTTAAAGATGAAAACAAAAATTCAAACGTCGCCAACGTCGCCAACGTGGACACAACACGACCGCACACTGCACTGAAATATGGTATGTACGACACTTACGGGTACGAAGCAAAACAACGAAAAGCGCTCAGAAACACCTGAACTAAAACTGGTGTTCAGAAGGAATCGATTGGTGGGGAGCGGCAATACGTTAGCGGCACTTTGCAGCGAACAGTTGCTTGTTGTTGCGCACAACGTACTTCACTCGCGAACGTCTCAGAAACGACTGAAGTCGGTTGCGAAGTAAAAACCGGGCCGAACTTACAGGTAACCGCCAGAGAAAAGCTCAGAGCGAAGTCAAATGAATACAAGTATAGCGAGTAGCCACAGTAGGCGATGTGAGCTTCAGTGTCTGCTTGGACTACGTCTCCAACTTTGACTACAACTTGAGTACACACAAGCGCGACTTTTCGCAAAAGTTTCTGATTGCGGGCTTAAACTTCAAGAGTGTGTAAGTATCTACTTACCTGCAAGTCTAGGCGTGCGTCATCGACTCTCAGCACGAGAGCATCTTAAAGATTAATCATTCTAAAGTTCCACTCACAGTGGCAAACGTGAGAATTCCAACCGCTTCTTCTCATACTCACCTGTTGCTTATTACGCTCAATTAATGCATATTGATTACCATTTCGATTTGTTCGTCGTCTTTCGTCACCTCCTACTGCGTATTTACTTGGCGGATACTTCGCTCGTTGTTCATTGCGGTTTGCCGCTCTTCTTTCACTCAACGCTAGCGTTCAGGTGATCAGCTGTAAACGAACCTATAATTTCCAACATAGTTAATTATGCAGGCGTTGAGTTTAGTGCATTTCCTGCGTTGCATTGTTGCATGCAAAACGTGCTTCCTGTGTTACCAACCTACGCAGCGATGCGACGAAAGCGGCACGAGGTCAATGTAAGAAATTTGTTGACAATGATTTTCAGCTTTATAGAAATTGTGGGGAGCATTAACCAGCTGTGTTGGGAGTAGTTGCAGGGACATTTCAGAAAACAATGGAAGGTTGATAAGTTTTTCTAGAATATTCGATATCTCTCATACATTCGAAATAACCACATATATATAGTATATACTTGTATCAAAAAATAAAGAGATCTATTCATCTGACGTGACACCACTTCTTTGTCGATTTCAAAGTTACTTTTGATAGCACAAATGTTTGAATTTGGAATCCCGTTAAACTAATACGTCTATGTAAACTGACGTTGAGCAATATCAAAAGCTGCGTCAGGATCGGGACGACCTCTCCGAGCCGTTCGATATCAAAGGAGGTTTCAGACAAGGCGACTCCCTATCGCATTCGATGGAACGATGAGCTGGAGTTCGTCTCGCCCGGGGGAAGCAAAGGAAGAGGAGAACCTTAGCTCCGTTGGAAAAACCAGATGGAGAATGACCTGGCTACACTTAAAATCTCTATTTTCAGCCGCCTGGTGTTTTTTGTCTTTTTCAAAAAAATGTTGTAAAATATGCCACCATTTTTCTTTGCTGTTTTCCATCATTCCAAACATTCGATTTTTTTATTATTATTTGACATTGTACCCAGTATATAAAAATAAAATACTAACAACAATTCTAGTCTAATTAATTAGGAGAATTACTTAAAAGTTAAATGTTAAGAAATACATTTGCCGCTACTGTTGTCTTACTAGGTCGGAAGGCTGCTTGCGTTTCAACCGGATTTCTCGCCCATGATTCGATTTTTTTCGATGAGTCTCAAGGTTTCCTCATTAACGTGCTGTCTAAGCCTCAGTTCGTGAGACTTTGCTATGTTGATTTCATTTACCACTGAATTCACGCCTAGATCACGGTGCAGGTCAGCAGATCTAACGTACCAAAGAGCATTACCTAACTTATTAAATTATTTATATAAATTGGACGATATGTCCAATTTAGCCAGATAAGTTTTAAAGGAAAAATGTTTAAACTGTTAGTTTTTGTTCTTAGTTTCGCTGTCTCGCTGTTTATTAAGCTCAGTTTTGAGAGCAGAGGACCTAGTTTGCTGCCATCTCCGTCAAAGCTTGTGCTTTTTATGGATACTTTCTAAGATGTGTTTTGGGTATTTGGTACCTCTTAGATTTGGTACTTAGTGTACTCTTTCACGCAGCGTTTTGACTTATTTTTGTGAAATCAGCAACCTCACAGCCAACCAACCAACTCAACATCGGTCGATATATGCTTAGAGAAATTTTAAATTAAAAAAATGAATGGTTCGTAAAATGCATTTCAGACAATATACATAAGTATATCAATATTTCTGTCGTGTAGAATAACTTCTAATTCATTTTTACTTTTGGAAAGACCATTAGCATTCCATAACATTATTCTCAAAAATTTACTGTTCATCAATAAATTGTAGATGATACTCAAGAGCGTTGAGCCGCTGATTAAAGACCTTAAATAGTTTCTCTTTCTCATTTAGTTTATCCAAAATTTGGGATTGTATTTGTATGACCTTGCTTAGCCATTTGCGCAAATGAAAATTTAGCAATAGAAGGAAGGGATTTTACTTCTCTTGTATTCACAACGGATTTGTTCGTCAGAGCATTGGCATTCTCCTGTACTGAATTACCATTCCTTTTTATCTCTAAGTTTTTGCAGTTCTTTTGCGACGACACAACCACGGTTGCTTGCGGGATGAGAATCGCCGCAGTTCCAGTATTTAGCAGGATCTCTTTCAGCTTTTCTGCATTCAATAGTAGGATGTCTGCCTCCACATTTCACACATCTCGATGGCTTATCACAAAATTTTTTAATGTCCAAAAGCTTGACACTGTGGAATTAATTTAGATGCTTTAATAGGCGTAACTTTTCCAACCGTACTAAGAATGGTTTTGATCTGGTGAATTTGCTTAATGTCTTCGGTAGCATCAAATACTACTAAAAACATATCTAGCGGTTCTTAGGCTTCGATTTAAGTTTAATAAGCGCATTAAGACATTGAAACCTTGAAATTTTAGATCATTTAAAATGGTTTGAGTATCGCATGAGGCTTGTAAATTTTTTATCATTACCTTTATTGGCCTATTATGTTTACTCCCGTAGCTAAACCAAGGTACATTTTCATTAGATAAGGATTTTGTTATTGTGCGATATTATTTGCATAAAAGACATTAAGTTTGTAGGCGCTGTTGCTCAAAAGCTTTATCAAAAAGTTGTTATTTATTAGATCTGTAATTTTTTTATTAGAATGTAATTTATTAAAATCCTTTACATCGTTTATTATAATAGGAGGAGGGCGGTGGGTTTTAGTATCACTGTTGGCCGCCTGCTCTTTATTTTTATTTTTCGAAGGGCTAATAATTTTTGGAGAAGTATCAGCTTTGCATTTTTTTGAAGAGCGCTTTTTTTTTGAGTATCCACCCATTTTCTTTAGCTAGCTCATCTTCATCGGTTTCGTATAATTGATGAACATTCATACTAGAAGGTTTTGCTTCAACACTCACATGCTTTCTTTTACTAGATTTTGGTTCTTCGTTTTCTCTTCTTAATTCTATGTTATCTTTATGCAACTTATTGCA
Organism: Bactrocera dorsalis; assembly: GCF_023373825.1. NCBI lineage: Eukaryota > Metazoa > Arthropoda > Insecta > Diptera > Tephritidae > Bactrocera > Bactrocera dorsalis. The sequence continues at coordinate 60,812,552 of NC_064305.1, forward strand.
CATCGCCAAACATTCGACTGCAGTATTCGCTGTTGTCAAGGTGCAAGGAACCATGAATCTTCTTCAAAAGCTATTTCTCGAAAACTCTTAAAGCCGACTCATCAGATTTTGTCATCGTCCATTCCTTTGAACCGCATGACAAGATGCGGATGATGAGTGACTTGTAGAATTTGGTCTTTGTTCATCGAGAGAGTACTTTACTTCTCAATTACCCACTCAGTCCGAAATAGCACCTGTTAGCAAGAGTAATTCTGCGTTGGATTTCAAGGCTGACGTTGTTGCTAGTGTTAATGTTATTGGTTCCAAGATAGACAAAAATATATCTACAACTTCGAAGTTATTACTGTCAACAGTGACGAGTGCGATGACTGCTTGTTTGATGACAGGATGATATTTCGTCTTACCCTCGTTCACTGCCAGACCCATTTGGTTTGCTTCCTTATCCAGTCTGGAGAAAGCAGAACTAACGGCGTGATCAACATCATCGATATACGCCAGTAGCTCTACATTTTTCTAGAGATTTGTACCCGCTCGATTAAGTTCTGCAGCTAGAATTATTTTCTCCAGGAGTAGATTGAAGAAGTCGCACGATAGGTAGTCGCCTTATCTGAAACCTCGTTTGGTATCGAACGGCTCGGCAAAATCCTTCCCGACCCTGACAGAGCTTTTGGTATTGCCCAACGTCTGTTCACACAGCCGTATTAGTTTTGCGGGGGTACCAAATTCAGACATAGCGACATAAAGGCAGCTCCTTTTCGTGTTATCAATAGCAGCCTCGAAATCGACGAAGAGGTGGTATGTGTCGATCCTATTTTCACGGGTCTTTTCCAAGATTTGGCGCATGGTGTATATTTGATCAGTTGTTGATTTTCCAGGCCTGAAGGTGTAATCAGTTTGTTGACGGTGGGCTTCAGGAGAAGGTAGTTGACGGAGATTGTGGGATCTCCCTTTTTGTAGATTGGGCAGAGCACACTTAAATTCAAGTCATCGGGCATGATTTCGTCTGACTACATTCTACAAAGAAGCTGATGCATGCTCCTTATCAGTTCTACGCCGCCGTATTTGAATAGCTCGACCAGCACTCCTTCAGACCCCGCCGCTGCGGTGTTCTTGAAACGGGTAATGGGTATACGAACTTTTTCATATTCGTACAATGAATTGCCTTCTCCATCGTCATAACTTGGGAAATCGGGTTCACCATCTCTTGGTGCTATGCTTTCAATGCCATTCAGCAAGGTGGAGAATTGTTCCCTCCATAATTTCAGCATGGTCTGGGCATCTGTCACTAGATCAACTTTAGTGGTTCTACAAGGGTATGCTCCGGTCATTCTTTTTACTAAACGTATTAATTCCGCAAAATTGCTATAATCTAAAGCTCTTTCTATTTATATTCCGATATAAAGATTTTCGAACTTCCAAGTGACTTTATATTGGATATATCGGCCAATATTTGAGTTATTTCAATGAAAATTACGGAACATGTTTTATTCACCACAGTATGTCTTTGTGATAGATACAATTGGACGAAAACTTGACCTGGCCACCATATAACTAGTATTTTCGAACATCCAGCTGACTTCACCCCATATGATAGGTGATTGTATGTGAGGTACCTTAATAAAACGCAGGGAAATATTTTTTTTTAGTATGTGGCATGATAATAGTTAATCGATAAATCGGGTCGGTACAAGCCCATCTGCCATAATACATGTGTATATATAAGTATATATAATTGGTTGGATTCGTATCCTCTGCTTGACATTTTGCATCTTAAAGTATTTCCCTGGCTTTGATTCCTGCAAGTTGCAAGAGTATAAAATGTCCAGTTTGACCCGAACTTAGCCCTTCATTGCTTGTTTTATTACGACTTTTTGTAGACTTGTGGTAGAGAGCCGAAAAGTAAATATTTTTTTTATTTCGAACAATCCAATTTTATCCGTTGAAATTGTTGATATTTTAATGAAATAAAATTATTATATGAAGACATAATAATATTCATATTTTTTTTTTATTAAAAGAATTGATAAATTTTATAAAAAACAATGAATTTCAAAATAATGAGCTAATTTAAATATATACATTTATAAAAAATAAAATAATATGCGTTACCAAATATTTACATAAGTATATAGATTTGAAATGGTCAGTTTTAACACAGGTTCTATTGAAAAATTTATTAACAAAAAGCATTTAATTTGACCGCAACTTTCCTTTAGACAAGATTTTTCACAGACTTTTCACAACTTTTTTTTGTCGGTGCGTCGGCCATTGTACGCCCACCAGTGACGCGTCTTAATTGCCTTTAAATTTTGTGGAGGGTTGCCCCTAATAGAATCCACGTTTGTATGCTTATTGTGGGCGTTAGGAGCGTGCTTCTTAACTATAGTAATGAAATAAATAAGAAAGAAAAGAAAATATAAAATAAAGAATGGCGGGTAAAAACACAAACAAACACAAGAACAAAATATACCAAAAAAATGCGAAATGTGAATGAAAATAAGAAAACCCTCAAGTTCGGTTGGCGAAGCTATAATGCCCTTCACAAATACAAAAGATTGCTTACAAGGCCTTGATTGCGATCATACAGTTTGTAGGGTAGATATATGCTATGGTGGTCCGATATCTGCGTTTCCGACAAATGAGCAGCTTCTTGACATGAAAAAACGTGTGATCTCAGATCTAAGCAAGTAAGAAAGGGTTAAGTTCGGGTGCAACCGAACATTTTATACTCATGGAACTTTCAGGAATCAAAGCAAGGGAAACACCTGAGGATCGAAATCCATGCAATTTATATACAGTCTTTATATAACTCATATGCTGAAAGACACATATGTAAGGTTTGTTAGAAACACTAAAACCCTTATACGAGGGCTGCTATATATCTTTCTGGCCTAATAATGAAAATAAGAATATTTATCAACGAAAATGTTTTTTTTTTCGTTGGATTTGGCTCGTCTTGGAAGACCAACACGGTCGATTGCTGTTTTGTTTCGGGCTCATACGCATAGATCCATGATTCGTCACCTGTGACGATCTTATAAACGTCTTTTGAAGCACCGTATTTTTTCAGCATTTCTTTACACCAATCCACACGAGCCTTTTTTTGAGCGATTGTCAAATTGTGCGGGATCCAACGAGAACAAACCTTTTTTACGGCCAGGTGTTCATGCAATATCGAATGTATGCTGGTGGGAGAAATGCATAGGCATGCCTCTATCTGAAGGTATGTTACATGACGGTCTTGCATTATCAGTTCACGTACGGCATCGATGTTTTCTGGCACAACGCCTGTTTTTGGACGACCTTCACGGAATTCGTCTTTGAGCGAGCGTCGGCCACGATTGAATTCGTTGTAACAGTTTTTCACAGTGCTATAGGATGGTGCTTCATAGCCATACAAAGATGCACTCTTGTCGTGATAATCCACGTCGAAAGTTGTGAAAAATGATCGCACGAAAATGTTCACGAGTTAATTCCATTTTTTGGCCGAGATGCATTTTTTAATTCCCTGTAAATAAAACAATTCACGATTAAATGACAAAACGTTCTGAGTGATGTTATGCTAAAAAATGTCAAACTTTCCAATGGAAATGTCAGATTGCACCTGGCAACACTCAGTGTTGCCTAGTCCAGAAATATATATAGCAGCCTATGTATGTGCAGTAGGAAGTTAGTATCGACTAAATTTTATCTACTTTTCCCAATAGCACATTCTATTAACATGTCACTTACTAAAAAACTAATCATATAGAGTAAAGTCAGTAGAATGTTCGAAAATCCTGATTCCAAATTTATTTATTTTTGACATAAAGATACACTGTTATGAGTAAAACACGCTAGCTCATTTTCATTGAGATAACTCACATATTGGCCGATATATCCAGTATAAAGTCACTTGGAATTTCGAAAATCTTTATATTAGATATATGGGGACTAAGAGAAGAATTGGTAAGATTCAACCCATTTTTGACATACAGATATAAAATCATATAAGAAGTATTATCGCTTAATTTCAGTTTTATATGTATATCAAACATTGACCGACATTTTCGATCAAAAGTCAACTATAGGTACCGGGGTATAAATATTCGGTACCTACGTTCTTGAACAGTTTTTGTTGGATTTGAACAATTTTTGGTCATAAGGTGGCATACACTAAGGGCCATTATTCGTGCAAAGTTTAATCCCGTTACATTAATTGCTTCTTGATTTGCATACTGGAAACTGAACGAATCAAGTGGATTTTAAAATTGTGTTATTTGGGAAGTAGATGTGGTTATTGTCCGTTTTCGCCCATTCGCTCAAAAGGTGACATAAGAATATGAAAAAATGCCACGTACCACATTTTGTCGAAATCGGTCAGTCGTGTGCGTAGATATGGGATTTCACCAAAAATTGGGTGGTGCCACGGCCTTCGTCCAATTTTCACACCGGCTCCCTTAATTTTCTTCCCACAGGTGCCCCTTCCTACTTCTATCCACTGTGCCAAATATGAATTTTATATCTTAATTTAATGCTTAGTTATGGCACTTTATAGGTTTTCGGTTAATAGCGATTTGTGGGCGTGGCAGTGGACCGATTACGCCCATCTATGAACTCGAACTTTTTTTTTTGTACTAAGAAACCTGCATGCCAAGTTTCATGAAGAATTTTTACTCAAGTTACAGCTTGCACGGACGGACAGACAGTCAACCAGATCTCAACTTTTCTCGTCACCCTTATCATTTATATTAGATTGTCAAATATCTCCCTTCCGCCTTTTTGCTCTTTATTCGATGTTTTATAAAAAGTGTTACAGTGATCGGATTTAGTTCAAATATCGTTGATTAATCTGTTTCCATCTAGACGGCAACTTCAGAATACCCCCCTCGTAGAGGCCACCCCCTTATTTGCGAAGAACTGGGACAGCCACTTTTCACAAGCCACTTTTGAGTTCAACTTTACACCAACGAGGGCGTTCGCCATAGACAGGAACAGGTGGTAATCACTTGGCGCTATATCCGGGCTATATGGTGGATGCGATACAACCTCCCATCAGAGCTCCCGTAGCTTCTGACGAGTCATCAATGAAGTGTGTGGCCTAGCGTTGTCCTGGTGGAACACTACTCCCTTCCTGTTATCCAATTCTGGACGCTTCTGGTCGATCGCCTGGTTCCAGCGCTCCGGTTGTTCACAGTAGATGGTAGAATTAAGCCTCTGGCCATATGGGAGCAGCTTATGCATGATTCCCTTACAATCCCACCAAACACACAGCAAAACCTTCCTGGCTGTCAATCCCGGCTTGGCCACTGTTTGGAACTATTCACCGGCCTCCGACCACAACCGTTTTCGCTTGATATTGTCGTATGTGATCCTTTTATCATCGCCAGTCACCATACGCTTCAAAAATGGGTCGAGTTCGTTCCGTTTCAGCAGCATATCGCAGGTGTTGATTCGGTCCAGAAGGTTTTTTTGCGTCAAATCATGCGGCACCCAAACATCAATCTTTTTTGTGTATCCAGCCTTCTGCAGATGGTTTAAAATGGTTTGGTGACTAACTCCCATTTTCTGGGCGATGTCACGAGATGCCACATGCCGGTCTAACTCGATGTTTTCCATGATTTGATCGGTATTCGTCGTCACCCTTAGTAGCTTAGATTATGTTAAGTTAAGAGGTCGATGCTAACAAGGATCTAACTTGGACAGCCTAGAACAACGATCCATTGCGGTACCTCCTATAGATCATAAGACAAATCCACAAAGCGCTTGAAGGCTATCACAAATTTGTCGCGAAGTCTAATGTCAGTCTCCATAATTTTCAGAGATGTTTCAACCTCGGTCTTGTAAAGGCTAGTAAAAGTAGAAGAAAATGCCTGGGTGTTTCCACCTCACTCTCATCCATACAACTTTGACAACCAGCATCCGACTTGTTGCCTTTAAGTCTTACTGCATAAATACCTATTGGACAGTGTCCAGTCAGAACCCCTACGATTGCGGAAGATGTACTATGTAAGGACAATGAGTTCAGTAGATATCCTGGGTTCTACTCTAGGCTAAATGGCTCTCGCAGTCGCACAAGGCCTGATCGTCGACCTGCGGCAGATCCATTGGTGAAGTGCGAATGTAACCATCAGCTATGCACTTGCCAGCAATTCCGCTATGACCAGGCAACCAAACGAGTCTGAAAATAAAGTAGATTGACGCTATTTCTAGAAAGGACAGACACTCCTTGGGTAGCTTTGAGCGCACAGTTAGCGAGCTTGCCGTTGTTATTGCCGCTCTGCTGTCGGAGTGAATGCTCAATTCCCTGAAGGAGGATGCACTTCGTTTACCACCATCTTATTAATAGCCGCTTTTACCCGAAGAACACTACAGGTCCACCGATAGCCTGTAGGTAAGATTGACGGAGAGATCCTTACAGAAAAGTTCTCCTCAAACCTTCCGTGATGCACTTCTTCTACAGTGACTTATCATCATTCACATATCCCTCCTCACTATATTTGAACAGAGAAAAACTCGCCACGAGTCACCTCTGCGACGCAGTGATCTAAGTCTTCAGAAATGCAGTTGAAGGATGAGTGAAGCTTACCACGCGTAAAAAAATAAACACGTATTGATATTATAAATGCTTTTTATTGAAATTTAAAAATATGTATGTATGTATGTATATACTATGTAAAAAGGTATGTAGGTATGTATCGCATAAGTGGCTTCAATGAAATTTGTACCTTGTTCATGTTATTTAACAAAAAAAAACGAAACATATTCTTGTCTGTTTGTATGTCCGAATGGGTGCAACTTAACAACTAAAGCATAATGAACTATATACATATGTATGGTTTTAAGTTTTACCAACAAAATATTCACGAAATGCGACGTGAGATTAAGAAGTATGCGTACAAATGTATATATACTATATATAGAGCTATGCAACGATTCTTTCGTTATTTCTAAAAAGTATATGTTACGTTATTATGATTTCAGTAAATATGATTGTGTAGAGCAATTTCATCAAATTAAAAATAATTTACAATTAAAAAAAAAATAGTCGCATTATCTTCATTTTCATTTTCATATGAAGAGTTAGGGTATATCATAACTAATTTTTAATGAAATAATTTTGTATTTTTTTTTGTTTGTTTAAAAACTAGAAATATTCAAGTTTACAGTGCAGCGAAGGCCTACATTGTGTTTATCTACGAAAAGCGCAGGGATTCAGAAGAAAATCGCTATTCTTACTACTAGACGTGTACACGACATTTGAGGCTGTAGGAGTCTCGGCGGAGCTGACGTCTATGGGTGGAAAAATACAAAAGTACCAAAATAAGTAATAACTCATACATATTCGTTGCTGCAAGCGTTGTTGTCATAAACAAAGACTCTGCTCTCTACTCACCTCTTTCCGAGTATTTTGGACTGTTCGGTGGTGAAGGTGAATCTAGTGATATTATGGTGGTGTCCGCTTCTGAAAAAAATATATATACATATTATTGATTAAATGTGTTTAATGAAAGAAGTAACAAACAAAAAAAGATGTGTTATCTTTGAATATATTTTTTTTTTCGAAACTCCAGAAACTGCTAGTAAAATACTCTCTAGAATATTTTAATCAAAGAACCAGAAGTCGAAATCATATTATTTATAAGTATTTTCAAAAACAAGAAGCTAAAGGATCTATACATGATTGATGAAAGGTTGAAGTTTTCTACAGTTCCAGCAAAATTCTTGTAAATAAAACATATCTGCATAATTCACTTAGATTTGAATCTAAAATCATTTATAACTGATTCTAAAAAAACACATTCAAAAAAAATTCCAAACGATTAGATTAATTAGCATTAAAGACTTTTACGATGGCTTCACATTTTCTTATACCATCCTACCAAAAAAAAACTTATCAAATGCCAAAACGAACATTAAAAGAAATGAATATACCGCCTCTAAGGTGAGGCAGGTCAAGACCTCTTTTTCGGTACAATTTTCATTTTATTTTTAATTTCGATAAAATTTTGAACTGGTAGCTTAGAACCAGGGTTTTCATCTCTTTATGTTAAAATTCAAAACAATTCATAAACACAAAAATTATATTTCAAATCATAAACATTTGTTCAAAATTCATGAAAGTATCATTTAAAAAAAATTTGTAATTCAAAAACGGAAAGAAATAAGTAAAAAAAATTTCATATCCATACATGCTTAGTATAAGGGTTATACTGACTGTGTTCCCGAATCAGGCAGTTTCTTTTAGGACAAACCCCTCTCAGATATGTTTAATATCACAACAAAAAATGGCATTGGCATTTTCGTCGTCAAGGCATTGCGGATACTTTGCTAGATTATGGACGAAAACGCAAATGCATTCAGAAAAAACCAAACACGGTATCTAGCATAAAAATATAGCGGAATAATTGGGGGTTTTGATAAAAAAAAGTCTCTTATAATCTGAGATACATATTTAGAAATCTTTTCGAAGCATTGCACAGAGCAGTGAAATATTTAAACGGGAACGATAAAGTATATGATCCTTCCTAAAAAATAATAAAATTGCTAAATATTGGGAATGGTAGAATAGAATGCAACAAAATACGCTGGGCAATGGAACTGGCTCGATAAATAATATACCACGTGCATCCCAAAAGACTGATGCCATAACCATGCCAGCCTTGTCCTTTCACCGCTTGAGAACCGTTTCATAATATGCAGTCCACTAAGCGGACTGTCGTTTGAACTCATTTGACTTCACTGGGGCACAGCCCAAATTCAACAGTATTTTTCCCCAAAAAACCAATGCTTTATTAACATACGAAATGCTTTTTGATTAATTTTTTTATAAATTAACAGAAGTTGCTCCACCCAAATGCTATATCTCCTTAACTAATAGTTATAATCTAACCAATAGAAATCAGAAGTCCAGACGCTGAACCCAATTTTCAACGGTTTTCAAGCATAAATCGGCCGTTTCTGATGCAATTTCACATTCGATATTCGTACGAAGTTTATCAATCGTCGCTAGCTTGTAGGCATAGATCATAGACTTTATGTAGCCAGAAAATAGTCTAATGGCCGAGGCGGCTAATTGGCCCGGCCCTTCTGTGAGATCACTCGTTCGCCAAACATTGTTTTCAATAAATTGGTTGTGACAATTGCTGTGTGGCTTGGGCAACGTCCTGTTAGAACCACATATTGTCCACGTCCATATCATCCAATTCAGGCCAAAAATATGCGGTTATTATTGAGCGGTAGGGATTCCCCTTCACAGTAAGGTGTCGGTCTTGATCATCACGGAAGAAGTACGGCCCAATGACGCCGCCGGACCATAAACCGCACCAAACCGTAATAATGCATATTTTGCCTGCCTGAACAACAAATAACGCATATTTTGCTTATTGACAAAGCCATTCAGCCAGAAACAAGCCTCCTCCCTGAAAATGATTTTTCGATGAAAATCCGGATTATTTTCAAATTGTTGCTCAGCCCAATTCACGAGCATACGACGATTCTGGTAAATAAGTGGCTTCAGTTATTGCGTCAATTTGGTCTAGTAAGAATGAAGGCCAAGATCTTTTCGCAAAATTTTCCACAACGACGTCACAAAAATCGCCAACGCTTGAGAACGACGTGTGAGAGACTGATTTGGCTCTTCCTCAATTGATGCGCTAGTGGCAGCAATATTCTCGACACCACAGGCACTTCCTTGTCTCACTGGCACGGGAACATTTTATATTGTGTGATTAAAATTTTTCCACCAGACGTTCAATTGTTGATCTGACAGGACGAGTATGACGACCATAAATTGGACGTAGCGCTCAAAAGAGCGGGAAAAATGTGGCGTCGTTTGCTGTCCCTATCGGTCCACTTTTTTAGCGTCTCTATTGAAAAACCCCTTACTAATATTAATAAAAGAGAGCTGACGACAAATCTGAGCTTTGTACAATCATCTTTTTTACAAACCAAAAAAATCGCTTTTTTGCTTCAAAGTGTTCTCAAAAAAGTGAAAAATTAAAATTTTGTGAACCCCTCACAGTTACCCAAGCAAAGCGATTATTTTGAGTTTTTGATTGCATATGAACCATCATCGAGTTATGAGAAACACCGCAATTTAACCCTTTTCCAAGACGCTCCAGTGTAACTGCATGACAGCAGTTTGCAATATTTCTCCATAACAATTTAAAAGCAGTCTACACATGACATACTATAATGAGAGTCGTAAAAATTGGCCTTGTTTTGCACGAATTACCTTACTCCCCTCTTAAATCTGTTGATTTACGGAATTCCTTATAGGATCCTATGTGGCTGGACTAACATACGGGGCCGTATTCATATTACAAGATGAGATTGTCATTGAGCATCGAAATTTCTCTTGGAAGGAGTTCTGCTTTCAATGATATTGTTTAGAGTGCGAAAATGACACTCCGATCGCAAAATGGATCTAGTACTAAACCAACTGACCTATCCAAGCATGCAATTAATAATCGTAATAGAAGTAAAACCCCAATTTTTAACGTAACGAACTTTAATTACTGAGCCCAGCTATAATGATTGACAAATAAAGCGACGTGGTCGAAATGAAGACTAGCCTAAGTTAATTATCTAACCTGGAAATCTTAACTACCAAGCAAATATTAATATTAAGGATCAGGCAGGAGTGAGAACTTTATCAATTTATCGAGAAGTGTTCTGAAAAATTTTACATCCAAATGATTTTTGGTCGCAAGTTATGCTAACACTAACTTGCTCAGCCAGTTTCATAACGCTCTCTTTCTTATTGTTTGAGAAGTGGGTGACGCACACGCCTATAGTCTGTTATTGTACCGGTCTACCTATGAGGTTAACATATAGTTAATTCTTGCCCCCTAAATTTAGCTTTCTTTAGACTATAAGTAAACAGAGAATATAGAGACTATAAGTAAGCAGAGAATATAGAAACCTTCGGAGACTCTATATCATATGTATGTATATATTAATAGATGATCAGCGAGCTGAGTTCATTTAACCGTGCTGGTCTGTCAGTCTATCTGTAAACTGACCGATCAAAATTAAGTTATTCTATAAAACTTTTTAATTTGACAGATGTATTCACAAAACTTGGCAGGAATTATTGTCTTAAGAAATTTTCCAGATCGGACCACTATAGCGTATAGCTGCCATACAATCCCAACGATCCAAATCAAAGTCTTGTATGAAAAACTTTTTTAGTTGACAAGATATGCTCACAAAACGTGGTAGGGATTATTATCCAAAACAACGCTAAAGTATCTGAAGAAATTTTCCAGATTGGACCAGTATAACATATATCTGCCATATAAACTGACGTATTAAAATTAAGTTCTTCCAAGAAAGACTTTTTTATTTGACAAGAAATCTTCACCAAATTTGGTAGGGATTATGATCTAAGTCAATGCTAAAATAACTGAAGAAATTTTCCAGATCGGAACACGATAGCATAAAGCTGGCATACAAACTGAACGATCCAAATCAAAGTCTTGTATGAAAAACTATTTTATTTGACAAGATATCTTCACAAAAGATATCTTCTAGGCAGGGATTATAGTCTAAGGCAATGCTTTCATACAAACTGAATGATCAAAATTTAGTTCTTGTATGGAACTTATTTATTTATGAAGGCAATGATAGCTTCGGTGCAAAGGAAGTTAACTTTTTGCTTATTTTTAATACTCTTCTAGAGGAAAGGGGTGTGGTTGATAGGTTATAAGGTATGTTTAGTAATCACATTAGTAGGTGATCCACTTTCAGAGCTGAACTGTTTTACTTTAGCCACTTAAAAGAAAATCACGAAAACTAATAATTCATACGCGGCTAAATAGACTTAATATATGTATATATGTGTGTATGTAAGCTTAAAGTAAAAATGCGGTTATTAAGTAAGAGTAAGTTGAGTAGTAGAAATAAATTATGTTTAGCTAAAGTAGTGCAATAAACTGTAAGAAACCATTTCGTTAACTGAATAAGAACGACAAAGCTGCGAAAGAACAGACAACAACAAAGCCTGCACCCATCAAATTGTCAGGAGTAAATAAAACAAAGAAGAAATAAACAAATATTTTTTGTTTGCTCCGTAAGAGTTATATTTGTCATATATGTATATATATAGTAATTTTTTAATTGTAGTATATTTCATAATTATCTGTATTAAATAATTTTCTCTTGTTTTCTTTTTCTGTTTTTTACATTAAAATGTGAAAATCATTTTTTTTTGTTTTGTTTAATTTAGTTTTATTTTATTTAATATTAAATTAGATATTATACTAACAATTTTACTTAATTTTAAATACAATATGCTGATATATGTATGTATGTATGTACTTTTCGCATTTTATATGTTTACAGCTACAACAAAAGTTGTTAGATATTGTTTTTTTTTGTTTTTGTTATTGTTTTTATCTATTGTATTACAAAAAAGGCAAAGTTAATGCCAGCCGATAGTATTTTGTTCTTGTTGTTACTTTTACTCCTCCTTCTCCTCTTATTCTTCTGCTATTTCTAGTTTTTTACATTACATTATGCTATTTTTTGTTTTGTTGCTGTTTTCTTTAGTTTTTTTTTTTTTCTTTTTGATTTGTTCAAACGGTTGCGCCAGTGCTAGTTAGGTAATTATGCAATAATATTAGTTTACTAGGGCGGTCTGTGTTTCCTTGCAAAGGAAAAGTACATTTTTGTTTTTTTTTACTTCTATTCGAATAATAACTGTGCTAATATTCTGCGCGCTTTGTTGCATTCTAATGTCATTCTTATGCCTCTTCTTCTTCTTATTTACTTCTTCGCTTGCATCTCTTGTGTACTTGCACGATTTGCTTCGATTCCCACATACAGCAGACATTTTTCTATTTTTATCTTTCCTACTTTACACACACACTTCTACATTCCAGTTATTTTTTGGTTTTTGTAATTCAAAACATTTCCTCTTTTATTTAAAAATTACATTTCTTTCATTTGCATTTTTATGCTTTGCATTAATGTGCTTTGAGGTGTATGTAAGTAAGTATGTATGTATGTACATATGTATGTATGTATCGTCCGCACATTCGGGTACTTATGCAAAACGTTCGTTTTCAACGCATCACAACGCGCACACCTAGAAATTATGTAGTCAATCAGTTAAATTATAAATATTAAGGATGTGGGTTTGAGCGTGTGTGACGGCTAGCCGAAGGTGGTGGTGAAAGAGATGAATTGCATGAAATGATAAAGATAGGTATCGAGTGTGTGTGTGTCAAAAACGGAACTCGGACCGACTGATTGCCATGAAAACACTCTGTATTAATATTTTAGTACTGAGTCCTTCTATTGGAACATTTTAGTACCGAGAATTTAAAAATATTGATACCGAACTTTTGAAAATTTGAATTCATTTTGAAAATTTTTGTACAGATATAACGTGAATATAAAGGTATAGTCTTTACATCAAATTATCGAAATCAAGTGCCGAAATTTTTAATAGTGCAGTGACTTTTTTTTGAAATTCTAGTACCGAAAAATTTAAAATCCTTTTTTTTAATTATAGGTACGAAATTTTTGCACAGATACAGCATTGATATAGTGGTATAGTCATAATATCGAATTTTCGAAAATCAGGTACCGAAATTTATGTACAGTAACTTTTGTTTAAAATTCTAGTACCAAAAGTTAAAAAATAAAAATTCTGGTACCGAAATATAATTTTTTTTTTTTGAATATTTTGGAAATTTTTGCACAGATATAACGTTAGTATAAAGGTATAGTCTTCATATCGAATTACCGAAAATCAAGTGCCGAAATTTTTTATAGTGCAGTACGTACCTTTTCTTTTCGAAATTCTAGTACCGAAAATTGAATTGTTTTTTAACGAAATTGTTCTAATATTTTGGTACATATTTTTCCTGAAATTCTAATACCGAATTTGTACCGAACTTGGTACAACTTATTTTTATTTTTATTTCTTGTATCGAAATACCGAAATAGTATCCTTTTTTTTAAATTTTTGACATCGACAATTTTGAATGTTTTTGTACCATTTTTAATCGATTCTGAATCCCATTAAGCTTGCTATGTATAATATTAAAAAATGTTTTGCTGGAGTAGAAATTGAATAACAAAACAGGAAAATTTTCACTAAAGCAGAATCTGGCGATAATGTAATCAATATTTATTGAATACAACAAAAACAACTGCAATAGTAAACCAAATATTTGGCGAAATTCACACAAGGACATTTCGGTACCATTACGCCGTCGACACACATTGAAGAAGAGCATGATTTTATGTTAAAATGTCATTGTAAAGCGTTGTGAGCGTATGTGTGTGTGTATGTGTAAAGGCAAGAAATAGCAAAACGGCACTCTTTAAGATGATTAAAAAAATGTAACAACACTCTGTTAGTATTAAGCTAAAGAAATGATTTCTTTACAGTTTATCAATTTAGGTATTTTGTAGGTAATTATATGCTAGTATATATGTATGTATACATAATGTTTTTAAAACCTATACATCTCCCACTTTACTTTTGTAAGTAATAGCAATGCATTTTTCGTTCAATAAACACCTGGTGTCTTTTTAGAAGTAAAAATCCTTAGCGATTGAGTATGAAACAGTTTTTGAACGCGCACCCGACGTGCTCCTATCAGCACAATGCGGCAAACATACAGGGTGGCGCAACAAATTTAGATAATTTAAACTAAAATATTTGTTAACAAGTATAGGTTAGGTATGTAAAAGATGTGTTAAAAAAATAAAAAATTAAAAAATAAAAAAAAAAATTAAAAATTAAAAAAATAAAATAAAATAAAAAATAAATAAAATAAAAAATAAATAAATAAATAAATAAATTATATAATAAATAAATTATATAATAAAAAAATATATATAAAAAAATAAAAAATAAAAGAATTTTAATTGAAATATATAAAGAGTAAGAAAAATTCATAAATGTAAAAATGTGTATCGCCAAAAAAACAAAATTATATAAAAAATAAAAATAGTGTGAATGAAGATAATGTTAGAAAAAAAAATAAAAATTGATATCTGAAACATAAAAACATAAGTTGAAATATTTAAAAATATGAAAAATTTAAAATTAAAAGATATGACGAAGTAAAATATTTTAAACAAAAAAAATCAAATAACTAAAAAATAAAATAACATTACTATAAATTAATTTAACCAAAAACAATTTATAATACAAATAATTAAACAATTATTAAAAAAAAATATTTAAATATTATCAAAATAATTATATGTATATCTCTAAAATTTAAAAAGTTATAACTTTAAACATTAAAAACATTAAAAATTTTAAAATTTCATGTTCACGCTCAGCTAAATTTACATTACGCCACTCTATACGTTTATGCGATCTACTAAATCTAATTCAGAACTAAGCACTATATATACAATACACACATGTAAGTCTGTAAGCTGATTATATAACTGTGAATAATAAATATAAAGACGAACAAATAATCAAAATAAAATATAATGAAAATTGTGGTGAAATGAGTATGTGACAACAATGTCTACTTATATTGCGTACATTTAGGAGTTTACGCCACTTTCAGCTGCGTATTTTTAGGCGCCTTTAACAAAATTTGCTTTTTAGAAATTATAACGGCACCTATTTCTAACATAACATAACTAAAGTTCGAAAGCATAAGCGAAAGCAGCCTAAGCGGTATCTCTCAATCCTCCAGTATTAAGACCTCAAACATAGCGCGGCAAAAGATCAACAGTGATTAGAGCAACGCGCCTAAAAGCGTGCTTGCTTGCTATGTGTACTTTTTTTCTCTTAATGCTGCTCTATGTTTTAGGCCTAACGTGTTAAATATTTGTGTCTTAAAATAATTTCTGCGTTACTTATAAGTTACATAACATCCTAAACTATAGTTGGTATTTTTTTTTAGTTTGAGTTGAGAAAGTTTACTATTTTGTGTCTTATTCTTAATGCATTCTTTTACAATTAAATTATCTATAAAGTTTTCTGTGAATCATACGCAACTATTTAGTTAAGTTAAAACTTTTAAATCTCATAGAAAATAGTTTACACAAGCTAAAGCTGATAAAAAAGTGGATAAATTTTATTTAAGTTTAATTTTTTTTGTTAATTTTACTCACATTGAAGAAACTTTTGGCATAAAAATATAATATAATATTATATTTTGGAGTGATTTCCTGAATGGCAACCTACACGAAACTTTCAACAGAGTTCTGCCGCTTCAAGAGCAAGCATACTAACTGTTGGAAGGAAAAACAGTTTTTCATTATTTTTGCTTGATTTTTGGCGAAAGTCACTTGATTTTAAGACCAATTTGGTAAACTTCAGACATTCACACCACAAAGCTTCGAAAGTCAGCAGTAAAGCTTATATAGAAATGTTGGGAAATTGCATGATTTGGTATATAAAAATTTGGTACTGCACAATGTTGCATGAAATCGGGGATTTTTACCACCAGCTGATGTAAATCGTGTCCGAGCGAAAACATAGCTCCACAAAAAATACTGCGTTCTAAAGATAACATGAGTTTTAACGGCGGTAGGGACTTTTTTCGAAAAATTTATTCAAACAAATTTTACTGTAATAGTTTTTCCCAACAAACAACAAAAAGTTACACAGTTACTAAAATAAAATCGGTTACACGACTGAGAAAGTATATAGTCTAAAACTGAAAATATCTAGTAGTATTTTTTTACAATATACAAAGGAAAACTATGGTGCAAGTTCACCCACCATTTGCTACAACAACTTTCTGCATTTACATACAATATACATACGAATATGTATATATAAATACAGCTCATGCAAAAACATACAAAGTATGTATATGGAATACCAACAATTTAACACAACATCCGTACGGAATTTACGGTTCTGGCTCGTTAGGTGCAGTCGATGTGGACTCCATAGCGTTCGTGGTTAGCGTCGATGTGGCAGCCGAATTAGAGGATACACTTGCGCCGCTACTTACACTGCTGCCGCGGCGATTACTTTGCAATTGCTGTTGTTGTTGTTGCTGTTGGCGGTGTTCGTGTGCGTAGTATTGTTGTTGTTGTTGTTGAGTCAGTGCATCGCTGTACAGCTCGGTTCTGGTATCGAGGCTATGTATACTGGGCGATGAATCGGTAAGTTCCAAACATTGAAAATTTTGTTCATTCTCCTCGACCATTTCCTTTTGTTGTGCTTTTTGTTGCGTATTTTTATTTTCAATTTTTATTTCATTTTTTCATTCATTATTATTTTTTTTGTTTTGCACGAGTTTTCCACGGTCGCATGCACCAGCGCCAGCGCAGAACAAGTTGGCGGGCGGCAATGGTAAGCAAACAAAAGACCGTTATTTGTGAAAAAAATAGAGAAAACGAGAGAAAAGAGAAAAAATTGCAAACATTAAATTTACAATAAGCTTCCCATTCTTACAACAATTGGACTTAAAGGCGATGATGTTCTAATGTTTCTGATTTTTGAATGCGTTCCACATGTTTAGCAAATGCAATGTGGATGAATGGAAGGATGTGTGAACAAAACAAAATTGTAAAAATGTGTGTAAGTAGCTCAAGCTGTAAAATTAAGTACATTTTATGTTTAAATCATGACCAACTGATTTTTTTGTTGCAGTTTTCTGGTATATAATCGCTGAGCAGAAATGTTGAATGAAGTAGGAGAGATAAAAGTTTTACTTTCGTAAGTAAAACAAAAAAATATAAAAAAAAAATTTAAATAATAATTAGTACACAGAACTTTCTTAGGAGATTTACTTTTACAAAAAAAAAATAATTTCTGAACAGATGCAGTAAAAACAATAGAACTTTTTGGCAGCAAAAAATTATAAAATTTCCATTTCGATCAAAATTTTTTAATAATGATTTAGGAATTCATTTGTTGAGGATAAAAAGCCTATTACGTAATAATAATGTCATTTCCCACACATACATATGTATGTAAATTTAATTAACTATAAAAAGGAAACGTTGCCTACATTTTGTCGCGTATCAGAAAGAACGACGCACATTACCCTGCAAGCCAACTAATTATTAGAATATGCTACCAGATATTTCTGCTAAAGTTTCTATGAATTTCTTGAGGCCAAATTGACTGAACTACCCGAAACTCTTGTG
The DNA here is from genome assembly GCF_023373825.1 of Bactrocera dorsalis. Lineage (NCBI taxonomy): Eukaryota > Metazoa > Arthropoda > Insecta > Diptera > Tephritidae > Bactrocera > Bactrocera dorsalis. The sequence goes on from NC_064305.1 coordinate 60,830,630, forward strand.
AACGTGTGCTGGTTCATGCCTTTCATAAGAGGGGTGCCAATTACTACGTTGGCAAAAACTAAAAAAAATTAGCTGTTTTAGGTGAAGAAATCAACATGCTGACCAGAAAAAAAGGAAATATATTGTATTTTTTTACAAAATTGTCAACAAAAACAAGCTTGAATTGCTTGAATTTACTTAAACAAGGAATATGTACGTTAACCTAAGAAAGCTGCCGACCACAAAAATTACCGTGACATATTCAAACAAAAGTAACGCTAACAGCAAATAGATTTCCGCAAACAATTTTACTGATATTTGATGATTTTCATATTTTTTTTCTCTAGTTAGCAACAAAATATACAATAAAGGTTTATTATTCAAATTTATTCCTTTCATATTAAGTTTTATACAAAATGTTCCGCTTTGTTTGTTTATAAAAAGAAAAATACATACATACATACAACAACATACAGATGATACACTCGCCTAAGCATATTGCACATACATTGTAAAAAATATACATACAACTAAACAGTTATACAAAAAGAAGACATTAGTTCATTAATCCACAAAATTGTACAAGAATTCGGACAGTCGCTTAGCATCAACAAGTGCATTCGTTTTCCGCCTCGTTCAATAGCACTTTGCCACGCTTCGCCTTACGCATCGGCTGACGACGCCTACGCGCGCCAACACGATGTCCCAAATTGAGTAGATCCTCTTGCGGTACATATGGTAAATCGTTAACATCAAAATTGGAAGAATCCAACTCGGCCAGACTATTATTCAGGCTATGCGTATCGCTTGAGGGTATTGAGGGCGTATTGAGTTCCATTATGGCCTCATCGTAAGCATATGCTGCCAACGGATCGGTTGTGTCATCATCGATGTTGCCACAAAAATAACGCATCGCATGACTATCACTAGGGCGTATAACATTCAATGTGAACTCCAATATGCCCGTTATGTCGATCATGAAGACGAAAGCAATGACAGCGAGTAGGAAACGTGCCATATAGAAGGCGTCATTGCGTATCCACGACGACAATGTAGGCGCATTATTGGCCAAAAACGACTCATTCGCCACGATCACATACTGGCCGAGAAAGCGACAAATAAAATTCAACAACTTCAAACTAGGCAACCACACTTGACGCAATAGAAAATCATTGGCATACAAAATCAGTGACAATTCAATGAAGAAGATCAATGCACGCTGCGGCTTACGCAATGCACTCGGCCAAAGTGGACGCAATTTCGTGAGAATACATAGCACAGAGAATACAAATAGACTGGAAGCAACGTTGGGCGTCAGCAGTGGCAAACGAGAATACTTCAACTCGATTATGCTGATGCGATTCAGATGCATAAACAAACCGATCAGCACTATGACGCTCGACTCGATCAACTTCTGATAACGCTGCACCTTTTCGAACTCTAAAAGCATGGCGTCGCAATTGTCGGCGAGTGTGTGAGTGTGCGTTGGTTGTGTTCGTCACTGTGGCGAATTCTTGCTCCGCACTGCCTTTACACAACTTCGCAAGCGCGCGGTGAACTTGAAGGGCGTGGCAGTGTAGACAAGCAGTTGTTTGCTGTTTGGAAGCGTTTGCTGAGCTTGTTGTTGTTGGATGTTGATGATGCTGCTGCGGCGGCAACGTAGTATTTTGGAATTGGTTTTTGGTTTGGAATTTTACGTGAGTACCGAAATTTGCAAATGCAATGGAAAAATTTTTTGTAACAATTCAATTTTGATGAACTATGTATTTGCTGTTTTTGAAATAATTTTTGAGCGGAAAATCACACAAAAATTATTTTGTAAGAAAAAATTCAAAAATATGTCATAGTAAACACAAAAGTGTTACGATCAACGCAAAGTAGCTTGGTATGTAAGTGTTAAGGCTGGACGGTAGGGTAGTGCGTATCTAAACTTTTTGTTTTTGAATTTGGAAAATGGTTTCAAAGCGGTCAATACATTACAAATGAACAATATGTGAGTATATTTCATTTTCTTTACGGTTTCACACTTCACTGAAAGTGTTTACATTTCATATGACATATAATAGGTTTGTTTCTAAATGGCTATCAAGAAAGTAGTAAGTAGTAGAGAGGGCTGCAACTTTCTACTAATGAAATTTCTGCTAGAAGAAAACAGCTATTATCATTTGAAGAAAAGGCTGTTAAAGCCCATTGTAAACAAACGATGTTTGACGCATTTGTTTGGATTTTGTTAATTTTAGATGCGAAAAGAAGTTATTGATTAATTTAATTATTGACTAATTTATTGATTACTTTTGGAAAAATCTTGCTAATTTGCGGTTTCTTTACTTTTTCGGTATTTCGCTTTTTGATAGTAACTTGTCACATTTTTCGCATTCTTCTTCTTATTTATAGCTGATAGCTACTAGCACTACAGAAACAAACCTGATATTTCGAAAATAAGAGAGAGTGATAGCACTAGTTCTTCAATTAACATTTGTGTTTACTACATACAAATGTATGAACTTCATTAACTCAACGTGGAAATTCTTTGGCAACTGCAAAGACGTTTGCGTTAGACAGTTAACGCGCTTAACTTTAAATTTAACATAATGCACTGCTTGATGTAACTTTTCCTATATAATATCATTTCTTTCGCATGTGAGTCGTTGACGAGCTCAATTTGCTCTTAATTGTTGACTTTGTCGAATTAGTAGTACTACTAACATTTTCAAGCTTCTGCACAGTTGCCAACATCTTTTCCCTCAGAGCTTTTCTGCGCTCTCTAAGGGCTTTTGCGCAATCTTCAGTTTCTTTCAGTTTTTTGGAATTCGTTGTAGCAGTCGCAGTTTTCACTGGTGCATTGATAGCCTTCGGTACATTGGTAATAGCAGACAACTCGCCCGTAGCTGTGATCGGCGCCACAATTGTTGATTCGATGGATTCACATTTTTCTGTTCGTACTCTTTTTGGTGCACCACTTTCTTTCGGACAATCCGCCGATGTCTTTCTCTTCTGTAGTCCGGCAGCGTTGCCATTACAAACGATATCAACGGTTGAATTTTCCTGCACAAATTGTGTCGGGAGCATACTTTCCGTTGCTCGAGTCAAAGCATTTAAAACTGCCAAAACGTTTAAGCCTGAAAAATCCGTTTGGAACCACTAGTAAAAAGTTCACCACCCAAATGTATGTACATATGTAGGTAGTCAATATTGTTCGGTACTTGGTCGAAAGTAATTTTCTCTCAGCTCATATGCAAAAAATGGCTTAATCGCCAATGAAGTAATTTTTTTCTTCGGCCTATTAACGAAGCCTACTATGGATTCTTGGTATGAAATGATTAAGCTCAACAAAAAATCTGTGCAGGAGTTTTAATGCAACATGACATAACCTCAACCGTATTTACTGGAAAATGTTTTCCGATATCTTACTTCACTACACTTGCCTGATCTTAATACCGCAAAATATTTACTTAGCTTTGTTCAATTAAAGGTCGTCTGAATAAGAGTATAGGGATTAAACAAAAGTTTCTGAAAACGCATTGACTCTCTTAACCTCGCTATCTCCTCATGTTTCACCCTCTTTCACTGATTTCCCACACAATCGCTTAGTTTTTCTACACGCATCTGCTAACCCACCGCTTAACTCAATTAGCTCTGGAGTTTATTCGTCGTTTCACAGTTATAAAGTTTTCGACTTTCTTCGTTTTTCTGTTAACATAAGTATGCGCAACAACATCAAACAAATCTAACGACAAGCAATGGAGATACACTCCTTAAGTCAGAGAATTATATACAATTTTTCATTTCTAGAGCAAGATGAGACCGCCTTCCACAAAACCAATAATAAGCAAAGTTGTTATAAAAAATGCCTAAGAAACCGGACGTACCATTCTCTCACGGCATTAGTACACTACTCTGTGATTTTAAGGTGAGGATTTTAGTGCGCATGTGTAAGCAATCCATTTCTTCACAGAAACAAATTAAAAGATAATTGAATTGCAAAACCCACAGCATGAAAAAAGCAACATCGTTGCGCTTAACTAATATAAAATTAATAAATATAACTGTAATTGTAACTGTAACTGTAGGCATGTGTGTTTTTGTATAGTAAAGGACTACATAGATTCTTATTTGTTGCTTGTTCGTGCATAATGTAGGGTTTTGATTAATGCCTAGAGTTCCTACCTAACCTACTGCTATTACTACTACTATGCAATATATAAATATGTATATATAGTAAACTATATATATTACTTGTTTTAATGTTTGTTTCTTTAGTACGAATAAGCGTCCAACGTACCAGTTCGTGGCGGTTGAAAAGCATTACGCTGACTGGCATTGGGACCGCCGTTACCAGCAGCATTGCCATTGCCGCTGCCGTTAATGTTAGATGTGGACACCGCCGAATTTGTAGCACTAGCGGCAGAAGTTTGCTTAATGGTGGGACGCCGCTTGGCCAGCGGCATATCGTCATCAGAATCGCTGAGCGTTAAATCCACCTGCACACGAAGGGAAATAGAATTATTATTTAAATCAAGGTAGGAAGGACACACAAAACAATTCATAAATTTGAATACATAGAGAAAGCACTAACCGTTTCACTGTTTGTCGTTGATGTGGGCTGGTCATTAGCAATGGCAGGTGGTGCGCCAGCTTTAACCATTTTCACATCCTCTGTGGTAATGACTTCTGAAAAGTATAAAGTTTATTCGTTACAGATTTTGCAACCCTTCATACAGAATTTCGACCTAAATTCACATACCGATATCATCCGAAATGACTTCGACTTTTTCAACCGGCTTTGTCGGCGTATCGATTATTTGAGCCTCATTACGTAAACTATGTGTGCTCCATGAGCCGTCTTTATGTAATTGTATCTCCGTATCGTCGGGTTTAAGTAGCGATGAGGCAAGCACCTCTTGAAAGTAGCTGCAATGAAGCAGACGTTAGGTGAAACAAATAAAAATGCATATGAGCGCACAAATGGCATACCCATCAATGACCAGATTATCGTAAATAGCTGCCTTATCGCACACTGGACAATTCCATGTAGGCTTACGCTCGTTCATCTGCAGGTAAAGACTAGCATCAAAACATTGTAAATGCGAGCAAGTCGATGCACGGCATGGTATGGACATTTTCATCTTGCCCAACGGACAATTCAGCGAAACTTTAAGCATTGTTGTAGCGATTTCGCAATCTGCATCTTCAGTGAGTTTCTCTTTAACTGTAAATTAAACGACATATTCATAGCAAAAGCTCTATTTTGTAATTCGTAGGAGATTTTCATACTTAAACCGCGCGTGTAGTCGGCTGGTTTGACGCCCTTGGTCTTCATGCGATGCAATAATTGCGCTGAAGTTAGCTTCTTCACCAAGTATACGGCAATGCAATAGCCACGCGTATAATCCGGGCACCATTGTACTGTGATTGTGTTGGTAACCGTAGGCGAAAGCTTTACATTTGCTGTAACATTGACGGGCCGTGGTGGTCGTTTTGGTTCCACATTCGGTCTGTTTGTTGGAATGACATTCTGGTAGCAAAAATAAATCAAAAATCAAATTTAAAGAATATTTTTGCAAAAAAATAAAATAAAAAAGGTATTTAAAAAATTTTTAAAAATAAATATAAATTAATAAAAAGATAAATAAAAATAAAAGAAAAAGAAAAAGAAAAAGGAAACAAAAATTGTAATACAATTCTATAAAAATTAAATACTACACATAAATTTTAAATTAGAAGTAAACAATTAAAAAGTAAATAATAAAAAAATAAAATAAAAACTTTACGTGGTTTGCACAGAAGCTATATACATATGTACATACATACATATGTATAATACCTTTCATAAACAGAAAGTTTTACATATAAGAACTTGATTTTGATCGATCACTTTGTATCACAGCTGTATGCTATAGTAGTTCGATATAACTGGGAATATATAACGTTTGCAAAATTTCAGAGTGATATCTCGAAACCAACGGGACTACTTGGCGTATATACAGGCAGACGTGCATAGCCACGGCCGTCGGGTCTACGTAACCGGAACATACCCGGATTTTTTATCCGGTCAAGGACAAGAATTCTGCCGCTACAAAAAGAACAGTGGTTTATGGCTAGATCGGCTCAGAATTAGAGTTTTCTAAGTTTCCTTCTGGATGTTACAAACTTCGTAGCAAACTTAATACACCCTGTTCAGGGTATGAAAATACGAAATACAATAAATAAAGAATATGAACAGAGTTTAAAATTTAGTAACGAGTCAATGTACAATATAGGCTAGAAATTTTTTTAAACTAAAAAAATATGTTTTTTTTTAAATTCTCAAAAAATACATATTAAAAGAAAAATTTAACCAAAAAATTACATAAAAATATTAATATTAATATAAGCTATTACCGCTATTAATAATAAATTATATACATATATATACATAGAAAAATAAATATATGTTTATGAACAAACTAAAAAAATTGTAAAATTAAATAATGTATAATCAAAAAAATAAACAAGATTAAGCAAAAACCAAATATCATCCACTTACGGGCAGTTGGCACAACTTGTTGTTGACCTTTACACTGACACTGGGCGGGAAACAGTCCTCTTGTTCGCATGATGTTTCTAATAAGCAGAAACGTAGCTGAACCTGTATGGCATGCTCAATCTTATTACTGTTTCGTATGTCACGATTTGATGCAATCTCTGTGGCCTGTTGTGGTGTCAATGTAAAGTAGAAGGGCACCTCTTGTATACGCTGTGTATTGCGCGGCACAAGTGATGAAGGCTTAATCAGCACACCCAGTACATCATAAAAAGCTAGTTTCTTAAGACGTACGTCTGGATGTATCGGTATATGTGTGGGTATGGGATTCATAAACGGTACCATATTGTTGGCAACGCCGGGCCCAGTCGGCGGTACACCGGCGATTGGTTGGGCACCAACAGCTGTTGGTTGACCGGCATTAGGCAGACCAGCTGCTGGATTGGGCTGCACTTGTGGCATTTGCATGTGTGAATACATTCTTTTTGGATCTGTTGGCCCGTACTGCTGAGCTTGCTGCTCCGCTCTGTAATACAAAGCGTATATTTTATTTTATTTTGTTGTCTCCACGAAGAGTTTTGTTATTGTGTATAAATATGTCAACTTACATTGATTGTGTGTAAACTTCACGTATTTTATGAGACAGTAAGTCGTAGTTTGTATGTAATAGATTAATGATGCGCCGTTGTAAGTCAATTTTACGCCCAGCAAACGAAATATTCAAAAATGATAGTATCTGTTGCAGCTCTACTACGCGAAGCAAATTTATCATTTCCTCACATTCCTGGAAAAAAAAACACAGAAAACCAATATGTAGAGAGAGGTGATACAATAATAATTTATACGATGCATAAACATGTACCCTCAATATCCAGTCCCAATTTTTAAGTGAATTTCAGTTATGACCATTAGTTAAAGCAATGAAATGAAATGAAATGAAACTTTCAAAAGTTCTTTTCCCTTATAAGTAACTAGTAACATATTTATAAGAAAGAATTTAGTTTTAAACAGTAGATCTATTCATAATTATAGAAATAATAATATATATTTATAGGACTAATATATGTAAATAACAAAGCTAAAAAACATACATATTTATCCTAAAAAATTGCAAATTATTACTGAGAGACTTAAATCAAATATTCTTTATATATTTTGTCGATATTTTTATTGCATAAAATAAATCTTACACTCTGACGGATAATACAGTAGTTGCCCAACCAGACACCCTAAACTAGGTTAGAAATACTTAAGTCTTTTGTTATTAAATATCACGCATCTAAAATGATGCGTCTTTTGATTTTATTGTTATCTAAAACCAATTACTTGTTTGTATGCATTCCAAATTATACAAAGCATTGAGAAAGCACCCACAAGTGTCGGGGAAGCACCCACGCCACTGCGACCTGCGATAAGTTATGGTGTTTGCAAATCCCTAATTTGCATGTGCCCTTTGCCGGACACTACGTTCTCACCATATAACTGTTGTTGAACAACTTTTTTCACTAAATGCATTTGAGAAAATGTTATAATTTCATACCTGATGTAAAGTGATATTATGCTGCACGAATTTGTACTATTCTTTCCTCCAAGTATTGGCAATAAATTATACTTTGCATTGCACACTTTCTCAACAAATAGAGGGATGGAAAAAATATTTAGCTGCTTTTAATTTAATCAACACAAAATATTATTCTGCACATTATTTATAATAAGCATAGTTTTAAAAGCATCCAACAACTTCCGGAATTTACTTTTTACTGTAAAATAAAATACATTTATTGTATTTTCAGCGAAATATATACATTTACCGAGAAACTGCTACGATTTCGTTTCATTCAACACACAAAAATTAAGTTGTCCGCAAAGAATATGGCGGCGACAGCACCGACTTCAGTTTGGTGTAAATTAATTTCCCACTATTTTAGAAAACATATTTTCATTTGGAACGATACTGAACATACTAAATGGTTGATGAAATATCAACACAACAAAGCATAATAAAGGGCACATCAAAGGAAGACACAAACTTAAAATATATAAGCTGCAACTAAACAATCTATATTAATACTTATTTACTCAACTTATACTACTCTTACAATTTTTGTGTAACATTTTGCTAATTTGTTTACACTGCATAAATTTTAATTATCTAATTTCAATAAAGGAATTGGAGTTAGTCATTTCCCAAAATGTGCTTAAATTTTTCTAACTTATGTACATATATAAAAAATAGAGATATTAAACTTCAATTTTTAATATTCTTTAGAGTAGAAAAGTGGCAACCAATATGTGATTTTATAAGATGTAGAAATTGTTAATAAAATGTATTTATACTTACGTTCATTTTAATTACATAAATATTGTACACATTATTGTTGCCTACTACAAAATTGTTGAAAATATTAATATTATACTACTTTTATCAATTCGATAATTTCATAAACGTGTACGTCAATTATAAGGCGCGCAAAAATGCAAACACACCTATAGATTTATAAGGACAGCTGGTCACGAAATAGCGGGATTTTTGACAGCAGCCAACGCTTTATGTTGGTTTTGTATTAAACAACTATAATTTTCATTAACAAAAAATGCATTTAATATAAGATTATCTTGAACACCCAAAGCAAAACCATCTCTTTCCATGGTCTGTAAGCATACCTTGATTTTGAAATGCTCCGTTTGTTGCACAATACGCTTTTGTGCACTTACGGCAGCAATCTGGATATTTTGAGGCATGCGATTACTCGTGCTCATGTTTTGTGCTCCACTGTTCTCCGTCGATGAAACAATGGATGGTGAATTGGATGTGGAAGGTGTACGTCCGGCATTTGCCATTGCGGCCTCCGCCTGAGTTTGAGAACGAGTTTTACGCATCGCACCGGCACTTGAAATATCAATGTTTCTGCACACACACAATAATGAGAACTTTAAGGGCAATTATCACACACATAAGCCAATGCACAGAAATTTTGGTCTACGTATAGCGTACCTTTGCTACCATCAATCACTACACAAGCCACTATATTATTATGCCAGGTAGCATGCGATTACCAATTATAAAAAACTTTTGCACAAATCTCTACACTGGCCAATAGCGACAATCAAAAAATGTCAATTAAAAACATTTGACAGCAAAATATGATTAACAGTAGCGATTTAGCAAATGCGGTGTTTTCTGATATCGCCGTGTGTTTTCCTTTCAATCTCTTCCGAAATTCTAGACATCTTTTTTTTACTTCTAACAAAAAAAATCCCACTATTTCCGCTTTCATTGATTATTTTCCTAAAACCACTGAACAGACCATTGTACGACTGTGTCGTTGCCGGATAATTGTGCTCAATTCAACATATTATGTGCGCTGCATTTTACCAGCATGCATAAAATAGCGATTTTAAATGATGAAATTAACGTACTGATACAAAATTTCGGTTTTTGGTTCATCATTGTTCTGCAGTTTAAGTTCTATTCTCTTTCTACAAAACGTATAGGGAAAGTAAATACCGCAAATGGTATAATTACTTTTAACGATCACTATTGGATTTTACTTGTTTTTGGAATTTATATTAATCCTATAATTCGTTACTCTCCAAAATTTAGTGAATTGAAAACAACAAATATTCAGAAAAATGAATTTCTATGTATATATATACATATATTTACTTTTATTTACCGAAATGCGTTATATTTATTCTTAAATCTATTTTAGTCTAATGTGAATAAATTACGAATGCCGTTTGTACGACAAGAAACGTTTTTCTTTAACATTCGACTGCGCAGATTACATTTGTCCACAAAAAACACATTTTATATATGCGCATATGTGTATACTTTACATATCGTTTGTGTATAAATGAATTTACTTTTTGAATTGTTTTTTCGTTCTATATTCAACCCTATTTATATAAAATTAACGATCAGCATTATATTACATATATGTATACTTGTCACTTTTTCACTAGTTTTCTTATTTACAAACTGCTTTTCAATAACTGAAGCTACTCGCAAGTGAATATATTTTTAATTTTGTATGTACGTTTGTATATTAATTATTTACCCGAATCTTAGTTTATAAATATTTAGTTCGAATTCTACCGATTTGCAAAAAATACACATCCTCTTTGACAAACATAAAATGATGCAAAGTTTTTCAGCAATCTTCAATTTTCGATATCAATTTTAATGTATACTTTATGCATATTTAGTTCGTATGTAGAAAAGTGTTATATGTATATATATGTATTTGCGTTGCTTTTGTTATTGTAGTTATTTTTTTCTAACTTCATGCTTTACTCAACATTTCTTTATGCAATACTTTACGTTAAAGTCACTCTTTTGTTTAAAATAAATCCATTTCACCACAATTAACATCGAGGAAATCATCTTCATAACTGACTAAATCTTTTGATGGGGATGTTAAGGCCGCTAATGCCGATGCTGAAGTTGATGGCTTATCCTGTGAGGCATCATTATCAGCATCCGATGGGACATGATTGATGGAATGCGCTTTGTAGTCTGGACTTTGTTCATTGCCCACTGGTGAAGGGGGTGGATTCGAAACTGCAATATTTAAAAAATTACTTAAAAGTTCTCATAAAAGTATTTTAATAATTACTATTTCCAGGTTGGGTTTCTAAATCTGAGCCAAGCAAAAAGTGTTCTTTTCGGGTGCTAAGTGCCGGCAAGTCTTTCTCTTGTTCGCTTAAACGTTTTTTCAACTCTTCGACCTTGCGATCACGAGATAAGGATTCCATCTCTTTACGCCATTTATTAGTACGCTGTCGATCTTCAGAAAAAATAGACTTATGTTCTTCTAATGTAAGACTTTTATGATTTTTTAGTAGATATAGGAATACACCGCCTGGTGTACGACGACGTTTGCCATTCTAGAAAAAATATATTATTTCGTAGTATTACGTGATATGTGCACAATAGTTAATAATATTCCAAAGTTTTACCATTATCATCATGCCGCCATTGAATTCAATAAGTTGTGTTTCCTTATAAATTTCTACTGGCAACTTCGTGCCCAACACATCGACTATGCGTACTGAAAGAATGAATTATAAGAATATCAGTATTTTATAGAAGCTTGAATGAAAACAAGAATATAAATACCCAATAATTCATCTTTCTCTTCCTGTAACTTGTTTGACATTTCACGTGCAACGTCGGCTGGATCACGTCCTTCCAAGGGCTCTAAGTCAAGTATAATTCGTGGTTCATATAAAGTATCCGAGTCGCTAGTGGGTGTTGAGCCACGCCTTCCTCGCAGTGTACCTGTACGATAGCCTAAACGACTTTTTACGGAACGTCGATGTGCAGCTGCTTCACTTGCACAGCGTCCGCGTTTTGCTACCGGCATTAATTCATTATCAGAGAAATCATCAGTTGAATTGGAGAGTCGGCGTTTAAGACAATTATCCCCATTTAATCGTTGAAGGAGGGAAAAGTCATAATTTTCAACGTTTCGATCATTGATTGCACCATCTAAACGTGCAACTTCACAGCCACGCATTTCTTCAGTTAACGCTTCTTCTTGCAATGCAGCTGTCCATATATTGTACTTTTTGAATCGTGCACGCTTTTCTTGTGTCTCCATATCAGCTGGTGGTACACGTACCATAACTGTACGACGTACACGTTTTCGACGCTTACGTTGTGCATGCGCATCTGTTGATACTTCATGTGGCGATTTCGTTGATAATTTCTTTAGACATGCATCGGAAGATTCACTAGACGACGAATCACCACTACTACCATGTATATCCTCTAAGTCATCCTCTTCTAACGCTCGTTGCATATCATGACATGTGGCCAATGGACTACATTGTTCGGCTTTTGCAGTCGCTCCATCAACTGCAACCGTCGTGTTGATTGACAGCGTACTTGGGCGTTGCAATGGTGTATAAACGTCATCGGAACTAGCAGATAGCTGCAAACAATTTACGTCAAATTAAACATAATTGTAATTTAATAAATATTTTCACATAAAAAAATCGTGCCAAGTGCCTATATGTGTATACCTCTCCATCCTCTAGATCGACATCGTAGGTGTTCGCGTTTAATTCCATCATTTTTGTAGCAAGATAAAGTGTTGCGTTGCACTTTGACTGACGATATCACTTTCAACGATTCACAAGAAGTAAAGTATATTGAACATATCTATTGGTAGTTCACTGTAAAATACGGTGTGTTATAAATTATTTTATAATTAAATCTTTATATCACTGTATAAAATGTTGATATTTTTTCGTCTTGTCCTAACGCACGGTTTGCTTGAGAAAGTGTGTGCTGTATAGGGTTGCATAGCAGATTGCAGTAGAACAGATCAGCTGATGTATAACTGTCAAAATAAACGTAAGTCCATGCCGAAAATATCGAGACTCGAATTTTAAATATTCTAATTCTATCAAATTTATTTTTTTTCTCAGTTCTATTAATTTGAAAAAATTAAAAACCGTGTATCCAAAACCGCTATGTGGTAAGCTTCTTCAGTTTTCAATAAAAACAATTTTAGTTTAAAATAAAAAACGTATGGAAATTTAGCTACTAAGATTTTTTCCTTCATCTCTATATCCGGCTTAGCTCAAGTATTCAAGATATTCACAAAATATTTCCTTTAAAGTTAGTCTCTCATCATCATTTTCCTAAACCGTTAATGTTAAATCCAACAATAGATTTTTAGCATTTGTGGACACTTTCACGAGATCAAACTGAATTTAATCAAACATACGAAGTCTCAAAATGAATGGTAATTGTTATATTTTATATATTGTTACAAAAAGTAGTATTAAGTTGTATTTGTATTACTTAAACATTTATTTGTCATACGAACCTCAAAATGAATGGTAATTGTTATATTTTATATATTTTCAAAAGATTCAGTCATTGAGAACACTAACTATACGAAGAACCGGAAGTGATCCAGCCAAAAACAGTTATATTTATGTGATATACAATAGTTGCAGCAACACATTATATGACTTGATTTTCAGAGAACCCTTTACTTAGCTACCCATTTCTGTAGCTGTGAGAGTTGATGAAGGTCATTTCTGCAAGATTTTTTGCTTCATCCTAGTTGTCAAAATAACGGATATTTGTTCTAATTTTCCGGCGGAAGTAACAAAAGAGAGAGAAAAGTTGTAGGTTGCATACAAAGCAATTGGCCGACCGGTCATATATTATAAAGAATTTACAATAAACGGTTTCCGATCATCTTTCAAGCAGAAGCTTTAGCTATAAGTCAGGGTACAGAAGTCAAAATCTGACTGCAACTATCGCAGTCAGCGTATCGCTATCCTCAGCGATAGTCAAGCGGCACTGAAAGCAAACTCAGCTTATGAGGTCAAATCGCTTTTTGTGGAGGAGTGTATAGCAAGGCTGAACCGCCTATCAGTTTGCAACAGTGTACATCTGGGTGCCGTGGCATGAAAGGGTAGCTGACAATGAGCTGGCCGACGAACTAGCCCACTATGCGGAGAGAAAACGGTACTGGTACCAGGCAGCAGGAATGCGCCACGTCAAGCTACTACTGGGAGCATACAACCTTGCAAGTTCCGTCTCCTTATCGCGCTCTATACATGGCACTGCCGGCTCAGGAAGCACTTGTCCAACATGAGCATACTCTCTTACGCAAACTGTCGGTTTTGCGAAATACATAGAATATGATTGCCCAGCAATTTGTAGAAACAGACTCAAGGCCATTGGTTCCATCTACGTGGAGAGGGATCTCATCACCTTAGTTGCGCCCAGCAAGCTGCTGGAATTGTTCAGAGTGCTGGACCTTTGTGACCAAAAATATAGACCATAGATCGCAGTGCAAAGCCTCAATTATTTTCTATCTATCTAAAACCATAACAACACGCCACTACTTTGTTACATTTTTAAGAAAATATAATTTTATTGGTGTAAATATATTTATTTTAACATTTTAATTAATTTCTACTATTTAGCAGATCGTAATTTCATGCAAATATATAATATACTATATATGTTTGTGTGTACATATATGAACTTAAAATTCCATCAGTTTCGTGGAACACCCTGTTTAATCCGCTTTTGGAGTTAAATTGTTCATACTTGGCTGCAAGAATTCCTCAATAATAGCTGAAACCATTTCATTCGTGGTATTAATGAGAGCTTCGAAGTCCGACTGCCCGGGTTGGGCGCACATTTCGGCGTAATATTTAATTTTGGGCTCGGTGCCACTCGTACGAAGTGTTATGACGAGTCCATTAAAGAATTTGAAAGTGATCATTTGGGTGCTGGCGCTTACAGGTAAAATTGCATTTCCGTCAGGTTGCTCGGTATCGACGCCTGTTCAATATAGATGTACATACATACCATAGAATAAAAGCAATTGTAACCTAAATTTTGAACTTACCATTTGTTAAATCGCGTATAAATTGAATTTTATATTTTCCATTGAGTATCGCATTGGGGTATGTTTTCGGTGATTCGGAAAAATTGCGTAATCTTTCGAAAATCTTGTTAATCACTACTGGCTCATAGCAGAAGAAATACGAGGCATTGTTATAATGAAATCCGTACTCTTTGTAAATCTCCTCGAGCTTCTGATCGAGCGAAATACCTTTGACCGCATGCAAATAGTTGGCCATTGTAACAACTTGACAAGCGGCGTTAACACCATCCTTATCATAGACTGTTGTGCCGAACATAAAACCGATGGATTCTTCAAATGAGAAGAGCACAGTTTTGCCACTCTTAACTAAACGATCAGCCTCGTTGGCCATCCATTTGAATCCTGTTAATGTTTCAATAAAATTAAAGCCTTCTTTTTGCGCGTAAGCTTTAAGTATCTTAGAGCTAACAGTGCTAGCAATCATCCAGCAGTTTTTAAAATCAGGAGACGGATTTTGGTCCTTATACAAGAACATGGCCCACCACCCTAGTAAAGCGCCGATTTCATTGCCTTTATATATCTACAAGTATATAATATAAGTAGAAAGCACAAGAAAAGGCGTTAGCTTTGTCTGCACTGAAGATATAATATCCTACATAGAACTTTACAACTATCCGTCACTTCTTTCAGTAATCTGACGATAGAATATCGCATACAAGATTAATCACATTATGAACGAACTGGAACTGGTAGGAGGAGATCTAGACCAGATTATAGACAGATTTATATTTCGGGACTAGTATGGACAACACAGGATCACACTACGCTATTGTCCTAAATCTTTGTTTTCCGATCATGAGGTCAATTGTCTTACAGATGCAAGATCCTTCTACCAAATAGTTGATCGCAAGAGATCTGCTGAATAACTTTCTTGCATTATCTTGCGCTTTTGTCTCAATATAAGGACAAGCAAGATAAGCTAGGATCTCTCTAGTGAGCTATAGTGATTCACAAACTGATGAATTGCTGTAGAAGGAATAAACTTCTCCTTTTACTTGGGTGCGATGCCATCGCAGCACGGACTGTAAAACCAGGGATTAGGGTTTTCTTGAATTTATTATAAGTAGTATTTCAAGCATTGATAATATTGGTAGTGAACTCACCCGCAAAGTCGACCATTATAAAACAAAGCAGTGCTATGAAAATCTGTTCTTAGCTTTTCAACAAAGTCCAACAACTTATATAAAAGAAATTAGGTCTGCGAAAACCAATAGTTCAGTAAATTTTGTGACAACGTCTCTTCAGCTCCAGAAGCAGCCAGGATGCACAAGGCAATCTGGAAATACCCTATAAGTCACCAGGGGCGAATAGCATCTTCCCAGCACTTCTGTGACAAAGAGGGCAAGTTCTATTGCCTCACCTTGTGGGCTGATGAGAGATAGCCTTGCTGTGACGCATATCTTAGAACCGTGTAGAATAGAAAGGATAATATTTAAACCTAACATAAGAAGAAAATACTACTCATTAGCTAAATCCTTCAGGCCTATTAGTCTCCATTTCTTAATAATAAAAAACATGGAAAATATTATAGATGAGACAGAAAGCACTGAAGAGCGCACCCTTACACGTAAATCAGCACGCGTACAGAGCAGGTAGGTTTAAATTTCCACAACAGCTGGTTCTACGATTTTCGAATTGACCCGGGTTTTATCCGGTGCCAAGGGCTGTTATCGTGGCTCTAACCCTAACACCCGTCAGCATGGCCTGACCTGTATTGGCATTGAGTCCAATCCGGGCACGAAATAATTTTTTTTCTGCGTTCCAAAACTTCACCTCGGTTAGATGTAATACGTGCGATGGTTGGAGCCATCTTAAGATCTGTTCAGGTCTTATGACACATAGGGAATGGCCCACTGATTATGTGACTCGATGCTGCCCACCCAATACTGCGGCAATAGCCTCCATGGGTGTACCTACTTCGTGTGATGTGAACAACAAGGATCCCCTTTGGTCCCACTGAGCTTAACTAGGCAGCATGACCCCCAATCTGTAATTTCGATGACAGCTAACATATTACTCTCTCCCAAACCAAGTTTCTATAATCACTACAACACCAACATCAGGTAGATATACTATCACTGTTCTGTACGCTTGAACTGAAGAATTCGCTGGAAAATGGTGAGGTGGCGATATGTGCTTCCTTAGACATCGAAGGTGCTTTTGACAATGCGTCTCAAACAAGTGTGATTAAAGCACTGAAGAACAAGAAGATGACAGCTCCAGTAAGCAGATGGATAAAGACTTTACTAAGTACTAAGATCGCTGAAACCACTGTGTGCAAGATTCGTTTTGGTATAACGAAAGGTTATTCATAGGGCGGGTTACTGTCCCCTTCTATGGAGCCTCGTAGTAGGTAAGCTCCTTGAGCTATTTACAAACAATGGAGTTCGGTGCCAAGGGTAAGCCGACGACGTGAAGACCCACTGTATTTCCGTATTTGGTCCGTCCAATTTTCGCAAAACTAATTCACCTCAACAGATATGTATGTAATTGGTTCAAAGCGCTTTTCCGGTATGTTAGGGTTTTGATAGCTATTTAGGTGTTTTCTGCTATAACAAAGAACGGATGTAAAACTTTTCAAAAACAGATTCATCCGCACCGGATTTTTGTCGATTTTGTCAAAACTTTGGATAACTCTCTTATGAAAGAACTAAAGATTACACGAATAATCGCTAGGTTAACTTTTAGCATTAATTATCAAGAGGAATATTTATAACTATAACATTATGTTGACTTTGTATAAACAATGTTCCGTAAGTACCTTCCATTCTCTTGTCATGGGATTTCTTGTCACCAAAGCGAAACGATCAGCATCTGGATCATTTGCAATTACATATTCTACATTCTCTCTTTCCGCCAAATTAATTGCCATATCTAGTGCGACTCTACCTTCCTCTGGATTTGGAAACGCAACTGTGGGAAACTCCGGATCTGGATCATTTTGTTCTTTCACATAAATTACTGGCTTAATTCTTACAGCCTCGAATACCATTTGTAAGAATGGATAACCAACACCATGCATTGCCGTATAGACAAAACGTAATTCACTTTGACTATTGATATCGATGAATTCCTGCGGCACTCCAGCCTGCACACGTTGCACATAGGCGGTTATAGCATCCTTTGGATCAGCTAATAGGCAAGTGCATATATATAAACCATTTGTATCGAATGAATCTTCCCATGGTTCTAAGTTTTCGAGTATTCTATTCTGTATGTGCTTATCGTGCGGTGGCACTATTTGAGCTGAATTCTCCCAATACACTTTATAGCCATTGTCATCTTTCGGATTATGCGAAGCGGTGACCATTACGCCAGCTAGACATTTGAAATGTTTTATGCTAAACGGAATCATCGGTGTGAGCACCATTTGTCTAAACAGATAAACTCTGAAGCCGGCACGTACAAAGATATTGGAAGAGAGCTCAGCGAAACGTTTACTATTATGACGACCATCAAAGCCGAAGACTATGCCACGCTTTCGACATTCGCTCTCACTGAACTGAGTGCGCATATATGTGGATAGGCCCTGTGCGGCCTGCACCACGACCAGCTCATTCATGCCATTAAAACCGGCACGCATACGCCCGCGTAAACCCGCTGTACCGAATTCCACACGTTGTAGTAGTACCTGTTTCAATTGATTCCAATTATTACTTTGAACTAGATTGAGAATTTCATTGCGCGTCTTTTCACATTTGTCCCACTTTAGCCACTGATCGATCTTCGCTTGTAACTCCGGCGATGACATGTTGTTATCGTAGAAATTAGATTAATTAGTTATTTTATTTTTACTAAATATTACGGAAAATTTTGCTTTAAATTTTCGTATAATTAAATTTTTATATTTTCTTTTTATAAATTTTTTGTGTGTATTTTGTAACGTTCAAAGCAAATCGAAAAATTGTATTTTTTTTTTTTGACACTCTTCATAACTATTGGTTTATAAGTAGCGAGTGGCGAATTATAAACAATAATAAAAGCGCACAATGTTATAGAAAATAAAGTGTTTGTACATGATTCAATTTATCAAAATACAAATTCAAGCATACATATATGTATGTACATACGGATATATGTTTATTTTGAGTGTGAGTTCTGATTTTCTCGTCTCCACTACAGGCCGTTCATATAAGAAATAACAATGGTTTTCCAAAAGTACACTCTCAAAATACACAGCTGCTGTTCCCATAATTCAGTTTGTATACTTCATGTTTTACCATTTTATCTCAAATATATGTATGTATTTTATTCATATTATTTTACGTACATTAGATAGTGCAAGTGTTCTACTCAAATTAAATTTGTACAGACATTAAAAGTTTAAGTGACTATTGCTTTATATTACATATTTTATCTTTATAGTAACATTTTGCTATGCAATTTAAACTAATTTAATACTTAGTTAATCTCATTTGCAACTAATAATACAAATTACGCAATTCGTATTTTTTGTTTTGCAAAAATTGACCTCCCTCGTAAAGGACCGCACACACTTTTAGTATCTTAAGGTTTAACATTACATGCATAACATACATACGTACATGCATACATATGGTACGAATATGCAGTACTCCATTGGTCGTGATGTGCTATATAAATATATGCATATTTTTATTGAAATTTATGTATCAAATTAATCGAAATTCATAATGCACATTTTGGCGTACGTTTGATGATTGCATTTCTTGTAATTGGATATCGAAACAGTTTAACACAAATGATTTTGTTAATTTTCACTACTGTTAACTTAGTAACTTTTTAACTATTTGCGTGTATTTGCAGGCGTAGCAGTTTTTGTCATGTTACTGCCGCTATTGCCATCACCAAGCATCGGAAAGTTTTCTTTGAGTTCATGTTGTTTGCGATGGTTCTGTAAATCGCTGGATATGAGCACTTGCTTGCAAATCGAACACACGTCTAATTTTTGCGTTTTTTGGCGTTGTTCAGGTGAAAGTGTTTTCAAACGTTGCGTATGCACCAGATATAGTTCCTGAAGTAAGGCGTAGCGTATTTAGTAATTTTTTTTTTTCAAATGTTTAGAAATAGTGTCGAGAATTACTCACCTGCTGTTTATTAATGTCGGGCAGTAGAGCTAATAGCTCCGGGAAGATGCCATCGAATCTATCTTTAAGTGCCGCCTGACAATGCTCGTAGTAGGGCTGAGTTTTGTAGACGCCTTCTCTGAATTTTTGCGATATATAACGGAATTCTTCCATAGATTCGGGCGTCTTTAAAGCATCTTGAAAGTGGGAAACTAGTTTCTAGTAAAATACATATTTGTAAATTTTATTTCTTTCTCCTATATAAAATATGTTCTTTTTACCTGATTGCGAGTGACGGCATCTGTTGGCTGAATGTAGGGATGCGTTCGCACAATGCTATATCTTTCGCCAAACGAGCTTGTAAAGGTGAGGTTGTTGGGGGACTTGGCTATGGAATTGACTGTAACGTTGGTTGATTGAAACCCTGGTGGTGGTTGTGGGTTTGCAGATGATTGTGCGAAGCCGGGTGGTGGACGCATTTGCGGCATGCCGTCGTTGTCATTGTCATTGTCCAACGATGATGTAGGTGAGGTAGAGCTTTGATCACGCTTCAATGAATTGTTATTAGTATTGTTGTTTTTTTCTTTCGATTTTCCATTTAACTTCTGCTGTTGATTGCTATTATCACTATTCGATTTTTCCTTTTTATCTTTCGATTTCTTATCTTTTTTGTTTACACTTGTTTCTGTAGCGTTTGTACTTATTTTGTTATTTGTAGCTGCTGGCTGTGTTTGTTTTTTGTTCGTTGTATTTACGGTTTGTTTGTTGGTGTTTTCTTTTGATAATAACGGCGCTGGTGCTACTTTAGCTTTTCGATTCTCTAATTCACGTTGCCTTTTATCAGACTGCTTTTGTCCTTTCGCCCAATTATTCGCTTGTACGTGGTTGGATTTCGATGAAGAGCCGAGACCCAACGAGGGAAAATCTTGCGATGTCAATTTTGGCGCACTGGCTTGTTCGGAGACTTTTCTATTTTTGGCGTCAAGCTCTTCCTTTTGTACGGTTTGGATCTTTTGAAAACTACTAGCGTTTGCTACCGATACGTAATCGTCAACGAGTGGCCGATGTTTCGCCGACACATTTGATAAGGGTATATGTGCACCGGAAGGCAACATATCTTCATCGATGGGATTACGCGGTGGATGTTTTTTCGATTTACCCGAGGCTGGTAAAGCTGGGAAATCCAACGCATGGGGTTTCTTTGACACAGCTCCGCTATTGTGGTTTACACTAGATGTTGGGCGATTGGAGACATGAAGTACCATACCAGTTGCGCCATTAGATGCTGCATTACCACCAGAACTACGACTGATGGCGCCTTTCGAAACTGCGGGTGCTTTACGTAAAACTGTAGATATAGGTGGTGCTGCTTGATGCGTCCGTTGTTCATTATGTTCTAAAATATTCAATAAACAATCAAAATGCTTACGATGTAGTGGAGTATAATTATAATGATAATACCTCCTCCACCGCCGGCTCCCAGTGCAGGAAAGTTTTCTTTTGTACGTGCTAAACCGGAAGCGCCACTTCGTAATCGCGTGAAAGTTGCTGGTACCAGAGGCATGCTGGGACCGCCGCTAGTGCCAGCCAATGACGGAAAATCTTCCTCATTACTTCTGTCAATTGTTATGGAGCGTTGCTGTGCAGCCTGAGAGGTAGAAGATTCCGCGGGTGCATTATAATCATCAGGGCTATTTTTAAGAAAGTCGACAAATTTCAATTCAATACTAAGTTTTATAACCTACAAAGAATAAATCTGAAATACTCACACACGCGAACGAACATTGGTGATACCACCGTCTGGCAGTCCAGGCCGTGCTGGTCGCCCAAGTGTTATTTCCAATTGCACTGTGCGAGTTTTCTTTGCTTCTTGCTTATTCAAAGTGCTACCGTGAACACTGGCGAAATGAGCCTTGTAGTCGATTTCAGTGCGAAAGGCTCCAATAAATTGTTCAGTTGCACATCGGCCTTCCTCACAAAGAAAGTGACGCTCTCGAAAATGATTAGCAAGAGCATCATAATCCCTTTAACATAACAAATATGAGTATTTTTATAAATATGTTTTTCTGATCATTAGAATGATAAATACCTGTAAAAGTCATTGGACTCGTCATCACAAAAGTGGCAGAAGTAATGTTCTCGACGCTTGTGACGAAACAGTTCGTCGCGATCCAAATAGCGCTTCTTACAGAACTCACAAAGCGGATGTCCGCGATGTGAACGGTTATCACGATCACCTTTCGTGCGATGTAAACCTAGTTCGGCTTGCGTGTAGCAGCGCCGCTCGAAGGTAAATATTTTCAAATGTTCTGTGCATAGGTCACAAAAATGCAAGTCGTGTTCTTTACGCACATGATATTCAAGGTCTTTAAATCTCCGGAAGGGCGGCACATTACATCTGTATATTGAAAAAAAAATACAAAAAATAAATAACCTTGACAGCACTAGATTATATACATTTATATATATATATATATAATATATATATGTATTACAAATATACATATGTTTGAGAATATATAAAAATTTAAACTTACTTTGGGCACGGATGGTCTAATAAATTAAAATACGCCTGTTGTATTTTCGCTGTGTAAAACCCGATTTTATATTTCTTGTTATAATAGCCTGAACGATTTTTGGATTCAAGTGTACGATATGGCAGTTTATCAAAGGAGAAAATCACCTGGTAAAAAATATATACATATAATAGAGCAAGTTAGCTTTCAGTAGCAATACATAAAACTTTGGTGATTACAAATTGAAACTCACTTTGGACAACACTTGCCGACAAATGGGACACTCATTCTGCTCGCAAAGTACACGCAAACGTGTGGAGCACTCATAACAAATTGGATGATCACATTCACCAATGGAGTAGATTTCCACTTCCTTACAACAGAGTACACAAGCATCATGTTCCGTTTCTTCACTTGATGGCTGTTTGCTTGCATTGTTTCCAGAATCATTAGCAGATTTTTCACCTGTACTCATTTTGGACAAATATAAAGCAACAGCTGCTTAAGTCGAGTGAAGGGCAGGTGTTATAGCACAAAAATATCTTATCGAACGGGCTTGTTATCCGTTGGCAGTGAGCAGCCACCGTCACTTTCAAAATGTCAAATTACCAATAAATACAATACAGATATTTATAATAAACAATTGTCAACGAAACACAAGTTTCTTTTTGTTAAAAGAAATTGCACAAGTATCTAAATTGCTAGTTAAATTGGTGTAAAATACGCAGTGAACGAACAGCACGTTGATGAAATTGTACAACTTTGTAAAATCCAATTTGACAGTGTGGATGACGTGGAAAATGAAAGTGATGCCAATTGAAGTGCACAAATCTATTTGCAAATAACATTTTATTTAATTTGACTGAATTAGTATATTTAAAATAAAACTAAAATCTTTCTTCATTTTCGTTAAATGTGCAGATATGCAGTTTTGACAGCAAATTCAACAAAAATGTCACGGCACTAAAAGAAACACTTAATTTCAACTTGTGTGAATACCGTTTTACCGCCGCCGTTTTATTTTGTTTTATGACTGCGAAGAAAATGGTTAGATGAGAACGGCGCGCCACTTTGTGAAGTCGAAAATCTGCAATGGCAAATTGTTGTTCACTGGCATTCACTAAATTTTCGTTTTTCGGACGAAGTACACACGTGTTAAAACGGTTGCAGTTGACGTCGGCATATCAAAAAATCGCTATAATAAAACCTGAAAATTACTCACAGTCTTTTCAGAAGCGTTTAATTTCACATTCTGTAGCATTATCTCAAGTTTCGAAACAGATCCAACAGAACAAGAACAGCTATAAAATGTCGGAATATACAATCATCGAGAAAGGAGCACCCAACTCAACTAATTATAGCATCTACATAAGTAAATATATTGACCACATAGATATGTAGTTCAACATAAATTTTTATAAACAGTTGACCTTTGCTTATTTAAACATTCTATTAAGTCGGATTGTTATATAATAGAAATATTGATAAGCCGGTGGTGTAGCTTTCAATAGCATTGTGAAATAATATTTATTGGGTGCAATTGATTGGTACCGACTGGATCAATTTTAAAATAATTTATTATTTGCGTGGAACCTATTTTGTCAACTCTTTAAAGGATAGTATTAGAAATGTTCTTATTAATTTACTACTTATTTAGAAAATTCGGCTGGAACTATCGTTTCGCCCTTGCACGACATTCCATTGTACGCCAATGACACGAAAACCATTCTTAACATGGTTGTGGAAATCCCCAGATGGACAAACGCAAAAATGGAGGTAAACAAAATTAATGACTTATAATAATTGCAATTTGTAATTCTGCATTACCCTACTTTGACAGTTAATAATAAATGCGCATGTTGCGTGCAGCTTGTTTCATCAGAAATTAATAAATTTTCTTGAAATTATAGATTAGCACAAAGACCCCACTGAATCCCATTAAACAGGATGTTAAGAAGGGTAAGCTGCGCTTTGTAGCCAACTGTTTCCCACACAAAGGTTACATTTGGAACTATGGCGCATTCCCACAAACATGGGAGAATCCTGGACATATCGAGCCATCCACTGGCTGTAAAGGTGATAACGACCCAATTGATGTTTTGGAAATTGGTTATCGTGTTGCAAAACGTGGTGAAGTAATACAAGTTAAGGTATTGGGTACAGTTGCATTAATTGATGAAGGTGAAACCGATTGGAAAATTATTACTATTGATGTCAATGATCCATTGGCTGAAAAAATGAATGATATCGGAGACGTTGATAAATATTTCCCAGGTCTATTGCGCGCCACTGTTGAGTGGTTCAAAGTAAATTATACGCAGATCAAACGTTGTTACATATACTAATCCACTCTTTACTTGCAGATCTACAAAATTCCGGACGGCAAGCCCGAAAATAAGTTCGCTTTCAATGGAGATGCCAAATGCGCTGCTTTTGCCAATAATATTATTGAGGAAACAAACAAGTTTTGGCAAGGTTTAATCATAAAAGAATTGGACGGTGGCGAAATTTCAATGTAAGTACTTACTATCGATTATATGAATGATTTGAATTTATTGATTATAATCTTTAAATTTTGCAGCACTAATACATCAAGCAGTGATACACCTGGATATATTAAACCTGAAGAAGCTGAAAAAATCGTGGCATCAGCACCTGAAGGTGGTGAGCCCGAAGAATTGTCGGATACAGGTAAGATTGCTTACATCAAAAACCACTTATAAATTTTGCACGTTTGCCTGGTTGTATTGTTCCTTATTATTAACTGCACAGCTGTAGAAAATAAGCACAAAGAGTCTCTAGATATTTATTACTTTATAGTTATCAATTTCCTATAGCTGAAACTGTACAAATATTTTGACTAATTTTTGAAACTCTCTTGGTAGTTGTGTGTTGTATATATGCATTGAAAGCGAATTTAGTTTTTATAAATGTTTGCAAATCTATTTATTTTGTATATCCTTAGTTGTTGTTATAAATAATAAAAAAGGTTTTTGGAATAAAATTGTTTTTGTCTTTTTTCTTGCAGTTGATAGATGGCATTTTGTACACTTGAAGTAAGGCAAAAATTCTGTGATACAGTGACACTATAGCCTTACAAACAACGCTGGCGTCAGGCTATATACATATTTTCCATTCAATAAAATAAAAGTATAACTATTCGTAAATATGCTACACACTTTACCAATAAACTTATAAATGTATGGGCATACATAAAAGTGTTTTCTTTAACTATTATATTAAGCTGACTTCCTTCCAAAGGATGAAAAGATTTTAGGATGAAAGACTAAATTTAGAGAACTTCATATTAATTTTTAGTACATTTTTGTTTATTAATAAGTAATACATTTTTAGAGTTAACTGTTATTGTTATTTTATTTTCAAAATAACGTAATATTGCTGAAATCGGCGGTATAAAATTCGATAACATATTGTTAACAGTTCAAATCTTGTCATCGATGTTCTTACCATTTATCGGTCTTATTTTAACAAAAAGTTCAATTTTTGTTGTAACGGCTAAATTCTACAGATTGACACTCCTTGGCCAGATAAAAACTCTGTGTCCGGTCCGGTTACGTAGACCCCACTGTCGTGTGAGCTATAAGTTCTGAAATTTACTGTCAATATTTAATCAATTCATATATTAAATTTTGTATTTATTATAATATTGCAAATATAATTTCAAATCTGATAATTCGAAAATGTAGTCGTAAAAAATTCTAGTACCACAATTTTTGTTGGCAAAAGCAGTGCATAGTTCTTGATAGCCATAAAAGACATCGATATAAAATTGTCTGAACTAACTCTTCGTCGGCTGATTTTGACATTTACTTAACTTTGACCCTTGATTAAACAAGTGTATATTCGGTACGGATAACTTTCCACTGTGTTCATCAGATCGATTCTGCACATTAAATTTAAATAGTGTTGTTAAGTTAAATATTTTAGCATAAGTAAGAAATACATAGGTTGTGAAACTGTGTGCTTTTATGTCCAACTATCTAAATTTTAGTTTTAGGGTAAAATTCAAAAAATACAAATTCATTTTTGTGTACGTATTGTTTTGCTCTAAATATATTGACTTTTGGTTTTGTGATAACGTAGAGCCGGTCATAAATGATAGGAATCTAACTTGATAATTTAGTTTACAATAACACTATAAAAATGTTCATACATATGTATATTAAATTGTTAATACGTATACACGTCGTACCACACTTGAATTCTCTTCTAAGTTTGTTATGCTTCTAGATTATTGTAATTCGTGGCACAACTATTACATTTTTGAAATTTTCTTTAAAAATTTTGGCGAAGATACGAGTAAATAGCTTTTCTACAACTTTCAGGAGCAAAAATGGCATCTCCACAATTACGTGAAGCGATCGAACAGTGGTTGAAGTGGGATAAATGCGAGAAAACTCTATCCGAAATAAAGTCGCTGGAACAGGCCGAGAATTGGAAAAAATTAGACGAACTTTTGAATACTCGACTAGCATTTGGCACCGCTGGTTTGCGGGGTAAAATGCGGGCTGGCTTCAATGGTATGAATGATTTAGTCATAGCTCAAACAGCACAAGGCTTATGTACTTACATTACGGAGCAAATTAGCGATACTTTTCGGAAAAATCATGGTATTGTTTTCGGCTATGACGGCCGACATAACAGTAAACGGTTTGCAGAGATCTCGGCAAATGTTTTTATCCGTGCTGGGTTTAAGGTTTACCTCTATAGATGTTTAGTAGCCACTCCTTTAGTACCCTATACCATAAAATATTTCAAATGTCTGGCTGGCGTAATGGTAACTGCCTCACACAATCCAAAAGATGATAATGGCTACAAAGTGTACTGGAATAATGGAGCACAAATCATATCGCCACATGATAAAAACATACAGAAAGCTATACTAGCGAATCTTGAGCCATGGGTAGATACTTGGAATACAGAGGATTTATATAACTCGACAATTCTTCTTGATCCGAAAGAGGCTATTAAGACTTACGTGGACAAAGTGCGTGAAACAGTGCCACCATCCTTTATTGAAATAAATAGTCAAAGCAACTTGCGTTTAGTTTATAGTGCAATGCATGGTGTGGGTTATCCTTTTGTGAAAGATACATTCGAAGCAGTAAAACTACAACCTGTTATAGCTGTGGAAGAACAAAAGGATGCCGATCCAGAGTTTCCAACTGTAGTATTTCCAAATCCGGAAGAGGGTAAAAGCGCATTGGAATTGTCAATAAAGAAAGCTGACAGTACCGGTTGCTCCATTATACTTGCCAATGATCCAGATGCCGATCGATTGGCTTTGGCTACGAAAAATCCAAATACCGGCAAGTGGAAGGTAAATATGTGTAAATTATAGCACAAGCACTTTCTTCAATACTTGTATTAGGTTTACAGTGGTAATGAAATCGGAGCACTGCTCGGTTGGTGGGCTATACATCTCTATAAACATACACATCCAGAGGGGGATCTCTCTAATTGCTATTTTCTTGCCAGCACTGTAAGCTCTAAGATACTCAGAGCTTTTGCTGAAAAGGAAGGTCTGCATTTTATTGAAACCCTCACGGGTTTCAAGTGGATGGGCAACGAGACGGACAAGCTCATTAACAGTGGAAAAACGGTATTATTTGCTTTCGAAGAGGCTATTGGTTTTATGTTCTCGACTAATGTCTTGGATAAAGATGGCGTAAGCGCTGCTTGCCATTTAGCTTCTATGGCTTGTTACCTTGAGGCGAAAGAAAAAATCTCATTCGATGAGAAACTACAAACTATATACAAGGAATATGGATTTCATTATAATAAAACATCTTACTTCTTTTGTTACGAACCACCAGTTATTAAGAAGATTTTCGAACGTCTACGTTATTTCGCTGGAGAATCGAAAACATACCCATCTAGTATACTTGATGGAAAATACAAAATTAAGTATATACGCGATTTGACCAATGGTAAGTTGTGCGAAGTCTTCAAAAAATTTGAATATTTAAGAAATAAATCGAAAATCCTTAATAGGCGTTGACACAGCACAATCTGATGGTAAGGCCATCTTACCCGTCAGTGCCAGTAGCCAAATGATTACGTTTACTTTCGACAATGGCCTAGTGATTACACTACGCACCAGTGGCACTGAACCAAAAATCAAATATTATGCCGAAATGTGCGCACAACCGGGACAAGAAGATTTTGATGGTCTAATCAATACCACGAATGAGATGGTGTCAGCTATAGTGCAAGAATTTTTGCAGCCAGATGAGAATAACCTAACAGCCAAGTCTGATTGAAGTCTTTATTACGGCCAACAAATAATTGGAGCAAAAAGTATTGATTTTCAGTTGTAATAAGTGGAAAAAGAAAAATCTCAATTCTGCTAAGGGCATTTCTTATTAGACGCACACAACTTATATCCCACTCAGGTTTCATTACGTCATCTTAAATAATCATAAATAACATTCCGGACAACGCGATCGCGGAGGTTACTCTTGTTTACCAGTAAACAGCGATAATAGAAGAATGTCTTTGGTATACTATTTGATATTATTTATTGCGCACACATACGAATATACTTGTTTATATATCGTATGTAATCATGATTCAATTATTAATAACAACTTCTACTAGAATCATGGTATGAAACTAAGGTTATGATTTTATTTTAATTTTTGTTTTCTACACAAATTCCGTTGTTTTACCAAAGGTACGTTATTTTTTAATTGTATATGTATATCTTGCTATTGTCGGACAAGAAAAAAGTGTAACAATATAAATGTGTAATCGCGGTTCTCACTTAACAGACGGAGCGAATAATAATACATTGTAGTGAATTATTATTATTGTTGTTGTTTGGTTATAACAATTATCTAAACCCTATTGTATTTACCGTAATATTGCCGGACAAGAATAAAGTGTAACAAAGTAAATGTGTAATCTTGGTTCTCATTTAACAAATGGAGCGAATTAGACTCCACTGTAGTGGATTATTATTACTATTATTGTTGTTGTTGTTAGTTATAGCATACAGCTGCCATTTAAGCTGACCGTTGAAAATCAAGATAAATATCTACATATTAACATCTTTTTTTGCAAAATAATGCGTCTATGAAGGGTATTATCATCTGGGTGCCCAGTCACAAAGCCAGGATTGAACTGGCTGACGAGCTCGAGATTATAATCTCAGCAGGTTCAAATAATAAAATCAACTTCAAGGCACAAACTCAGGCTACTTATCGTATTCTACACTAGCTACTGTACGCCGGAGAAGCACTTATATAACATGGGCCTAGCTTCTTTTGCAAATTGGCGGTTCTGCGACAGGAAGCCTGAAACTCCGAACACCTACTAACCGTCTGTTTAGCAGTTAGCAGTTAGCAGACGCAGAATAAAGACCCTTGAAACCATGTTTCCAAATAGGGATCACATCGCCTCAGTAGCATCTAGCAGTATATTGGAATTTATCAATTTGCTGGGACTAGGTGGGCCGATGTGACTTAGGAGAGTGCACAATAGATCTAAGGTTCCGGTGCAATCCTTAGCTATTTATCTTATTTGTATATGTCCATATATAAATTATAACCAATTATTGATCTCTAACGAAAAATATTTAATTTTTATACAAAATTTTGTAAAATTTGAGTTTTCAGAAATAACTGGTTGAACCTTTTAAAACTGATCTGCTTTTACTTCTGTAGATTTTCAAAATGCAAAAATTAAAATTTCATTTATTATTTGTTAAATAATTTTTATTGATATAAAAAAGAGCGATCCACAGGCCATTGTAACGCAATATGAGTATATTTTCGCGAAATTAAATATAAATAAAAATAGGTCGATTGCGCAACGCAAACCGATAATACAGGCGCACAGTTTGTGAATATGGGAGGGAGCCTTAGCATATAGTGGTTTTAAGCAGCCATATAATAGTTGATAAATTTATGCTTAACTAGATAAATACTAATAAATAAATAGATGTATATATTTGTTTTATGTTTGCAACAATGCCATTACAAATAATAAGAGCTTCTTAAAATGAAAAATAAGTAATTAGCTAGAAATAAGTAGGAAAATTCGCACTATAAATATTTGAAAGCTTATAAACATATTCAAATATATGTTGGTATGCACATACATACACGTTTATATAGTAAATGCATTAGAAAATAACGCCTAAACAAGCATGCATATATAGCATATGTTTGTTTCTTGAAGTATCCGTATAAAAAATGTATGATTTTTTCTCTTACATCAGAATATTTGTTATGCTTAACTAGAAATTGGTTTTTGTTTATAGTAATACAATTCATCATGAATTAGTAAATGCTTTTGAGTGTAAAATACTTAATTCTGTTATTTATGCGTAGTCAATGAATGTTTGTAGGTGTCTTAATTGTATAAAATCTTATATAAAACTGGCAGTTGGGCAGTCTCCAACAATATATGATTTATTTGTCAGCATTTCCTGTTAGTAACTCTTAAATATACCGAGTTATAATTTCATTTTAGTTTTAAGTGGTTGCAGGGAGATTTTTTAGGTTATTAATTATATAGCAGATTAGATTAGTCGATTATGTAGAGAACTTTGAGATTTGTTTACAGTAAAGGAGGCTTTTTGCGTAATTATAATTTAACTACTATTATTTCAGATTTTTGTCAACATAACATAGTCTTCACAAAAACATTTATCTAGTTATTTATGCGTAGTGAGTATTGGAAAACTTATAACTACATTCTTATTTCATATACACTATATTATCTATATAATATTCGAAATTTGTTTTCGAGTGCTTATATATTAATTAATTTAAAAAATTAAAATACAAAAATTATATAAAAAAAATGAAAATTTACAAAAATAAATAAGATAAATTCGAAAAAAATTAAAAAATAATAATAATTATTAAAAACGCAAAGAAACTTAAAATTTAGTTTAGGGATTAAAAACGCAAAAAACTTAAAATTTTTTTTACGAATTAAGAAATCAAATAGAATCAAAATAAAGCTAATAGATACATAGATTGATAATGACGATAATTAACAAAAATTAATTAAAAAAAAAATGTAAAATTTTGTTTACGAATAAAATAAATAGAATCAAGATAAAGCTAATAAATACATAGAATGAAGCCTTAAGGCTAACATTTTACGCAGTATAGTTTATTTTGAGTCCATAAAATAAGTTGGCATATGCACACTTTTAGCGTAATAAATAAAAAAAATAGAAATATCATATTTTAAAATCCTCCATCCTATTTCTGTTTCTATTTCTATGTTTCTTAAAAAAGCTATTTAAAACCCCTAATACTTACACCCAATGTGAGATTCTTAAAATTAGTGCATTATTACTTTTTGGCTGTCACTATTAATACTTCGGAAATACGATAGGATTATACATAGAACAGCGTTGATATTACTTATTTGATATGTGTGCGTGTCAATGATTAGGATACACTGGGAATAGTGAGCATTTCGAAAATGTTTAGCCACCAACAATAACTTCCATTGTTGTGGGTTTATAATATAAATATGTAAGTACGAGTAGATAGTATGAATGTGTAGTAGAGCGCATGAGATTGAGATTGGCACCTATACAAACATGTGTAAATATGAGGATTGCGTTACATTGCTGTGCGTCGGTGTCGGTGTCATATTTGCAGTCGTTTGCTGTCATACCGATGTTTCAGAGTTTAATTTCAGTACAAATTTATTGCTTTTTGGATCGACAACCTCTTCGGCAATATTAAAATGCGGCAGCTTGTGTATGGAGACTAAGAGTGAGACATCGTTTTGTATCAGTTGGAATGTACATTCGTTTGAGACTGGTCGTGAAACAAGTTCATCACAAATTAACGACCACGATTGTACCCAACGGCGTTCCTTTTCGCTTTGCAATACTGGCGACTCTGTTAGGTATGGCTCAAGGAATGCACGTGGCGATAGATCGTGCTTGAGACAATGCGCCAAATGCTTTAATATACTTTCGAATGTGTGTCGTGGTTGTTGTCGTGTGACGCGTAAATATTTCTGCAAGGCACGTGCCATCGATGGAAATACCGCTTGTGCCGCTTCCTGCGGGTCAAGTGGCACTGCTGGTGCGGGTTCATTGTGTATGCGTTTGATATGCGTAAATGCTTCCTCTGCGGCTGTTATAAGGCGCGCACGCCGCTTTTTGACGCGGCGTTCATATTCGTGTTCCTCGTAGAAGCGTTCATTGTGTGATGAATCGCGTCGGCGTGCATTGGCCGCTAATACGGCACGACTTTGACTCTGCTGTTGTGCATTATTAACACCATCCACTTCGTAGTATTTAAAACTAGTGGAGATTTTATTGCGTTGTGATTTTGAAATTGGTATGCGCTCTAGATACGGATTAAATATCGGAAAGTCTACGTAATATCGTTGAAGTACCCAAATAGCTGCACGCTGTATACTCAATTGACCTAGCATATAAGAGCGGGATGTGCCATCTGGTGAACGTATAATCTTGACATAATACATAGGTTGTTGATGGCGTAGTTCGAGTAAAACAACAGCAATATAGTGTATGAAGAGCAGCGTATCTACCAAATTTGTTGCGTAGGCAACTAGTGATTTGTAATTAACTGCATCACCACCTGTTTCCACTACCACTTTGGCGCCATTAGTGACCTGTAAAATTAGAGAACAAATATAAATTTATGAACATGTTCAAGTGACTGGCGACATTTACCTGCACCATATAGAACAGCCAATAAGCAAATGTGCAAATGGTGACAAGTAGCAGCACAACGGCACGATACAGGAATATTCTTGGCATAGTAGCGGCTGAGCGACGCATAAACAGTGCCCACAAGCCAATTGCCAGTAGTATAAGTCGTGCAGTTAGTGACACCAGCAAGCCTTTACATTCGCTACTACATGCTAAGAGTTGTGTGCGCACCGTTTGCGTGAGTTCGGCGTGATCGAAGGCGGATGGAAAGAAACCCATGCGTGGCATTACCACCATGGCTACCGGTGAAAAGAACGACACAAATCCTAGTAAGAGTGAAAAGGCTGATTCCAAACGTCGTCGACAAGCAAATCCAAAACTCGTATCGTTTTCTCGATGCCATGCATTATTAATGTCTTCCATAGATATGCTTTGTTCTGATGTATTGCCAGTAACTGCTGTTGTGTTTTCACCCCAATTTTCGTCTTGCGGTAGTATTTGTACCTCGATTATTTCTTGTCCATCGCGATTCTCTTCACCTTTGGAAGACATTAATAGTTTTCGAGCATTTCATATTGTCATGTTAGTTACCTGTCATATTTACGCTCGTTTGAAACGGTGCCATATCGCCTCGTTGGTGCTTACCACTTGATTTTGTATGTCCACTACGATGCGAATGCCTTGTACGATCCCGATGATAACCGTTGTTTACAGTGCCACCTCCGCCGTTATTACCTAAACCACCGCCGCCAGTGCTAGAGCTGTTATTATTATTGTGATTGCGAGAACGTCTGGATCGTCCGCTGTGTTCTGACTTAACAGATTCGTTTTCCATTGCAAACACCGCCAACACAGCGGTCAACAACGCAAACACACACTCTTGTAGGCGTGTGCCGTCCGCCTGATAACTTTTCGATCCTGTCTATTTTTGCAATTAAATACTCTTTTTGCAAATAATAGGAGGCCAGAATTATAAATAGTTATTTTATTTGTTATGATGTTGCATATAACTTTATTTTGTGTGAAATTGATTTGGGGGATGTTTGGGAAAATTCAGACTTTTTTCATTGCCTTGGTATTCGTTTTCTTGACGTTGCACTACATAACTCATGAAAAATTCCAATTAGGAGCCGTATTTTATTTAACTAAATTTGTGCACCTTACACCGCAAGTAATTGCTTACATTTTCTCTTCTTAACTACTTTTTAACTTAATAACTCATTTTATTTTTAATTCTAAAAATCAAACAATTGGAATGGAGATGAAAAATGCCATTAAAACGAAAAGCAGAAAAAACACTCCTATTTTTCGCTTAACTGAGTTCTGTTTCCCACAAGAAAGCGTTTTATTTTTTATTTTCTCTTACCTTTCTTCTTAAAATATGGCCAGAGTCATTTATTTTATACATTCTAAACATCACAAGAAGCATGCGATCCGGCAGCCTTATTCAAACAGATGATTGCATGTTTTGTTTTCGCTTGAAAATTTGTTAATTTTATATTTTAATTATTATTTGTTTTAAAAACAAAATGTCTATAAAAGAGTCTAAAATAATACTAAAAGAAGTTCGTGAAGACATCAAAAGTGAGAAGTTCAATGATGCGATAGAAAAGTGTGAAGTATGTGGATAAATAGGAGAACAATCAACAAGTAAATTATAACATTTGATACTGTTATTTATACACAGGCTTTGCTTAAAGATGAGCCCAAGAATTATATGGCCTATTTACTCTTGGGAGCAGCTTACCAAACGAGTAATAAAATAGAAGTGTGTATTGTTTTTATTTTATGAAATGAATACGTTTTTATATATATTTGCAATTCTTTAAATTTATTTTTAGGCGGCAAAATGTTTACGAAAAGCGGTAGAACTTTCACCGGCTGCACCAACTGTTGCACTCCAGGGGCTCGCTAATTGTGCACCGCTAGATGAACTCCCAAAAATTTATGACCAATTAATAGGTTTAATTCCGTAAGTTTAAAGCACAACAGTGAAATTATCAATATTTGCTAATTAATCGTACTCTAAATACCTTATGAATAAATTACTTTTTTTCAGCGAAAAATCTGCATTTTATTTTGAAAAGCTTTACGCAGCTGGGATAAACAACAGGAGTGTTGCAGAAGAGTGTTTTAATATTTTCAAACGTGAATTAGCACGAAATGATCAAAATGAAGAAAGGCATCCACTAGTTTCCAAATACTTGGCACGAATTTGGATCTTATTTGACTTTGATGTGCAAGTTGGAGATGAGTCCTTAGTAAGTTTTGAATGCGATTCCCAAATGAATACTTATGTAATGAGGCCTATTGACCCTTTTGTAGTACAAAACGGCTTTGGAAACACTAATTGCAGACCCACAAGATGATCAACAACTCAATGCTTACAAACGATACCTAAAACTACTGTACAAACAACAAAGC
Source organism: Bactrocera dorsalis (assembly GCF_023373825.1). Classification (NCBI taxonomy): domain Eukaryota; kingdom Metazoa; phylum Arthropoda; class Insecta; order Diptera; family Tephritidae; genus Bactrocera; species Bactrocera dorsalis. The sequence goes on from NC_064305.1 coordinate 60,866,227, forward strand.
TATGCTAATTGCTTTAAGCATGCCTGTGCAGCGACCAAAAAATTTCCTGAGGACATTTACGCCTTTGAGTGGGTGTGCAAAATTTACTGTGAATTTCGTGATGTGTCTATAGCGTGCTTAAACGAAGCGCAGCAAACGATAGAACACTATGTCGATGCATTGCTACAGCTAAATCCGAATGCCAGTTTAGGATTACTCATTCGTGCCATTAAACATTTTGAACAAAAACAATTTGTAGCGGCACGCGATTTATTATATCGTGTACAAGAGTTACAACCGAAATATACCATTGCCTTAGAATTATTGGCACGTGTAGAAATGCTAATTGGTGTATGGGGTTTGGCATTGCCAATATGGAAATCAATTGGAAAAGATAATTCCATTGAGTATGCTCTTTGCTTATCCCATGTTAGCAGTAGTGAAGAACAGTTGCTAGAAACAATTGAGTTGTTAAAGAAACTTGAATCAAATGAGGAAGCAACAACGGCCTTGGCCAGGTAATTAATGCAAAAACAAATATTTAGCTTTCAAACTGATTTACATGTGTATTACTATATTCAGGTGTTATTTTAAAATGGGCGATACGGTTAAACTAAAAGAACTCAACCTAAATGCACTACAACAGGCGGAGTTTCTCTTGTAAGCATTGTTTCTATAGTTTTAAGAACGAAGTACATTTGCAGGATAACTATCTCAAATATTTCTAGGGCTCCTGAGGCTGCGTTAAACTTACTGCAATCCTCCGATGATACAGAATCGTTTGATTGCCTTTTCTTACTAGCTAAATTGCATCTACAATTGACTGACTATGCGTCTGCTTTGAATTGCATGCTTAAAGCGACGCGTTTGCAGCCTTACAGTTCGGAATGCTTTCATTATCTCGGAAAAATCTATTACATCACAAAGGATTTAGTGCGTGCACGTAAATGTTTCGAAAAATGTGTAAATTTGAATCCGCTGTGCGAGAGCGCAGTAAATAACCTGAGCGCTATTTACCAACAACTAGGAGAAGAGGTAAAGTTACGGCTTTTAAGCACCACCTTTTACAATGAGTAAAACTTTTTTATCGGTTAAAGTTGGTATTAAACAGAAAACTTGTTAAAAGCATGGCTAATTTATTAGTTTGAAAATGCACGAAAGAAAGTTGTTATTATAACAGCCACAGATAATTTTCAGTTTAAGAATTTTTTATATTTTGTTTCATTCCACAGAACTTGAACGTTGCACTCTTGATTAATACGCTGAAATATATGAAAACGGAGGACTCTAAGCGCATACATTACAAGTTGGGCTTACATTACTTCAATGTTAAAAAGTGGGATGAGGTGAGTATTCACCATGAAATAATTTGAAGAAAAATTAATATTCAATTTTTTTTTCTGCAGGCCATACAATCCTTTCGCACTGCAATCAAGCTTGATGTGAATTGCATGAGCTATTGGGAGTCTCTGGGGGATGCTTACTCTGAGCGCGGCTCGTATTACTCTGCCATACGTGTTTTTCAAAAAATACTAGAAATGTGTCCTAGCAACATTTATGCCAAGCTACAAATGGCATTGTTAAAATCGGTATGTGAACAATAACACACATTTAATAAAAATCATTTTCTCAAATTTTTTTTTCGCTTTAGACAATTCGCATGTATCCCGAAGCCATAGCCGACTTCGACGAATTATTGCAAACAAATCCCGATTACTTGCCTGGCTTGAAAGGTGCCGCTGAAGCACATATTGGCTTGGCGAACAATATGAAACTGGAGCATTTATATGGACGCTGCAAAGATCACCTACAATTGGCGGTTAATCATTTGCAACGGTAGTTTTAAAAACTGAGTTAAAAATGTTAGTTATAATTTTCTTATGTGACTGCTCCTCCAACTAGTGCTTTCTTGTCTGCAAACAATCAAAACATGTTTTGGCTGTGGCGTCTAACTGCAAATGTATTTGTGCAAACTGCGCGCATGCCCAGTTCTTTGGCATACTTGGAGGTGTCGGGCAAGCTGGCTAAACTGGAAGAGAATACCGCAATTTTATCTAGAAAGGACCTCTTCACGTTAGCTGCAAGGTTTGTACGACTTTTCTGCTCCAGCTTTGCAACATTAATTAATTATATTTGGCTAATTTTTCTCTCTTTTTGCTTATTTGCTTAACAGATTTTACACTTGCGCCATAAAATTGAAATCGAACACATTTATCTGGTATGAGTTCGCCTTATGCTCTTACTATTCCGCCATATATTTACCTGACGAAGCGTCTACACAATTGGAACTTGCTACCAAAGCCTGCAAAATGGCCATAAATGAGCAAGGTGGTCGTTGGCAAAATTGGAATTTGCTAGGCGTAATTAATCTGCATGAAGGTATGGCACCATATATTTTTATATCCTAAAGAGAATGTTTCTTGATGTGTCCCATCGAACACCTGCATAGTGAGGCCCGTATGCTCTCAGTTAAGTCAGTTAAGGAGCATAATGAACACCTCTCCAAGCAGTTTCAGCTGGAGCGCAACCGGCTCCTAGGAGCATCAAGAAGTCCCTTCTCAACTACTTCGACGACATAAGAGAATACGCTGACCAGACTTTGGACGCAACTAACTTCAGACATGCACTCACCGCCATTCAAAGTAGAGCCATTAACACCTTCACCGACTCCCTCTTAGTGATTGGCGTACTTGGAGTGAAATCACGTCCCATTGCAGATGAAGAGCTTGAGTGGAGTAGCTGGTTAAACTTCTACTTTTCCAAAATAGACCCTGACAAATGTCCAGGGTTCAATAAGTCCCCGCATGACACCTTCCACCTCTATGCATACCCTAGTATATAATATACATACACGGTTTACTAACTTTGTCACCAATATATGTATATATAGATATGATTAGCGTGACGAGCCTAGTCTAGTTCGCACTGGTCCCTTAGTTTTTGATATATCAATCTGAAATTTTGAACAAGTTCTTTTCTCTCCAAAAAGCTACTCTTTTATGGCAACCGCCGATATCGGACCACTCTAGCATATATCTGCCATACAAACTGAGTGATCAAAATCAAGTCTTTCTATGCAACTGGAGTAAACGGTTTTTCCTGTTTTTATTTTTATTTCTATTATTTATTTTATAGCGGTCAATAACTTGCCCTTGGCACAGCATTGCTTCATTCAAGCACTTACGCTCGATCGCAAGTCGTATACCACTTGGACGAACCTGGGTGTGCTCTATTTGAAGTTGAACGAAATAAAACTTGCGAATCAGGCATTTCAGCGGGCGCAGCAATCGAGTCCCATTTATGGAAATGCTTGGATTGGACAGGCTATGATTGCTGAAGCCATCGGTGAGGAGGAGGAAGCTTTGGATCTCTTCAGACATTGTCAGCAGTTTGAATACCACGCGGAGTCCTCATTAGGTTATGCCCACTGGGTGTGCAACATCCTGACCGAAGAGAAAATGTGCAAAATACCACATTATCGTCATGCTATCGACAGCATGTATGCAGATGTGGTGGCACTGGATGCGATCAACTGGTAACAACATTGAAATTAACTCGAAATGCAATAATTTTTGGAAATATTTTCAAACTTTACACACAAATATAGGCACATAGTGAATGAGGAGAAAGCCGCCACACCCGCTGCGCTCTCTTTCCAAGGTTTCCTCAATATACGACAGAAGAATTATGGTCTTGCCGAGCGTGCATACCTGCAGGCTGTTGAGCACACTGCATCAGGTGCAGATCGCGATAAGCTGTTGACGAATTTGGGTTATCTGTACTTGGCCATAAATCGACCCAATGATGCTATAAACGTTTTCAATCGCATAACACACGCCTCTTTTAAGGCCATAATCGGTTTGGCGCTGGCATTCGTGCGTGCCGGCCAACATCAGGAGGCATATTCGGTATACAATTCGGTGCTGAAGAGTTTGTCCGACACTAATGATGACAAAGCTGGCATGATATTGGTTGCAATGGCGGCCATGGTGTACGCCTCGCAAGGCGAAGCCGACACGAAAACGATTTTGTATCAATGGTCTGTTGTGCTTTGTTTTTGTTAACACAATTCCTAACATATTCTTATTTCTTTAGCATTCTGTTGAAAAACTCGCCTATACAAGCCTTGTATTCCGCCTGCGCTTTGGGCATTCTACATCAAGACAATCAGTTAACAACAACCATACTGACAGAGCTCAAAAAATACGAAAACTGTGAGGCCCACTGCGCACACATCAGTTACTTGACGGCGCAACACTATGCAAGTATTGTAAGTATGCTTTGAAACTTTGTTTTATTCTGTTCACTAATTATGTTATTTAACCAAACTTAATGTTGAAATTCCATGTCACAGCAACAAATACGCAACGGACTGACTTACCTGCTGACCCGTGTGCACATTTTTCCAAATAACGCTGAACTGCGCAAAGTGTTGGCTAATTATCTATTGGACCATTTCAGCCATGCAGCACAGTTCCAAGTGGCCACAAGCCAAATCGCACTGAGCTCAATCAGCCTATTGCACCGCAATAAAACAAGAAAGTGCGTTACAGCCCTCAATATTCATACGTATATACCACTCATTTATGCATATTTCCAATTTTTAGGAGCGACTGCATTGAGGATTCTAAATTGTTGCTGATTGCCAGTCGTGCATTAAGCGCCGTCAACAAGACGCGTTCGCTAAAATTAATACAGCATGCTATACGTCTGCATCCGCAAAATCAGAGTGCCTGGCAGGCGCTGCAGGAGGTGCAATGATGTGTATTTTGACTATATTTTAGTTGAATTTGAAATCGATTGTACAACCGTTATACGACAAAGCAAGTGGTAATATTAAAACAAATTTTATAACATGAAAAAGATACATGAGGCCTTTCGATAAGTTCTTAGTATACAGAAGAGATAGGAAAAGTTTGGAAAAAGTGAAATTTATTTGTGAATACTGTTAACCCCTCCGAAAAATAAGTTTTCCCGTGTCTTCAAAAAACAAACCTCCGCGTTTGACTTTCTTAATTTTATAAATAACAAGGAAAAAACGTTAACTGCGGTTACGCCAAACCTTTAATACTCTTCAGAAATGCAAGGGATTCCTTACCAGAACTTTGATCCGCCAGGTTGTATGGTAGCTATATGCTATAGTTGTCCGAGATGAACAATTTCTTTGGAGGAATATATTGTTTTGCCTTGGATATATACGGACTATATCCGTTCCCACGACAGTCGGGTCTACTTAACCGGAACGGACCCGGATTTGTATCAGGCCAAGGACTGTCACTTGACTACAACAGCAACAACAATAACCTATACACAATTTCGTGAAAATTTCTCCTCAAATCAAAAGTGTTACATATAAGTACTTGATTCCGACCACTAACAATTTCTTCGGAGATTACACCATTGCCTTCTTATTCCAACCGTTCAGGTTGTAAGGTAGCCAAATGCTATAGTGCTCCGATATCGGCTGTACCTATAAATGAACAGGTGAGAAAAGAACGAGTGCAAAATTTTCAGATCGTTATCTCAAAAACTGAGGGAATAGTTTGCGTATAAACAGACAGGCAGCAATCGACTCAGCTAGTTACGCTGATCATTTATGTACATATTTTATAGGCGTTACAAACTTTGTGAGATAAAAATCCGGATCCGTTCCGGTTGCGTAGACCCGAGTATCTGGGAATGCTGTGGTCAGCTGTGTCTTGTATTTCAGCATAAAAGAGATCCAATAATTCAGCATTGTAGGCCTTCTCTAGGTAGTCGATCTGTATCATGGCTTCTGAATCCTAAAAAAGCTGTGGTCATCACCTTTCTGGCCGACAGAACCGCCTACTTCGGAGCAGAAATTCAACGTTTCCACTATTATTTGGTCTTATTTCTTGAACCAGGGGAGTCATGTTCCGTCGATACAGCGCTACAAGAGTTTTTAGAAATCTCTACTAACCCTGCTATCTAGTTTATTTTCGTCCATTCTTACGACATGACCTAGCCGTTGTCTCTTAATTCGCTGAACTATCTCAATGTCGTCTTACATCTCGTTCAGCTCATTGTTCCGTCGACACCGGTATTCGCCGTGCCAAGGCGCAAAGTACCATAAATCTTCTGCAGAACCTTTCTCTCGAAAACTCATAGCGTCAACTCATCAGATGTTGTCATCGTCCATGCCTTTGCACCATATAGCAGGACGAGAATAATGTGACATTTGCTTCGCTTTCTTATCCAGTCTGGAGAAAGCAGAACTAACGGCGCGGATGTTGAGACCAATGATATCTACACATATCATTTAGTGTCTAGCAGATGGTCTGAAAATAAAGTTTATAGACTTCTAAATATATAGTTCAACAATTCTTACAGCGACCATAATGCCCAGTGAAAGAGTAAATACCGATCTTTAATTTTTTCAACTGCATATCAAAATAATACGAATGCTCTACAATATGTATTGTATCAGTTATTTTGTCTATTTTTTTCACTAATATCAAAATAATACGAATGCTCTACAATTTGTATTGTATCAGTTATTTTGTCTATTAATTAAAAAAGGTATAACACAAAACAAAAGCCAACTTCCCACAGGTATGTATGTATGCTATGTATTTACAAGGACATTACTACAAAACTGAACGCTCCGTTACGTATGCTTCGTCATATTCTCCTCCAAAGCATTTTGAAAGCGTAAATATAACTGTTGTGCGCCTTGCTCATTAATCTCTTCGTATTCCGGCAGCTCTCCACGCATGCGCTGCATCCACGCGCAGATTTTCGGATATCTAAAACATTAAACTTCAGTTAAGTTTATGTGTAAAACAAGTACGGCCAACTTGACTTACCGCCGCTCCTCTATGGTCACCAACTTATGCAACGTAATGAGTGTAGTATTAATGGAAATATCCGCCAAAGTCAACTCTTCGCCGGCTACGTAACTGCTGCGTGACAGGAATCCCTCAAGGAAACTGTAGGCATTATGCGACAGCTCGATACTTTTACGATGATAATCAATATCGCCACCGTACATTATGCGTGCCTAAATGTAGACAAGCAAAAGTAATGTGTATAGTCATAGACAAGCTCACAAGGTCATGTTTTCAGTTAAATTTCCACTTACCACAAAATCTTTAATCACTTGAAACAGCACGCCGTCCTCATAATACAAGCGCTCGTCCACAATGGCGCGCTTCAAAAAGTCTTTCGGATATAAATGATCGTGTTGACTCTGTCCATACTGATTAACCATGTAGGTAATGATGGCGTGGCTGTCACACAACGGTACACCTTGATCGACCAGCACGGGTACAGTGTGTCGGGGATTTACCTTCAAGAACCAATCACTGTGATGCTCCTGTGCGGCATAGTTGATAGCTCTGCGGAACAAAAATAATAATTTTCATTGATTTTTCATGCATAGTGCTTTCTTGATAGATAACAGTACAATATTTTCCAAATAGTTTGCGTACTAATAGGCACCTCTGTTAAAGGCTACGTATTTTAGAGATAAATATGTCATTTCATTTGACTGCAGGAAATGTTTAGAGCAACGCAGAAGAAATACAATGGAGCATCTCTTGTGCACTTGTCCCGCATTGACAAGACTACGCTTTAATATGGGGTCCCCACGGTATGATATACTGTAGTCTGGAGTTATCGATAGTCAAGCCACAGAGTCTGCTAAAATTTGCGTCAAGCGCTGGCAGCCTAAAGGATGACTACTCCTAATGGACCTAGCACCTGAAATTCATCTGGTATCGCAAAGGACCGTAACTAGTCTTTGTGTGGCTCATTGGCCTAAAAGATAAACCTAACCTATGTCATTTCGAAAAAGTTACTTGAACTTGAATGATGTAGCTTATAGGCTGACTCTAGTGAAAGGTTGTAAAATATTGAAAATATACACATGGGTATACAAACATTATATGATGAAGAAAAAACTGAAGTCTGTATGTCTTTCTTTCTTTTGTTGGCCACGATTACGTTTCAGATGATCCATCTGTTGAGTCCAATTTACGATGACTGTTGGGCATTTCGACTGATAACTGTCGAACCTTAAACTTTACATCTCCCTACAGGGAAAAGTCTAACGATCTGCTATTAAACGATCTTGGTGGCCAATCGACCGGTCCAAAAAGTGAAATTATTTGTTCACGAAGTGTTCTCTAAATAAATCCATTGATTGATGTGATGTGTGGGAAGTGGCGCCGTAATGTTGAAAACAAATGTCGCCGTGATCACGAGCTTCAATTTCAGGCATCAAAAAATATGGACGGTAGGCCCACAAACTATACCAAACCGTTGTTTTTTCAAAATGAAATGGCAGCTCTTGAATCTCTTCAGGTTGTTTTTCGTCCCAAAGGCGGCAATTTTGGATTCGTCTGTCCGTGTTACTGCGAACGGCGAAGAATCGACTCTCCACTGTCTTCATGTACACTCTCAGCTACGGCTACTATATTTTCTATACACGCTGGACGTGATCTATTCGGTTGAATATTATCCAATAATGAATGCTAGGTCTGAAGATGGGTGATGGTGTTGCGAATAAAACGATTATGTTGATCATAAGTTGATCGGAGCGCGGGAACGTAAATTTTCGTAATACAGTTGAGCGAATTATAAACGTTGTTCAGGCGTAAGTCTTTCCACGATGAAATGCCAAACAATGCTTGGCACGATTCACGCATGATCTGTTTACAAAAAAAGCTATTGAAAAAGTAACCTCTACGTGGATCACCCGCTAGGCTTTTCAATCTTTCTCTCGACTCTGCCATGTCGTTCAATCTGTGAGGTATCTTAATGAAACTCAGAGAGAATTAATTTTCTGGTGCCAAAGATTGATACAATTTGGCCAATGCTACCCTTTTTCTCCGTATACCTAATTTAGTCATTTCCAGCTTCCAATTGACTTTATACAGTTTACCAATTATGAGAGCAATCCACTCACGGTTACTATATGGGCGTACAACTGAGGCGTATGAGTAACTTTTGCTGTCTTTACAGGACGATAGTAAACAATAAAAGTTACTCATACGCCTCAGTGGCCACTTATAACATACAAATTTGAATAAAAATAAAATGAAGATATACATACATGAAGTAAAAAATAATAACAAATAAGCAAATAATTGTTACATTGCAATAAATAATTAAAATAATGTACTATAAAAGGGAAGACAACAATTTCAAAATAATAGTCGGTATCGCTTTTTGTTCATTCTTCTTTTTTTGTACAGATAGTAAAATGAAGAATATTCTTATCGCCAACCACTCTAATTATTGAGATAAAGACATTGCATGTATGTCAGTGACGGTATAACTGATTGACATTGTTCGTTCTTACTATCTTGTGAATACTTGAATTTGTGACAACTTTAACAAAAATAGTAAAATTTATTTTTTTACTTAAAAAATGTATTCATTATATATGTACATTTAGTAATATACTACTATTTATCTGCTTTTTAAAATTTCGATTCTCGAACGCAGATGGTTGTTCAGATGTATTTTTCCTATATAATGATTATTTCAAAATGTAACGAGTAATGCTGATATTTATTGATATCAACGAAGTGCTAAATGTTGTTTGTATAATAACTTCTGCACTCCGATTCTACAAAATTGGTAGGCAATTCACTGTTGTTCTATACTTTACACACCCGCCTCTGTGCCGCAAAAAACGCATGTCAACAAATACAATAAAGGTTTGACGTCGAGAAGTTGCAATCAAAACAGACAGTCGCACTGTGTTGCGGCTAGTGGAAAAGTAACTTTTCTCCGATTATTTTTTTCAGTGTTTTTAATGATGCAATTTTGTCACAGATATTCCAATTCCAAATATTCCATGTTGTCCCGTTGATTTTTAATTGATTTTAGAAGTCAAATATACAAAATTTTCACGAAAAGAGGGGATTTCAGGGCTGTATTCAAAATGATCTCATTTGATTTTGGTGACAGATATTTTGATTCGGAAAAAAATCTGCCTTCGGACAAGTATCTTCTGTAAAACAAAGGAATGTTGTTTGAGACATTTTCATATGCACCTTTTTTAGAGCGAAAACCCGACTAAAGGTCCATTTTTCCTTTAAATTTGGGTTAGGTAAGCAATATCTAAAAAGTCCCAGAGAGTCCCAGTTCCAAACCACTACAGAAATGTTACATAATTTGTTTTCAACGAACTGTAAAAAAATCAGCTGCCCATACCTGCCCTGCTGGGAGTTATAGCGATTTTAGTATATCACTCTCAGTATTTATTCCATAGAAATAGAACGGAAATTCTCGGAATCACTTATTGAATAATTTAATCATATTGGTTTTCGGGTGACTTTCCGTCATCCCACGTCAAATTTTTATTATTTTCAGACCGGTTTCGGCTAATCGCCAGGAAACAAGGACTTCAGAAACACAAGGCTTTTCCATGCGAGGAAAACATCAAGAAAAGACAATTGTGAAGACATTTTACATATTCCTGCTCGCCAATTCTGATACCGCAATCACAAGTAAGAGAATACTGAAGGAGAAGAAACACCTGAAATTATCAGAGGAAGCAATGAACTTATTGGTAGATGACTGATAATTTGTAATTTTTCTGTAGAATGCAATAAAATATGCCTGTGTTATAAAATAGTAGGTATCTTCAAATTTTTTTTTATCCTACATCTATTCTAGCACTCCACAAAAATGAGCATAACTCTCTTAAAACTGAAGCTATTGACTTCAAACCGGTATCAAATTAAAGCTTTTATTGCCACCTTTCAAATAAGAAATGAAATAGATTTTGGTTTCATATAAAATTTCAGAGTTTTTCAACAACAATCGAAAAATCATGAAAATTTGACGTTTACAATTCTTGTTCGGACCACCCTATACTTTATTTAAAAAACTAATCATTGGGTATTTATCAGAAATAAAAGAAGAATTAAAATAATTTTGTTTTGTAAACAACAACTTTTTTTTTTTTTTTACTTTTGTTGAAAATTTGACCCAACAATTTTTTTTCGGTGTAAATTTTTTTTTCACTCATTCTGTTTGGGATTTCATTCTGACTAATCTGTAGAAGATTCTCATCGATACAATTAAAATTACAGTTTAGGCAATATGATTCCAAAAAATTCCGGTTTCGCAACACTGTGAGTCGAACGATTTTCTACCCGTCTTACACTCCTGAGTACTGGGAGTACTCATCAGCACCTCGGTATGAGGGAACTGTGGGACGGCATTTCAAACGAAACTATTGGTTTTCGGAAAAGGCATAAACCATCAGGAGTGCTGTGTCGCAGTGGAAAAAAAAACTGACTGTCTACTTCGAAACGTTGCAATGGACTAAAACCCATGCGGGATGGGATAGATACCGAAAATTGAGTTATACGACGACATTGCGTCTATTGTAAACTCGGCATAATCGCGTAAGCGCTATCTACGACAAATAAAGAAGAAGAAGAAGTCGATGCTTTGATCAGTTTAATCAGAACAGTTTCGCAAATTTGAATAAAAAATACTGAAAATGAAAACATATAGTTTTTCAAATTAGCTAAAGTACATATCTGTCCAACAGAGCCCAAAACCGTTAAGAAAGTATTTTTTTCGCTAAAAACTAGACTTCTGAAAATAATGATCCTAGCTATTTTTTATGCACGGACATTTTTTGAGCGACATAAAGTCTGCTGGCTATCAGCAAGAAGAAGAGTGTAGAAATTAAGTAGTTACTCTCACAAAGAGCGCAAGAAATTGTAAATTTTCTAGATCAGCTGTTTTTTATTCACCGCCATGAACAAAAATAATTAAATCATAGGTGTAAAAATCCACATAAGTATTTGAAATATAAGAATTTGCTAATTTCATGAACTATTTAAGAAAAATATTCAAAAATATATAGTTTGAAAGCAATTGAAATATACTATACTACAAATTGGAAAAAAATAAGTTATAACCGAAATTAGAAGCAACTGACAAATTGACAATAACAAAGTTTTGTGAAACTGCTGATTCAGCGTTTCAGGACATGAAATAATATTTAGAGCATGTATGTACAGTGGCTCAAACGCATAATCGGACAATGGTTTTTTATACGAAAGTTTATTTTAATTGAAAGAAAAAAGCTAGAAAAATGAACAACAATGATTCAATTTTTATGGTGAGTATTCTCCAATCTCTAATTTTTCATACAACAAAAAAAAAAACAACAAGAATGAATTAATTTTTTCAAAACAAATTTAACAAAAGCAAAATAAATCAGAATTCTTAAGCACAAACAAATAATCGGACACTAAACAATATTGTCATAATCGTGCAAAAGAAGCAACAAAACAAATGCCGTTACATTGATAACATTATCATATTTGACGTAATGAACATTGTGAGATTTTTTGTTGAAGTTTGCAGGTGATGGTACCTGTAGGTAAACACTTAGGATTAGAAATACGCCAACTTATTATAAAATTAAAATTTGAAGGAAAGATGGTACGCGAAATTGCTGAAATAGTCGGGAAAGGAAAATCTACGGTGCACGATATAATTAAAAGGTATAGGGACGAATTTCGATTGGAATATAAGTCACGGCAAGGTCAAGGGAAAAAGATATCAGCAAGAGAAGAGCGCAAAATATTAATAGAAGTTAAGAAAAATCCTTTTAAACCCGTTACAGACTTGAAAATAGGGTTGGAGGAAAGATCTGGAGTTACAGTATGTGATGAGACGGTACGTAATGTTCTTCGTAAAAATAATTTCCATGATAGAATCGCTCGGAATAAGCCGTTCATTAGCAACAAGAACAAGAAGATAAGAATCGCTTTTGCTAAAGACTATTTACTTAAATCGCCTGAGTTCTGGAACACGGTATTAAAAATACTAAGGGCACAGTTAAACATGGAGGAGGTTCAGTCATGGTTTAGGGCTGTATGTTAAGTGCTGGTGTAGGCAATTTGTGTTTCGTGGATGGAAAAATGGACAGATTTGGATACCTCAACATTTTGAAAGAAAACTCGAAGCAGAGTGCGGAGAAGCTTGGTATTTTGGAAAACTTTACATTTTACCAAGATAATGATCCGAAGCACAAATCGAACGTTGCACAGATGTGGTTGATCCACCACTACCCCAAGCTGCTCCAAACACCTCCCCAAAGTCCAGACTTAAAAGTCATTGAACATCTTTGGGAGGAACTGGCCAGAAGAGTGTACAAAAGCAAATTCAAAACTCTAGATGAGTTAAAAGAAGGACTTTTGAGGCTTGGTATGCAATTGAGCCAGAAGCTTGTAAAAATTTGGTCAATTCTATGCCCAGAAGACTGCAAGCTGTAATTGACTCTAAAGGATACGCCACAAAATATTAAACCTCATATTGAGCATTTTTTTGGTTGCTTCATTTGCACTATTATGACAATATTGTTTAATGTCCGATTATTTGTTTGTGCTTAAGAATTCTGATTTATTTTGCTTTTGTTAAATTTGTTTTGAAAAAATTAATTCATTCTTGTTGTTTTTTTTTTTGTTGTATGAAAAATGAGAGATTGGAGAATACTCACCATAAAAATTGAATCATTGTTGTTCATTTTTCTAGCTTTTTTCTTTCAATTAAAATAAACTTTCGTATAAAAAACCATTGTCCGATTATGCGTTTGAGCCACTGTATATATTAAGCAGCAATTGCTAGGCCAGCTGACTGTAAGTGTATGCACTATAAAAATATTTGTAATGGTCTTGAGCTGAAACACTTCAAAATCAGCTCAGATTTACACCCGAAAAGCATAACTCAACAAAACTTTACTTGCCCAATATGATGCGCAAGTTTTGAATATTTATTAAATTTATTTTACTAAATGCTACTTTTAGTATTAGAGCTATCGCTTGGTCTATAAATCTAAAACTAAAAATAATGTGCCCAATAAAAATTTCTTCAATTTATAGCGCTATTATATAAGCTTGAACAACAGCGTCATAGCTCTGCTGATAATGCAATACTCGAAAGCAAACTTTAATGGACACAATTATGCAAAGTTTATTATTATGATTTAATGACTTTCGCGTAAAATAATAAAAATACAAGCATTTTTTGCCTACTCTCCCACAGAACTGGCTGCCGGGTATGCGCAGTCACTGATTAGATTGTGTGTTTGTAAGTACCCAAACTCGCTATACTCTTTCTCACCGCCTCAATGAGATCGTCAGTCAGCCACATTATGACGTTGTAGTCAGTTATTTTTATAATTATGCGTGCGCGTATGTGTGGGTCGCACTTAATGCGCGTGTGGAGTCATTGTAAATTAACGCGTATACACACACCCGCGCAGAAACCACTTTTGGCGATAACGAGCAATTTGGATAAGAGCATGCGGCTGTTGGAAACTCGCAACATCTCTCGTTCTCTCTCTCTGGGAGTAGCATTATAAGTTGACACGTTCGTCACTTCATATGGCTTTCTGCTGCAAGCCCCATATTGTTTTATAATTGAGTATATTTGAAAACATTTTAATTTCCAAAACATTAATACACAATTTAGTTCACTGCTTTGTTTATGCATTCAGGGTACGCCCTTTTTTGACATTGACCTTGAAAAACGGAATAGCAAATAAATCACTCGGTTCATAACATTCGATGGCACAGTGAGGATACAAACATTTTTTTACTTTAACATACTTGTATGTATGTAAGTACATACATATATCGTGACTTAAAATGCAAAACGACGCATCATCAATATATTCGAAATTGAATTTTTTTAATGCTTACGGTTCACTACATCATTTTACCGCTATGTAAGCTTTTGTTAACTGATATAACCAATTTATAACCAAAACTAAAATTTTTTTTCTAAAGAAATATAAGTTTCAATTTAATATCGGTTTGAAAAGATATGTTACGCTATTTTGCATATTAGTTGTTGTATATATATCGATACATATAATTTTTATATATGTATACTTATGGTATATACTATGTACGTGCCGCTCGCACGTATGCATGTATGTATGTGTGTACGTTTACGCGCGTTGTTTTTATTTACTAAAATATTTATTTCTTCTGTAGGCGGATTTGTTTTTACTTTTATTTCAATTTAATTTTGTTTTCATTTATTTTAATTTTTATTTTTAGTTTTTTGTTTATCACTCACTTCAATTCCACATTCAATCCGATATATTTGGACGTGAGCAATGCGGCTCTGGCGGGCGGACTGAAAAGCGCATAGTACAATATCGGACGCGCTGACATATTAGCTAAAAGCGTGTTGACACGATTTCTTTACGATTCCACTTGCTGGTGGTGCTGTGGCCAGCCAGCCTACGGGTGTGCGACTAAACGCCACATCTGTGGCGGACGCTTGATAACGCCCGTGTCGGTCGGTGGGCGATCGCAACGTGCTCCGAAATTTTTGTAGAAGTACTTCATGAAGAGCAGCAAAGTAAAATAAAAGTAAAAACATATGTTTGAGAAAAAAATTATCTTTTCTAAGAGAGCACAAATACCGGCTGAATGACGATGAGCGCGCACTTTGAAGTTCGGTGGCGATGCGAAGCCATTGCGGTGCTTTGTAATATTCCAACAAATACATAACGCACACTAATTACAAAAGAGTCACAACTCGAAAAATGACAAATGTTCAGGAGGTAGAGGACGCCATTAATACAAAAGTAGACTGAATGGTGATTTTCCAGTTTAGTAAGATAGTGACGACAATGAATTTTCTTGGCTAAGTAGATAAGAGTATCGCGAATTGATATATTGGAAAATTGATTTTGAGAATTTTTTAGTTGTGACTCTTTTGTAGTTAATGTGCGATGCGTAATTATACTAATGAATATTTAGTATGTAAATAAGTCATTAACATCAGAAACAAGTAGGCTTACTGATATATATATACATATACATATGTATAATATATACATATACAAGTATGGTTGGCAAAGTTGCGGCAATTAGAACCCTTTCACTTTTCACTTTCTACTTTATTGGCGTAGACACTGCTTACTCCAGTCAGTCTTCCTTTTCGCTGTTTGGCGCGAATTGGAGATTTCAAGTACAGTTCATCGTTTCATAAAATGCGATATTATCTATGACTTCAAAGTTATGACTGTCACCAGTGACGTTAAAGAAATGTCGCGAGTGAGATGACTGTTTTTTTGATGACATGAGATATTTCGTCTTACCCTCGTCCACTACCAGACCCATATGCTTCGCTTCATATCCAGTCTGGTGATAGCAGAACTAACAGCACGGTTCTTGAGGCCAATGATATCGATATCATCGGCGTACGTCAGCAGCTGCACACTTTTATAGAAGATGGCACCTTCTCGATTAAGCTCTGCAGCTCGAATTATTTTCTCTAGGAGTAGATTGAAGGAAATCGCACGATAGGTAGTCGCTTTGTCCGAAACTTCATTTGGTACGAACGACTCGACATCGAACGGAGGACGTCTTCCCGATCCTGATGGAGCTTTTGGTATTGCTCAACGTCAGTTTACAAAACCGTATTAGTTCTGCGGGGATACCAAATTCAGGTATAGCAGCATTAAGACAGCCCTTTTTCGTGTTGTAGTGTGTGTCGTTCCTTTTTTCGCGAGTCTTTTCCAAAATTTGGCGGATGGTGAATATCTAGTCAGTTGTTGATTTTCCAGGTCCAAAGCCGCATTGATAACGTCCAATCACTTTGTTGAAAGTGGGCTTTAATCTTTTACACAATACGCTCGATAGAATCATACGAGTATATATGATGTGAGAAGACAGATAAATATCTTGCGCAACGAGGATTCTTCAAGATAAGCGAATGAGACTATTGCTACCCAGCACTTTGCTCTCTGATATTGGGGTAATAAGAGACCTTGGGATGCCGCTTAATTCGTGTTTGACAAAAGTTTGAATAGGATTCTACTATTTGTATACAGAATGTAACGAAATATGAAGTGACAAATTAGAGTTGGCAAAATATGTATTCCAATAATATCGATTAAACTAGAGTAGGCATCAATTAGAATGAATGGAATGTGAGTTTTCGATTAGTTTCGAGCAAAAACTGGTTTTCAATGTGATTTCATTTGACAGATTTTAGATGAATGGGTAAAAACCAAATTTTTGTACGAAAACATCTACTTAATGTCGGTCTGAACATAGTAAAACGCAAGAAAACAATCGAAAATCGAATACACGTGGTCGCGAAAACTGTAAAGTCGCAATTAACTATATTAGGTATATGGGAGCTTATTTAGTATTAACCCGATTATAACTATTTTCGGTACAAGAACAAACAGTAATAATAAGATGGCGCACATATTGACCGATATATCATATAGGGCATGAAGTCAATCGGAAGTTCGAAAACTTTTAGATTAAGAATATGGTCTAAGGAAACTAATGACCTAATTAACACATTCATTAATACATTCATTAATTAAGATTGACCGATATTTTCGGTATAAAGTGAGATACAAGCTCAGAAGTACACCAATACGGTATTTGGAGACTTGTAAATTTATGGTTATTTCGATAATTTTTGAGTAAAGGGGACATACGTTGAATGCACTATTATAGCAAAACTTTGAACCGATGTATTAATTGATGTTTGGTTTATGAAATGTAAAGTAAAAAAGTTTGAAGGAGTTTTAAATTTTGTTATATGGGGTGTAATATTTGTAATATAACTTTTTTTGTTCCCATATACTAAGATAAGACTGTTAGACCAATATTAAACATCGATTATTATTGAAATTGATCGAGTAGATTTTGGGATGTGAAATTTCAGCTCAGAAAAGGCGGTGCCACGCTCGTTGGTAAATATTGTATACAGATTTAGATGCAACCCTGGCGTGTTTTCTTTATAGATGGTTAGACAAACATCCGATATTCATTTCGACCCATCTATTTTCAACAATTTTAGATGTCACAAACAACCATTAGGCGAACAATATTTACTACAAGTATATTGTATTACACTAAAAGTAGAACTAAGTTAAAGTAGAATTTAACATTAGACGCTCTTATAAATCGAAAATTAAATTAATATTAAATCGTATGCAAAATTTGCCAATAGTTATGGAAAGACCAATTTTACATCGAGTTAATTGATTTGTGACACAGTACATTACTTTGCACAGAACTTTCTCCTATCAAAATACTCATGAAAGATATGCCCAACACTTACACTTGATATCTTTATAGCGTCAGCTACTTCGCTCAAGTCAATTTCATGCTCACTCACAATCATTTTGTGGCTCTTTGATACTCTATTAGACGTCCCATCGCCTCATAACGTCTTCTGCATTTCATTCCAGTGGCTACAATACATCGCTCATACGCCCCAGACACTAAAAAATTTTGAAACTTTAATAATTATACCTTCGCAATATGTTGCTACAGAGTATAATAGTTTTGTTCACCTAACGGTTGTTTATGTCACCCAAAGTTAGTCGAGTTAGATACTGGGTTATATATACATATACATATATAGATATATAGTTAAATGTTCAGGATGACGAAACCAGTTGAAATACGGGTGACTGTCTATCTGTCCGTCCGTCCGTCTGTCCGTCTGTACAAGCGATAAGTTAAGTAAACCTTAAGATATCTTAATGAAACGTTTTCTACAAAAGTGGGGACGGGTTGGTAGATTGGGCATAATCGGATCACCGCCACGCCCACAAAACTACATTAAATGAAAATTTATCAAGTGTCATAACGGTGCACGAAATTAATACTTTCTACTATCTTTACAACGGAGAGGAGGTATATTCCTATGCTTCCCCCGGCGGATACTGCGAACTATGTCGATGTCGTCGTTTATCTTGTAGAGATAAGATTAAATAAATTTTATTGTCCAAAAAGTTACCCTAATATTTTGACCATAACTTTTTATATAAAACATTATTTTAAATAATAATATTAACGGTTACAATTCTACGTGGGTGTCAGAATAACGTAAGCACTACAGTGGCTAACCAACTGTTTTACAAATTAAATCACACAAATCTACACACATACAAGAACACATACATAATTAGAACATTATATTTATATAGGTGTACATTTGATTTCGTATGTGCATGTTGTTTTTTTTGCAGCGTCATGTTCTCGATTTATTTTTGTAACCACAGCAACAACGTTAAGGGCGCTATCAGCTGTTTACTATTTGGTCAGCTACTGCTGCTAGTCCGCGAGTGGAAGTGGTATAAATAAAGACAAACATTTCCATTTCATTAAATTCTAGAAAGTGTTCGAAAGCAAAGCAAACCAAAACAAGTGCGTTATGTCCAAGCCAAAATTGTATTATTCACTATTTAGCCCGCCGGCCCGGGCTTGTATACTAACCGCCGAGTTAATTGGACTCGATTTGGAGTTGATGTGAGTTTTACATTAAATAAATGTTTCCGTGTGTGTATTAGGTATTTAATAATTTGTTATTTGCAGGTTAGTGAATATGGCGGCGAAACAGCATTTCACACCGGAATATCTGGCGGTAAGTGGTTGCCAAGGTTTACTGTGAACTTCTTGTGTATTAATTCCCTTTTTGCATGTTTTAGCTAAATCCGCAGCATCAAATACCTGTGTTCGTGGAAGAGGACAATGAGGTCTTCATAGACAGGTAATGAAAAAATGTGGAAAATTTTAAAAACATATACATACATATGCGTATTCTCTTACATAAGCACACATTTGTATGTTGCTTATACATATACATATGTACATTCATACGCGAGATAGGCGCATATAATATAAAGCGAAATATTATTCGCTGCCATGCGCACGGCTGGATAGATTTCGGTTTGTTTTTTACAAAGTGTTTGTATAAATTAGTATTACGCTAAAAGCACGTAAACAAAATAGCAAAGCGAAAATTTCAAAACTTTTTCAAAATAATTTACTTTTTTTATAATTTTTATATGTCAATGCCTGGTCGATAATGTGTATGTGTATAATCTGTACTTACCACTATGGGCAAAAAATAGTAAGACTTTGCACATAATTTTAAAATTATTAATTTAATTTTCAAACTCACGTTCAATCAATGCAGTAAGCGACGGTGCATGATCGTGATGCAAAAACCAAGAGTTGTCGATCCATAATACCGGCCTCTTTTTACGAATAGCTTCGCTCAAATAGTATTCCTTGTTAACAGCTTCTCCGGTCGAAAGGAATTCGGAGTGCAACACACCTCGACAATCGAAGAAAGCTGTCACCATAACCATGATTGACCTACTTTGACATGTTTTTTTCGGCTTCGGCTCTCTGTTTCCGGGTCGTAAGCATAGATCTAAGACTCATCGCCAGTAATAATACGTTTCATCACAATCTGGTAGTCGGAAAGCATTGTTTCAAAGACGTTAACGCGATGTTGTGTTTCAAAGAAAATAAGTGATTTTGGAACCAGTCGTGCCTTAACTTTTTCTAGGCTCAAATGGTCTTTCAAAACGGGTTATAATCACGCTTCCGATATTCCATTCCAGTAAGATCTCTGAGTGTTAATCGTTGATTTTCAAGCATCAATTCCTTTATTTTATTGACGTGTTGATCATCAGTTGATGTTGATTGTCTTTCTGCACGTGATTGAATAATTTGTACCAATCTATAACCCTCAAAACAAGAAATTATCACGGAAGGCCTTTTACTACATTCTGAACGTTTAATCCCGCACATTTAATGGAAGTTTTTTGTTGAATAATTTCACTCATCAAAAAAATCACTTAAAGCACTTTATGTACTTCAGAAAGACAAGCTTATCCTAAACACCATTATTTCATGTAACATTTGGTACAGATGTCTCTGACAGTCATACCAACTTAAAAAAAAAAAAAAGATATTTCGACGAATGGGGTTTCGTGCGAAAAACAAAAAAGTTTTACTATTTTTTGCCCAAAGAAGTATATACATACATATGTACATATATCAACATATTTGCTTATAATTATTTAAATTACAAACCAATATTATTTATTTAGCTTTTTGGCATTATGCCGTTTAAAAAACCAAACTTCCTATTTACAAATAATTTTAAAAATATGTTATTACATGAAGTAACGATATGTAAACGTTGTTCAGGCGTACGTTTTTCCGTGATGAAATGCCAAACAATACTGAATAAAAATATCGTGACAGCTTGACACGACTCACGCGCGATCTGTCAAAAAAAAACTATTGAAAAAAGTATATCTAGTTAGATCACCCGTTAAATGTGGATATTAGACCATTTTTGCTTGTCTGACCAATTTTACTTTAGAGATTTGTAAACAGAATTTTCTTAAAATACTTCCAATTTATTGAAAATAGTAGCATACATTTAGGGTTCACAACCCCTATACCATGTGCATATTAACTTCAAATTTCTTATAAGCGAACACTTAAAGACGTCATCAGACATTTCAAGCAAAGGGCTTTCATATTGAATCATTCTTGAAATTTAAT
This sequence comes from Bactrocera dorsalis, assembly GCF_023373825.1. Taxonomy (NCBI): domain Eukaryota; kingdom Metazoa; phylum Arthropoda; class Insecta; order Diptera; family Tephritidae; genus Bactrocera; species Bactrocera dorsalis. Next base: position 60,887,568 of record NC_064305.1, read on the forward strand.
GGCATGAACATATTTTTTGTCTGTTTAAATATTGATAATGTTGTGTTGCTATTTTAATTATACCCAGAACAAAGTATATTCTGGAGTCTTGTTGAAACTGATAGTTGTCGAAATTAGAATGGAAACCGGTGAAAACCCGTTTAGGTGACATGAATTCAGATATTTTTGGTTTGATATTCGAAATAGAATTTGTATCAGTTTTATGTGTCATGGAAGCCAATTTTATCGGTTTTGTTATCAGAAATAAAACAAGAGGATAGTCGCTGACATACTTTAAATGTAAGTTAAGAAAGTAATTAATTTTATTGTTACGAACTAACTTATCTTTATTTCTAAAGTGGAAATCATGAAATGATAACAAAAAATTCCATAATTGTTGAGTTGTTGGAAAAAATTCTTATTTTAGAAGAATTTGCAAAACGTAATAAACATTATTTAGCACCATATGTTAATACCAACGTCTTTATTCATTCGATAATGTAATACAAATCAATAAAGTAGACATAGAAATACATACAAACATACAACTAAATACAAGCTCGATTTCACATACGATTCCCCTGGTGCATCAAGTGGTACTGTGATCTCTTAATATTATATTTTCCTTTTAATTTCCTCGTTGCCTTCTTCCAATAAAAAACACTTAAATAGCGGAACTTATTGTAAATTTTAATAGAATTGCTTTCAAATTTATTAATTTGCAAGTTTTGTCAAATAAATAAACAGTTGATTTGAATATTGGTTTTGCGCATGTTCGAAAGGATAAACATTCAAACTGATTCTGTGAAACCATTGAAAATCAGAATTGCAAATGAAGACAACTAAGCAAATCTGTCTTGGATTTCACTGATTAAGTTTTCCAAGAAGTTTGTAAATTCCAGAAGGAAGCGTCGGGGACAAACATAGTCGATAACCTATGTACATATGTCCTATTGTATATATGCGAACTAGTCCCTCAGTTTTTCAGATAACATCGTTCTTAGGTTTTATACATCTTCTTTTCTTCATAAAAGATTGCACTTTTGTCGAAAACACCGATATCGGCCCACTATAACATATAGCTCTCATACAAACTGATCGATCAAAAGGTCCTTGTATGTGAAAATTTGTATTTCAGTGCAATGTTTTTTCTTGTTTGCGCTGCTTTGACTTTTCGAAATCAATTGTGACTGCACCTGATTTTCGCACAATAATTGAAATATTAAACATGTCATTTGCATTATCCGACGGCATTTAGTAGCTTACCTACTTTGTTTACATTTGATGAGAAAAACGTCGGTTTCCCAAAATTTTTTTTATATAATATTAATATGCATAGCACTCACCTTTCCAACTTTATTTAAATAAACTTTTACTAAATCGTAATGACTAATATTTTTTATTTATTTTCTTTGCACACCTCTTTATATATATAACTACATAGTCATGCGATTATGGCTTACATGGTATCTAAATATGGCAAAAACGATGATATGTATCCCAAGGATTTAAAGAAACGGGCACGCGTCGATCATATGCTTCATTTTGAAAATGGCGTACTCTTTCAAGTAATCAAAGATATGGTGGTAAGTATCATACATTAATAAAATGTCATATACTGTGTAATTAATAGTATTGCATACTTGATAAATTCTATTTCTTAATTTACAGTACATAACCTGTTGTCTGCCTTAATATATGTTCTCAAGTGAACATACTAGTCTAGAATTTCAAATTCCATTCAAAAATTGGAACTCTGATTTTCTTCTCTCTTTAGTTTAGTATGGCAAACCAGCTAAATCAGACAATTTTCAGGTTAGATAGTAGCAGACCTGGGTAATATCAAGTACCAGTACGACTTGTAACAAGTACATTTTAAAGGAATTGTACTGGTACTGGTACTGGCATTCCCAAAATTATCAAGTACAAGTACAAGTAATTGAAAAATACTTGAAATTTTAACAAATACTTGAAAGTATTTGAAAAGAATTGAAAGTACTTGAAAAGAATTGAAGAATGTACTTGTCGTATACATCGTTCCATTGACTGCGGTATTCGCCGTTGTCAATGTGTAAAGGACTATAAATCTTTCGCAGAACCTTTCTCTCGAAAACTCGTAATGCCGACTCATCAAAAGTTGTCATCGTCCATGCATCTTTAACCCTATAGCAGGACGGGAATTATGAATGACTTATAGAGTTTGGTTTTTGATCGTCGAGAGAGGACTTTATTTCTCAATTGCCTACTCAGTCTGAAGTAGCACCTATCGTCAATAGTTATGCTGCGTTGGATTTTGAGTCTGTGCAATGTGACTTTTTCGTAGCGACGAAGAGTTGATGTGTGTCAATCCTCTTTTCACGGGTCTTTTCCAAGATTTGGAGCGTAGTTAATATCTGGTTAGTTGTTGATTTTCCAGACCTAAAGGCGCATTTATATGGTCCAATGAGTTTGTTGAAGGTGGACATAAATCTACACAAACCATGAATTTTTATCAAAAACGATAAAAAATCTGTACAAATTAATTTAATATATATAAAAGAAGGAGGATGGAGCCGTGTGAAGAAGTTCACTCAACTGAGGAAAGTTCTCTGACTGCCATTCCTTTGGGTGTGCTCAGAAACGATTCTTTTATATGTAGCTCGAACAGCTCACGACTTCTGGTCTTAGACCAAGTGTCCTCTAGGTAGCCATAGAACATCCGTTTAAAGGCGAGCTAAAGTGAGAAAGCGAAACATCCCCTGCATAGGGTTGTGCGCTGGGTTTGGGACCCGCCACGTAAAAAAACACCCCCAATGAAAATCAACTATAAGCCTCGGATGAGAAACCCCCCTTTCGATGACGACCATGGCAAACGAAATAAGGACTACGATTTGAGGGCATGCACCTGGAATGTCCGGTCCCTTAATTGGGAAGGTGCCGCTGCCCAGCTGGTTGATGTCCTCGTGAAAATAAAGGCTGACATCACCGCCGTCCAAGAAATGCGATGGACGGGACAAGGACAGAGACGAGTAGGTCCTTGTGACATCTACTACAGTGGCCATATAAAGGAGCGCAAGTTTGGTGTTGGATTCGTGGTTGGAGAGAGACTCCGTCGCCGAGTACTATCATTCACTCCGGAGAATGAACGTCTAGCCACAATCCGCATCAAAGCGAGGTTCTTCAACATATCGCTGATTTGCGCCCACGCCCCGACGGAAGAGAAGGACGATGTGACCAAAGATGCCTTTTATGAGTGCTTGGAGCGCACTTATGAGAGATGCCCCCGCCACGATGTCAAAATCGTGCTTGGCGACTTCAACGCCAGGGTGGGCAAAGAAGGTATCTTTGGCACTACGGTCGGTAAATTCAGCCTCCACGAGGAAACATCCCCAAATGGGTTGAGGCTGATCGACTTCGCCGGGGCCCGAAATATGGTTATCTGTAGTACTAGATTCCAGCATAAGAAGATACATCAAGCTACCTGGCTGTCTCCGGATCGAAAAACTACCAACCAGATCGATCATGTTGTGATAGACGGAAGACACGTTTCCAGTGTTTTAGATGTGCGTGCGCTCCGAGGTCCTAACATCGACTCGGACCACTATATTGTTGCAGCCAAAATTCGCACCCGCCTCTGTGCAGCAAAAAACGCACGCCAACAAACACAAGGAAGGTTCGACGTCGAGAAGCTGCAATCACAACAGACAGCCGAACGATTTTCTACTCGGCTTGCACTCCTGCTCTCTGAGAGCACTCGTCAACAACTCGGTATAAGGGAACTGTGGGACGGCATTTCAAACTCCTTACGTGCAGTTGCAACCGAAACCATTGATTTTCGGAAAGTGCAAAAGAACAGCTGGTACGACGAGGAGTGCCGTGTCGCAGCGGAGAGAAAACAGGCTGCCTACCTCGCAACGTTACGATCGACCACAACACGTGCGGGATGGGATAGATACCGAGAGTTGAAGAGGGAAGCGAGACGCATTTGCAGACAGAAGAAGAAAGAGGCCGAAATGCGTGAGTACGAACAGCTCGATAAGCTGGCCGACAGGGGTAATGCTCGAAAATTCTACGAAAAGGTGCGGCGGCTTACAGAAGGTTTCAAGACCGGAGCATACTCCTGTAGAACCCCCCAAGGTGATCTAGTTACCGATGCCCAGAGCATACTTAAATTATGGAGGGAACACTTCTCCAAACTGCTGTATGGCAGTGATAGCACAACACCGGGAGAAGGCGAACCCGATACCCCAATCGATGACGATGGAGCAGGCGTTCCATTGCCCGACCATGAAGAAGTTCGAATAGCAATTGCCCGACTGAAAAACAACAAAGCGGCAGGGGCCGATGGATTGCCGGCCGAGCTATTCAAATACGGCGGCGAAGAGCTGATAAGGTGCATGCATCAGCTTCTTTGCAAAATATGGTCGGACGAAAGTATGCCCAACGATTGGAATTTAAGTGTGCTATGCCCAATCCATAAAAAAGGAGACCCCACAATCTGCGTCAACTACCGTGGGATTAGCCTCCTCAACATCGCGTATAAGGTTCTGTCGAGCGTATTGTGTGAAAGATTAAAGCCCACCGTCAACAAACTGATTGGACCTTATCAGTGTGGCTTCAGACCTGGTAAATCAACAACCGACCAGATATTCACCATGCGCCAAATCTTGGAAAAGACCCGTGAAAGGAGAATCGACACTCACCACCTATTCGTCGATTTCAAAGCTGCTTTCGACAGCACGAAAAGGAGCTGCCTTTATGCCGCGATGTCTGAATTTGGTATCCCCGCAAAATTAATACGGCTGTGTAAACTGACGTTGAGCAACACGAAAAGCTCCGTCAGGATCGGGAAGGACCTCTCCGAGCCGTTCGATACCAAACGAGGTTTCAGACAAGGCGACTCCCTATCGTGCGACTTCTTCAATCTGCTGCTGGAGAAAATTATTCGAGCTGCAGAACTTAATCGAGCAGGTACAATCTTTTATAAGAGTGTACAGCTGCTGGCGTATGCCGATGATATTGATATCATCGGTCTCAACACCCGCGCCGTTAGTTCTGCTTTCTCCAGACTGAACAAGGAAGCAACGCAAATGGGTCTGGCAGTGAACGAGGGCAAGACGAAATATCTCCTGTCATCAAACAAACAGTCGTCGCACTCGCGACTTGGCACTCACGTCACTGTTGACAGTCATAACTTTGAAGTTGTAGATAATTTCGTCTATTTAGGAACCAGTATTAACACCACCAACAGTGTCAGCCTGGAAATCCAACGCAGGATTACTCTTGCCAACAGGTGCTACTTCGGACTGAGTAGGCAATTGAAAAGTAAAGTCCTCTCTCGACGAACAAAAGCCAAACTCTATAAGTCGCTCATAATTCCCGTCCTGCTATATGGTGCAGAGGCTTGGACGATGACAACAACCGATGAGTCGACGTTGCGAGTTTTCGAGAGAAAAGTTCTGCGAAAGATTTATGGTCCTTTGCGCGTTGGCCACGGCGAATATCGCATTCGATGGAACGATGAGCTGTACGAGATATACGACGACATTGACATAGTTCAGCGAATTAAGAGACAGCGGCTACGCTGGCTAGGTCATGTTGTCCGGATGGATGAAAACACTCCGGCTCTGAAAGTATTCGACGCAGTACCCGCCGCGGGAAGCAGAGGAAGACCTCCACTCCGTTGGAAGGACCAAGTGGAAAAGGACCTGGCTTCGCTTGGAATATCCAATTGGCGCCACGTAGCGAAGAGAAGAAACGACTGGCGCGCTATTGTTGACTCGGCTATCATCGCGTAAGCGGTGTCTACGGCAATAAAGAAGAAGAAGATATAAAAGAAGATTTTATAAGAATATAAAAAATCTGGCTCTGTAGTAAACGCTTACCAGTAAGAGGAGAATCTGTCTCTCGGTTGCCATAAAGAATACTGATTTCTAGCAACTCTGTCATGCTTCGAATAATAAGAGAGATATCTTATCTTATTGTTGGTTGCTAGTTGTGATAGTTCCGCTTTCTTTTATTTATTTATTTATTATAATATGACTTGCAAATAAATTTACAAACATACTGGAAAAAAGAAAGGAAACTGGCTGCCTAGGCCTTCGTCCCATTTTGTATAGATTCACATAAAAAAAAAAAATAAAAAAAAAAAAAAAATAAAATAAATTTACTTATATGAACATTACAATTCTAAATTAATTTTAACAGTATAGCAGGTAGATGTTTTCTTATATTTACATAGTCTAGTGTCGCTATAGCGGTATGCAAATCAATATTTTGCGATGTGTCATTGTAACAGTTTATTAGGTGTTGCATGGTCAGGATATCATTACAGTTCATGCAAAGTGGTGGTGATTCTTTTGAAAGCAAATATCCATGCGTTAGTTTTGTATGGCCGAGTTTAAGTCTCATCGAAACAAGTTGCTGGTGTTTTGTCTTAAAATTCGATTTGCTGCCATGTTGTTGCGATAACTGATGCATAGTTTTATAATGAGCATTAATTTTGTTTTCATAATTAGAGACACGTTGATTTTTAATGAAGTTTCCGAGGCACCTTTTAATATCTTTTTCAGTGTAGTTGTTTATTAAAAAAGTAGGATGAGTATGTGCGTCTTTTGCTAATTGATCGGCATTTTCATTACCCGTAATATTTACATGCGCTGGCGTATATAAAACTTTTATATTTTTGCCACGTATGAGAGTCTCTTTAACCCTACGCGTGAGAATATCGCTAATTTTTGCCGATTTTAAAGCGTTTATTGATGAGAGACTATCGGTACATATTATTAGCTTACAGCCTTTGGGTTTTAATTTTGCAGCTTCTTCAATTGCTGTAATTTCCGATGTGAATATAGCGGTGTAGCAAGGCAAAAGTCCATTTTTGATTAATTCCTTAGATTCTGTTGTAATAGCAAAAGTGTTTTCAACTTTTTTGAACCATCACAGTACCAAATTAGCCAGTTCTTTTGCTTCCATTTTTGCACTTCCTCAGCATGTAGTTGCCTTAAAGTAAGTGGGTTCGTGCTATTTTTGGTAAAACCACTGGAGATGAAAAGATATTCTGCAGAATTCCAGGGAGGACTGAATACCTTGTAAGTTTTTAGTTTCGAAAAATCTATATCCATCTTCTTAGCCATTTTGAAGATTTCCGTGATTGTCGAATTAATTTTTGGGTATCTTTTCGAGTGAGCTAGAGCCTTAAAGTCTGAGTACAGGATGTTATCTGAGTTTTGTATACAGTTGTATATTTTATTACCAGTTAATTTAAAAATGCAGTCTTCAATAGTAGGGAGTTTCAGTTCAAAGAGTATGTTTGCAATTGGAGTTGTTCGAAACGCGAGACTAATTATGCGCGCTGCCATGTGGTAATATTTTTTGATTTTCTGCAGACAGCGTTTGGATGTTTTGCCATATATAATAAGGCCATAGTAGATTTTCCCCAATATCAAAGCTTTCATAATATTTAATAGAGACTTCGTATGTGCACCACTTTTCATGCTGCATATGATTTTTAATAGATTTATTCGTTTTGAAAGGTCTTGACATAGGTCTTCAATTTGGTATTTCCAAGTCAGTCTTTGATCAAAGGTTATTCCAAGGATTTTAAGATAGCGCACACTTTCTATTATATGATTTTGAAATACTGGATCTGGAAGATTGCAGTTCCGCTTCCTGCATACATGTAGGTGCTTACACTTTTCAAAGTTAACAGATGCACCCGATGTTAAAGACCAATTTGTAAATAAAGTAGACAAATTTTCCAAATCATTAATGTAAGTGTTTACATCATTAATCTTCGAAACAAAATAGAGGTCATCTGCGTATAAATAGTGGGATATGTTATTAACTTTTCCCATTAAAGCATTTATTTTTTCAAATGCAATTAGAAATAACGTCACCGATAGGGGAGAACCCTGTGGTACTCCATTTTCTAATTTTTTTTAAATTTGATTTATAACCGTTTACGTTGACCATAAATGTTCTATTTGATAAAAAAGCTTTTGTATAGTTGTAGATTTTTGGACCAACTTTCCACTGATCAAGTTGATTGAGTATAGAGTGAACACCTATACGATCAAAGGCTTTTGTAAAATCAACACTTATAACAGAGCAGTGATTTCGAGTTGACAAATTACTCGCTAGGAAGTGGTCTAAGTAGATTATTGCCTCTATCGTACCTGACCTAGGTTTAAAAGCAGTTTGTTTTTTACTTATCAAATTGTTTTGAAATAAAAAAAATTGTATACGTTTCGATATTATTTTTTCCAACAGTTTGCTTAAACATGATAAAAGCGAGATAGGACGGTAATTTTTGTAGTCATCTTTCTTATTCATATTCTTTGGAATACAAATGACGTTTGAATTTTTCCAAGAGTGGGGAAACACACCAGTCATGACGATTAAATTATACAAATTAATTAAACGAATTTTTAGTACCAGAGGAGCATTTTTAATCATTGCATAGGTGATTCTGTCCGGGCCAGGACAATTCTCTTTAGTATTTTTAAGATTATTTTCCAGTTCAAACAGTGTAATTTCTTCTTCAAGACTTCTAGCAGACTTTGAAATTTTATTCACCTTGTATACCGATTTGAGGACACGATTTTTTTCAGAAATGTATTCACTTGAAAATTGTTCATCTGCAGAAGCCGATGCAAAATAAGTGGCAAATATTTCTGCAATTTGGAGTACATCTGTTATAATTCCAGTAGAAGATTTAAGTGAGTGAATATAACAAGAGGTGGGATTATCTTTAAAAGCTCTTACTGTTCGCCAAACCTTTTGTGTTGGAGTGTTTGGGCTGATATGCGCCGTAAATTGTTCAAAAGAGCTAGTTTTGGTCTCTTTTACTTTTTTGCGAAAAAGAGCATTACATTTCTTATAATTAAGCAAATTCTGTAAGGTTAAGTTATTTTTTAGAGCATGCCAGTACTTCATTTTCTCGTTTCTAAGTTCTTGCAGCTCTTTTGTCCACCAACAGGTACTACGTCTCTTCCTGTATGGTTTAGATTGCGGAATACTTACATTGGCTGCTCGCCTAATAGCTTTCGTTATGATAGCCGCCTCTTTATTTATGTTATCAGTATACGGGTATCGGTCTACTTCTTTTTCTAATCTCTTAGAAAAAAGAGGCCAGTTTGCGTTTGCCGTTTTGTATCTAGGGTTATGGACAGAACTCGCAAAACTTTCCCTATAACTGAGTATTATTGGACTATGATCACTACCAGACATATCGTCCACCGTGTCCCAATTTATCTCGTTCGATAAATTTGGGCTACATGCTGAGATGTCAATCGCAGTGAAAGTATGATGAGTGGAATAGTGGGTATATTTGCCGTTGTTAAGAATACACAGATTATTTTGTAGTATAAAACTTTCAAACATTATTCCTCTGGAGTTTGTATTGTGAGAGCCCCATAGTGGATGCCACCCATTTATATCACCCAATATAATATTGTTCGCAAAATTATTATCAATTGAATTGTTCAACTCATTGAAAGAAATGTTTATGTTTGGTGGTAGGTAAATATTTTGTATTTTAATTTCTATACTAGTTTTCACTTGGATTGAAGCAATTTGAAAATTCGAACTAGTGCCATTTGCACCGTAGACGTGTTGAATATTTTTGCGGATGAGAAATGCAATACCTTGTTTATTTGACATGTTCGTATTGTGAAGATAAATATTATACCCTTTTGGGCATTTGGTTGTTTTCAAATATCTCCAAATTGTTTTCAAATATCTCCAAATTATTGTAATTGTTCCAATAGCCTTTGATATTCCACTGAAGAACTTTCATTATAAAATATGCACGGAGATATGAGTACAGTTATTCAGAATTAGAATCTGTTATTTTACTTTCCTGATTATTGTAATGAAGTTGAGAAAGAATCTCATTGATGTCTGTATCCATATTATTCTGTGAGTCATAATTGTTTTCAGTAAAATTGCTGGTGTTGGGAAAGCAATTATATTTAAATTTGTTTACCTGCATTATAGTTGATTCGGTTTCTTCCTGACAATTTGATGATGTGGGTATGCTTATAGAGACAATAGTAGCTACACTTAAGTTATTATCAGGTGGATTTTCTTTATTTTGATTGTTGAGATGAGTTGTTGGTAGTGTAAAATCTGAGTATTCTAATTGATTTATATAAGATTTTTGTTTTGAAGTTGTGTTGTCAGCAATAAGCTTTGTATAATTATTGGTTTTGTTTTGTAAATTTTCGTTGTTTTTGGTCGTTGTTGGTTTTGCTTTTGTTAAGTCCAGTGATTCTATTGGGTTTTCTTTTGTGAAGTAGTCCGGTGAAAAATTGTTATTCACATAAGTTACTGCTTCTTTAATTGATGTTCGGTTTATTGTAGAATATTTAAGGATTTCCTGCTTTTTAAGATAAGTTGGGCATTTTTTATTTGTTGATTTATGCTGAGAATTACAGTTAATACATTTAATTTGAGTGCACTTTATTACCTCTGAATGCTCTGGTAAGGCACATGTGACACAAACAGGAGTGTTGGTACACCTGTTTTTTGTATGACCGATAACGTAACATATTTTGCATTGCATGGGTTTAGGAATATAAGGTTTGATTTGAATAGTTTCGAAACCAACTTTTAGGTCTTTAGGAAGCTGGTATAAATCAAATGATAGAATATGTAAAGGAGTATTTACATATCCGTTATTTGTTATTTTTTTAATTTTATTAACTTCGATTACATTTTGATCCGCAAGGCCAGTTGCTATTTCTTTTTCTGAAAGGTTTGTTAATGCTGGAGAAAAAATCACACCTTTCACCGTATTAAGTTTTGTATGATATTCACAAGTAATCTGGCATATATTTGAGAGATTTTTTGTTTTTATTAAAAAGTCTGCGGTTTTTTTGTTATTAACTAAAACGAGTAAATTACCATCACGTGTAAATTTCGTTAGTTTTCTATTATTCTCACTAACAATACCGTTTAGCGCTTTTGTTAAGAGAAAAATATTATATGAATTTAGCGGCTTTTCATTATTTGTACTTTTAATGGTTACAAATTTTTGAGAGTCAATGTTTTTATTATTATAGAGGTTTTCCGTAATTGAAGTTAGAGTAGGAAAAATCTTCGGGTTGTTTAAGTTTAAGTCCTTTTTCATTGAGCTTTTCTTTTTTTTGGCTGGGGGATCCATATCAAGAATCCCATAACAGCCTCATCCAGGAGGCGGCCCTTCGGCCATAACTGCGAGCGAGAGAACACTATAAGATATGTACTTGTAAAATCGACGTTTGAAAAAAGAACAATTTCTTCACAAAATTATAGATTTCCAATTTAATTTTTCCACAAAAATATTCTCCAAAAAATTTTTTATAAGCTTGAGAAAAAAATAATGCTATCGTTTTCAATAACTTTCTTTTCAATTTCCAAAAAGTATATGTATATATCCAAGTGTTTATAGCACTTAACACAATATGTATATAATATTTATATGTATGTATTTTAATAATAATTTTATTTATCAATTACTTCACTTATAGCGTCGCAATATCTATGGGGGCGAAGGCGAATTCAACAAAATAACTCTAGACCTCTGCGACAACGCCTATACTTTTCTGGAGGCCTTCCTTGGTAAAAGTAACTTCTTTGCTAACAGCGAAACACTCACCATTGCCGATGTCAGCATCAATACGTCACTAGTTTCGCTCGATATGCTCATACCAGTCGATAAGAATCGGTAAGAGATACTCGTAACACTATAACACACACTTATGCCTATTTTTTATCACTTCAATTACACTTGTTCGCATAGATTCCCTCGACTTCAAGCTTGGATGGAACGCATGAAAGCTTTGCTGCCCTCATATGAAGAGGTGAATATCAAAGGTGCGAAGGCGCTGTGCGAACGCATAAGGAATTGCATGCGAGAGAACAAAGTCAAAACGGAGAGCAATACTGAATATGACTAGACATTTGTACATACTTGTACATATGTATGTATTTATGTTATGTTTAAGTGCTCACTTAAAAATGAAAGTTATACCCCACTGGAATTTATTGTTCAACTCTTCTTCTAAGTTTATGTAGAAATTTTTGTTAAATTTTTTTAATAAATATTTATTTTTGTAGTTAAATACATATGTTAAGTACCATTTTTACAGAAATTCAAATTTATTATTCGACCTATGTAGTTGTCATCGGGGCGAAGCAGCAATTAGTGATCTTCGAACACTTCACTTACATTCTTATACTTAATATGATTGAGGTTTGAATCAAAGTAGGCTACAGCCTCGGGTATTTCTTTAAAGCGACCATTTATTGAGTTCTGAGTGCGAAAAAATGTCACTACCATAGTTCCAAATAATACAAATGAATGCCGATGTAATTCAAAGCAAATTTGCCACCGTTTTCACCGTGATAATTGTTTGTCTGCAAGTGTTTTTGATTTGCACAAATTATGTATACAAAGAGGGTCGAGAAAGTGCAAGTATTGACCACGAATCAAGTCCAGGACGGCCATCAACATCAACTAAGGATCAACACATCAATAAAATAAAGCAATTAGCTCTTGAAAATCAACAATTAACAGTCAGATATCTTACTGGCTTCGTTGGAATATCGGAATGATCAGTGAACATCATTTTGAAATATCATTTGGACCTAAGAAAAGTGAAGGAACAATTTGTTCCAAAATCCCCAATCATTATTTCCAGCATTGAGTCTTGGATCTATGCGGGGACAAACGGTCATTCGACCAAGGTGTGGTGCACTCCGAAGTCCTTCCTAACAGTCAAACTTTGAGTATTATGCGTCGTTTGTGCGAAGCTATTCGTAAAAAGAGGTCCGGAATTATGGTCCAAAAACTTTTGCACCACATTCACACACACCGTCGCGTACTGCGTTGATTCTTCGTGAGTTTTTTGCTACATTTCCAACTGATAACGTGTCGCAACCACCGTATTCGCCTGATTTAGCTCCGTGTGACTTCTGGCTGTCAAACTCAAAAGACCGCTTCGGGTAATCCGTTTTGAGTCAACTTAAAACATTAAACGTGAATCGCAACGCGCATTGAAGGCTATTCTGGAAACTGTGAAAACATGGTATTTAGACCACGGGGGATTACTTTGAAGTGTACGACATAGATTTTAAAAATAAATTAAGAATTTTAAAGTTATGAACAAATCTTACTATTTTTTTGCTCATAGTAGTGTACGCGAACTAGTCTCTCAGGTTTTTAGATATCGACCTGAAAATTTGCACACGTCCTCTTCTATCCAAAAAGTTGCACATTTGTCGGAACCGACGATATCGGATCATCATAGCATATAGCTGACATACAAAGTGAACGATATCAATCAAGTACTTGTAAGGAAAACTTTTTTAGTTGACATGATATGCCAAATTCCGCCATGAATTATTTTATAAGGCAAGCCTACAATACTTGAAGACATTTTGCAGATCGGACTACTATAGCATATACATACATAGCTGCCATACAAAGTGAACTATCATAAGCAAGTTCTTATATGAAAAACTTATTTGACGAAATATCTTTACGAAATTTGACATGTGTTATTTTCCAAAGCAACGCCAAGATAACTGAAGAAATTTTAAAAATTGGATCTCTATAGTATATGACAGCCTTAAATACTTAACAAACAAAATTATGGCAATTTCTTTCATGGAAACTGCTTTATTTGATTTCCACTGTAGCACACAAAGCAGTTCTATATAAAATATTTCAAGTGAAAGTTTCCAAATTTATAATTGAATTCAAATTCTGCTCTCATATAATTCACAAAACGCATAAAGTACCTAATTATCTGTTGTTTTATTGATTTATCTTAAATGAAAATATTTTAGTTAACATTATTTACATTAAATATATTTACAATAATTACGAAACAGCTTAAAACGCATATATGTATTTAAATTATGCAACTTATTAGTGATATTAATGTTTAAAATTAAATTCAAACGCTGCTTAGTATTAAAATTCATTGAGTACATGGAATCTTTAAGCGCCATTAAAAGCTTATGAGTAGCTAATTTTATATAATATTTCTGCAATACTTACATATATTGTATGTACATATGTAGTTGTTGCGCTGCTAAAACTCTCCACATACACGCCCAAATATCCACTCCAATGCACAAAGGGTGTTTTTTGCACTTTTTATGTAGCACAAACATTGCATTTATAGGCTTCAATATCAGGTATATATAATATTTGTATGTATGTATTTCGCATTTAAAAATACTACAATTTTCTAATTCTTTTGTTTTTGTTTTCTTGAAATCGTTTTTCAATGTGTCTTTTGTTTATAGTCTTTTCAAGGTTTCGTTCACATTTTTTGTTTTGTTTTATGTTTATGTTTTGTTTTTAAAATTTAAGACAAAATGCAATATTACACCAAATTACAGCTTGGGCTTCGCTCGTTGTTTAGTAAATGCATACATAATATATTTACAATTAAATACAGACTACAGATATTGATTATAGGTTTGAAATTGTTGCGGAGACTTTCGTGTGATTAATTTGAAACTGCAAATCATGCGGTTCTTCTTTTAAATTTTCGAAGTTTATTTGGATATTTTGTATATGTATTTTCATTTGTTTGTTATATTTTAGTTAGCAAGTCAGTTGGGTGATTTCCTTCGAATTTGCTTTATATGCATTATTTCTAATATACATACGTGTTAATGTTGAAGAAAAATGTACTTCTGAATTTTTTTTAAGCAAATTTTCTAGCCTTTGTACATATTTGTATATTAAATCATAAAATTATGTTTAATTTGTCGAAAACAAAATGTATTGAGGTTAATTTTATAAAAAAAATTTTCATTTGTTGGACAGAAACTGGACGAAGCTAATTTTTTATTTGATTTATAAAAGATTCGATTTTTTTACTCGTTAAACCATATTTAAAGCAGCCTTGAAGTGGAATTTAAAATATATTTGATATATAACTTTGAGAAAAAATCTTATGGTTTTGCTTGACAATTTATATTTTAACACATCGAAGAAAGCAAAGAATATGATAAAATGAAGGCTTTGCTTTCCATGCAACTCGTTAATAAAAATGGCGAGTATTGCTTGGCAAAGTGTAAAGGATGAGAGTTGCACAATATTTTGCTTCGCTTTGCTGCGTTTCGCTTCCATGTGAAAATACTCATACAAATTTTTCTGTTAAAGCAAATTGAAGCAAAAGTTCTATGTGAATAAGCCAAGTCTAAGGTCTTTAAATTTGTTTACATCCCTATAAAGATCATACTAAAAGCCATAACACATTGCAAGCTATTCGTGTTGATGGCACTGCTGGAGTTGATAACTTTATAAGCCAATTCTTTAAACTCCAATACATTGAAACATTTGTCAATTCGATCTTAAAGAAATCAACGGAGCTTTACCAGAAGTTTTTCAGTAAATTAAGGGGTGATATATGTACATAAACGATAGTTGATTGGTTGATGATGCTAGGGCGAACAAAAAATTCCAAAAAAAAAATCGAAAAAATACTCGTAATAATTTAAGTTGGAAGTTAAGAAATAAGAATGGATTTTGAATTGTTTAGTAGTCAGCCAATCATGCATTTCAGATCAATTGAAAGTTAAGATACCGAATATTATACAGATTTTCAACAAGATTTTACATATTTCTCAACGATTCTGTGCCTTATTCGATATTATGAGCATGTATAAAAAAAAAATGGGGACGACTTGTAATATCTGTTTATGTGAGTATATATCGTTACCTAAAATGCAAAATAATGTAACATCACTTTTCACACGTTTACAGGCGTAGGAAAGACGATATTATGCAAGGCATACACACACCAATTAGTTGGTTGATTGAGTTGGGCTAGAAATTGCCCTTGTCGCTACACACGACACAACTTTTAATACAATTTTGAGGCCAACTTCATTTTGAATATTCACTTCGTTGCTTAAACATGAGCTCGGAAGTTGTTGCTTTACTTATTACATATGACGCGCTCTCTTCGACAGCCGAAATAAAATGGCGAAATCGTTTGAAATCGCACGACCAACCCAAACACTATCCAACTAACACAAGCAACTTCACAAAATATCAAAAAATTTTGATTTTCATCCAATCAGTTGATTCAACTCATACAACTGCCCCATATACATACGTAGCAATCAGTTGTTCAATTCGTTGAAGTTGATACAATAATTGGTGCATGTATGCCTTGCATAATAGAAACCACTCATATTGAAAAAGATATTGAGTTTTGTTTATAAAGTGGTTATATCTGACAGCGGAAGCTGAAAATGTTATGCTACATATACATACATATGTATGTAATAAGATGTATTGAATCGAAAGCAATAAAAAACTAAATTTCAATTCTTTTGTTTTACATTTTAGGTGACGATATGCATATATGTACATACATATCTCTATGTATATTATTTATATTTGATTCTCTTACTCCTGCAAGAAGCATATGGCTAGATATCGCATTAATTTTTAGCAAAATCGAAAGAAATCGCATGAAAAAGTAGTCAATTGGGGTTTTTGTTGTTGTTGTAACAACAAAATGTGCCTAGCTTAATGCTGGTTCAAATAAAATTACAGATCGTTCCATTTTCGAAGACTCTACAATACGACTTGCCTACTGCTGCATAATTCGACGTTATATACAACTTAAATAAGCATATTTATTAGTTGTTTTTTTCTAAAAAATAAATATTAGTCTTAAAAATGTTTTATTCTGCGCCATTTGCTCGTACAAATGTATACTATTTTTGTATTTTGTTGTTGTTGCTATTGTGTTTTGCCAATCATCACAGCGCTTTTATATCTAAATACATACATGCATACATATGTATGTCTTATGCAAACGCACATTTACAGTTATTACAAAATATATATCGTTTTATGCATATGTAAATTTATGTATGTACATATGTGCACATCTCTAATATTACAAAATATTTTATTTATGCGCTTGGCATTTCCATTTTCGACAGAACTGCAGACATACATACACTATTTAAATATATATATATATAATTACACTAATGTGATCCCACATCAATATCTTATAAAGCAATAAACTGGTATGTACACGAATGCATAGTTTTGTTGTTGTTTTTGTTTTTTTTTTTACATTTAAATTTACAGTAATTATTAAATATAGTAGAAACATACTTTAACTGCTAACATACACCACGAACAAAGAGCTCCCCACTTCGTCGCCACACGACAGCAACCGCCGCCCCGCTCAATCGAATGTGGTCCAATTGTGCATGCCACCGCCGGCGAGGGCAGCCGTGTTGGCGCCACCACTACTGCTATTGACATTTGCCGCCGTAGTTGTTGCTGTTGTTGTTAGTGTGTGTGGCGCGGTCGTCAATGTGAACTGATCCAGACCATACTTGCGCAACAGCTCGAAGTCCTCGTCTGGTGCTGGCATTGGTGGCGGTTTGCTGGTAGGCAAAGGTGGTGGCTTCATTGTGGGCGCCTTCAATTGAGCCGAGGTCAGCGCACGTGTTTGTGGTTGTGCGCGCATGTGTGGCGATCGTAGATGCTGCGGCGTGTGATACGAATATAACGGATTGCTTACGGTGCTAGCGGTAGTGTTGCCCAAGATGTTGGTTTTGTGGTTGGTATTGGCAGGCAATGTGGTGGACTTTAAGCCATTCGTTTTTGCATTATTCGCCGTTACATTGCCATTGCGCAGCGGCAGCGGGCGTGCATTCTGATTTAGTGGATCGAAATCTTCCAAATCGAAGCTGGTGTTGTTGCTGTCATCTAGTGATATCAGATCGTTCATGGTGTCCTCTTGCGAAGACGTTGACGAGGCCGCAGCTGATTTGAGTGAATATTCGGGCACTGGCAAATGTTGGGGCTGAAGTGAGCGCAGCGACTGCGGGGTGATAGAACAAATGTTAATTATATTTGAGCTGTACACTTGAAATATCAAGTGGAAGAGAGTAAATAGCGGCATTTAACAGTTTCTATACACAGGCAAAAAAGCGCAATTAAGGTAAGAGTTTAGTTAGCAAGCAAATTGTAAATGGTTTTTGTTTTTTTTTTTTAGACAAGGAACAGTGTTAATGATAAGCGATAGACAATTACTGTTACTGTTTGCTTTGAACTGCGTTTGTTTGTTAAAAAATAATCAAACGGTAGTTAAATTAAAAAAAAAAAATCGTTTAAACCGAACTATAATACTTTTTTTTTTGGTTTATCAGATTCTCTTGTAGTTATATTCTATAGTGGTCCGATCTGAACAATAAGTTTGGAGTTTGTAATGATGCCTTGAGGATTTTAGTAATATAAGATCAATTTCGTGGAGATATCTTGTCAAAAATAAGAGTTTTTTATACAAGCACTTGATCCGTTTGATTGGTCAGTTCGTATGGCAGCTATATGCTTAAGTGGTCCGATATTGACGGTTCGGACAAATGAGCAGCTTCTTGGGGAGAAATTGTGCACAATTTCAATTCGTTATATCAAAAACTGATGGACTAGGACAAGCATGCAGACATGGACAGAGTTAAAACGACTCAGCTGGTCACTCTGAATAGTCCAACATTCGGTCGTCATAAAAGCAGACCAGATTTGGTAATCAGGTTCTCGTGGGAACGGTGGTAAAAAGTTTTACATATAACACACCAAACGGGGGATTTTTACGTATGAAAATGCGGGTCATAATCGGATTAGCGTTAAGTCGCCAATGAGCCCAAAACGAGATGGCCACCGATCTCGATTTTCATACTCAGAATGTCACTGTTTGGTGTGCAGATGGAACGCTATAGAACTATGATCAATGAATTTCGACTGAATGACTAGTTTTTTCTTTACACAATCCTACGAGTGGTACAAAGCCAGATGGTTGAGAGATCGTTGAAGACATGCGTCCTTAGGGGCGACCTTCGACCTCTTCAACTGATGAAAGTGCAGGATTAAAAAAGTAAAGGATATGATGATTGAAAATCGTCAGGCAAGTATTAGAGAGATGGCAAGAGAGCTCGACATCTCTTATGAGTCTGTTGGAATGATTTTAGTGGATATTTTGGGTTTAAAACGCGTTCTTGCTAGACTCGTCTCGATAATCGTTGAATCTTTTTCAAAAAAAGTACCGTAAACATGTCTTCTTGGTCCAAAAACGAAATTAATACCATCAATCAACCACCGTATTCACCGGATTTGGTTCCGTTCTTGTTCCCCAAACTGAAACTGCCGCTCAGTGAAACCTGTTTTCTGACGATCGGAGAGATAAAGCAAAATTCGCTGAAGGAGCTGAAGGCCATACCAAAAAATGCTTATAAAAAGTGTTTTGAGTACTTGAAAAATTCATTGGCATGAGTTTATTACATCTGCTGGGGACTACTTTGAAGGCGACAAAATAAATATTTTGCGCTTTATTTACAATTTTCGGGTACTCTTTTGTCACAATGTATGAAAAAATTTAGCATATAATTTGAAGTCGCGTTAATAATTTATAAATTAACGGCATCTGGAAGTTAATTACTAGTAGGTTGATTATAACCTAAAAAAATATTGCACTAAATTAATAATGCGTATGGCAGTTCAAAACAAAAACAATAAAACTAAACTTTAACACAAATGAGTGATACTCAAGCATTGGAACTAATGATTTATCACATATGAATGTTAAGAAAATTAAAAGAATAAGCATAGTAGATATAAATGGCGATAAGTGGAGAGGGGATGTGGGAGGCAGGAAATGGCATGTTATGCAATCCAAAAACCCGGTAGTTAGATGGAGATGAACGCAGTTAATATCTGAAAGCGGCATTTCGCACTGCACTGCAGGGCCACACTACAACACTTGAATACATTTGAAGGTACGGTACAAATGCAGGTTGGTAGCATAGGCGGACAATTATTTGTTGATTGCTGGGGCATGCCCCGCGGTACCTCTTTTTTCTGCCGTGGCGCCGGCACTGGTGTCGTCTCAGTCGATGCTGTCGTCGCCGCCGCTGTTGTCGTACGCGTTGAATCATCGTCACATGAGCGCGCCTGATGAAAGAACGATGACGATGCAGCCGACACAAATGAGCCGCCACTTGAGTCGAACGATGACGATGACACCGAAGCATTGGAGGCATTCGATGATGACGAATGACGCAGCGCATCGTGTTGCAATAAAGTGCGGTCCGTATAGTCTTGCCAGCAATTGTGCTCCAAACGTTGTAAGCCCGCGTGCACGGCGGCAGCGGCCATGGCGATCGCATTACTACCGCTCCCACCCGTAATTACCCCACCACTCGAAGGCGCCAGCGCTGACGTCGCGCGTGTCGCAATGAAGGCGCTCTCCGCGCCGGAACCAGCATTGTCGCCGGTGCCTTGACGTCGCGGTGGTATGGGTGGCGATTGCATGTCTGGTGGATTGTCGTATATGGAATCGGTTGTCACGATTTTGTTGGGTGTCGATGTGCGCGTTGCGGTCTGCGGCATTGCCGCTGCTGCGACATGCAACGGCGCCTTCTCTTCGTCTTTTGCTGGTGGCTGGGGCACTGGCGGTGGTTTCGTGTCGACATATGGATGTAATGTGAGCGCTGTTAGTTGGCGTCGCACATGCGGATGATTGTAGTACGATACCGTTGCGTTGGCAGTTGTGCCCAGAGTTGGGCCAGCGCTTAAGGTTTGCAGCAGATGTGCGGCTGGTGGCGGTGGGCGTGCTGGTGGTGGACCACCAGTGCGTGTGGCTGTGAGTCTGTGATGGTATTGATATTGTTGTTGACTTTGCGCTCGCTGGTGGTCATGCTGATGATTGTTGCTCGTTAACTGACTGTGCTGATAATGATGGTTGTGTTGATGATTGTAGTGATGCTGTGGATGAGTTTGGTGAGTGGTTGAGTCTAGACTGATGCTGGGCTTAAGCTATAAACGCGTATTTTTGTTTTTGTTTTTGGAAGCCAAAATATTTGTTTTTTGTTTTGTTTGTACATTTGTTGGTTGATGTTGAGCATTTGTGGTGTCATTGATTATTCAAAACATAGCGCAGCAACAAATATTGGTAGTTGTGGTGGTGGTAGTAGGGAGATGTGGTGTCGATAGTGGTTTAATGGCAAATTGCCGTTGCGATTGCGTTTTAATTTTGTTTATTGCAGGGTTGATTTTATGAGCAAAACAACAACAACATAGAGCATGTGCAACAGAAATGCGAGTACATAAAAATATATAAAAAATGTAAAGAAAAAGAACAAAACAAAATCGATAAGAACGCAATGTAACGAGAACAATGAACTTACAAAAGCACACACACATATTAACGTACATACATAAATAAATATATTCTAATTTAACAAATATTTATATATAATATAAAGCCACATACATATATTTATATAGTTATATATGTATATTGTGTATACATAACAACAATGCATTCAAGCTCAGAACGTCAGGCAGGCGTGCGGGAGAGCTTTCAGTGGGATCTAGTTACAATTATATTTATAACAACACAAGCATTTTATATATTGTACATTCTTCCAGAAGAATTTGTATTTTGTTTCATTCTATTCTGCACATATGTAAGTATGTACTCGTTTTTACTATGTGCATACTCGTATATTATTATATATGGCTATTAACGCGTGGCCATTTTTTTGCTTAAGGGGTTAGACCAGTCTAAGATGGTAAAAAATATAATTTTTATACTCTGAACAGGGTTTATTAAGTTTGTCGCGAAGTTTGTAACACCCAGAAGGAAGCGTCGGAGAACCTATAAAGTATATATATAAATGATCAGTATGTTGAGCTGAGTCGATTTAGCCATGCCCGTCTGTCTGTCTGTATAGATACGAACTCCTCCCTCAGTTTTTAAGATAACGTTTTGAAATTTTGCAAACGTCATTTTCTCTTCAAGAAGCTGCTTATTTGTGAAAACCGATATCGGACCACTATAACATATAGCTGCCATACAAACTGAACGATCGGAATCAAGTTCTTGTATGGAAAACTTTCACATTTGACAATGTATCTTCACGAAATTTGGTATGAGTTATTGTTCATATTAATAATGTAATATCGGAAGAAATTGTTCTGATCGGTTAACTATATCATCAAGCTGTCATACAAACTGAATGATCAAATGCTTGTATGGAAAACTTTGGCATTTGACGTGGTATTTTCACGAAATTTGCTTAAGGTAATAATATAATCTCCGAAAAAATTGTTCAGATCGGATAGCATAGCATATAGCTTCCATACAAACTGAACACATAGTTACTAAAAGAAATGCAACTGTGAAGGGTATATTAGCTCCGGTGCAGCCGAAGTTAACGTTTTTTCTTGTTTTGACTTAAAATACACTCAAAAATTCTAAAAATATTATTTGGTTGGCAAAAAATGTGATAAAATGTTTTCCCTTTTCAATTTGCTGCATTGTCGAAACGTTCAGGTCGGTAAATTTCGAAAGGTAAAACTTTAAGTGGTTATATACAGTTGGAATTTTCAGCCAATCGATTTTTATATTTTATTAGGTTGTCAAAAAAGTCTTGCGGTATTTTTATCGAATCAATTCGTGTGGCACCCATACATCGAGCTTCTTAGTGACTCCAAGCTTCTTCAAATGGTTTATAACGGTTTGATGACTACTATGCCGGTCTCTTTCGACCAATTCAGCGATTTTATCGCAATTTTCGACGACAGGCCTTCCGGAGCGTGGCGCATCTTCGACCACCTCTACACCAGAACGAAAACGTTGAAACCATAGTTGTGCGGTGGAAATGGAAACTGTATCGGGTCCATAAACTGCACACATTTTATTGGCGGCTTGAGATGCATTTTTGCCTTTATCGTAGTAGTACTGTAAAATATGCCGTATTTTCTCTTTATTTTGCTCCATGTTTGCGACGCTATAACTCACGAACGACTTAAAAGAAACGACAATCAATCAAACACGTGTTAGCGCGTGAAATGAGCTTTCCAAAAAGGTATAGCATGACCCGATGCGACGAATAAAACTAGAACTACGCGCTTTCAGCGCCAACTAGCGAAAATACCGCAAGACTTTTTTGACAACCCAATATATACGAGTATTTTAGTAATTAATCGAGGATTAATGAATATTTTTTTATAAACAATATAAGGCTGAAATTTTCATCAAAAAACGATTTTTTTTAGAAACCGCCATTTTGACAAAAAATTTTGCTTACTTCTTCGATTCATTACTAGATTTAACATTACTTTAACGAAATCTGTTTTTTTTTAATTCACTTCATAGAGTGATCACCGCAAAAGGCCTTTTTTGAGAGTATCTCCGGGAAATCAGCTGTAGTTCCTTTCCAAGTAAATATTTTTACTAATACTAAGCCATAAAATACAGTCAAAAGATACCATAAGATATGTAAAAATCTTTGGTTCAATAAATTTAAATGTTTTCTCAGAAAAAGTTCTAGAAAATTCGTTTTTTTCGGCATTCTAACTGTATATATGGTGAAGATGATTCTGAAGATTGACCCAGTAGCCGCCATTTTGTTTCAAAATGTTAATATAAATATTTTTATACACTAGCAGAATAACATGTCAAAGTTGGTCTGTTTTTGAAGGTTCTACGTGGGCTGTCTTCCATATGTCCGAATTTGGCAACTCTAGCGTTGCAATCTGGAAAGTCACAACTTTTTAGTAAAATTTGACATTTTCAGAACGTTTTGACACACAAGCGCTATTTGTATTGTTTACAGTAATTTAAAATGTTCGTCTTGGTCAAAAAATGGAAAAATGGAACTAAATCGCGAATATTTTAGCGCGATTATTTTTTTTTACAAATTTCGACATATACTTGTATTAACTTCGCAATAGTGCTTCGATGAATTTATTTCAATTTTTCCCCAGTGTTTAACGATGGTATGGTGAAACCAATCGAGGTCGTAGATTACTCTAAGGCGAATTTCGTTAAGGCCGTGCAAAATCAGTTGTTTTGGAAAATATTGATGCTGTGTGCAAACCGATATTGCAAGATCGCCCTGCGACCTATCGTGGGTTATAGGCATTCGTCGGACCACCATCGATTCAATATTGCATGGACATTTGTCGTTCGATAAGAGAGGGCGTTGCTATTAACCCAAAATTTTTTGTTTTTTGCTCTCTTCATATAAACGTATGTAAAGTTTCATTTCAATCTGTCAATTCATTCTTTGTTTACAAGCCATTTAGTGTCGCCGTGTCACAGTATTTTTTTACAATGGAAAAAATTGAATATCATGCAGTGATAAAATTCTTATTTTTGGAAGGTGTGGTACCAAAAGAAATTCACGAACGAATGTTAAAAGTGTATATGATTGTTCACCTACAATCAGAACAGTAGAGCAGTAGAAAGATGTGTTGCTGAATTTAAACGTGGTCGTACAAGCCTTGAAGACGATCCACGTGAAGGACGTCCAAAAAGCGCATCAATACCAGAAATCATAGCCAAAATATAGGATATGGTTTTGAAAGATCGTCGATTGAGAGATATTTAGTAGAGACTCTACACATCTCATTAGGCAGTGTGAGCCATATTTTAAGTGAAATTTTGAGTTTTAGAAAGCTTTGTGCAATGCACAATTCACTAACAATGGAATTAAAAGACATTCGAATGCGTCTTTTTCAGCATCATTTGGAGGGTTTTAAAAGGGATAAATCCATCCCCATCACTATGGATGAGACTTGGGTCTAGCACCATGATCCTGAATCAAAACAAGAGACTAAAGAGTGGTGTGAACCTAGTTGTTCAGCTTTAAAACGTGTAAGTGTCCGGAAATCGACCTTGAAGGTTGGGCATCAGTTTTTTAGAATGCGAGAAGAATTTTGCAAACTGGTAAAACAATCGATTCTAAATATTATTGCAACCTTTTGGACCAGTTAAAGGAAAAAATTCGTGAAAAAGACCCGGTTTGCATTGTGTTTTTCTTATTTTAAGATAAAATATTCTCATTTTCCATTTGTCGATAGAATATTTGGCGTTTCAATAGGTTCCATACGCAAACGAGATTTTTAGAAATTCTACAGGAGTCTATTAGGTCTATAAAGCATTCAAAAACTCCCTGATTCATCGAACATACATAATTTATTTATTGTAGAAGCCTTATATTAGATATACGAGTAGTTATATATTTGCATGCGAAGCTGTGCATCAATCCATACAAAACATAGAGTGTGGAATATAAGCAATTTAGCAAAAGTATTCGAAATTCGTATTAGTCGTTCTCGTGCTGAATGTGCACTCGCGTTTGTCAGGTGATCCAGACCAAAAGTCTTAGAAGGATAAATTAGTGCTTAAGTAAATGTTCTAAAAATAGTTTGTGCCTATTAAAAGCTCGCGATATAGAATAATATAGCCCTTGTCCCAATTTGAATCCTTTTTTTTCTTAAATAAGATCTACAAGAATCTCAAAGAACTAAATATTTTGACACCACCTGCCTGACACATACACACATACATAAACGTCAAAACAAACACGTAACACACTAACAATATAGATTCGACACTCACAAATGCAACATTTAAATTTTTGCGGTAAATAAACAAAAAATATTGATAAACAATGGTTATATTCTTGTAGCAACTACTCACGCTGCGATCCACGAGTGGCGGTTTGAACAACGGATGATTTTGCAGTTCTTGCGACAAGTTCATCTCCGACGAACAGAGCGAGCTTGCCGGGCTAATAGTAGGAGACGGAGCCAAATGAGCAGCAAGATGAGCAGTGCCATGCGTAACGCTCGCATAACCGTTCGACTGTATGTGCGCACTCGAGCTGGACATCGCCAGAGGCGGGGCACGTCGCACAAACTGGCTGGACCCATTCAAATCCTCCGGACAGGCGTATTGAAACGAAGCTGCCGTCGCTTGATTACCACCCGTCACACTGGCGGCAGTCGTACGCTTATTGCTGAAGATCGGCGAACTCGGCGCCGAGTGATGCCCACCAATGGATTTGGTTTTGCCGTAGCCGAAGCCTACACCAAAAGCGCTGCCGCTACTACTGCCGCCGCCGATGCTATTGCCGTCAATGCGATCGTGCTGCGAATTCGATGTGAGATGCGAACGGAAGTGTGTCTGCGAGCTGTTCGGTGGTGTAATGTCGCGTAATTTCGATTTGAAGTCTTTGTAGGCGCTCTTGACGCCGCGTGAGCCCTCCTTGACCTGCGCAGAAGAGTAAAAGGGCGAGAAAGAGTTGTGGTGTGGTCAATTAGCCATTATTAGAGCGATGGAAGTTAAGTAATACAGTCTACAGTTATGGTATAAGCATACTTTCGGGCGTAAGGTAAGCAATGTTAGCGTTTACGGGATTTTAGTTACAACAAAACAAACAAAAATGAACATAACGAATAGCAAATGTTAATTTGTAAATACAATACAGTAAACACTAGTATATAAAGTACATTAAATTAAAGTAAATTAGTTAATTAACTAGCTACTTGTACATATATATGCCACTCACCGATTTGACAGCAGACTTTACGGCTGGATTTGTCTGCGTTTCAACGTAAAGATGCGCATACGGTGAGAAAACAAGCCAAAAGAAATTTTCACAATGCGTTAATAGTGTTGTTGTTTAAAAAAGGAATTTGCAATAAGCATTATTTCAAAACAAATGCAATTTATATTTTATTTTTTTATTATTTAATTGAATGCAGAAATGAACGTCGAAGCGCAGCAACGTATTCGCCAGTCGTCGTCAGAGTGTTGTGACAGTTGTGACAGCGAGTAGCCGTGTGGTAGAGCATTGGCAGTGGCAGTAGCGGTTGATGATTGGCGTGTGGTAGCGATAAACAATTTAAAAATTTGATTTTTGCGATTTTGATTATGATAGTAAATTTGTTTGGGGACAATGCGCGTTCAAAATAATCGACGATTTTAATATGAAAAATACGAAAAAAAGAAAAGAGATAGACAAGTAATGTTACTGCTAGTAAAACTATGTATGTTTGCGTGTATCGGTTTGATTGTATGTACAGAGTTTTTTTCAAAGCAGATTTAAGTTTTAGCTGCAATAATATAGATGAATTATATGTATATACTTGGAGAGCACAGATATGTGTGTATATATGAATGTAGGTATGAGTGTATATCTGTATCAATGGATGTGTGTAATGTTAATGGATATTGATGCTATCGGTATAAATAGCTAGTATTTTTATGGATACTTGAAAAAAAATTTCGGTTGAAAATGTATCTATTTTTTTAGTGCCATTATTTTATTTATGAAAATTATTATTTTTTTGCGCATTATTAAAGCCATTATAAGCCATATCCCATTAAAAAATGTTTTGTACTTGTTATTCTTATAATCACGCTTTCGAAGGTCAGGGCCATATATGGGTTAATTTTTAATTTACTACTTAATATTCTAAAATACACATAGAATTTTAATCATCAATACCAATTATTTACTAAATACTTAGTTATGTATTCAAAAAAAATAATTACTAATATTTTGTTACACTACAAATACCAGATTTAAAGAACCAAGAGTGTTTACGTCCATTTCTATGCGCCATTCCCATTTTTAAGAGGTTAGATGGGTTTAGGGGTTTTAAAAAATCTATTTTTTTTATTATCTTATTAAATTCTACAACACCTCCAGAATATTGTCCTAAATTTTCAAGTTGATCCGAGTAATAGTTTCGCAGATACAGACTTAAGAAGTTATGCGCTCGAGGCTAACTAGGCTAAATGCGCCGTCTTTAAACGCTTTCTTCTCAAAACAGTGTTTTTGAAGTCGATTTATCAAGATTTTTCGAGAACTACTCAACAGATTTTCATAAAATTTTACTCAGGTGTTTGAGATACAATTTTTGAAGGCTTTGGCGAACGACTTTTTTTATTACAAATATTTGAAACAAAAATGTCGCGAAATTTTCACTAAAATTTTAGTTTTTTTGTAAAAATGTCGGCCAAAAATCCAGTTTTCAGTTGTTTTTTCTTCGTCTAAGTTCTAAGTTAAGGTTTTAACTAAAACTCGTATGTTTTTCACTTTAGTTGATCCTATAGGGAGTTATCCTGGTCACCGGAAATGGCGTCGCAATGGCCGAGTTTAAAATTTTTTTTACAAAAATTTCAGAATTTGTTTGTTAATAGTGCAAATTTGTAGCAATAAAAACTTTTAATAAAATTTATTTTTTTATTTATAAAAAAAAAAACAAAAAAAACGTTTAATAAAATATTTCACTATTTACATATATGAGAACAAATTTAAAATAGCACTAACAATAAGTAGGTTGGTACAAATTTGCTCACGAAAAAATCACATTAGGGTGGTAGGTATATCGATTTCATTCGATAAAGCTAGCGCGAGCATGTTGGAATAAGCCTTCGATGATAATTGTTTGCCCACGAGAAAGTGTTTTTGATAGGTGCAAGTTATTCTAAGAGAGTCGAGAACGCGCTGACGACGAACCACGTCCAGGAAAGCTATCAACATTAACTGATGATCAACACGTCAATAAAATAAAGCTATTGGTGCTTGAGAATCGACGATTAACAGTAAGAGGTCTTACTGGCATTGTTGGAATGTCGGAAGAGTCGGTAAAATCATATCGAAAGATCATTTGAGCCTTAGAAAAGTGAAAGTACGATTGGTTCCAAAATCACTCAATTTTTTCGAAAAACAGCGCCGCGTTAACGTCTGTGAAACAATGCTTTCCAAATACCGGAATATCATGAAACGTATTATTACTGCCGATGAGTCTTGGATATATACTAACGACCCAGAAGCAGACGATATCATAACAAAGGTGAGCCGAAGCCGACAAACCAAATCAAAGAAGGTCAAAAATCAAGGTTACGTTGACAGTTTTCTTCGATTATTGAAGTGTGGTGCACTCCGAATTCGTTTCAACCAATGAAATTGTCAACAAGGAATACTATTTGAGTATTATACGGCATACTGCCTTTCTTCTTGGTGAGTTTTCGCCAAATTTTCAACCAATATCATGCCGCAACCACTGTATTTGCCCGATTTAGCTTCGTGTAACTTCGGTACTCCGAAAATTTACTTTAACAACTGTTTCAAGGATTGGAAGTGTATTGGGGCCAGAATGAGATCCCGTTTCTTATTTTGTTTTCGAAAAAACGAAATTGTTGAATCATTGTCACCTGTTGAGACCCTCATAAAAAAGGTAATTCCTAAGATTAGTCCAGTAGCCGCCAATTTTTGGCCAAATGTCAATATCATTTTATATTAGGTAGGTAGGTAGAATGGAAGGCCAACGGGACTCACTCCCTTCAATCACTCTTATTTATCCTCTCTGAACCGACGCGTGTTTGTTCCACTAGTTCATCTGTTTCACAGTTAAAAAAGTCGAACAGCTGACCTTGCTGACAGTTCCTTACAGGACAAGTCTGTTTTTTATAAGTCACAATACATATTTATTTTAGCTTAAAGGGATATATACGAAGTGCTTTTCCTATTCTCAGAATAAAATTTCAAAGTAAAACTTAACTTCATGTGCAGTGTTTTGTTTTCCTGTTCTAACTTCCCTAAAGCGAAAAGGAGAAATTGCCGTTCTGGTGACAGTTGGGTCTCCGAGGCGGATTGGGCCCTGATTTACATATAACCGGATGTGAAGGGCCCATTTAAGAATTTTTTCCCCGAAATCTAACTTATATTTGCTATTTCTTGGGGTTCTAATGAAATTTCAGAACAAACAACATAATAGTATCAATTACAATTTCTTTCTGACTAATTTATTTCCTCATTTTTGTTGTTTTTTTTTTCAAAAATATACTCTGGGACCATTTATATATGTATTATAAATATATAACCCTCATAAATACAATATTTTTGCAACAATTTAAGCGAAGCTCAATGAGTCATGAGCGAGCTATGTCTACCGAATGAAAATAATGAATTATGTTGTTGTTACTACAAATCGACAGACCCGATTTCCAAATGTATTTCTTCTTTGCCATCTTTAAAGCGTCGCCTTAAAAAATTATCTATGTAATTTGTGTCACTGTGTTGGTGTGTGCAAATAATGTGGAAATCTGAGGAAAGGAAGAATCATAAAATACCAAACATATAATATACATGAATGTATGTGCATATGTATGTCAGTATATAACTACAACCAATTATGGGGTATTTATCTTTATCAGTGCTTGGCAGTTAACGTGTTTAGTTAAGTGCTGGAAGTAAGACTTTATCGCATTTTTTGCACGCCTTCGTTTTTTTATTGCGTTAAATGCAGTGTTTTCTAAGCATGTAATACTCTAACTAATGGTGCTCTTACTAGAAATACATAAAATATATATTAATAAAACTAAAATATTATTAAAAAAAGTTAATAAATATTATAAAAAAAATAAAAGGTTAATAAAATATTATTAAAAAATTCTGTTAATAAAAAAATAATTCATTAAAAATAAAATTATTAAAACAAATTTAAAAAAAATATTAAAGAAAAATATAATTATTTTTAAAAAATTACTACAAAGAAATCCACATGTTTTAGTTAAGCTAAAAACAAAAAAATAATAAAAACAAATTTTCGCTAAACTATTTTGTTAAAAAACAAATGAAAAAAGTTATATATAAAAAGGAAAATTTACGAACTTTTAGAAGTGAGTGTATAGAGATTGTTTTTGCATTTATAGCTGTACTGAGTGACGAGGAACTTTTCTTTCAATCATAATATTTGTTTTTGGATTTTTTTCTTTTCTTTTTTTTTTTGCTTTTTGTATTTTAATGGGTTGGGAGATTATTTGTTTGCGAAAACTTCTGACATACCGCATTGTACTGTAAAAATAGATTAAATAACATTTAAGAAAAAATAGCATTTAAGATATAAAGTAAAAAAAATAATTCTTAAATAGACCAACAACTAAAAAGCTATATTTCTACATATAATTGGCTCAAAATATATGGAATTGCAAAAATTTTGGTTTTTCACTTTTTAACCTCGATTTTGGGATTAAAAATTGATCAAATTATCAACATAAAGCATTATTATAGTTATAATTATCCCGGAGTTGGGATAAAAATTAAAAATCTAAAAAAAATTTAGATTTTTAATAAAATAAATTTTTAGATTTTTAATAAATAAATTTTTAGATTTTTAATTCACACATCGGAGTTTAAAAATGAAAATTTAATAATCGATTTTTAATCCCATATTTGAGAATATAAAAAAAAAACAAAAATAATGATTCAAGTGTTAATTAAACTATTTCCTAATTTATATTTGCAACCCTGGTAAATGGTAAATAATTGGGTGTATAACTTTATTCTGGCGTTTTGTTAAGAGATGGTGTAACTTGATTAGTTGACCATTATTCGGAATACACAATGGAATTCTTTTTTATTATTTTAATATGAAACAATTGTCAGTCGAAAGGTAAATGGGAGCAAACTTAATAAAATTAGGCGTGGATTGATTGCCGAAAAACACCCGGAATTTGCGACTAAACAGGAAGCAGGAATGGTAGTAGTCCATGAAGATAATAATGCTCGGCCTCATGCTGCAAGAACGGTCAAAAGCTATTTGAAAAAAGTGGCTGGGAATTATTAGGCGTTCAAATTTTGATAAAAAAAAACGCGATTCCGATCTGAAAAATTTCTTTACATATTATAGCATTGCCTTGGGCAATGATATAGACTAAATTTCATGAAGATATCTTGAAAATAATAAAGTTTTTCATATACGAATTTGATAGTCAGTTTTTTTATGGCAGCTACTTTTTATAATGGTTCAATATCTACATTTCCAACAAATGAGTGGCTTCTAGGGGAAAGAAGGACGTGTGCAAAATTTCAGAGTAATATCTGAGGCTTTAGTTCGCGTATATACAGGCGGACATAGTTAAATCAACTCAGCTTGTCACGCTGATCATCTAAATATATATACATATGTACATGTATATATTTTATAGGGTCGTCGACGATTCTTAATATAAGGTGTAATCTAAGAACGCCTTAAAATATTGGGTATGAGAGAGCTGCTCGATTTACCGGACAAAAATCTCAGTCGTATGGCGTTGTTGTCGCCTCCAGAAGGCCTACTTTGCGGACCTACAGAAGACGAATTTGTCGGTCGGGGGAATTTGGAATTAGAGGATCACTGGGTCAAGCTAAAAGGAAACTATGCAGAAAAACAAAGCGCGTTTTTTACAATTTTTACTTTTTCTTTGAAAACTAAATAATTTTTTGACCACCCTAGTACTAAAACTGCAACAAGGTGTGGAAAGCGAAATATTATCTCTCTAGGTGGGGCCATAGTGAAATTAAAAATAGGTAAGGTAAAACCCAATACGAGTTTAGTTTATATCACAACTTTGGTGGTTATAAAATTATTAAATTTATCTGCCCCGGTCGAAATAAATAAAAACAAGAAAAAGTTAACTTCGGTTGCACCTTTAATACCCCTCACAAACACAAAATATTCTCTACACGAATTATGATCGGTCAATTTGTATGGCAGCTGTATGCTATAGTGGTCCGACAAGATATTACACCGTTGTTTTGAACAATAACCCATGCCAAATTTCGTGCAGATATCTCGACAAATGAAAAAGCTTTCCATACAAGTACTTGATTCCGATCGTTCAGTTTGTATGGCAGCCATTTGTTATAGTGTCGGCTGTTCCGAGAAATTTGCAGGTTCTTGGAGAGAAACGAACATGTGGAAAATTTCAGAGCTATATCTTAAAAACTGAGGGACTACTTTGCGTATATACAGACAAATCGACTCGGCGACTCAGCTTAGAATCTCCAACGTTTCCTTCTGGCTGTTACAAACTTTTTGGCAAACTTAGTGCCATATATCCTGTTCAGGGTATAAACACAAAATTAAATAATACATCGTTGGAAATATATGTATGTACATGCACAGAGGTATTTCACCAAAATAATTATTTATCAGTTATAACAAGTGCGTGTATTATGTATTGTTTTGGAAAATTTAACACTATCAAAAGCATTTGAGTTGAACAAAGCATTCACAGAAGGAAGTCACTAAAACTTTCCTTATACGAGTAAACTACCTCAGTTTATGACAAATACATCGAAAAATTAAGATAAAGTTATTGAAAATCGTTGAGTTAGCATCAGAGAGATAGCAAAGGATCTCTTATGGATCGACTGAGAACATTTGATTATTGTTTTGGTTATGAAACAAGTCAATGACAGCAAAAGACCTGAATCTTTTGCAAAAATTACGTAGCCTAGAGGACGCAAAAGAGATGCTTGTCGAGGATTCTATGTACATCAAACTCATCATTACTGTTGATGAGACGTAGGCTTGGGTTGTCAAAAATGTCTTGCGGTATTTTCACTAGTTGGCGCTGAAAGCGCGTAGTTCTAGTTTTATTCGTCGCATCGGGTCATGCTACACCTTTTTGGAAAGCTCATTTCACGCGCTAACACGTGTTTAATTGATTATACAGTACTACTACGATAAAAGCAAAAATGCATCTCAAGCCGCCAATAAAATTTGTGCAGTTTATGGACCCGATACAGTTTCCATTTCTACTGCACAAAGATGGTTTCAACGTTTTCGTTCTGGTGTAGAGGTGGTCGAAGGTGCGCCACGCTCCGGAAGGCCTGTCGTCGAAAATTGTGATAAAATCGCTGAATTGGTCGAAAGAGACCGGCATAGTAGCAGCCGTAGCATCGGTCATGAACTGGGCATGAGTCATCAAAAATTCATTTCAATTTCAATAAAAAAAAAATTCAATACAAATACCGTAAGACTTTTTTGACAACCCACTATAAGTAAATATGACGTCGAAACTGTTTAACAACCCAGCGAATAGCGTTCCAAAAATCTGCGAAAACCAGAAAAACCTTAATTCGCTGAAGGCACTGAAGCCCATTCCTACCGAGGCTTTTAACAAGTAAATATGTATATGGAAAATTGGATTAAATGTCGTCATGCTTATATTGACTCAAAATAGGCTAAGCGATACTAAATATTTGTATCAGTCCGCCGATGATATTTATATAAATATGTGTATGTAACTTTCTTACTTATAATTAATGTTATATATAAAATACATATAATAATAATGATTTTATATTTAGTGTAAATATGTTTTAAATAATCCGCATTAATCCAGTTTCCAGATAAAAACATGCAGATTACATTTTATGTGTGGCGTTAAGTAAAATAAACTCACACACAATAAAGTTGTAAATGAAGAAGATACTCTTTGTTTATATGTATGTATGTGTGTATGAATGAACAACAAGACATCCCATGATAAAAGCTGCCTCCTTTTGCCATAATCACTACAAATAACTTCGACACATACGAAATGGCGAAATGCATAGCTGTAACGAAATGCTAGACCAACCTACAGCTAGAAGCAGCAATAAGCATTTGCAGCATTTAACTGATAGCACACTTCAGTTTCCTTTACCCACCCGCACCATATTTCAAGCGACAAGCAATAAAATATTTATCTTTGTATACGAATTCCTACTGACAAGCGTAGAATTTGGAAAAAATACACAAAACTAAATTAATTCTATTGAAATTATATTGAGGTGGTATTCGAGTGGCGCTCACCTTTTCCTTGACATTGTTCAGAAATTCATAATGTCGTTTTTTCTTCATTTTCTCGGCATAACGTGCCGTCTCCAATTCGAATTCATCCGAATAACCTAAGCCGGTGTTGAGCATTTGCAGGCGTTCGTCAATGAATTGCTGAAATATTTGCAGCTCCATCATTTTCGCTAGAAACGGACGCAAGTGTTTCGGGCGAGATTCGATAAATTTATCGCGGTTAAAGGTCTTGCCCGTTTCACGAAATTCCACAGCATCGCGATAGCCGCTTATCAGTTGCACAAGTACGCCGAGGAAAATTTTCGAAACACGATCGCCAATATGCTCGCTCGAATGGCTGAGCTGTTTCTTCATTTGTGACACAATATCCGCTGGCATTTCGCGTACGTCGTCGAAGGGGCTTTGAAACACTTTCGTATCACAGTTAAGTATCACAACCTCGCCAAGTTCATCGGTTGTCATCTGGCGGTAGAAAAAGTATTAGAAATAATTACAAATTCATTGTAGAATTAAAAATTGTGCTAAAAAAAATAAAAATTGTAACTTTGTTTGAGAAACTGATGGCTTAGGGTCGGTTATGAATGGCAGACTCTTCGGTTGAAAAAGAAAAACATGAAAGCTTAAGTTTCTTTGTACAAATTAAACAATATATGACACCGAAAAGTTTTGAAAATGCTACTGACATCGGCTGGCAACTTTTTAACTTAATTTAGGTGACCTTATACTCGTATATGAACCGTTAATGAACGAACGAGTAATTGATCTTCAATATTTTCTCTTCCTGTATTTTTAGAATATCCAAAGAGAGTATCGTGATTCACTCAATATAACTTGAAACTGCAAACTTAATATTTTGGTCTCTGTCAGCGGACACTTCTTGATCACCGTTAATATGTATATCTTTATAGTACGCCTTTTACATAAGTTTCGAATGTGTTACAAGGGTTATCGTAAAGGAATCCGAAAGCCCGTAATACAAACAAGATTGCAAATAAAATGCCGCAAAGTATCTTAGGTATCCCAAAATAAATTTATGGAAAAATCAAAATATTAGGTGTTGTTAAGTTAAAATTCGAATTCACTCTAAAACATTGCTTGATAATGAAACAAAAATAATGAAAAAGCTCTTAAGCTGGCTCGAAAAGACTGACTGCCAAGCTTTTATGGTGGAAAAACCCTCGGAGATTTGCCGAAGTACGACTGCCAGTGTGTGTTTAGTTCAGATTATATTGAAGTATAGTTAATTTTGACAACAATGGATTCTTACATTTTCGTCGTATTGAATTCACACACATAGATTGTACCACATAAAACTTGTAAACTATTATAGTAGGATTAAACACATTGGAAATGAAGGATAAAACAACAAAAATTATAGGAAAAATAATTTACGGGGCGATCTATGGTCGGGTATGATTGAATTTTTAAGGATCAAAACGGTTAACCTCATTTTTTTTTATGTAATGAAAATATGAAAAAAATTTTGCATTAAATTTCTTTTACATAACCTCAAAATTTATGTAAAAAATTCATCAAACATCCAAGCTTTTGCGGTATTATTTTTATCGAACATAAAAAAATTTCTTTCACGAAATTCGGAGTAAACTTATCTTCTATGAATTTCTTTTACATTTTACCATTTTCAAAGGCTTCTGCAGTGGTCTCAATACATAAATACAATATGAAAAGCATGCATTTTTTCTGAGCATGTAAAAAGTACATACTCGAAGTGTTTTTAATATTTTTACGAACCGTTTCGAGCACTGTTTGCGGCACTCCAATCAGATACGGCATGGGCGCACTCAAATAGTCTTTTAATTTCATCGGCAACACTGGTATAAAGATATGCTGCCACACCATAGGATAGAGGAACGCATTGGCCGCTTGTATGCACGACGACAAACGATCCAGGCGGCGCGATGTGAAAATGATGCGACGCTCAGCCAGCATTGCTGCGAATACAGCAATCATATTCTTTGGATCCACAAAATTATAATACAGATTTAAATTGTGCTGGGAATGAAAATAAGAAAAAAATTTTAATATTAAAATTGCACACACATTAATGCATACTAGTGTGGCTAGTGACTTACATTCTCGGGTATGCTGGGCAATTGAAACGTCAGCGGTCGCTCAAACACGAAATACTGTAAACAAACGTGCACAGAAATTCATTTTATTAGATTAAACCACTTGAAATGCATATATGCAGTGGCACACTCGAACACTCTGTGCTGTGAATGTGTGAACTTACATTTTGTCCGCTGTTATAGAATAATTTCAAGTGTCCGCCCGGATCGGGCACACCGCGATTATATGCCTCGGCGAGAAAAGTGCGAAAGTCATCGTTAGCATTATTGATGCTCGTTGTGGTGGTCTCATCACAGCGCCGCAACTCGGCCAGCAGCGTCAGCAATCGCAAAAATGTGTCATGCCACGGCAGATATGTGATTATCACCATTGCGGTGTCCGTCTTCGGATCGTGGCGACAGAAACCAAACCGCCACTTGGAGTCGTCTGTTGTGAGTACGAAGGAGTAAGATTGCACAGAATCGCTGCAAAAATGTAATATGTATAAGAAAAAGAAATAAAGTAATAAATTGCAAAATTTAATTAAACTATTATTATTTACTGCAGAATATGTTCCACAACTGCAGCTAAATACGAAGTAATCAAATGTCGAACTAGTCGAAAAACTAGTTTACAACTAGAAAGGTTTAATCGAACTAATACGAAGGATACTAGTTTCCAACTATAAATCGTCTTAAAAAGTTGGACCAAAAAACACTACTTTGCCTACTGTAAAATAGATTTTTTGACTATTTTGAACTAGTATGGAAATTTTTTATCCCTGCCCAAAATCTATTTTATGATATCTTGAAAGATATCACCAAAATCAAATATGAAAGCCGGCATATATATATGTATATGTACTAAATCTCTTCTATGGACTTGTTTGCTAGTTAAAAGATGAAGGGCTGTATCTAATTCCAAATCTTCACACTTAGTTATCAAGACTAACTGGGCTCGCCAATGAAATCTAATTCGTTGATTCATCGTTCCAACAATACCTTCTTAAGTTCGATGTTCTTAACTATCTTTGCTAAAGCTAATGTCTTTCCTTGATAAAAAAGCAACCCAATTAGAATTATTTTTAATACTCATTGTTTGGCATTTCATCATTGGAAAGACTAACTTCTGAACAACGTTTACAAATCGTTCAAATTTATTACGAAAATTCACGTAAAGAATGTGTTTCGCTTGCTTAGGTCAACTTATGGTCAACATAATCGGCGTATTGAGTACTATTCGCAACACCATCACCCATCTT
Organism: Bactrocera dorsalis; assembly: GCF_023373825.1. Classification (NCBI taxonomy): domain Eukaryota; kingdom Metazoa; phylum Arthropoda; class Insecta; order Diptera; family Tephritidae; genus Bactrocera; species Bactrocera dorsalis. The sequence goes on from NC_064305.1 coordinate 60,925,325, forward strand.
GAGACGCAGCATTCATTATTGGATAATATTTGATCGAATAGACCACGTCCGTTATTCCGCTATGATAACCGACTATTTGATATCTTGAAGCTCGACGAAGTTTGGTTTCAGCAAAATGGCGTCATGCCCACACATCGCATCAATTAATGGATTTATTACGAGAACACTTCGGTGAGCAGATAATTTCAGATTTCATCAAGAATTTTATTTATTTGTTTTCGATATAAAATCATTTTGTGATCAGGGGGTTCATTCGATATAAGGGTCCGTGAAAAGAAATGTGTTATAAGAAAACTGGGCTAATTTCGCTGTATGTTATATCAATTTTTGAACCGTTTACTAGGGCCACGCTAATATTTTTACGAATGCTACTTAAGTATATACGGGTCGGATGAGGCACAGAAATAATTACGCCTATAAAGCATTTATTGTATGTATGTATGTAAATGCACGTGTTTATTCGCAACCTAGACAAGGCTATATTTATACGACGCACCGCTAGAAATTCCCAGCGAAAATCAAAAACTTAACGCACAGTGACAGCAAAATGAAGCGACACTTTAACAAAGGCAAATTCTTGACTGGGTGAAAAGTTCGTATCGTTTTCATAAAAGGAGACCACTGTAATTGAATGCACATGTTTTGAAGTTAGGCCTAACTTTTAAAAGGCGGCTTTCAGACATTTGTTTTGTGTGATATTGAATTTGAATTTACGCAAATTTTGATATTTTTAAAATACATAGGCTGTTATATATATTTCTGGCCTAGGCAACAATAAGTGTTGCCAGGTGCAATCTGACATTTCCATTGGAAAGTTTGACATTTTCTAGCATAACATCACTCATAACGTTTTGTCATTTAATCGTGAATTGTTTCATTTACAGGGAAATTAAAAAATTCATCTCGGCCAAAATGGAATTAACTCGTGAACATTTTCGTGCGATCATTTTTCACAACTTTCGACGTGGATTATCACGACAAGAGTGCATCGATGAACTAAAATCTTTGTATGGCTATGAAGCACCATCCTATAGCACTGTGAAAAACTGGTACAACGAATTCAATCGTGGCCGACGCTCGCTCAAAGACGAATTCCGTGAAGGTCGTCCAAAAACAGCCGTTGTGCCAGAAAACATCGATGCCGTACGTGAACTGACAATGCAATACAGTCATGAAACATACCTTCAGATAGAGGCATGCCTATGCATTTCTCCCACCAGCATACATTCGATATTGCATGAACACCTGGCCGTAAAAAAGGTTTGTTCTCGTTGGATCCCGCACAATTTGACAATCGCTCAAAAAAAGGCTCGTGTGGATTGGTGTAAAGAAATGTTGAAAAAATACGATCGCGGTGCTTCAAAAGACGTTTATAAGATCGTCACAGGTGACGAATCATGGATCTATGCGTATGAGCCCGAAACAAAACAGCAATCGACCGTGTGGGTCTTCCAAGATGAGCAAAATCCAACGAAAGTTGTTCGTGGAAGACGCACTTCGAAGCAAATGGTCGCCTGTTTCTGATGCTGTTGAAGCATTCAAAAAGGTTTTGGAGGTGTCTCAATCGGAGTGGAAAAAGTGCTTCGAAAATTGGTTTGAGCGCATGCAAAAGTGTATAAATCTTGATGGAGAATATTTTGAAAAACAATAAAACCATTTTCGTTGATAAATATTCCTATTTTCATTATTAGGCCAGAAATATATATAGCAGCCCTAGTAATGGCAAAAAAGTAATTCTGATGAAAAAATGGTGCTGATGATACAAAGTGACTTAATAAAGGTTAAGGTTCAATGTCCAAAAGAAGCTAAGAAGTTGCTAAATGTGTGTTGTATGTTTGCAGAATCTGGAAGTATCGCAAGAGGACTCAACCATGAAGATCCGTATTTTCGTATTCAAGAAACAATCGCTACTGTTGCATAGTCAATCCAGCCAAATCCCAGAATTTCGACTCGCAACTTGGAGTAAGTAGAAGGTCATTACAACGGATAATTCATGATGACTTAAACCTGTTTTCATACAAAGTTGAAATAACACTAAACCCACTAGATTTGCCTATTCGCTTAGAAATTTGGCAAAAAATTAGATGAAGGCAATAACTTGATAAATTGCCTATTTATGTCTGTTTAGGCGAATTTTGATCTAATTGGAAATGTAAACAAGCAGTCAACCAGACCGAGTCACTGTGTGGTGCGCAGTTTCATAAAGGTGTAGTGTTCGGCCATACTTCCTTGAAGAAAACAGTGTAATAGTAACTGTTAATGGCCAACGATATTAAAAGATGTTGAATTACAAATTACTACGCCGAAGACGTCTCCTTTTCAAAGCGTTAGGTTTTAGCAATTTGAAAATATATTAATATCAAGAAACTCCACCTTCCGCTGACCCTCAAGTGCACCTGACCTGATTGCTCCAGACTTTTTCAATGCTGTTACGTCAAACAGAAGGTGTATAAAAAAATCCCAGAAATCTGACCGAATTAAAGCAGTCCATTCAACACTTCAGGCCACAATGAATAATTTTCCAGTTAGATGTCGCATATGCGTGGCTGCTTACTTGTTAGAACCGCCGTTATCGGACCACTATACGACACAGCTGCCATACAAATTGCTGAATCAAAATCAAGTTCTTCTTGGGAAGACTTTTTAATTTGACAAGTTATCTTCACTACATCTTCTGGACGTTTGTGGTGGAATTCATAAAGACTCACACTTGCACCTGATTAATATCATCCCGATAACTAAGTAGGTCTCTTCGTTTTTGCTATGCACAAATTCAGGTCTTCTAATTGGTACATCATATTGATCACATGCATTACTAATAGTTGCAGTAGGAACTAGATGATTACATACATACATATGTGCATACATTTTATGGTTTATTATCTGTCTCCAATTATGTACTCGTACTCGTAGGAACACCGGTTTGAAGCGTATCTTGTTTGTTTTTTAGTACATTTGTGTATACAGTTAACATGCATTTATGCACAAACATTTCTAATAAGCTGTTGCTTACCAAACGATTACTCATCGCTCTAAAAATACCGTAATAATATTTCAAAGTACAAGACCTTTGTTTTATCGCATGCATTTGTCAGTTTTTCTGGAGAAAAAATATAAAAAGAAATGTGAGATATACAAACAAATACAACAATATAAACGTGCATTTGTTCGAGCTTCTCATGACTTGATAACCATGAACTAAAGAGTTCTTCGAGCTTTAAGATTTCTCTAAAGGTGTAGTTTCATGAGAACCTTTTCTCCGAAAAAATACATATGTTCTGAAACTTTTTCTAAAAATCTATATTTTGCGTCGGTCGGAATATAGCTTTCAACACATTTGGTTAAGCGGTCCTCTTAAGGAATGTTTTAGAATATAATAAAATTGCGATATTGAGTCGGAAACTCCTGAGCACATGATTCTGGATGTCACGCAATCAGTAGACGTAGTTTTAAGGCCCTTGGATCCATATATCCGGAAGGAGATAAATAGCGCCCAACAAGTTTCAGAAAATCAACAGACTGTTGCGAGAGCATCTGATGGAGAGGGCACAGTTTCAGTTTTCAGTTAATTTTTCGTTCATTTCACTAATAAATACATTTTAACAATATGTAGGACTCTATGTCCAGTTCTCTTCATACCGCTGCGGAAGAGGTGTTAGGTTACTACCGACCTCGCAGAAATACTTGGTATTATGATGAATGCCTCGCAGCCACTGTAGCGAAAAACGCTGGGTACAAAGCCATCCTGCAGCCGATTTAAACTAGGGCTGCGAAAGAGCGGTGTAAATTTGATATATGTATCTGCGAAACTCATTCGGTTATACAGAACGATTTTGCTACCAGACGAGGTTTTAAACGGGGTGATTCTCTTTCGTGCATCCTTTTCAATATAATGCTGGAAAAAATGATATTTACTTAACTTAACTGAACTGATGCTTATATCACAGGCATTACCAACAAAGCCGTCATCGCAGCCTTTTCCAGGCTAGAAAAAAACCACGAAAAAGGTTGATCTTGTGGCGAGCGAGAGCAAGACCAAGTAATTCAGATTTCTCGCGTCTCGAGACCCATGGGTGGACAACGGCAACAAAGGCGCTCATGCTTTCAATAGAGGGACTAAGCGCATAGCGATCTATTTGCATTTGAGATGGCGTAGCCTCGCAAGGGATAGACGTTTGTGTTCTCGACTCACATCGACCCACGGTTGTAATGCCAAAGAAGAAGGCATTTGGGTTTATCATCTGGTTTGCATTTTCGACTACGCGCCGAAATATAAAATATCTAAAGGATCGAAATGTCAATATTCCGTCTGAACCAAACTTCCCTCTATTCACTGGAGAAGAGCAATTTGCAAGAGATCTCAGACTAACATAATAACAAACAGTTTTTTTTTTGGTAAGGGGTCAGTAGGGTAATCTTTTTTCAAACATTTTTTTGCATTTTCTGTTTCCTTATGCCCTTAGAATTAGTCATTCACGCAGCCAATTCTCCGACAGATGTCATCAAAAAATTCCGAAAAAAATATTATTGATTATACACTCCACGATATACATACCTCATGATATGTGAAAACAGTTCTATTGTAGAATAAAAATTTCTAAATAAAAAATGCCAAAAAAAACAGGCCAGATTTCTCTACTGACTCCTTAAAAATATTTGTAATTTGTCAATTGAAAATAATTTCAATAGATCAGTTTTAAAAGGAAAGTTTAAATACAAGTATTACAAAATCACATGGGTCTGCAAACAAGTTTTACGATCGATATAGCCCTGAACAGGGTATATTAAGTTTGCCATGAAATTTGTAACACCAGGAAGGAAACGTCGGGGATAAAAAATACCGTAGTTGATGAAAGTTAATTCAAGATTGTCGATTTCATCACGTCCATCTCTCTACCCATCTGTATGCATGCATACATTCTTCTCGTCCCAATAAGTTGCTCTATTTTCAGAATCGGACAACTAAAGTATATAGCTATCATAAAAACTGAACGATCAAAATCAAGTTCTTGTGTGGACAACTTTTTTATTTGACAAGATAACTTCGATTTGGCAAGGAATATTGCTTAAGGAAATCGTACAATCTTCGAACAAATTGTATAGATCGGACCACTGTAGCATAGTAGTTACCATACAAACGAACCGAATTATAGCTTCGTTCAAGCAGTTTTCAACGACATGTTTTTTGCTTAACATTTTTTTACACAACCTTTTGAAGGACTACTCAGTATAAAGCAAAACTTTCGGACTTGAAGAAATAATGCCGGAAAGTTTAACAGTTTTACAAACAAATTTAAATTTTTTGGGTTGCATTATAAATCTGCAACATTGCTCAAGAAATTTAAGAAATCTTTTTCGATAAAGATCAAAAAATGGGAATTTTTTATTTTTTTCTTGTTTTTGTCTCTAAATAATTTTCAATATTGTCGAAATATTGTAAATAAAACATAAATTTATGTTCGAAATGTTTTTATTTGTATAAGTTTTAATAGTAAGTAGTTAAGACTAGTGTATGTATGTATATATATCCATATATTAAGATTTTAAATACATTACACTTCGACCACCTATTGAGTACAGAACAGTCTTATCTTTGAAGTCAAGTCAAAATATATAGAAGTTATATACGTTAAAAAAAAAAGATTTTCTCGATAGTGTTTAAACGTACATACATACATACATTACAATTGTCTATAAAAATCCGTAAATACTATACGATTTTTGATCCGCATAATTTGAACCAGTCTAATGTGCGAGTATTCAACTTTACTGTTTCTTATGCCGTTATTGCATATCATTTCGTTAATAGCGGCCATACACAGGCACACATGTGCGTTCGATCGGTATGTGTAAACATGCGGTTTACTCGTGTATGGGCTTGTTCGCGTACCGATCCATGTTCGCGAAAATGTTTGATTTTTTACGATCGGTGCGCGAGCATGTTTATCGTGTATGGCGTTGTGAGCGCACAAAATCTCATTTCTCTCGTGTCGCCGAGCAGTGAAGATCGCGGACAATTGCAAGTGTTAAGGGGAGAGACTGCTTTAGAGGCATCAAAAAATCGATTTTTTTTAGGATTTTTTTGGGAGGGAAAGAAATAATTGATTCAAGCGAAATTTCTAGGCTTTATAGTCATATATTCGAACATCTTTCACAAATTTTTTGAATACGAAATCTTTGATATTCTGCTTTTAGGAAGCAATTACCCGATGCATCTCGCATATACATTTATCAGGAACAAAAAATTCAAAGAGATTCATGTTTTTTAATAACTTATCTTCTAGTTAAACTAAGAAAATTCCAAAAAAATTTACTTTATTTTGTTTAAAAATATGTTCAAACTTGACTTTTCCTAGTTTTTTTAGTTTAAATAGAAGATAATTTTATGCCAAAGATAATAAACTTTGCCCAATTCCAACTTTGCCCGCCAATTAAAATAATCTTAAAAATAAAAAAACCGAGAAATCGCGCTTTTCGTTTTTTTCCCAAGCGCTCATGTATGTATCTGTCGGACACTATTTCCCTTCTAGCTTCGACAATATTTAGAGTTCCAATCTATAACTTTGTTTGTTAGATAATTTTTAAAGAGATTTAAGCGATTGTTTGAAGCTTCTAAAGCAGGCTCTCCCCTTAATAAAGATTTCGTATCTGAATTTATTGATCTTATAAAAAATTAATTCGCAATTTGGCAAACGAAAAGTGATAAATATAAAAATAATATTGAGAAAAATAAAAGTTGGAATAACTTATTAACGAAATACAAAGAAATAGATAAAAGTGCTACATTAGAAATAAATTCGAAGAAATGTTCCGCTTGCCTGTCGCACATGTTAACTGTGTGAAGAACGAACGCAAAATGGATTTGTGTGTCGTGTATGGGCAACGAATTCACACAGATCGAACGCACATGTGTGCCCGTCTATTGTCCTCTTTAATGCAAATAGTCAAGCAATATCACATTTCCCTTGGGTTTATTAATTATTGCAGATACTCATGTACATACATACATACATACATATTGGTGGCGTAAACCCAACATTTACAAAAAAGTACAACCGAAAGTAAAGCAAATCAATCAAAATATAAAAAGCGTCCGTTTCATTGCTCAATCAAAAATTACGTGAGTAAAAACGAATGGAGAAACGGTAAAAAAAGTAGTGATATGGAGCGAAGTAATTTTCGTTGGAAATTTGCAACATTAAAAAAAACTTGTTGATTTATAACATTGCAAAAAATATTTATGTAGATAGTTTTAGTAGTTCCTAATATTATTCAATTATTTTATATTTTTCTGTTTTTGTAGTGTGGTTGCCCTCATTTCACTATCGGCAAAAATTTGGTGCAAAACCTATGCTTGTTGTTGTATTTTTGGAATCAGAAAATGTTCCTCAAAGTCAGTGACCGCCTAAAAATCGCGGTTATGTTGACTAAACTGTCGTGGAATGTAAGTTTCGTATTTAATTTTCACTGTAATTTTCATTTTTTTTTGGAGAAATGTCTACCAAAAAGCCAATTTGTAGTTTTTTCTGTCCAAGTTCTAAGTTAAGGTTTTAACTAAAACACGTATTTTTTACTTTAGATGATAATGTAAGGAGTTATCCTGCCAAGGCATCTTTTTTCTAAGGGAAATGGCGTCCCAATGATCGCGTTTAAAATATTTTTTCCAAAAATTTCAGAATGTCTTCGTTAATAGGGAATGTTTGTAAAAAAAAGTTGAAAAAGGCTGTTTTCACCCGAGGAAACCCATGTAACCCCTTAAGAGATTAAATATTTTTCAATATTTTTTCGACAATATTACGACAGCCCGTTAACGACGAAGAAGAGGCAAGAATCTGTCAAATTAGAACCATACCGAATGGAACTTCGCAAAGGTATGTATAATGTTTTGAAAAGCTTGTGCACCAGCTTTTGCCTCAAAATACCAACAAAAAAATTTAATTCCCAATTTTACTTTTTTTAATAACTTTATTTAAATACCAACAACCCTAATGTTACTCACTAGGAGATGTTTTAATGATTTATTACTGTTACGAAAATATAGTTCCCCATATAAAAGTATAAACCAGTCAACTCAACAACAAAAATGATATTTCAATAAAAGATTCAGCTTAACAAAAGCGCATAAGAAAATAAAAAATATGAGTTAATTACAAAATTATACAAAATGGTAAAAATTACAGCGAAACAAAAAGTAAATCGAAGTAAATGAAGAAAACAAAAGCGGAAAGCAACTACAACAAAGAAATAAATGGTAACACAAGCCAAAGCTAGTAAATAAAAACTTCGACGCAAGTCAGTTAAACGAATATTTATGTATGCATGTATGTACATATGAACGGTAAACATATAGTATGAATGTGTGGTACATGCATACATACGTACGTATCTATTTGAAACTCTTGTCTTGTCTACAAGATACCAGATTGTGACTAATCGTATGAATAAACAAATAAAAAGTAATAAAAACACCGCTTTATGCGATGGTTATTCATGAGCGGTTTTGGCGCTGAACGCTACTGGTCAAAGAGATGCATACACATGCTTAAGACTTTGGGGGCACATAAACTCGGTTATGAAATATTCATGATTATTAGTATTTCTTAGGCGTAAAATTGTATAATAATTTTTACAGTTATGCCCTTGAGAGCTTTTAGTTATGTTTTGAATAAAATTACAAAAATATTATTTAATACATTTACATTCAAACTTATTACGAAAAAATATATAGTAATGAGTTACTAAGCATGTTTGTGTCTTATTATATGACAGAAAAAATTCCTTTCTTCAACTTTTTTTTTTAATTAACTCCCTTATCGGAAGTTGTGGTGTGAAATATTTTCCAACATGAGCTTAAAATATTCCAAACATTAAAAAAAAGATTAAACACGCACGGTTCACACTCTGCAACCAAACGAAAGCAATTTTTTATGCCCGCAATGAACGAATGCTCCCTTACACAACATACGCTAGTATGTACAAACATATCGAAGCATTGCCAACAGGTGTGCATGATTACAACTATACATAAAGCAAATTTGTTTGCACAACAAATATATGCATGTATGTATGTATGTACAACAACAGTGTGGACAATGTAATTTATTTATACAAACAGTACGAGTATTTGCGGTTGTTGGAAATAAATTGGTGTTTGATGTTTTGCTTTTTTAAACGAGTGTTTAATTGTGTGCAACTACAACAAGTAGAGATAGAGAGAGTACAGATTGCTTATAAGGCATATAAAATTGTTTTATTAGAATATTGCGGTTCTACATTAAGTTCGAGTCTTAAAATACTGAGAAAACTTTTGATCAAAATTATTTTAGGAATTTGTAAATGTTTTAATGAAACTTAAATTTGCATTGCTTATTTATAAAGCAGTGTAGTTTACAAAACAAAATTATAACAGTAAGATAAAACCCATTGGAAAAGAAATATATAATAAAATGAAAAATAATTTTAGCACTTTTTGAGAAAATTTGCGATAATAATGCACATAACTTTTATATCACATAAACAGATTTCAAGCAACATAAATCCTACTGCCTTTTAAAAAAAATCTCCAATTTGATGTGAAAATTTTTGATTAATAATTAAGGTTTTTCCATATCGTTCATCTTCTTTTTCAATGGGTTTTAACCTATTAAGATTTTTTCACTTTTTACCATTTTGAAAAGCTTCTTCAGTGGTCTATTATTTAAATTTTATTATCGAAATTTCTAATTATTTTACGTTTGTAGCTTCACAGTGATCAAATATTGTCATTAGCGAAATTTATTAAAAATATTTTTGGAACTTCTTCAACTACGGAATAACATATGTATGTATGTGTGTATGTTTGTATTTGTATATACATGCATATGTACATACAAATGTGTTTTTGTTGAAGCGGCATAAAATATTCCTGAAGTAATTTCGAGGAATGGTGCCGAGTTGACAGTCCCAGGCCTGACAAAAATCCGGATCCATACTTAGACCCGACTGTCGTGGGAACAGTGTACATATGTACATATGTACCCGTCCATTTGCACATTACATTACATAAACATTTTAGCTATGAAAATTATTCACATTTCTACAAATGATTACATTTTATGTAGGGTACTCAGAAATTACACCGAAATAAAACTAAAACCTTTCAAATTATGCACCAAAAGTGAAAGAATGCATAGTGAATTTTCGAATTTTCGTGTGAACATATTTACACAACTAATTAAAAGTTTATTTCGTCAGTATTAAAACGACATAAAACGATATAAAGCAATACAATCTACTTTTCGCACGTTGACCAATAGTGCCAACAAGACTGGTCAACATTGAAGTTAATACCAAAATATAATAAACGTTAAGTGTTTGTATGTATGTATATTTTATCGATGTATACATATGTACATACATATACATAGTAATGGGCAAACACTTGAATGAATCATAGACCAGTCGACGCATGGCAAAGAGCATTGGCCAACTTGAAAGTAAACGCTTAAAATCAACAATCACATACCTTCAAACGCATATAGTATGTACACATGTTTGTAAATAACTGTGCAAATGCAAGAATGTACAATAACAGCGGGCAATATACTGTGGCAATGAAGGACTGTAATATGTGGTAAAGCAATGTAATAACACGCATTATACTCTTACATTCAAATGCACATAAGGATATACAAACATAAGTAGATATGTATAGGATCTATTTACTTATGGTTATAGATACATATGTACAACCAAATGTATTCATTCGAACGTGACTATGATGCTTGCCGGATTAATTTAACCGGAAGTGCTACCCGCACACTTTACCTACACATGGCTTACATTCTTTTGAAGTAGGTACATATTTGCTTTTGTGCTATGACATAATTCTATTTGAGTTTTTATATTTCTACTCACCTTTCGATTTTGCAGGGAAACGCAAAGGCGGGTATATCGGCCATTGTCTTCTCATCGCGATATCCCTCCGGAAAGCTTTCAACAATGACACAAGACGGTGATGTCTGACTGCCGCCCGTAGGCGTATTGTGTTTATCTCCATTATGTACGAGCGCGACTTCACACCAAAACTCGAATAGTTTCTTTACATCCGTTCTGCAAACAAAATTTCACATTTCGTTTACACAAATACAAATACATACGTTATATTAAATTGAAATAAAAACTGTAAAATAAGACTCATTAAGCATGTGTATATTTAATTACGGCAAACACTCTTGAAATATAAACGTTTGTTTTGCTTATCATTTTTCAAGTAAATCAGCATTTGCATTTTTCAAAAATTTTTATCTGACCAGTTGGTCAATTCGGGTGAAATGCACTTGAGCGTAACGCCTACTGATTAATGGAATACATTAGACGACACACATTCGTTTCAGCCTGTCACAATTGTATAAACAAGTCTACGAATAATAATTGTTAGAAGATGCCTTGCTCAGTTGTGATGAATGAAGGGGGATTTCTGACGTTGCAATTCTCTCATGGTCACAAGTTCAATTTTTTTCCAAACAGCATTATCTCACAACTTGTTTTTAAAGCGGCTTTTGGATTAAAAATGTTTGCTTGCAATTTGATATGTTTTAAACTCAAATTAGCACTGCACTAAATAAATTCAATATAAGCGACATAGAATCGAAGACACTCACTTTATTCGGGAACTCATACTCGATGCGCTTGCAGTCGCCGCCCTGCTGCCACAAAGAATTTCCACTTATATTATGTTGTTTTACGCAGAAACCATGTTTTTAAATTACATATTTAATAGTAAAATCACTTTCTATTAATTTATTATTTATTTAAACACTACAATAATGTATACAAAATACTATTGGCTGCTACTTATTTATATGATTTCTTATTATCTTTTCGTAACTTTTCTGCACGTCGTCACTAGCGATTTCCGCACTTTTGCAAAGGGTTTTTTCACCGACTCCCTTTTTTTAATTTTTTCGTTCACAACTACGCTTTTTTTGCAGTCGTCCGCGTTTGAAATTCAAGCACTAGATATTTACAAATTATTCGTCATATCTTTTATTTTAATTATTTATCAAGCTAGGCATTAAAAAAATTAATGTCCCCAAGACAAAAGCAATGCAATAAGAAATATGTGAATTGTGAAAATCAACGCAACAAAATAAAATAAATGACAGCTCAAATCAGATGAGTGTCAAAACATAGTAGGGTTGCCATTACCAGGACAGTCAATTTAGTATAGTAGGGAAATTAAAAATTCCCTTTGTTGCTTATGAAATGACACTTCGTCGGAAACGATTAGCGGAAGCGGATAATCAATTAAATTGTAAAAGTTAAAAGAAGTGATACAAACTAATGAGTTGTGTAGAACGATTACAAAGTCATTGAACAGTGACAAAGCATTTCCATCACGACTAGCATGTACAAAATTATTATAGAAACAAGTAAAAATGAAAAGCTAAAACAAACGTATAATACAATTTCACTATATTTTGACATTCCATACACGAATTACATAGTTACATAGTATACACACATACATATATACACTTATACAATAAATGGCGAAGTAATCAACCATTGTAACGTGTTCTAGAACTTGCTCTTTTTTCCTGTATCGGTTCACTGTTCAACGTACTTGTGTCTAAAATTGTGTAAATAGAAATATTATTTTTTTCCAAAGTCAAAGCGAATGTTAATTATTACTTATTTCAGTATATCCAAGATTTTTCATCTCTTCAACATTTTGTGCTTCTAGGCTATTGTATGCTGAGGTAGCATACGCCAACGTATAACGAAGACTGCCGAACAGTTCTTTCATATCTGCATGTGTTTTTGCATCATCATACTGCTGACACTTGCGCAACCGCTGCAATTGTGATTTAATGGTCTCCGTTATTTCTAAAGATTTGAATAATTGATTCTGAAAACTATTGAGCGGTTCATATATCTCATCTGTTTCTTTGAATTTCTTCTTCTTGATACCACCACAGCAACGGCTCTTCTTCCTTTGCGTATGCAAGGCACTTTCCATTTCAAAACGATCCCATATCATCGGCCCGTGCTTTATCATACTTAAACGTGTACGTAAGAAGTGAACACACATTGAGGTGGACAGAAATTTATGTAAAAATTTGTGGTTTGTTTCAGGAGACTTGGACAAAAAAGCATTGTCACAAAAAAACGGATCGGATTCAAATTTAATACCATCCCGGTAATTACCAACCAAACGCACCATCATCAGTAGGAATACATATGAGATGAATTCATCATTGCGCTGCTTAGAGTTTCTAAATTGATCTTGCATATCTTTGACAATACTGTGCGGTAAAAGCTGCACATCATTATAACAACTTTCATATGTGCCAACATCGCAATTGAATATTATCGCGTCACCAAGTTCACCCCTACAAATCTGTAACACAAAAAGTGAGCATAGCATAGTTAAAAATAGCATATAAATAGTTACATATATTTACCGTGTCTAGAACCGAAATCGGCACACCAATTAGATATGGCATTGGTCCCATTAGATAGTCGCGTAGTTGCAACGGCAATATGGGTATATATGTGTGTTGCCATTCCATTGGGTAGAGTAGTGCATTGGCGGCTTGGACGCAGGCGGAATGTCGATCTGGCTGATGGGATGTGATAATGATGCGACGCTCTTGCAAAAGCGAAGCAATTATGGATAGCATGATTTTAGGCGTGGCCAAATTATAAAACACAGTCAAATTGTGCTATAAACAAGATAGTGGCGAATTAAGAAAAACTCCGGGTATGGACAACCACTAAATTAATTGCATACTCACGTTGTCTGGAATACAAGGTAATTTATAGAAGGATGGTTGCTCGATGGAAAACATCTACGAATGTAAATATAATTATTGTATGAATAATAATACCAAATATTAATAAATTATTATTTTTAAACTCTTCTATTCTTTCTAGAAAAGTGCAGCAATTACCTTACGACTCCCGCTCACCGGCACAAGCGTTATATCTCCACGTGACGGCACTGCAGCTTTGTAACAATTCGTGAGAAATGTATGAAAATCATTTGATTGTCGTTGCTTGAGTTCGAAAAGCGTTGTGAGCATATTGAAGAAGGTCTCATGCCATGGCAGGCGCGTAAGTATAAGCATAATCGAATTGGAATCGAAGTCATAACGACAGAAGCAAAACCGCCAATGAGTATCTTCCGCCGTCAACACAAACGAATACATCACCATTGGAACGCTGCAAAATATTGCATTTTAATTAACGCGTAATATTAAAAGTACCTACTCACTCATCGGTTTCGCATGGCGTACTCGCAAACAACTGCAGCATCTTCAATATTTTGTCATCACGAAAATTTGTCGGAAACTTTTCCTTGATCGATATTACATTTGGATTATTTTGCTTTGTATGATTTTCGGTGTGATTCACTGGACAATTCAACTCACAATAGACATCGAAAAGACTGGTTACGTCCACGCTATGATAAAAAATCGTAGAATTCAGAGAATATGCAGTATCAAGGCGTTAAAGTTGGCTTACTGAACTCGCGTGCCGGGAATGCCTGCTAAATTATTGCTCATAACACAATTGTCCGAGGCTATAGCTACAGAATTTAACTTCTTCGTTGATCGTCCTACTCTTTTGAATCATAACCACCCTTTTGTATCCAATTAGCTCTTCATACATAAATTTTGCAGTCTCAAAGAAATTTTATTTTTATAGAAGTTTTACAATTTTTATACAACAATTTTAGTTTTTGTTATGAAGAAAAAAAATTATTTATTCCTTCATACCGACTTTTGGTATGAAAATGTCACTTGTAATGAATTATACAACAAACTGTGTTCCATTCCAATAAAAATGTGTATATTTTCATATTTTGTGCAATATTTTTGTGTTCAATTAATCGAAGGTCGTTTAATGAAAATGTTCGTTTAATTCCAGAATCCTACTAGATATCGTTTGCTTTATGGATCTGAAAATGATGTGATCATGTTGGCCTTGTTGACTATTCGGGATTGAAATGACGTCAAAAAGTAGCCGTAAAGCGTTATTCTAATAGAGTTAGGACTCGTGGACCGATTCCAACGTGCAATACTTTTTAAATTTAATAATTTGTACACCATCGTGGTCATATATGGAGGGCAGACCGCTAAAATTATAGCGATACATTTCCAGTAAGTGGTCATTCACTCACCATGAATTAGTTAGTTTCGAAAGCACGAAAAGGAACTGTCTCTATCTCGCTATGGCTGAACTTTGTATCACCGCAAAAGTAATAAGGCTGTGTAAACTGAGGTTAAACAACACCAAAAGCTCCGTCAGGATCGGGAAAGAGCAATCCGGTCCGCTCGATCTCAAACGAGGTTTCAGACAAGGCGACTAACTATCGTAAGATTTTTTAAATTTAAGACTTTAGAAAATAATAAAAACTGTAGAGCTAAATAGAGAACACAAATCTTCTATTAGAGTGTACAGGTGGTGTACGTCGATCTGTTTTTCCAAACTGCATAGAGAAACCAAATGTATTGTTCTGGTACTGAAAGAGACGAGACATAATACTCCTGTCATTTAATAAGCTGTCCTCGTCTTCGCGACTTTGCTCTCACGTCACTGTTGACAGTCAAAACTTTGAAGTCGTACAAAATTTCGTCTATCTAGGAACCAGCCTTAACACCAACAGCAATGTCGTGAAAAACAAAGTACTCTTTCGACGAACAAGGACCACGCTACAAAACCTGTACGAATGCATGGGCATCTGATGAGTCGGCCCTAGGAGTATCAGAGAGAAAAGTTTTGCGAAAAAATTATGGTCATTTGCGCCTGGACAGCGGCTCAGTCGATGGAACGAAAGTTCAGCGAATCAAGAGACAGCGGCTACGTTGGTTAGGTTATGTCGTCGAATAGACGAAAGCACTCCAGCTTTGAAGAAGTTTGATGCAATACTCGCCGATGGGAGCAAAGGAAAGGCTGCCATTCTATAGAAAGGATCAGGTGGAGAGCAACGTGGTTTCGCTTGGTATTTCCAATTGGCGCCAAACTGTGAGAAGAAGCGGATGGAGAGCTATTGTTGATTCGATTGTTATCGCGTACAAAAAAATTACATTGAAAAATTCTTAAATTGCGATGTTAGTTGGTGAATCGGTTTTCACGGCATTCAACCCTGCTTAAACAGAACGGACTTAGAGTATTAAGATCTAAGAATTGTCAATTCGACAGCATTCCTTGAGAAATGTTGTTTGCCGCTACAAAAACAAAAACAACAACACCATAGTTCATGGTACGAATTTTCCCTGAGGTGGAAATGAAAATCGCTCAACGTCCTTGAATAGCTTTGCATTGAAGACAGTTTGATTTACTACCAAGGAAAACAGAAATAGAGATCTCAAAAATTTCCTTGCTTTACAAAGCGGAAGTGTGTTTGACGTGAAATGCGATGCTTGGTACCATTGCGAACAAAAGGAAGGGAAGATGCTTCGTTTACAATTACAAAGAACGCTCGACCCTCAGTATGTACTACTGTGGTTTGAACGCTTCTCGTCATTTTTGGGTGGTACTATGCAGCAGTCATGATTTGATATACTCAGATAAAGAACCATTAATTTAAAAAACGATTTATATTTGTTTTTAAATAAAAAAAATCTGAACCTTTTCTTAGAAGAACTGCGAAGCCTATGACAGCCTATGACTTGTCTCAATGCATAACGCGTATAAACTCGATTTTCAAGAATTTTTGATATCAGAAAGCACTTCTCTTAAAGTGTCCAAGTGTCATTTTGTGCTCGGAGAGTGGATTGAGGTATGTCCGTTTGCCTGCACATAAGCGAACTAGTCCCTAAGTTTTTGAGAAATCGGTCTGAAATTTTGTACCCTTTCTTTTCTGACCAAGGAGCTGCATATTTGTTAGAATGACTGGTATTGGAGCACTATAGCATAAAGCTACCATACAAACTTAAAGATTGGAATAAAGTGCGTGTATGGAAAGCTTTTTCATTTGACTGGGAAATATTGAAAGATTGGGCAGAAGATCGTTTGATCGAGGATGGTCAATTTTACCGAAAAATCATCTTTTCGGACGAGGCTCATTTCCACCTCGATGGTTACGTTAACAAGCAGAATTTTCGCATTTGGGGCACAGAAAACCCGCACGTAATCGTCGAGAAGCACCCAGCAGGAATCACTATATGGTACGGATTTTGGTCTGGTGGAATCATCGGCCCATTTTTCTTCGAAAATGAAGAAGGAACCGCCGTAACCATCAATGGTGAGCGAAATCGCGAACCGAACCGAATTTTTCTTCAAGCAAATTGAAGAAGAAGACTTGGACAACAGCAGGACGGCGCTATGTGCCATACAGCAAACGCTACATTTTATATGGCCCACCCTATACAATCGTTATTGTTGCTGACGACAGTAGTGAAGACATCGACAATTGGAACGACGATCAACAACAGAAAGTGAGTTTTTCGGAAGCAGTTGAATGCATCAATACCTTAATAAAATGGTTGTTACGACTAAAAGTGATTCCTGCAAATAAATTGAACGTATATATCACCAAATTTATGTTTATTTCCGAATTTTTTTTAAATTCGAAAACACTTTGGAAAAGTTAATATTTCGGAATAGTAAAGCACTCTTGGGACATTTTGGTTAACTTTTTCGCAATTCTACTGTATACTATATATCTCACACATTGATCGATATTTTCAATCAAATGTCAACTATATGTACTGGGATCCAAATATTCGGTACCTAGGGGCTTGAACAGTTTTTATTGGATTTAAACAATTTTTGATCATAATGTGGCATACACTAAAGGCATTATTCGTGCAAAGTTTAATCAAGTTATATTAATTTCTTCTTGGTTTGTGTACTGGAAAGTCAAAGAATCAAGTGGAATTTAACATTGTGCAATGTGGAAAGTTGGCGTGATTTCGTTCATTGTCACAGCGTGAAAAATGTCGCATATCAAATTTTGTCGAAATCAGTCAGTCGTGTCCCGAGATATTGGATTTCACCAAAAAGTAGGCGGTGCCACGCCCATTGGCCAATTTTTACCACGGTTCCTAAAAAGTAAAGCCTTGTCATACCATCCCGGAGGCAGATTTTTGCATCTCTGACGCATTTAGTTATTGATTTATCGCGCTTTTAGTAATTTTGAACACTAATATGGGGAGAGAACGGGGTTTTCACCCGCGCTCGGCCATTTTCACACTATAGGAGTTCTAATAATATTTGTGCTGTGCGAATTTGGGTTTTGTGGTGGTTTAGGAGATATATGTATACATTAAACTTATTTCCCTGACTACTGCGATCCCCTGTGCAAAATATGAATTTTATATCTTAATTTAGTGCCTAGTTATGGCACTTTATAGGTTGATGGCGATTTGTGGGCGTTGCAGTGGTCCGATTACGGCCATCTAGGAAATCGACATTTTTTTGTACTAAGAAACCTGTATACCTAGTTTCATCACAGGTATCTCATTTTTTACTCAAGTCACAGCTTGCACGGACGGACGGACAGACAGACAGTCAACCGGATTTCAACTTTTCTCGTCATCCTGATCATTTATATATGTATAAACCTATATCTATCTCCCTTACTTTTAGGTGATACCTACAACCGTTAGGTGAATAAAGCAATAATACTCTGTAGCAACTGGTTGCAAGAGTATAAAAAGTACCTCTACTTGGATCATCTAATAGCTTCGATGCAACCGTGTTTTTTGCTTGCCACAATTTTGTTTGAAAATCATATCTTTACTCATTGTGATTTTTAATTTTGGTATAATTTTATGGTCTTTATTCGAAAGGAAACTTAAAAAAGCATTTTATAAACGTAAAATTAATATGTATTTATGTTTATTTACTTCTATTTTTCGCGCAATAATTTTATATATACTATATACATTTACAAATCTCAAAATAGTTAATTCAAATTAATATATAATATTAAATTATTGAATATTTTTATATTCTAAACAGTTCAAAGTTAATGCGAAGCATTAGGAAACTATTTATGTGCCTATTCCTGTAGTATACTGCCGTTAAATCATAAATACATACATATGTATGTATGTATGTGAACTATCACACACCTTTACGCTTTCGCTTTACACACATTTAGTTCTAGCATAAAAAAATTCAGCATATTTTACAGAAAATTGTAAATCAAAAATAATATCCACTCATTATTGGGCAAATGAATATTCTTTGCAATTTTAACAGTTAATGGCATAAAACTCTTCAAGATCCAAAGGCGTAAATGTAGTAACAACTTAAAAATCTATACGCACAGGCGTACAAAGACTAAGTCTAAGTAGTTTTGTATAGTTTGGAGACGTTAAAAACTATATGCTAAATACTAAGAATTACAAAAATTTAAAACAAACGAAATAGTGGCAATAACTGCAGCTGCCTAGGGTGTGCGCACAAATAATTGTGCACTTTACGGATGCGTTGCTCTCGTACTTTCCAATAAGTTGTCGGCCAAGTCGTTCAACAGCTCAGGTGTAACCGGTTGCGCTATTGGCGCTTTTTCGGCTTGCGTGTCAGCAGCTGCGCTAGTTGCTTCAGTGTTGGTGTTGGTTTCAGCCTCCGGCAATTGTGCCTTCTTCATCAGTAACATTTCGATTTCTTTTTCAACATCGATTTCGGGCTCGTTTAATTCAACCGCGTTGGTTTCTCTCTCAGTAGCTGCTTTAATAGCACATGCTACCAAACCGCTGTTTGTGGGCGCCTCGCGCCTAGCAGCTAACACATTGTCGGCTACCGCACTTTCTGTTGGGTTTGTGGTGGTAGCAGCGTGATCATTAGTAGTAATCTCCAACATTTTTGCGCCTTGCTTAATGGGCGAATCCTCCGAGTCGGCTACATCAGATTCTTCGACAACAATCGGTTCGATAATGTCGTCGGCGGATGCATTATCAACGCTGCTAGCCATGTCTGGTGACAAAACTTTAGTTTGTTGTTGCTCATTCTTCTCAATTTCTTTCTGCTTTTCACTCGCTTGCAATCCCTCAATTACACGCTTTGCGCACTCGCTTACGGTTTCCGTCTTCGTTCTTGTACACTTTTCGTTGCTGTCGTCATTGCTGTTCGCCGTGTTCTCGTCGATAACCACTTGCAGTGACTCCTTCTCACTGCTGCTATTGCCTTCAACTTCGATAATCAGCGATTTCTCTTTGCCCTCATCCTCGTCATCCATGACAATAGTATATTTTTCGCCATTTCCGTTATTCTCGCCTTCAACAGGCTTGTCTGCTGGGGACTTCTCGCCTTCCAACACTATTTCGGTCTCCTTGCCATCATCAATGGAACTCTCCAAATCCACCGTTAGTATTTCCATATCACCCGAATCATTCTCATTACCAGCTTCATTGCTCTCGTCGGGCTCCTTTGTGTCGTCATCGTCGGCACTTGTAGTCACTTCCTCTTGCTTCTCCGTGGATGCCGCGCGCTGCGCTTCGCTAGCGCACTTTTCAGCCTTTGACTCATTTTCGTGCTGTTGCAGCATATCTTTTGCGAATGGGTATTCCTCTTCGGCCTTCTTCAAAGATATGGCGCATTTCATTTTCAATTTCAAATCGTTACGTTTCATCTCCTCTAAGCGCTCGCGTTCAAGCATCTCCTTCTGCTTCAACAGCGTCGGATTCGGCTTGTTGGTGGTTTTCTTGCGCGGCTGCTTGCGATGCTGTTGCTGTTCGCTACCATCTGCGGACCAACTGCCTTCAGCTGCATCTGAGTCCACTTCCAAAAGACTGACAAGAAATTTCTTCGCCGCTGACATCATATCGACCTCTTCCATTGCATTATTCTCCTCATTGGAATTATTGATCGTAATGGCTATGTTGTTGGAAGGTGACGGTAGCTTATTTAAGCTCGGCACTGGTGCAGTGGGCACAATCGTAGTACCTTTGGGAAGTGTCAATTGTTCTTTTAATATCAGTTTTTGTCGGTTATCATCTGGACTGAGTTGGCACGCAGAATTGCTGCTGGCGGCAGTGTTAATAATGGTAACCAATTGTGGGGGTTTCGGAGTGTTTGTTTGCTTGGCTGGCTCTTCGTCTTCATTGTCCGAGTCAAGCGTAATGGTGTCCGTTTTAGGTTCCACAATCTCGATTTCGTTATCCTCATCATCACTAGCTTGTTTGTCTGTGGGAGTGAGCGAAGAAAAAAAACATAAGTACATATCGAACAGAGTTTTAAATTGAAATAACATTTTAAACTTAATTTTTTATAACCTCACTTTATGTTATAACGCACTTGCGCAAGAAGAGTCGGTTTTGGTTTTGTAGCGAAAAATTTCATTCATTATCATTTAATTTATGAATTACTAAATTTATTTTCACATATAAATATAACTAAACTAATGCATTTGTTAAGTTACAAAATGGTTTCGCACTTAAATGCACAGAAAATAGCTGCTTAATAAATGAAGTATTTTTAGCATACATAGCTTAATATAAATATTTTTTATAACATGATGACTATTTATGCGCTTATTTTCTGTATTAAATAAAAATAAAATACTTTCAAAAGTTTTTGTTTGTTTGTCCATAATTCTTAAATGTGCTCATTGCTTTTAATTTCTGCAAATTTTTCAACAAATTTCATACTTCTATTTCAGAAATGGCACTTACTAAATAAATTTAAAAAATGCTTAAAGTAACCTAGTACTATAACCGTAGTAATATCAGCAAACACTTTAAAATACCAAAAACAAATAAATAAAACTTGGGTCCATTCGAGATGGCAGCAGTATTGGAAAAGTATTAAAGTATCACGTTCTGCGTGAATTTCTGGCAGCACTTGCAACGTCATCACTTTCAGCTGCCAATTTTTGCGTACAATTCATACAAATACGCGGTTATAGCCGACACTTATATAAATAAATAATTATCAAATCTTAGCGTATGTACTAATACTTAACGTCAACTTATGCACACTAATATATTAAAGTTAAAAGAGTTTTAGTATTAAATAGAGATCTAAAGCGCTTATTATTGTAGCGGTAAGTGATCGAGGAAAAACATTTCGTCCACTGGTAAACTTCGGCAATATTTTGGCAACGGTTTATCCTTCGGGAATGTAAAACGTTCCCGCATGTAACGCTTATAGCTAAACAGAGCCAGTTGCCAACGCATTTTAATTGTCGTTGCGTTACCTAAAAGCAAATATAAAAGATTGTCATTAATATATAGTTATTATTTAAGGCATTTCTTACGTTTGAAATCCTTTAGGGCACTGGCAATGTCCTGCCAGAAGTTGGAGCGCAACACTTGATCGTAGTAATCGACATGCAGTGAGTCCCACAACAATGGATAGCGCTGCACAGTACGCACCAGCTGCAGCATGAACTCCTTATCGTCCGGTTCGTCCTGCAAACGGTTGTCGTTCTCCGTTATTTCTTGCGTAAAATCAATATCGATATTTTCTAAATGCTCATTGCGTAAATCTTCTTCGACAATTTTATAGAGAAATGATAATTTGGCCAAATATTTGGAGTATTTCAATTCTAAATTAGCGCGTTTGCTTTCGCTCTTGATCGTTTTTAAGCGGAAGGACTTGTACATTTCATACAAATGCGACCAACGATCCATTATATCCTCGCAATTTAGATCTGCAATAATAAGAGAACAATGAAAATAAGTAAAATAGCGCTACAACGTCACTGCAATGTGCACCAACCATTTAGCATACTACTTTGGGAACGCAAACTCCGCCACAAGTGCATCCACAGCGATTTGCGCGACTGCACATCGACGGAATTGTACTGCGAGTCGCCAGATTTGCGCCATAACACCGGATTACATTTAACGAAATTGATGATTTTCATATCCAAAGCGCGCACTTCTAACGCTTTCACGCCATCTGACATTTCGTAATCCTTCGCGTCCGCCGCACAATCCTCATTATTCCAATCATATGATTTGTCGTCTTTTAGTGCGCTCTTTTCGATGACATTGGGCTTTTTATGTTCGACCTGCTGTGCTTCATCATCGTCACTGCCACAGTCCACTTCCACCCACTGATCTTCGGGCAGATCGCGATTGGCGAGAAAGTTCGTTGTCTTATCGAAATAACCGTTGAAGCGTTTACCATCGTGTATGCGTCGTTCAACGCGCACATAACGCTTACGTATATTCTTCCAGCGCAATTTTATATTCTCGGTGCGTTTAAAGTGTGTCGCTACGATGCGCCAGTACCTGCGTGTCACTTCGAAATTGCCATAGTCGGGGTGGCGTGTACACCAAATGGCCGGATATTTCTCAATGAGCCGCGCAAGTTTGCGATCGCGTGCATGTGTTTGCTCCTCCTGACTCATGTAATCTTCAGTACCATAATGTGCTTTATTGCTGTAGCGTACTGCTTGTTGTTGCTGTGCGACATATTGTTCAAAATCAGCGGCGCCATCAGCGTCAGCATCGTTTTCATCGTCATCGCCATCAGCATCGGCAGTGGCATCCACATCGTCATTGGCAGACATATCGACACCGTCGTCATAATATGTTGGCTCGTCCATTGTATTTTTCATCCAACTATTATCACCAGTCTCGTCATTTTCACCATAATCCTCGTCGTCTTCCCCGTCGACGCCGCCGCGATTCAGCTGTCCCAGTGGCATAAGCGGTGAGAGTGGCGGTTTTTTATCATTGCCTTCGCCATTATCCATATTCGCATGCAAACTTTTGCGATATTCATACACTTGATTGTGGAAACTGTTCGCGCTGGTATTGAAGAGATCTATATCTTCAAGTTGGCCGTAACGGACATAGTCGACGCCTGAAATATCAATTTTTTAAATTTATTTTTAATGCAAGTAATTCGTTTTAATTTATCGTATTTTTGATGCTGCTACAAATGCTATCGAGTTGCGAATTTCATTGCCTTCAGACATTTTGCAAACACATGGACCACTCATTACAAGCCGCGCTAATTATATTTAGTTTACGATTTCTTGGAATATTTGTATATGTATATATAAGATATATATTGATATTTACAATTACAATTTTCTGGAGGAGTTTGTCGAATGTTGTAGGTCTGCTACCTAGACGATAACAAACTGGATCTGCATTCGATATGTATTATTTGTTTCTGCAGCAACATCTTGCTTGTTTACGTGAAAATATATATAAAAATATAGCTTTGGTTCTCAAAAAGGTATACCAGAGTGCCTATTATTAGTATAATTTTAGGCGCACAAGCTTGAGACTACAATTTTTTCTTATCTGTCAAGTTTTTAAGTACTCATAAACCATTTCACGTTACCAATACATTTAGTGATGTGTTAACGGAAGACCATCTCTAAAAACATTCCATATCAACTCAGTAATTGCTTATTTTATATTATTTTGACTATTTCTTAAATTTTTACAAACGAAACTTCAGTATTGTGCAAAAATTCTGTCGCAAAGAATGATACATTCGTTACATAAATAATTCATTTCATTGATTTGATTGATTTTTGTTATTTCTCTGATAAATTGAAAATGTAGTCCATGTCAAAACTCTTCGTGTGTGAAGCTTTAGCGAATCCCGAAGAGTTGCGTCGCTGAAAGTCAATGAAATTGAACTCGAAACGCATCAAACATCCGCTATTGTTTCGTACTTACATTTCTGTTTGCACTGCACCAAACTTGTGTGCTCACATTTTCACCTTTTTCACACTAAACATTTAAAACGTAGTCCATGTGCACAACAAATGACTCAAGACAATGACTAAGTGATGAGCCTTACGCGATTTAATTCGTTTTTATGCAAAAAAAAATTGTTTTTCTTTTCTACTACGTACTTAATTTAATTTAAAATTTCGAACATTGGGTTTTGTGCAAAGAATATCGATATTTTAATTGCGAAATTTGTTGCTCAGATAATAATATATGTTGATCGAAATTTCCACTTCCGAAATTATTTCTCGGATGTCGAAATTATTTCTCGAATTTCGAAATTAAATTTAGAACATCGAAATTAGCATTTAATTTTTGAAATTCAATTTTGCCTTAAGAAAGACATTTTAACTTTAAAAATTAGCTTTTGGATTTTCGGAGCTAATTTTTTGCATTCGAAATTAACTTCGATTTTGGGAATTATTTTCTGTTTAAAACAATCAGTAAGCTTTTTCGAAATACATTTCCGATTTTCCAAATTATGCAGTTACAAACGGAGCTTCAATGTTTAGAAAAACTGTTAATTGTAAATTTGATTTTCGAAAATCATTTTTATTTTCGCAATTAGGTTTTTTATATTTCGAATTTAACTATTTTTACCTTTAAATGGAGCTTATGATTTTCGAAATACATTTTTCATGTTCGAAATTAAGTTTTTTTACCTTTGACTGAAGTTTAGGGGTTTCGAAATTAAATTTTCATATTCGAAATTAGCTTTTTAGTTTTAGGAGCTCATTTCCGATTTTCTAAATTTTTCAAAAAATATTAATGCCACATTTCTAAGCAACATTCTTTAACACTTAAGTATTTATAAATACACATCTATATCAAATATTGAATAACCACATACCTGCCGCCAACTGGCCGTTTTCCAAGCTATCCGCATCATTAACGAAACCCAATTGCCGCATATCACCCAAGCATTTATCCTGCAGTCCCTTAAAACGCCCAATCGCATATGTCAACAGATATGAGAGATGTATATAGAGTTCCTTGACTTCGAGATAATTGCGCGCCTGCTTGTAAGCATTCGAGTTGGTCAGTGTTTGTACTTTACCAGTAAGATGTTGGCAAATCTCCATGGCATTGAAGACTTGATCCTGTAACTGGGAACGCGCTTGACCGATGGCAGTGTCGGGGAACACGTGACGCACCATGACCGGTGCACGCACTGCAGTTGCCGAATTGACCGTTGCAGGCGCAGCTGTTGGCGCTACAGGCACACCATTGATCAATTGTATTTGTGTACCTCGAATAGCACCATTTTGACCGCTAACCGGTGTCACAGTGGTATTACTATACCGTATCATTTGCGGCTGTTGCATTGAATTTTGCTGGTGTTGTTGCGATACAGAATAATATGTACGCGCTGGGGTTATTTGAACAGGACGTCCACTCGACGCATGTTGTATAGCTGTTATGGGGCTTGCCTGCCGCATCCAAGCATTACTCGGTGATGGTGTGCTGGGCTGTGGTTGATTTGTGCCCTGCCGCTTCACCTGTATCAGTTTGCCATTGGGCAAACGGAATGTTTCTTGTTGTGCTGCCGAATTAAGATCGATACGATAACCGTTAATAGTGTGATAAACTGGCGTATGATTTCCGGTTGTTGGCGCATTTCGTGCACCGATAATTGTACGTCGTACAATTGGTGCAGGCGAGGGATGTCTGATCGGTATGCCGGTGTTACGTAGTACTAATGGTGGTGGAGTGTTATTATGTGGTTTCAGTGTAATACCACTACTGTTCGGAGATGACGAGTGCGTTTGTAATGATATAATTTTCGGAGTTGATGTAATGGGTGAGGGTGCGGGACGTGTCTTCTGTTGCACAGTAATTTGACAATCCGGCTCCAACATACTCAGCAAATCAGGTGTACAAACAACTTCATCATTTGAGTTTTTCATACGTTTCGCAGGGGGTACTTGTGGATGACTACCTGGCGATTTCGAATGTTTTTTTGCGCTAGAACTACTTTGACTGCGTCGAGATGATGCAGAATCTAGACTTTCCATAGAGTCGGACATGTTTCCACATTTCGATTTGGCAAGACGACAGCATGTTGAACGGTCCTGTGACAATAGCGCCCTCTTATCAGATTCGTTAGGGTGATTCGCATCGATGTACCTGAAAATTAAATAGCAATATTAAATAAATTTATAATTGTTTTGTATAAAGGGCGGCAAACTGAACTCACTTCTTTTGTTTGTCTATATAACGTATTAGTGCCCAATGTTGTGCACGCAATGGCCAAAGAATTTTCGGTGCGCAGCTAAAGCAATTCCAATTTTCGTTCTGTTCAATATCTACTACTACACCACGAGACAGGTTCTTAACAATACATGATTTGCAGAATACGTAGGGACAGCTTGAACAGCAGTAAACTTCGCCACCTTGACCACACCAACGACAATATAGTTCTGACCCATCTTCGCCTTTACTGAATTCGCCACTGTTATAAAAGTCGTGGCATTTCAAGCAATGTGTTACACGCAATACCGGATGCATGCGGATGTTCTCCTCTTGGCTAGGTGCAGTTCCGATATGAGTCTTACAGACTGTGCAGTGCACCTTGCGCTCACGCACCAGATCCACAGAGGGATATGCCCTGAGATAGAAACGTTTTTCTTCATCGGCCAAACTGGGATCAAATTCGATATCTGCAAATCAAAAAATTATATTACTAATTAGCAATCTTAATAAGATAATGGACATAATTTGTTTGCATATACAGCAGTATTCCGAAAAAACACAATCATTATCAAGCCCAGTTTGTTATTTCGAAATTTTCGTTAAGTCGAGTAGTCACTTAGCGAGATATGTTTCTTAATAAAAATAAGTAAAGTGTCCGAAAATTGAAGTTTAATAAATTGTTTAATGATTTAATTGTTAAAAACTAAAGCATGATACCTTCAAGAAAGTAATGTTCTTCAAAAGCAAATTCATGAGAACAAGGTATTTGCTTATCAGTAATATACATACATATGTAAGTTTTTATAGCTATTTAAAAAACCGATTGATGGTCGTTTTTGGAAAACAAAGATTACATTTGATGGCTGAATATTGATTTATTTTTTTTTTAAGTTCAAATAGTCAAAGTAATCTCATCTCGCCTTAAGAACGACGAAATGGGAAGATCATGCATTCATTCACTAAAATATATTTAATATAAAAAATTAGCTTGTTCGTTTTAAGCGATTTTCATTAAAACGAATATTCGTTATTTCGGAATATTACTGTACTTTATTATGCCTTTGACCTATTCACAATAGTCATCGTCCAATTTTGTGATTTGACAGTTTTTATTACAAATATTATTTTTACGTTTACTAAAGAATTATGAATTATATACATTATTATTTATAACTGCACATATGTATATTATATAATAATGTGTTATGTGTTAATAAGAAACACATACGTAGGATAAAAGAAAGACTGTTATTTACAGTACTGAGCAAACTAAATGCATTATTCTACTACCATTTATAAAGTTAGAGAAAGATACTTATTTACAATTTCTCTTTTTAATATGTTTAGATTTTATTAATCCAGTCATTACAAATGTAAAAAAAAATATTGATTTTAATTTATCTCATTATAAAACAAAACTATATTTTCGAAATTATTATGCATATGAACATCATTAATATGGGGTAAATTTGAAGGTTATCATCAGATTTTTTTGCACATCACTGTATATACAGTATGACACGATCGGTAGTTCTGTCCTTAATCAAAAAAAATGAACGAAGTTTTTATGGATTGTATTTTGTCAAACTTCGACAACATCGAAAAATTGAGATATTTTAACAGCGCCATCTCTGGCAGATATTGGATGAACTTTCCTTCGGACAAACAACAAAATAAGGTTTACATCTTTGATAAATATAAATATGGCGAAGGCATCACTTCGTGATTGATAAGCGATTATACTTGGAGCCGAAATACAACTCTACGAAAGCGGTTCATATATTAGCTATATGTACATGGTCAACAAATGTATAAACTTCGGCACTGACCATGCTGCCACATAACTAAAAGCAAATACATATTTATCTGTTATATCAATAAAATGTTTCCAAAAAATATATTTATACAACTGAATGATATTAAATGCAAACCAAAATTATTGATAATTATCACATTATTGTGATTAGACTATCCAAATAAAAAAATTGTCTTACTTATCTAATTAATGTGTCTTTAAAATTAAATACAGCTAAAATTTAACATACATTTTAGTTGTCAATATAAAGCAAATGTTGGGTCCAAATCCACAAAGAACGGCAAACTTTTAGGCATAAATTAGAACTTAAAACTTGGAAACTATATAGATTTCTAATGATTTCAGAATTTGCTGATAGTTATGAAACATCACCGGCTTTTTCCTTTTCTTATATTTACAGTCAATTTTTAGGACAATTTTACGGACCGACGATAAAGCATCCACGCAAGCCATGATATTTCTGGCAACACTACTTACCATCATTGTCGTTGTTGGAAGATGCCTGCGTCGGGGCTGGCGTTGATGCGGTCGTACTTGTCTCCATCTCGATTTCACGCGTCTAGGTTATGTTCTGGGCACGAATAACGCTATAACCCTTTAGTGTGCAGTCACTGCACACAAAGTAATTAGTTATATCTATAGACCAGCAGAAAATCACTTTTGGTGTACACTTTTTCAATAATCCACACTCCAATCACACGCTGCTATTCACACACTGATCCACAAATGCATGAAACGCTGCTGCTTAACAATCACACCAGTTTTATCACTATTTCTGCCTGTATGCTCACAAAGCAAATGTGCTTAATAACACATTCGCACACGCACAAATTTATTATGCTTAATTGTTTGTTTGGTAATTGCAAATTTTAAAGGTAAAATTTAATTGAAAATGTGCAAAATTTTCTCTCTACACCACACAACTTAACACCACTCGCTTCGGATTCAATATGGCGACGAATTTTTGCTTTGTCGTACAAAATATTTTTATTTTTTTCACGGCTGTGTTCGGCTGACTTGCTCGACAGCATTCGCATCGTTGCTTAAATTGCCGGTCATATGCTGGAAGAAGTCAGAAAACCGGGTGCGAGCGAGTGAGCGTATACGAAACGTCATTGTACCGAAAGCATTCGTGAATCGTTCGTGTGTATTTCGATTTACCCGCCATATTAATACACACCATCGGACCAACAGCAGGTATTCGGTCAAGGTAGAACTGCAGGCATTAAACTAAGTATACATTATGGAAAAGTGGACCCACAAAAAATTTAATAAAAGTCGGTTTCTGATCCAAAAATTGAGATATATTGGTAAGAAATTACACAAGAATGTATATATTTATATATATCGTAGTATTAAATATAGACCTAATATCGACTTAAAAATATATTAGATTTTATACTCAACATACAGTACATATTTCCAGCTTCAGTATTAATAATTATTGAAAGAGATCTATTTTGGAAATTTATACTCCTTGTAATCGGTACCTGGAACCATACATACTATATAAGTTCTAAACGAAAGAAGTATGTACATAAACGGCAATGGAAGAAACATGAACCCATCCTTTTTCCAGGAAGTCATGGCAACTGACAAATACATACATATGTACATATGAA
This sequence comes from Bactrocera dorsalis, assembly GCF_023373825.1. Lineage (NCBI taxonomy): Eukaryota > Metazoa > Arthropoda > Insecta > Diptera > Tephritidae > Bactrocera > Bactrocera dorsalis. The sequence goes on from NC_064305.1 coordinate 60,955,600, forward strand.
TACCACATACATATGTATGTAGTATATATCATGTATAGATCGTTCATATAGCATCCTTGACTTCAAGAAATAGTAAAAGCCTTTGGTAGGAGTATTTCTCACGACAGTCGGGTTTACGTATCTTGAAGGGACTTATGCGAAGAAATTGTACTTTTGCATAACTTTTTTACTATAGGGGTATTCTCTTGCTCTTGCAAGATTGCAGATTGCAAAAATACTACACCGAAATATACAAGGGCACGAGAGCACCCATTGCAGAATCTAGTGATATATGAGCGACTGATTCAGTCAATTTATTGTAAATGACTATTGTGCATGGCTATTGTGAATTGGCGCACCTTCTGCATACATTTTTAACAAAAAAAACTGTAACAAAACTTTATAATTTAAATAGAAATTATAAAATCTAATTAAAATTTACCTTTCTCAACAATTTAACGACGTAATATGTCTTTATGTAAAATGGCAACTACAACAGGGTTGCAATTTTATTTTTGCGTGACATTGCACGCAAATATACATGGGTTTTGGTCTGACATATTTCACAGCCCTTGCAAATATTTTTCTGCGTGTGTTTGTTGTTGTGCCGTTGTAAATCTGCAATTCTTGCACCGTGCACCGGGTTTTGCAAGAGCAAGAGAATACCCCTTATGTTCTAATGAATTTAGAAACGACCATAATATTTAATAGAATTTCTAAGGACTGTTATTAGTCGCTAAATTTATTATTTATAAAATTTACTGTTTTAGCCGTATGGATTACCTCAGCAAATAGTTTAGTTGTTTTGTTTTAGCGGCAGAATTCTGTCGAGTTGACAGTCCTGGGCGGGATCGAATTTTGCGTCCGTTCCGGTTACGTAGACCCGACTATCGTGGGATCGGAGTTTACTGGGTTGATACGGCTTGGCTTTGGGTAATATAACAATACTATACTTCGGCCAACTAAGTTACATATAATGAAGTTCAATTTTTAAATGTTGATGAGGTAAACATACACTTATCATAAACGCCCGCCCACTTTTCTTAAATTATGTGTACTATTCTTGCTTAGAAGTAGGAACAAAGCCTAACTAGTTTCACACCTTGCCGCTTTACTTGAAATTAGTTCAGTTCAATGCCTGATAGTACTGTGTGCAGGCTGATTCACATCGAATTTTTCATTCAGACATTTGCTTTGACAAAAAAATTCGATGTTCACTTTGGCATGAGTACGTTCACGCCAAAACGAAACGCAGCGAGACGAGGAAACACTTTTTACGCTTTTTCTAGTAACAGTCGTCATTTTTATTGAAGAGAACGCATATATAGCAAAGCGTTCTTCGTTTCGTTGTTCGTTGAATTAACAAGCAAAGCAAGGAAAGTTTTATGTGAATAGGCCATAAGTAAGGGGTGAACGATCACATGTACAGCAGGTTCGTTAGAAGTGTAAATTGGACCTTAAGAAACTTATAGAAACTTTAATACAAATATCTGGTAGCGCTGTTGGGTAGTTGACCGGTGACTTAACCGTGAATCATTTATTAAAAAAGAATTGCTCAGTATTGTACTATTTTGTTTTCATACGGCACATTTTTTTTTCTTTTTTTTTATACAACTGCAAATAGAGCCTTACCAATATAGTATTGTTGACTATATTTTAGTGCATAGTATTCACAAGTAATTATTGTGAGTTTCAAAATGTTCGCTAGTGTGAATGATTCACTCACATGAAGAAGTATTTTAAACCATATTGCCAAAATCAGCTGTTTTTTGTTTTTTTCACATGAATATTGTGTTTACACTTTGATTTTGTGTGATTTACAATCTTTTTCGTATTCAGTAATCAGGTACTGACGATATAACATTTCTTGGTAACTAACATTACGTATTTTAAACACAGCGTTTTTTTTTTGCATAATCCAAAGCTTATTTCGTTTAGTTGTGTATTTCATAATTAAATTAAGAGAACTTATAATATTAATGCATACGTAAGTATCTATGCACATATGTACATTAACGTTAAATTTTTATTTTTATACCCCGAAAATCAATCAAAATTAAATAATATAACTATCATCTAAATTTTTTGTTTCGATAATTTCGCAGGCATATTGTAGTGATGAGACTGGCCCAATTTTTGCTTGTGAAACATAAGAGCAATGCATCGGCATTGGATAAGATGTAAATAATTTGGATTTCATGTTATATTGGTGAATTATGCTTCATGTCTTCTCTTTAAAGAAAAATTTTCGACAGAAAATGTTAGTTCTGAAAACAGTTTAAAGGAACGCTAAGCACCGTGTTTGTAACATCGTTAAAAACAGATTGTTATCGCAAAGAGGTATTTGAAACAGTAATTAATGATTTATATAAAATATATGTTGCTGTAAATATTTAATATGCATTTATTTATGAAGATTTTCACCGGAAATACGCGGTAAAGCAAACATACAAACTAATGCAAATAAACAGTTGCGGGCACAAGACTTCTTGAGTGACCCAGTCTATAAAATTTTGACGAAGTGGGACATACTTTATAATTTCTTCGTGCATACTTTAAAATGGTCAAAATTTAAGTCTTCCCTCTCCCATTTCTGATTGGTATACGAAAATTGACGTTTAATAGGCTAAGGGACTCTCTCTGGTGCTATAACCACCTAGAATTTTATAAAGTAGATAAATAATCCTATGTGAATGTACACAAAATGGCATACGAAATAAATACCCTAAGCAGCTAACAAAAAAATGCATAAATCTCGATAGACTGTACATATATGAACAGGAATAATCTGTAAATTGTTACTTACGAAGATTTAAACTTGGAACAGCTCCATCTTTCAATTTCTTATTTCCTCGTGCACAATCCTCAAAATGCACTGCACAAACAAACGTGTTTGAGAGGGCTATTTTCCTTCCTTCGAAGCCCAAAATTCGGCACCACTTTTGTGCAATTTCTGCATTTTTCGGCCAACTAAACAAAATGGACGTGTTGTTATTGTTATAGCATTCGCGCACACAACATTTCCGATTTCGCGGCATTTTCAAATATTTTAAATAAATATGTAGTTTGCTTTTCAACTGCTAGTTGCTGCTAGCTATCAGGAAGAACAACACTGGGTAATTGATAAGTTACTCTCACAAAGAGCGAAATAAGGAAAAAAAAACGGAAAACATGCAAAATTTTACAAGAAAACATCAAAATGTTTTTAATAATCACATCACACTTAAAAATTAACAAATATAATTCTTATTATCCCTACTAAATCTATTAAAATAAACAAAAATCAAAGCAAATTCGACAAATATGGTTTGTGTTTTATCAGCTGTTTCTTTATATGACAGTAACTTTTCCTCTTAGAAGACATTTCACTAGCAGAAACTAGCAGCTCTTTCTGCTTCTTACAACAATAAATTTGTAATACAACCAATGGGCTGAAATTTTATTTCTCTACAAAAAATAGATAAAATACTGAGCATGAAAACGAGCGCCTTTTGCAACCATTAAAGGAAGGAACATTATTCAAGTTGTAGAATAGTAGAAAAAACTCTGTACTAAAAACGAACCAAATTTTATAAAATTGTAATATTTTTGCTATCATACGGTATAATCTTGTTTATTAGTTATACATATGTGTGTATGTATGTATATTAAGCCTCGATACTGTGAATGATTTACCCGTAAAGAAGAAGTAAATTGCGTGAGATTGTAATATTTTGTTATCATACGGTATAATATTTTTTGTTTATTAGTTATACATATATGTATAGAAATACATTTAAGTTTTTGCTTTTAGTTTAAGCAGTTAAAATACTATAATTACACCTATACACGATATTATATTTCTTGGAAATTAATCCTATATACTTTAAAGAGAAGTGACGTATTTTGTATAAGCAAGTATCCAAAGCTTATTTCGTTTAGTTGTGCATTTCATAATTTTATTTAGAGAGCTTATACTATTCATGCATACATATGTATGTACACATTGGGAAGATAATAGTATAAATGCACGGAGTGGAAGTTTTCTACTTGCAGTTGCTATTAAAGCATGAATGCATGACTTCACTGTAAAGTGAAATCTTAAAAATGCCCAATGTTTATTTTTATAAACCAAAAATCAAGCAAAATTAAAATGTCAAAAATATCGTTTTTCACTTAAAAACAATAAAAATAATAATAATATAACTAGCAACTAAATTTGTTGCTTCGAAATTTTCGCAGACATGTCGTCTGGAGGAGCAGGATCCTCAACAACTGGTGCAACCGCCAATGATTTTTTTGGCTGGGATTTGCTTTACAAAACAATTGAAAAAACTGTTGATAAAAAGTCTGATGTATTGATTGCACTAGCGCACTTTTTGCTTGTGAAACATTATAAAATGCAATGCATCGGCATTGGAGAAGATGTAAGTAATTTAAACTTTTATTTTATTAGTGAATTAACTTTCATATTTCCCATTTTTTTAAAGAAAACTGTTTCAACAGAAGATGTTGGTTCTGAACTATTACCCGACGGTTGGAATGACCGAGGCAAGAGATACGCCTTGCGTTATTTACACAACGGTCGATTGTATCTTCTAATAGGCCATAATACAGAGGATTTTATTACTATGAATTTACTCGATGTGAAGGACACCAAGGTTACTAATATAACTTTAAATCCACAAGAATGGATAAAACAACTTAAAGGAACGCTAAACACAATGATGCCTGAAGCATCGCTGATATCAGATCGTTATCGCAAAGAGTTAGTTGACCCGGTAATTAATCACTTATATGAAATATTTTTTTTTGTAAATGTCTAAAATGATTTATGTATGCAGGTCTTCACGGGAAATACGCGGGAGGTTACTACGCAAACAAATGTAAACCAAGAATCACGAGCACCAAACTTCCGCGATCCGCTCGCAATAGGCGGGCCGATGAGACCTGGCGGGTGAGTAGCAAAAATTTTATATGTGAGCATTAAGATATGCATTTCCGGGCGGATGCCTACAATTGTGTGTTTGTCTTGTAGGGCAATGTGCAATGTTCACTATGTCATTTTGTTATATAATGCAACAAGCTTGTCACAGTTTTTTAATATATGTTAGACACTGTATTTATATTTATATAAAAACATCTTGAATCAATAAATAAAAATATAAACGATAACTATGTACCAGAATATTGGTTTGGTATATCAACAATTCAGGGGACAATAGCCGACAGCCGAACCTGTGTTTGGTCAATGATTCATAATATATATTATTTGTTTCATGTAATACTGTAATCTTAGCTCTCAGGCACATACCGCAAATATTGTTTTTTTTGCGGTTCGATTCGCAGTAAGAACACAAGCTTTTTATGATTCAGGGTATTTTTTGCTGATAAATGTTTGTATGTGTGCATATTAAAACTACAAACTCTCTTTAAAAAAGCTTCAAACTCTTCAACTTATGTATATCGTATAACTGCTTGTATAACAAACAGGTTGTTAACCCTTAAATAAAAAAGTGTCTGATTTATCATGTACTTTTTGGTATAATTTATTTTATTTTGTTGTTCTTGTTTTTATTTCCACGTTTATCAATATTATCATCATCTATGAAATCAAATTTCAAAATAGCTATCAGTTTTTGTTTAAAAAAATATATGTTTGGTACGCAAGGGTTAAGTTAATGAGGTGGCGTAAGCAATCAAGAAGTTAAAATTCCCAGACAAAGCGTGTGCTTTAGTATATTTACAGCCGCGATCATAAACGCTAATTTTTCCAACTTTCATATATTTTTGCGGTAAAATTTATAGCATGCAAACCAACAACATATTGGGCATAGTAATGTTATTGCTTCGCTCAACTGCTTCTGTGAAGTGTGTATAAATTGATGCTGGTATTAAAGTTTTCATTTCAATTTCCAATAATTGTCATATTTTTTGCAGTTCTTTTCGAATGGAGCCTCGGCCGTTTGGCTTTCCCGACGTTGGACGCGGCGACTTAGATCCTTTGGGTCGCGGTGGTCCTGGTAATCTCTTTCCGATGCCTTCACGTCCCGATTTCAATGCCGGTCTGAATCCGCGTTTCGATCCCGTTGGTCCAGACGGACGTATTCTGCGCGCCGATCCTAATCCGGATCATCTGCAACCACCAAATTTTGGTTTCGACTACTATATGTAATAACGAAAATGCGATAAAAAAATGCCAAAAAGCATATGAATTATTTTCAATATTCATAAAGGATGTAATTACATACATAGGTTATTAATTGTTGGTTAAAACCTATTCTTTTGATAGTTGCAAACTGTTTAATTCAAAAGCGGACTTCAACATGTGCCTTTAACGCACTTCTAACTCAATAATACTGAATGATAATAAGAATTTAGGTTAAAGAAACTAATAATAAATAAATATATTGTAAAGGGATTAATTGCAACTTTACTTGAATGAGTCTTAACCATTGATTAAATAACCGAAAATCGAAAGAGAAAAATAATTAGTTTGTATTGGTAATTTTTATATCGATTCATCGACTGCAAGACAAGTACATAATTTGGTTTAATATTTGAAATGCATTTGGGTGAAAATATGTTATATTTATTATTCAATAAAATAGTTTGGTTATAGTAAACCTGGAAACAAAATTTCTAATTTAAATATTCACGAGGGTTCAATGTAGTATTATTTTACGAGTTGTTTTTGAATTGTTGTATAATTTCAATCACTTAAATCTGATTTCTCTTGACATTCAGAGTAGAACGTTTGATGTTGTTCTACGTTCCGGTGGTAAGTTTATTGTAAAGGGTGATCCATTTCGAGGATCCCTACTTTTTTAAAACGAAACAGAAACTTCACGACAACTTCAGAAACGACACTAAACCGTTATTTGGATGAAATGGCTGCTCTTGAATTTCTTCAGGTTGCTCTTCGTCCTAAATGCCGCAATTTTGCTTCTTTACATACCCATTGAGCCAGAAACGGATCTCATCGCTGAACAAAATTTGGCTCAAAACGTCGGATCTTCTTGGAACTTTTCAAGAGCCCATAGAGCGAAACGATGTCGCATGGGAAAGTCGAGTGGCTTCAGTTCTTGACGTAAAATTTTTACGGCACGTAGTCCAGCAACATACTATAAAAACACTCTCGAATGAAATATAATTCGGTTTTGTGATGTCTTTTATGCCAAAAATGGAAAAATATCAAGTATTTTACCAAATCCACGGGGTTGCTGGAGCTTATTTTGGTTAACACTCGGCTGCATAATGAGCCTAATAATGACCTAATTGCCGCCGCTTGCGGTCCTCCACGTTGTTCTTCCTTTTCGCTGTTTAGCGCCAATTCGAGATACCTAGTCAGCATATCCGCAATCTCTTAATTCGTTGAACTATGTCAATGTCGTCGTATACCTCGTACAGCTCGCATAAATCTTCCGCAGAACCTTTCTCTCGAAAACTCATACCTCCGACTTATCAGATGTCGTTATGTCCATGCCGCTGCATTCCATATTGCTCATCGCCACTTTACAGCTTTATTCTGGCGAAAGCTGGACCAAAAAGGAAAAAGTGTCTAAAAGTTCCAACATCATTTTCTTCATTGCAACTTTGAAAAGTTGCGTTCTCCAGAATCTTTAGCCTCAGCGTGTGAATGTCAATGCGATAATGTCTAGTAATAGCTCAATGGGCCTTTTACGTTTCACTTTGGGACAGAAACCAACACACAAGTGACCCTTACCAACGCTTGCTGCGCTCGAGAGCCACAGATTCAGTGATCAAATGCAAGACATGGGAACCGCTTCTCTCACAAATGGAATTTCGGTAAGAGTGCGTTTTCTTACAAGCTCATAAGCCTTAGAATTCCCAACTATTTCGCTGTGGTCAGACACCTCGTCAAGTTTAATATGGAGGTAGAGGAATATCCCTTTCTGGGACTCTTAATGTGTGCAATTTTCCTGAGTCTGATAGCAATCTTCGCAGCTATACATCTGCCGGCTATGTCGATAGGATCTAGTTATATGTAAAATTGCATTCAGTGCCATCATTTGTGTTGTACGTAGTACTCGTATACCGTTAAAGATTAGAGACGCTCGTTGAACACATTCTAGGCGTTTTGCGTTTGTAGCTTTACCGAACGCTCTCCACCACATAAATAGAAAATATAAGGCAAGCAATCTTTTCCTCTCCCTATTCTCGACATTGGGCTTCCATCGTTGCTTTAAATCAAGGATTACGCCCGAGAAAGTCAACTTTTCGACAGAGTGAAGCCGAGAGCTTCATAATAAAGGAAGGGGTGTGTCCAAGATTTTGTACCTCCTGTTAAATAAAATCAGTTCAGTTTTTCTATTGACAATATATGGGATGCTTGAGGCGCGGTTGGGGTGCTAAGGGCGGCACTCGAAATTGAACGCTACCCTTAGCTGCCTCCAAGCCTTGGGAATGTGGCCTAATCTAACACAGTTTGCGTAGCTACATAACATCTTCACCGTCCGCTGAAGTTATGCAGATTTTTGTTTTAATTTCAATTTTTGAGAAGTTCTAGTCAGTTGTATTATTTTTATGACAGACACTGTATATACCTTTCCATATATGCTTAGCATGTTCAAATGTTCACCGCGTGGCGTTTACCGTTATCCAGTAGTATTGCACATAATTATTGCCCAATAGCAAGCATTTTGTCTTCGATTTGTAAGCCAGGTGCCACAAAACATGGCATTTTTGCTGCGAATTGCTTGCCTATTGTCAGACTAATTTGTCAGAAAGTGACTATGCGCGCGCCCATGCTATTGGCTATTTTAATTTTATGGTGATCATATACAATTTTAGAAACACTTTTATTTACAATATGAACTTTTCGCTTTAAAATTAACAAGGTTAAGTTTAGTTGTTCAATTTGTGTTAAAACTGACACTTTGTACTTATTTTTATAGGCGTGGCAAAAATCAAAATTTATCTATTTGGAATACCTACCTCCTCACTAGGGTGGGTCGATTCCCGACTTTTTTCGTTTCGGTATTTCTAATAGTGCGGAAAAGTTGCCTTAGTACTTCCTGATTCCAATGCAACTTTTTGTTTTGAGATCGGATTGCATCTTCAACCCGAACCTCGGCCTTGAAATTTCGGAAATTCGCCTAAAATCGTGAAATTGTCTACCTAGCACCTGAAATACGCATCTCATGGCAAAATGTATAAAACAAAAGTTATTTGTCACGTCATTTGCTACCGAAATGGTATATGTGATCATGGCCGTAGGACGAACCGTTCCCGAGATACGAGCGAAAAGGCGGCGCGCCACAGCGCAAGGTCAAAATTGTTGCAGCTCTCAGCTAACCTGTATTGGTCACCCAGAACCCACCGCGTGGAGGTAGCTGCTCTTCGGGTTCCTCCCAAGCCCAACCCAACCAACCAACCATATGTCAGGCTTGTTTTAGTCTGAATCTGTGTCAAATTTATTGATAAAATCAGATTTTGTACTAAACTTTGGCACTTGTTGCCTAGATTTCAGTGTAGAGCGTATAAAAAGATCACTAAATTGGGGGCCAATAACTTTAGAAGATGCCTCTGTCACCAGTTTGACGATTCTCTCGACTGCCACGGTGTGAGAGGGGAATTCACTAAATTTCCATACCTCTGCAGTGTCTCCCGACAGCCCTTTAATGAGTCCTCACCAGGCCCGTAGCCAGCTTTTCATTTCGGAGGGGGCTGAAGTAAAAACATATATAAACTTTGAATTTTCTGTTTATTAAAAAAAAAAAAACAATATAAATTCATATACGTATTACTTAAATTATTTGGTAGTTGTAACTTAAATAAGTAATATTTTTCTTTTCTTCTTGTTTGCCATATCATTATTTAATTCATCTGGATCTATTTTAATATCCCAGTACACTGCAATAACAGCAAGTGCACTCAGCCGCTCATTGCGCATCACACTGCGTGGTAAAGTTTTTATTCTTTTTAAGGTTGAAGAAGTTCTTTCGAAGGAAGCGGTCCTCACTGGAAGAGTTGGTAAAATTGTAAGCAGGTAGTGAATATTTTTAAAATACGTTGCATCGCAATGTTGCAGTAATTTCAACACTTCTATGGTTGGATCTATTGTTGATAAGCTGGTACACCACAATCGATACTTTGATTTTAATGCTGTCATTAATATTTGCTCCTCGAAGTAAATAGTTAAATTTTTTAATTCTTCGGCATTATCAATTGCAGCAAAACCTGGGAGTAGAATTTGAAATGACGAGAGTATATCCTCATTCACTAATAAACGTTCTGTCATGTTTTGAATGAGAGCATCAACGCATGGAATAAATATTGTAACTCTGAAGTGGCTTTCAGGGGTTGTGCAAGGTGGATTAGCACTAGTAGTTTGACGCGAAGTCACTCTAGGCACTACAAGATCTATGTCATAAAGATCTTTAGAGATTTGTGATGCTGTTTGGAAAATATCGTTGAAAAAACCATCCGCTGTTTCTCTATCTGGTGCAGAGTTCTTATTAATTCTTTGGCTCGGTTCATTGCTGATACAAAATCCATAGATTTTTCTTGGAGTTACACAGACAGTGGCAGCGTTAAGCTGAACAATTGCTCACAGACGAATAGACTAAGCAAAAAATCGCTTTTCTCTACCGCTGCTAAGAAGGCTGATGCTTTAGACGAAATGGACCATGTCTTACTCGAAATTATTTCCAAACTTAGTACAATAAATTTGAAAAGCTCCACAAAGCTTATAATGCTTTCATGCCTTTCTATAAACCTTGTTTCACAAAGGCGAACAAGTCGTCTTTTTTTGCTTTCTGGTGCGTGCTTCTGTATAACGTCCTGGAAAGTTGTGTTTGCATTTGAATGGTTTCTAAATAAATTTGCTATTTCACTGACAATACCAAGGCAGTTCCGTATTGAAGGTAATGACATAGTATTAGAAAGCGCAAGGTTCAATCGGTGACTAGCGCAATGAACATATCGTGCTTTTGGATACAGTTGTCTTATCCTGGTTTGCACTCCACTTAAATGCCCTGATATGTTTGCTGCTCCGTCATATCCCTGGCCAACCAACTTCGCCATATCAAGATGGAGATCTGTACAACGCTTAAGTATGACTTTTGATAAGTTTTCAGTCACCGTCTAGTGTAGTTGCGTACGACTGTTATAGGTTTGAACTGAGTTGTGTATAAGAGTTTCTAAAGATTCAGCCAGTGATAAATCTTTTTTATTTGCGATTTATTTAAAAAATTTCCTTATTATTTGAAAAATTGAAGCATGAAAATATCACAATGCTGTTGTTGGGAGATCATAAGGAGCATGCATGCATATGTTTATGTCTTCATATTCATATTCATGCATACATACATACATATATTTATGTCTCTTCATATTCTTGGGTATGTGAGACAGAGAACATAATATGTTTTGTACACATTTTTCGGTGTCAAAAATGAAACAAAATATAAACAAGCAAAACGAAATTCTTCGTTGGGAGTCTCTTTATATTCTCTGCTTCGGCATATATGCCTTGTCATCATATGACGTAAATACATATGTATATATCTGTCTCTTAATACTCTCGGTTAGAATATGTGAGAGAATTGTAAACAATGTTAACACAGAGAACATAAAACATAGAGAAGGTGCAGGTTCGACAGAGAACATTTTGTAGATTTTGGAAGGGAATTCACCTCACATCAGAATTCACGATGTGAAATGTTAACATTGTTTACAATTCTCTCACATATTCTAACCGAGAATATGAAGAGACAGAAATATGTATGTATATGTATTTACGGCATATGATGACAAGGCATATATGTAAGTATGCCGAAGCAGAGAATATGAAGAGACTCCCAACGAAGAATTTCGTTTTGCTTGTTTATATTTACATATATTTACATATGTATGTATATGCATGTATTTGTACACACTTCCGAACAAATAATGCACAAGCATACAAACATACATATGCATGCACATGTGAATATGTCACCAATAAAAAATTGAAGCATTGTTCTAAAAAAACAACAATTGTCTAAATAGAAGAAGCATCACAAGTCAATATGGCAACCGAATTGAAGAAGCCCAAATGTAGTAAATTTTACAACAAAATCGATTTCATTCATAAACGCAGGCGCATATGCTACAAGCGACCTCGCTTCATTCATATAAACAGACGCCGTAGCATCTGCTCGAGCATGACTTTGCCAACAAGTGCCTTTTCGCGACGATGGCAAAAGCTAAAAATCATAAATTGCACAACTTTCTGGTGCTTCTCGCAAAAATCTGCGTCGATATGTATTCACGATCATACGTGCATACATATTTACGCACGTTTGTTGGCGAAGCTGTCACAGCGGCAAGGAAAGCGGTGACGATCGGCGGCCATTACTTTATTTTTTTGCCCTTGGTTGCCCGTGACAACGTAGATGCCAAAAAATTGTGTTCGTAAACAAACAAGACAAATGTGAGAAAGAAATAATATATGTATGTATGTACATATGCATATGCCATAAAAATTCTATTGCTACGAATATGGAAATGTTAACGAAACAATGCGAATATGCATATTTCATGAAGGTCATTAATTTTTTTGAAGAAATGAAAGAATGAAATGAAGTGTTTATATGAGCACATTTATGTAAGTTCATTTGGCACATCTTCATTTTATAATAGTCAAAATTAATGTAATTTCTGAAATAATTATTTATTTAAAATTATTTTTTATTTAATTTTATAATATACAATTTTTACCATTTTTCGAAAAACAATGGTTCATACATATTATAATACAAAATAATCACGCATAAGTATGTGACAATGGTTCATATAATACAAAATAAGCATGCATACATATGTATGTGACTCAGAGAATGCTTTTTTACATTCTCTGTGTGACTTTGTATATTTTTCTTCACATCATTTCTCTTTACTCATTCTCGCATGAATTCAGTCGTTTTACATACATATGTATATTTCTGCTAGAGACATGCTCATTTCTGCTAAATAGCAGCGAAATGGTGAAATTCCGTGTCACAATCTTATAAGCTCTGTTAGCCGTCCATTCGAACATCATACAGAATTCAATTTGCACCTTCTCTATGTTTTATGTTCTCTGACTCAATCAACTTGATCAGAGAAAAGTTGGTCTGAAAATCTACAACTATACAAAAGCATTTTTATCAAATAGAACATTTGTGGTCAACGTAAACAGATATACTTGTAACTACATAAATTAAACTTAAAAAAATTAGAAAATGGAATACCACAGGGGACGTTATTTCTAATCACATTTGTAAAAATAAATGCTTTAATGAAAAAAGTTAATAACATATCCCACTATTTCTATGCAGATGACCTCTATTTTATTTCGAAGATTAACGATGCAAACACTTAAAATAAAGATTTGAAAAACTTGTCTACTTTATTTACAAATTGGTCATTCACATCGGGTGCATCTCTTAATTTTGAAAAGTGTAAGCAACTACATAAATATGTATATGCAAGAAGCGGAACTGCAATCTTCCAGACCCAGTGTTTCACAATCATATCATTGAAAGTATGCCCTATCTTAAAATCCTAGGAATGACCATCGATCAAAAACTCACTTGGAAATACCAAATCGAAATCCTATGTGAAGACCTTTCAAAACGAATAAATCTACTCAAAATTATATGCACCTTGAAAAGTGCCGCACATACAAGGTCATTATTAAATATTATGAAAGCCTTGATAATGGGGAAGATCTACTATAGCATATACTTGTATATGGCAAAACATCCAACGATGCAGAAAATCAAAAGCACGTATAATTAGTTTCGCGTTTCGAACAACTCCAATGGCATAAATACTCTATGAACTCAAATTCCCTCCTATTGAAGACTGCTTTTTTAAATTAACTGAGAATAAAATATATAACTGCATACAAAACTCTGATAACATTCTGTACACAGACTTCAAGGCTCTAGCTTACTCGAAAAGATACCTAAAAATTAATTTTACTTGTACAATCATAGAAATCCTCAAAATGGATAAGAAGATAGGCAAAGATTTATCGATACTAAAAACCTACAAAGTTACAGTCCTCCCTGGAAATCTGCAGAATCTCTTTTCGTATACAGTGGTTTTCACAAAAATAGCACGAACCCACTTGCTTTAAGGCAACTACATGTCGAGGAAGTATAAAAATGGAAGCAAAAGAGCTGGCTAATTTGGTACTGTGATGGTTCAAAGAGATTTGAAAACACTTTTGCTATTACAACAGAATCAAAAGAACTAATCAAAAATGGGCTTTTGCCTAGCTATACGGCTATCTTCACCTCGGAAATGACAGTCATATCAAATCGAATATTAAGAAAAAACACCAGCAACGTGTTTTGATGAGACTTAAACTCGACCATACTAAAATAACGCACGTTAGTGATTTAAATACCGTTATAGCAAAACTGGACTACGAAAATATATGTAAGTAAACATCTACCTCCTATACTATTAAAATTAATTTAGCGTTAAAAAGTACACATAAGTAAATTGATATGTATCTATACAAAATGGGACGAAGGACAAAGCAGCCAGTTTTCCTTTGTTTTTCTGGTATGTCTATAAATTTATTTACAGGCCATATTAAAATAAATAAATACATTAATAAGTGGTTTTATATGAAATTTTTGAAGAATTCTTTGTTATCAAGCGATCTGTCAGTTTATTTGCAGCAGCTGCTTTAGTCGGTTGCGATTTTTACAATAGATAAAAATATAGAGCAAAGATTTTGTCTCAAATTTTGTATTTTTAATCGAATTTCGTTTGCTGAATAGTTGCGAATGTTGGAAAAGGCTCACGGTGATTCAGGTTTATCAAAGCCACAAGCCTAGGAGTGCTACAAAGCTTTCAAAGACGGTCGAAAGATCGTTGAAGACATATCTCGTTCTGAACGATTTTCGACCTCTTCAACTGATGAAAATATTAAAAAAGTGAAGGATATGGTGCTTGAAAATCGTCAACCAAATGTTACAGAGAAAGATGAACTTTTTTCAAAAAGAATACAATTGTGATCGAATTAAAAGCCAAAAACGTAATGAATACTATCGATCGACCACCGCATTCAACTGATTTCGCTTCTTGTTCTCAAAACTAAAATTGCCGCTCCGTGGAACCCGTTTACAGTCGATCGAAGTGATAAAACAAAATTCGCTCAAAGAGCTGAAGGCCATCCCAAAAAGTGCTTATGAAAAGTGTTTCGAGGACTGGAAAAATCGTTGGCATAAGTGTATTGCATCTGGTGGAAATTATTTTGAAGGCGACAAAATACAATTTCCGGGTACTACTTTTTGTCACGATGTGAAAGTCAATTGAGTGAAATAACACGCAGATATCTCTTGTTACAACATTAGGTTTGTGTCTTAAGTCTTTTGTATGAATGCTAATATTTGCTACAATTTGTAATTTTTTATAACAGAAATATTGCTTTATCACCATATAAAATTATAAATTTCAATACAGAAACTTTTTGTGCTCAATATTGGCTTAGACGCAATAAATTATGAAAAGGAGGAAGTTGAAGGACATGACTTGAGCTGTATTAGTGTTTGTTTACAGATTTGGCAATTAAGTAGTACATATTTGCACAAATTCTACTTATCATAATTCATAAAGATAGTATAAAATGTAAAAGGGCTCAGGGCGTAGGTCGCAGTACATTCCTCAACTTTTAATAAAATATAATGAAAGCGCTCGAAAAGATTCTCTGCCTCACGCCATGATTTTTTTAACTAACCATGAATTCCGTCACAAAAAATTCCAATTAATAAATTATAAGCACATATTTGTAAGATTAGAACCATTTCTTGGATATGAACCTTAACCTTTTGCTATATTAGAATGTAGAATCTAATTTTTTATTGCTCAATAGTATAAGAAAGCTAATGCCGTTCAAGTGCATCGAAATTTTCCCTTCTTTAAAGTCGGCTTCAAAGTTAATAGAGTCTTTTAGAGAACAATTTATACAACATTACCAATGCTATATGCCATAATATCCCAAAAATGTAAATAATCTTTTCACAAAAATTGAACTGTGCCGAAAACCAATACATCTACAGTATTGTGAGTTGTCAAATCGTTTACTCCACTTAACAACTTAATAGGACGTGGCGGTTGGTGATTGTAATAATTGCACTTAACTTTATTTCCAATAATAATCTAATAACTCACTTTATATAATTTTAAATGCTCAACAAACGGGCCATTCATTTGCTAACAAAGCCGAAGACCCGCTTGGCGCTGGCTTCGGTCGACAAATCTCTGAAGTAGCTGCGATCATTCGCCAGTGTCCACACTTTGTCACACGTTTACGGTGACTATGCGAATTGTTTGTTGTTTTTTTAGTTATTTTTTGTTTTTATATTATTAAATTGTTTTTGCTACTTGAATTTATGGCCGCATTGAGCGTAATGAACACATTTCTTTCATTGTTTCGCCATACCTAACATTTCCATCCGACTTTGCGGTGAACGGTTGCGGCGTTGCGGCTGCAGTTCCTCGTTGACTTCGTGTGAAAAATGAAAAAAAAAGAACAATATCACTTGGGTGTAAAAGTGTATGTTGTCACTTTATTTGTGGTTTTATTATTTCATCGTTTATTACTAGGGTAGTTAGATAACTTGTTGGCGTTTTGAGTATATTTTAGTTTTATTTCTCAAATTAACTTCATTTTTTCATATTTTTGAACGAATTCTTGGTTACCCCAAAATAAACTTTTATTAATATTGATCACCTAATGATCACCATGGTGCAGAAGCGATTCTTTAACATATGGCTGAAGCAGACCATGACTTCTGTTCTTAGACCAATTATCCTCTATGTAGTCAAAAAACATTCGTTTGAAGGCGAGCTAAAGTCAGAAGGTGAATCATTCCACCCCAGGGTTGTGCGCTGGATTTGGGACTTGCCGCGTAAAACAACACCTTCAATGAAAAGGACACAACAGCCTTGGATGAAAGATGACGAACACTGCAAACGTGCTAAGAATAACGATTTAAGGGCATTTGCCCCGGTAAATGAATGTCTAGCCACAATCCGTTTTTCAACATATCGTTGATTTTCGAAGATGTCTTCTATGAGAATTGATCCCGCCAAAATCATGCTTGGTGACTTTAACGCCTGGATGGGTAAATAAGGTATCTTTGGTCGGTAAATTCAGCCTCCATGATGAAACCTCCACAAATGGGTTGAGACTGATCGACCTCGCTGGGGTCCGAAATATGGTTATCTGCATTACTAAAAAATTCATCAAGCTATCTGGCTGGTGTTGTGACAGATGGAAGACACGTCTCTAGTGTTACTCTTGTAGAACCCCCCGAGGTGTTCTTATAACTGATGCCCAGAGCATACTCAAATTATGGAGGGAACACATTTCCACCTTGCTAAATGGTAGTGAAAGCTTAACACCAGGAGGTGATGAACCCGATTCCTTCATCGATAACGGTGGGGCAGACGTTTCATTGTCCGACTATGAAGAAGTTGGAATAACAATTACACGTCTGAAGTACAACAAAGCGGCGAGGGCCTGGCCGAGCTATTCAAATACGGCGGCGAAGAAGTGATAAGAAGCATGCATCAACTTCTTTTCAGATGATTGGAATTTGCCCAATTTAAAAAAGTAAGAGCCTACAATCTGCGCCAAGTACCGTGGAATAAGCTTCCTCCTCACATATAAGGTTCTATCGAGTGTATTGTATGAAAGATTGAAGCTCACCGTCAACATACTGATTGGACCTTGTCAGTGTGGCTTTAGACCTGGAAAATCTACCAAACGCCAATCACCACCAACCGTCGATTTCAACTTGCTTTTGACAGCACGAAAAGGAGCTGCCTTTATGCCAATTATCATCTCCGTCCTGCTATTTGGTGCAGAGGCATGACCAATGACAACATCTGATGAGTGGACATTACGAGTTTTTGAAAGAAAGGTTCTGTGGAAGATTTGTGGACCTTTGCGCATTGCCAACGATGATTGGATGAGCTGTATGAGATATGCGACGACATTGACCACGATTAATTTGCGCGCTTTTGTAAATTCGGCTATAACTTCGTAAGCGGTGTCTACGGTAATAAAAAAGAAGAAGATATAGATTGTATGACTCAACCTGCAATAAATTTCTTGAAATAATCCAAAAAGTATAAACCACATATTAAAACTGTTCAAAATCGATCCATTCCAAGTCTCCAAATCCAAAACATGGGTTTAAACTTAGAATACTGCCAGGTCGTGTTAATCCTCCCTTTCTTTCTTAATAATTCGGTAGAGAAGCCAAAACACGAACACGAAAATAATTAAGTAAATATTGAGAAGAATCGATAGCAGCTATAAAAATTTTCGGTACAGACTATATATAGTATATAGATAACGAATGACAGTTTCTTATACTGAACAGATGACACTGAAATAATTTCCCTGTGATTTCAAATTGACTTTAAATCTAGTTTCAAGTGACATTTTTTAACTACAAAGTCTACGTAATGCTTTAACAATCGACTATTTTGAAAACGATTTTATTAAATGTAAGTTACAGTTCGTTCCCTTTGTGTTTACTACAATGACAATAATGAATGGAAGCCTAAACTGTGGCTAGACAGAACTATAAATCAGATTAAATAATTATTTGACGTTGGGAAGCTTGAAGAGCTTTTAATACACTGTAATCAATATTAAAGAAAGATTTGAACACTCCCAATTGATAAAAAAATCATTTGGATTTATGCAATAATTGTTAGTAAGATTGAAAACACGAGCAAATCTCCAATCAAATTTGCCATCTATTCACGACGTGCAGCAGGTGTTAAGTGCATATTGCCACAGCGTACACTTGTGCAGCAAATTCATTATCAGCCAGACATCAAAACGTGCACAGCTTCCTTCCTCTAACACATGCAACAACAAAGTTAAAAGCCATTTGAAAACACCTTCACTTGCAGCCAAGTTGATTCAATGTTACAGCTGCCACGACCGCCAAACGCCGAACGATTATGCAATGCTTGCCACATGCGCACTCGTACAAGTAACCAAGGAAAAAGGCGACAATAAACAAACAAAAAATGATTTAATAGGAGTATATGTTTGCGAAGTCGCCTATCTGCGATAAAACACAGACTCAACAAATAAACACACAGCGAGTAAGGTGGAGATACGTTGGTACCCGAAACTGAATTGGGTGTTATAGAAGCCTTGGTAACACCAAAAATTTAAAATATATATCGTAAGTTCCGGTAGAATATGTAGTTATTAAAAACCTTTGCTAGTGAAGAAGTTTTTAAGGCAAAAAACTCTTAAAAGGTAATGTGTTTTAGATAAGTATGTTCCAAAAATTTTATTATGGATATTAATACAATTTCTCTTCAATAGTGAAACTCGTGTTATACATATATGTATGTATTTCCAAAACGAGATTAATTTTAAAAATTTACATAATAAATCTTTGCTTACGAGGAACTTAACTAGTTGTATTTTAAACGAATGTCTATTCTTACTCAGAAAAGTATAAGAGATAAATTAAGTACTACATTCTAATCGCTATTACAAGTAACTTAGGTAAGAGTCATATTAAAGATATTGAACTACAATAAAACTGTAAGCAAACTGAAAGCCTGAGAACCCTTTATACTATATTTTGAGTTTTGGTATACATTTGGGGTCATTTTATGCATTAAGGAGCATTCACTTGTTAGATAATGTCAAGAAGAGAAAATGCCGACTAGGCTAAGAATGTGACTATTAGCAGGAATATTATGGCATCAGACGCTTTTAAATCTAAAATTGTAAAAATTTATTTTTCTTCTTTGGAAAATAATGCAGGGGAGTGATAGTAACTTCATTTAAGTGACCTGTTTAGACGCTCGTGGTTGGCAAAGCCTGATACGTTTGCACTGCTACATGAATAAGATAGCTTGCGATATCCGAGTCAACTTTATAGGCGCTAATGGCCGCCAAAGAGTGACACGGTTGCTCTGCAAAACGGTTTACTTATTTTATATAAAGCTCAAACAACTCACGAATTTCCAAGTGATCTCTGGGTAGCCAAAAAACATCCGTTTGAGTAAGAAGTTGAGAAGAGCCTACTCAGGGTTGTACGCTTGGTTTGGGACTCGCCACGTAAAAAACACCCCCAATGAAAAGAACAAAAAGCATTGGATGAGAGACCCTCTTTTTGATGACGACCACTGCAATGTTTGGTCCGTCAATTGGGAAGGTGCCGCTTATAAACTGGTTGATGTCCTCGAGAGTAAAAGCTGACATCACCCCCGTCTGAGAAGTGCGATGAACGGGACAAGGACTGAGATGAGTAAGTCTTTTGGCATTTAGTACAGTGGCAATATAAAAGTGTGCAAATTTAGTGAGGGATTCGAGGTGGGAGAGACTCCGCCGCCAAGTCCTAGCATTCACCCGTTGGATGAACGTCCAGCCACAATCGATGTGACCGTGTCGTGTCGTGGTTGGCATCTTTAACGCTAGGGTGGGTAAAAAGGCATCTTTAGCATAATATGCTCCGAGATCCTAGCATTGCCACAGATCACTATTTTGTTGTACTTGAATTTAAAGAGATCCGTTAAAAAAACGAAACATTAATTTTCACTATAAAATCTCAATTAACTACTTTACAACAATCATCCATAAGATGGTCTTTATACTACTGTGATCAAATTGAATTTTTAATTTATACTTCGCGTATTTTTCGAATCGGTAAAATTTTTTGCTGTAAGTTGGTAGTACTGTTAGTGACATCTATGCTCTATCGAAATATTCATTAGTATTTGAGATACGCGTCGTTTTATGAGGCTCTAAAAGCAAATTCTTCAATTTTTGCCATGTCTGAATTTATTGAAAAAAGAAGAGCGATAATGCACCATCTCATACTGCATTTTTTATTCGTGATCATTTCGCCACATTTTCAACTAATATCGTGCCGCAACCACCGCATTCGCCTGATTTACTTTCGTGTAACTTCTGGCTATTCAGCAAATTCACATGACACGTCCGAGGACACCGTTTTGACTCAATTGAGAATATAAAAGCTGAATCGAAGAAGGCTCTGTGGCCATCACGAAGGAAGATTTTTCCAAGTGCTACGATGACTGGAAAATTCGTAGGGATAAGTGTATTGCAGAGAGAGGGAATTCCTTTGAAAGAGATGAAATGGACAAAATTCACCTTTTCAATTTGATCACAGTAGTATACTCATTCTTTCTTTCTCTATCACTGAACCGGGATTTTACGAACATTTTCGACTGCTTTACCTTATACGAGTATTGATATGATAAGATAAAAGTTGATATGATAAAAGTTGAACAATCTTTAAAGGCAGCGTTGCTTGTGGGCATAAAAACGGAACACAAATAAACACGTGACATGTATCGAAATGCAATCAAAGCCAAAGAAATGCAATTCCTTCACATTGTCAACACCATTCGTCATCTTTGACGGTCAATGCCACAGCCGAGACTTGTTGACTGGTCGGCCGCTGTTGGCCTAGCGCTCTCATTGTCATGGTTAATGCGGAAAATATCATAAATCAGAAATCATCATCATTTAAGGCACTATTACGTTTTAATGCAGCAGTTCGCAATGATAAATGTCCCGTTAAATACTCGCTCTTGGACTTAAATGTGCATTTGTAGGTGCGAGTATTTAATAACCGGTAACTGCAATAGTAACGGTTTCATATTAATGATTATTGAACGTCATGAAAATACCTGTTAACATATGTACATATATAATATAGATGGATTTCTATACATATGTATTCACTTATATTATATTATATACATTTATTTATATATGGATAATTATTTAAAATATGCGACTGGTTACTTCATTGTCATATATAGACGATTATATACTTATATAGATCTTAGTCTCCTACCAGTTGGCTCAATATCCGCAACATATTTGCACTCCTCCATACAACTTCCATTCATCTACATATACTACAAACACATACGTACATATATGTGGGAAGTAAGCTCATAAGTCAAGGAAATTGTAATGGGAGTAATTCCAAAAGGAATGAGTGTGAAACTTCACCCCGGAGGCAGAGTTACACTAGCGTTGAAAGTGTTGCTGACGACAACTAAAATGAAAGTATGCAAAATAGTGTAACAGTACTTATACATTTAATAACTTTACATATATACTTACATATGGATAATAACTTCATTTGTATGGGTGTCGTTATGAGAAGCTTTGGTAAGCTGAGTAGGACGTATCAAATAAATGTTACGATTTTGCACCAGACATTAAAGAAGAGCACGAAGTGTAAATATTAATCAGGAAATAGCGCAGTGCGAGATGAAGTCTCCATAACTACGTGGTTGAGGTAACATAGTAAATGGTATAAACTAACTGTACTAAGCTCAAGCTTGACATTGAGAGTAATTGACCTCTTCTTCTTCTTATTTGGCGTAGACACCGCTTACGCGATTATAGCCGAGTCAAACAGCGCCAGGGTTTTCTTTCGCTACGTGGCGCCAATTGGATATTCCAAGTTTTTTTTCTTCACATGGTCCTTTCAACGGAGTGGAGGTCTTCCTCTTCCTCTGCTTTCCCGGCGATTACTGCGTCATCTCAGAGCTGGAGTATTTTTATCCATATGGACGACATGACCCAGCCATCGTAGCCGCTGTCTTTTAATTCACTGAACTATGTCAATGTCGTCGTATATCTCATACAGCTCATCGTTCCATCGAATGCGATATTCGCCGCGGCCAACGCGCAAAGGACCATAAATCTTTCGCGGAACTTTTCTCTCGAAAACTCGCAACGTTGACTAATCCGTTGTTGTCATCGTCCAAGCCTCTGCACCATATAGCAGGACGGGAATTATGAGCGACTTACAGAGTTTGGCTTTTGTTCGTCGAGAGAGGACTTTACTTCTCAATTGCCTACTCAGTCCGAAGTAGCACCTGTTGGCAAGAGTTATCCTGCGTTGGATTTCTAGGCTGACATTGTTGGTGGTGTTTATGCTGGTTCCTAAATAGACGAAATTATCTACAACTTCAAAGTTATGACTGTCAACAATGTCGTGGGGACCAAGTTGCCAGTGCAACAACTTTTTGTTTGATGACATGTGATATTTCGTCTTGCCCTCGTTCACTACCAGTCCCATACACTTCGCTTTCTTATTCTGTCTGGAGAAAGCAGAACCAACGACGCGGGTGTTGAGATCGATGATATCAATATCATCGGCATACGCCAGCAGCTGTTCATCTTTTCACATAATAATAAGCAACATCCAATTACGTATAGTACATATTTACTATATGTATTCATAATACTTAATAAAATAGTGAATTAAATATTAAATAAGTTTATGTTCAGGCAGTTAATAAAAAACGGCGGGTGGTAATTACATAACTCAGTGCACCATTAACAATGATTTTTTACAACCAATAGTGCGATACTTATCAGTCGATTGCTTGCCTCATACTCATATCGCAAATGCTACTCATATTCATACTTAGATGATGACCCGATATGCGATGCACGTTCCAATTTGCACGCTCATAAATTCATACAATCAAAATCGGAACGTGCAAGAAAGGAGACCAGCTGCACATTAACGGTTTGCTTCAAGCAGAAGTTTTTAATAATTTTATTTTCTTCCAAATCATTTTTTTTTGTCATGTTGTTACCTCTTACCATGTGTGGTATAGTATGTGCGTTTGCTTAAATACATATGTATATGTATGTAGGTGTGTCGGTGGTGGCGGTAGCCGTTACACGCCTCTTATAATTGGTAATTTATATTTTTGACGTGAATTGCTTTTATTGCGCTTTACATACCACTTGGACTTTTTAGGGTATTTCATCAAAATTGTCATAAAATTAAAGCAATTATCGCTGTTTAATAGTACCTATATGAATATTTTTTTTGAGTGATTTATTCATTCAAGGTGTTTTTAGCAATAATAAGTAGACAATTAGTAATAAATTAAAATATATATATAAACTAGAGGACCCGCCGCAAGTTTTACTGTGGCTGTACATAGGTATCTAATACCATCTATATGATATTAGTTAATAAATATTATTTAAGAATAATCGCATTTTTGGTGAAGCAACTTGTGTCAGTTTACAAAAAATGAATCATAAAGAATTTCGTGCGTTAAGAAAGAATTGGCTTTTGGGGTAAAAATACTATTGAATTTGGGTTCAGTGAAATCAATCGAGTCCAATCGATTGTCAGCCTAGTGGACTGCATATTAAGAAACGGTTCTCAAGTTGGAAAGACAAAAAAAATCGGCTGGCAAGGTTATGGCATCAGTCTTTTGGGATGCCCGTGGTATATTATTCATCGAATGATAAATGAGCCAGTTTTAATTCATTGCATTGTGTATTTGATTGCAGTTCTATTCTACCATTCCTAATATTTAGCAATTTTATTATTTTTCAGGAAGGATCAGTTTGAAATTGTACGCATATACATACATATGTATTCATCGTTCCCGTTTAAATATTGCATTGCTCTGTGCAATGCTTCGAAAAGATTTCTGTATATCTCAAATTTTAATAGACCTTTTTATCAACACTTCAGTTATGCCACTATTTTTTATGCCAGACCTTTTGCAATTGTAAATTGCCTGTCAAGATACCCCCTCCAATAGTTAGCAGGTATGAAAAAAATATTATAGCTACCCATAGATGTATTGAATGACCCAATTTATTACTTAAGAACGAACAACTCTGTCTACAATATGAAAACTTGATCTACAGATGTCGCCTTTTACTTTGGCATCGTTTTGTTTAATACTATGTACAGACCAAAAATTTCAAAGATTAGATCACATTTAAGCATTTCATAACCCAACAGTGTTCTCACTGCCGTTAGAAAGATCAAAAAACAGCTGTTATTGTCATTCAAGAATTCACATCGCTTAATATTTATCAAAAGAAAAGATTGTCATATAGTATTTTGAAATAAAAGCCGTCTTTTTTCAAATATTTTCCATATTATAGAAATAGTGGATGCATTTTTTCGTTTGCTTGGTCGATTTTCAGGTGAAATTAGATTCATTGCTTTAAAAAAAATTTGTTTGTTTACATTTTTTTTCCCTTTGTAGTGTATAAATCAGCTGTGATAATGTAACAGTTTTCCAGTGCTGACTAGTATTTTCCAGTGCTGACAAGTAGATTGCGCAAAATCAGAGTCGCACGGACAGATTTAGCGTGGATCAGTTTCAAATCATTTCAATGAAGTGATTTGGAACTGTCATTTTTGTATGGCGAAATCTTGATAAATTTTTAAGATTAGTGGGATAATCCATTCAACAGCCGAAATCGTGTGATTAAGTGTCGGTCTGAACATAGTATAAGGCACGTTTACGCGAATTTAAGGTTTGAATATTGAATACTGCGATGGTAGCGCCATCTATCGGCCAAACATTTAAAATTAGCAATTAATTACAAATGAAAAGATAATTTAAAAAAACATTTTCCAGTGGACCAAATTGTAAATCTAAACCATTCTCGAATCTCCTTGAACATACACACAAAATTTTATCAAAATCGGTCCATCCGTTTAGGAGCAGTTCAAATGCAAACACACGGTCAGAAGATTTATATACATATATAAATAATAAATTATTATAACAAACAGAACCTTTTTTGTTTTTTATTTCACATTTATCAAACCTCCCACCCATATTAAAAATTTCTCCACATTTCTAACAGCTCGTCTATATTTTAGGCCGGTCCGAAAATATTTCCTATTTTAACTTCAAGATGTAACATATCGCTTAAAAAAACTATGTTCATTGAAGATTTTATTTGTTATTTAATATATTTGTGATCTAATACGATAAACAGGTCTTCAGTTTACGAGTATAAAGCTTTCTTTTGATAATGTGTTTGATTGTTTGTTTCAGAAACGGTTTCATTCAGGATTAATTAGAAAGTTTCCATCAATCGCACATTCTCATGAGGTTTGAGAACTTGAAGAGTTGTGATCAGATTTGGAGAATACCGTTTATGTTGAAACCAATTCCATAAAATTTTCGATTTCATTGATTTACTTAATATATGACGAATTCTCTCGATTTTGAATTCGAGTGGCACCCACTTTGCAGAGATATATTGATTAACCAAATGTTTATTAGTTTTGTATCCAATACGTTCTTCAATTGGATATTGAAAACATTTTTTCAATGTTTTCGTCTGTAACTTTCGAATGTCCTCTGAACTTGTCGACACCTGGAGCGGGTCGATTAACAGGGAGCTAAAAAACGGAAAAATCGAGTACGCGGGAAATGTTCTAAGGATTATTCTGAACAACTTTGCCCAAGAAACCATCAGTCTAAAACTAGTTTCGAGCTTGCGATTTTTAAGGCGATATTTTTAGGAATTATAAAATTTGTACGTCAGTTTTGAGATATTCGAATGAAATTTGGTATTCTGATATTCTATTGCTAATATATCGAGTCCGTCAGATTGGACAACTATATCACATATCTTCTATACAACCGACTATTTAGATTTTTCAAACTTCGCTTTAAAAAACGCTGATTCGAAACCGGTTTCAGATCATAGTCTCCTAGACTTTTAATCTCAGAATAATCCATAGAACATTTCCAGCATACACGATTTAAAAAAAATCGACCCGCTCTAAAGGACGTAGAGTCGAATAACATCCATTAAGTCGCTCTTTTGTATCGAAGCATTTTGTAGGTTATGTTAGGTTAAAATATCGTCCTAACATGGATTTGACTTGAATAGCTTGTAGCCGGTCCGTTGTGGTGTCTGGAAATCTTATATAATTAATCACACAGACCCTTATAAATCGACAAACCGCTTTGAGTCAATCACAAAATTGTTAAGGCGGCTAATGTCAGTTTCAGTTATGCCTTCTGGAACGCTGCAAGTATGACTGTCGGGATGTCTTAACCGCAGTCTTGCAAAAGCGGGACAATGGAGGAGAAAGTGTTTGAATGTTTTCACTTCACCTTCTGGCATACAACTTTGACATTTTTCCTCAAACTGGATTTTCGGCATAAATGTGGATTGAATAATGCCCAGTAAGACCTTATTTTTTATTCTGTAACCCAAAAATGCTTTAATTCACTAATAATTGTCTGATAATTAATTCCAGCGGCACTCTTTCATGGAGAGGATAGGAGTTTTTCGGATTATTTGGATAACCAAGGTCTCGCTAAGTGCCCCGCCAACTTCATGACGGCCAGCATTTGACTGCGTTTGTTACTAACTCTGCCTATCCTTACTGTTTGCAACATAAAAATATGAATTTTACAAATTAAATATATGTATGTATGTATGTATGTCTATCATGCCATATTGTATTAAATAACGGCATTATTACTCAGCCGTCTTCGAAAATAGGTCCAACAAAAAGAAACTAAGCAAGAAAACGGGAGCTTTTGGCCTGAAGCGAGAAAGTGTGAATTGCGTTTTTTGTTACGTGCACGCATGCTCCCATCTACACACTCACATGCACTTACGCACACTCAAAAATTCCCCTACATACACACTCGTGTGTACAAGCAACCAAATAACTTCCTCATCGGCCCAATAAAGCGCTCAGTTAGCGCTGCGTGCGGTTTCTGCCACAGCAACACCCGAAAAGCAATTACAACAACAGCGAGGTGAACAGGATTACACTAGATTTTTTTAGCCGCCGCCACTTGCTTACTCCCCTTTTCCATTTCTTTATTTATTGACCACACAATCTGCCGTCTATTTTGACCGAATATGCATAGTCGCCACACCGGTGTCAGGCGCTTGTCGCGATCGTGTGCTCCATATGCATATCCGCTAGCGATTTGTCTCAGGAAATATGACCAAAATAGGGAATATCAATTGCTGCGGCGGCCACACCGCTCCACTGGTGTGCCTCGTCCACATATCTATGTGTCGCTACGCGGCTGGAGGCGTCGCCACGTTAGCGCGGCAATCAACTGTCTGCGCGCCATTAACGAAGCTTCGCGTCTCGGCTTCGATTCAGCGCCTTGCATTTTGTTGGTGCAATTAAAAAGTAATCATTGGAAAATTTGTGAAAAATCGTCGACTAACAAGATACATATATTCATAAAAAAGTCAATTGGAAAATTAAGAAAGCATTAGCAAAAGCAAAAACCACAAAAAAAATAAAGTTAACAATCAACAACAATGTTTTTGGCCCGATTATGTGTGGACTGGTTGGTGGCGCTGTGCTGCCATGCTGGCCAACATGTCCCATCTATAACATCTTTTACTTCCGAAATGCAGCCGGTGGCCAAGCGACCTTCCAGGCGACAATGCGCGGCCGCGTCTAATGCAGTCTTGTGCGTCTGCGTGTGCGCGTGTGCTGCGTACAACAACTATTTAGTTCGTCGACGTTGTTGCGCCTGCCTGCTTGCGTTCGTTGGGTGGCTTCCTGTTCGCGCCGGTTTTGGTATTGTCAAGCTATAGAGGATTTTTTTTCACTTTCCACCGTTATACTCGTACACACGTTTACTTGTTACCTAAATTTATGCATGTTTTCAAACGCCTTTTTTTTATTCTCTCGTTTATATGATTTTTGGTTATGCGCTCGCGCCTCGATTTTGGGATTAGTGCGTGGCGGCCAATGCACTGAATTCATGCCGTTCGAAACTCACACCCACTTCCAAACATGAGGAGGTGTTCATATGCGAACAGGTATCGTGCGCGTACGCACTATTTTTCGGTTATCTGCTCTCGTTGCACGGCTTCGGTCCATTAGTCTGGTTTTCATATTTACTGTTATAGCCGTTGTCTGTTGCGTTGCGTTGCTTTAGTCATTTTTAAGAAAATTAATTGTCGTAACATTTTTAGCGCGACCACTTCCTCAAAAAAGCAATTGATCGACAAATGCGGAAAGGATTGCTTAGTGATTTTTGGCTCTCAAAGTCAACGATTTAATGTCATGAACTTAATTTGCGCACATTTGCACGCGACGGCGGCCAGTAGGGATGGTAAACTCGATTTTTCGAATGTCAAGAACCGGTTCTTAATCCACTTCGACTACTGAAAATCGATTTAAAAATCGATTATTTAACTAGAAAACTCGATTCTCGAGTAGATTCGGGATCGAGTTTACCATCCCTACTGGCAGCCATCGGGGCACATATAAAACCTCCGCACAATAACCACCACAAAAAAAAATGATTTTTTTATATATAAACAAAAGTCCAAAAATAAAAGGAATAATCCAATAAGTGTATATACATATGCATATTTTGCTCTTTTTAACCAAAATAAGCAAAAATGTTTACAAAAGATAAGAAAATCACTTTTTGCCTAAGATTTCGCATATTATCAATTCCAAATTTGTGGAAAAAGTACATACATATGTATGTACATGTGTCTATTCACTATTTCTTCATAAAAAAAACTATAACTCATATGTGACGTGACATTTTTTTTCCGCTTAACTTCATCCATTTTTCTCGTTTCGTGGACGCTCCTCTTTATGTAAACAGTTATTTTTGCGAAATAGGGTGAATTCCCCGGTTGAGGTTTTTCAGCTCTATTAGCCGTCCAATCGATTAAAGTAGTGAATTACCGTGCGATTCTGTACTGTGATACAGTCTCAAGTGTCTAAATTTGAGATTTTGAGTTAGAGACAATATTTGAGACTTGAGATGATTTTGCTATTCTTTAAATGACAGTCACAAAATCTATTACATTTCATTATTCAGAGATGTTTTTGCTTTGCTTTGTACTTGAATGAAAATAAATATGTCGATAACAAATGTTAAATTTTCTATAACATAGTTAAAAAACATCATTATCCATAAAAATAAAAGTTGACTTTGTTTCATAATATTTATGTAAAATTGATTTATTTTTAACCTTTTCGTGTTTGAGTTTCTCGCAAAATATAAAAAAAACCACAATCGATTAATATCTATGATGATCTCTATTCAGAATATTCAAAATAGCAGACAAGAGTTCGTTTTGGTTTTGTGACCTGCTAACTACCAGGTCTCACATTTAAGGCAATATATTGAGACTAACGCTAGACACTGTTTAGTGAATAGTAACTAGTCTCAAATTGAGACTTTACCTCAAAATGTCTCAAATAGAGACTAGAGACTGGTTACAGAATCCCGCTATTAATCACATTTACTGCTATTCACCAGAACGAGTACGTATTCTGGCAGAAATATACATACATATCTATGTATGTATTGTATGACGAGAGAATGCACAGAGAGAAAAATGAAATGCTTCAAAGAAAAAATACAAATGTCACATATCTCTATGTGATCGTATAAACGATTTTTTCCCCGGCAAGTGGTAAAATTATTTCTCAAATTCTTCAAATGATATGTCACGTGCTGTTTTACGTATGTATACGTACATATGTATGTATTTCTGCCAAAGAACGTACTCATTTTTGCTAGAGAGAACATAAAAGCAGAGAACTTAAAACAATGAGAAGGTGCAAATTGAATTTGGTATGATGCTCGATTGGAAGGCTAAGAGAGCCGAATAACTTCAACAGAGGAATTCACCATACTCGATGCTATTTAACAGCAGAAATAAGTAAAAGACGACTGTTTACATACAGAAACGAGAAAAGTGGAAGAAGTGAGGCAGAAAATAAAAATGCTGTCACATATGCGTGATAGTTTTTTTATGAAGATAAAAAAGAAATTGTACACATTTGCACTTACCCAGATTCTCGGTTGGTACAGCATCCTTCCTGAGATTTTTTTTGCCAAATGCCTCTTTTACGAAATGATTTTCACAAACGAATGCGTTGGTGGGTGGAAAGTGGTCAGTGGGTAAAATTTTTAGATTCCACTTCCACTTTTCAGTCAGCTCCCTATCATTTGGGAAACTAAACAGGCGTAGTACCCCACCGCTGGTACTTTCGCAACCGCGCACACGACACTTTCTAAATTTTGGCATTCTTTTTAAATAACTATTATTAAAAAACTCAGCGAGCGAACGAAAACCAACCGACCGGCACAAAATCACAAACTTTATGAAATATATATGTACATACACACATACAAATATAATTCAGAGAACATAAAGCCATAGAGAAGGTGCAGGCAGAGAACGTACACATAAATACATATAAATGTACGTTCTCTGGTGCAGGTACGACAGCGAACATTTATAAAATTGGAACCGGAGAGTTCACCTCACAACCATGGAATTCACCCCATGAAATCGTAGCATTGTTTACAGCTCTCTCACATACTCAACCAGAGAACATGGATATGAATATGAAGAGAAGTAAATATATGTATGTATAAATGCCAACGAATGTAAAGAATGTCGTTTTGCCGTCGCCATTTCCATACTCATGTCTCAATTTTTGTTTTCGACCAAGGAATCGCATGTACATATGTACATACTTATGTATGTGCAATGTATGCAATTTTGTACATACTTATGTACATATGCTTTTGCGTTTTGCCTTCCGCAATGCCGTATTGACGTGTAAAATAATTATGATATGAGTAAATTTTTGTATGAATGCATCGTAATATTTATAGTCAAATTGGACTTGTAT
Source organism: Bactrocera dorsalis (assembly GCF_023373825.1). Lineage (NCBI taxonomy): Eukaryota > Metazoa > Arthropoda > Insecta > Diptera > Tephritidae > Bactrocera > Bactrocera dorsalis. Next base: position 60,987,060 of record NC_064305.1, read on the forward strand.
ATTTAATAATTTTATTTGATTTTTACATAAATAATGTTAAACTCAGAGAACATAAAATAATGAGAAGGTGTACTTCGAATTTTGTATAAGCTGAAATACTTCAACCAAGGGATTTACCATGTTCGTTGCTATTTAGCAGAAATAAGTAAAGAACAACTCTTGTCTTATAGAGGAAAGTCCACGAAACGAGAAAAATTGAAGAAGTTAAGCAGAAAATAAAAATGTCATGTCACATATGCGTGATAGTTTTTTTATGAAGAAAAATTGGAAGACTTACATACGTACATATATCAGAGGCTAAAGAGATGTCCAACTCATCTCTCATTGAAAGTGAGAGACCAATTGCTAAACGTCAAAACCTCCTGAACTCTATCAACTGTCAAAGTTCAGGAGGTTTTGACGTTTAGCAATTGGAAACGACCAATGGCCAGATGGAAATCTTATCAGAAAAATATATAAACAGAGGAATTTGTTATATCGTTCAAGACCACTTACGTATAAAAAATGTATAACAGTGAAAATTAAATAGATTTGTGAAATTTAAATGCATATTATATATGTAATTTCGAATATAGGGCGTAAAAGATTGAGTGTAGCGTTTGCTGTATGGCACGTAGCGCCGTCCTGCTGGAACCAAATGTTGTCCAAGTCATCCTCTTCACTTTGCTTGAAGAAAAATTCGGTTAACATTCGATATCACTCACCATTGATGGTTACGGCCGTTCCTTCTTCATTTTCGAAGAAAAATGGGCCGATGATTCAACCAGACCAAAATCCGCACCATACAGTGATTCGTGCTGGGTGCATTGGCTTCTCGACGATTACGTGCGGGTTTTCTGTGCCCCAAATGCGACAATTCTGCTTATTAACGTAACCATCGAGGTGGAAATGAGTCTCGTCCGAAAAGATGATTTTTCGGTAAAATTGACTATCCTCGGTCAAACGTTCTTCTATATGCGAACTGTAGAATAGTGAATAGTGACCCATTTCGTAAATTTTAGACTTTTTACTGAATATCTGTCACTTTCCGAATGGTATTTGACGTTTCCAATGTCGAAATATAGATAATTCAAATTTAAAACGTTAGATGGCCCACCCGTTATTTGATAAAACGTTTTGTAATGTGAAGAGTCATAGTATTAATTTTCAATGGAAAATGATTAAAAAAATTTATTGATTGAGAGCTAACAAGCTTAAATCCTTTTATTGGGTACTGTAAGGTCAAAAGGCGGTTGTTTTAACTTAATAAAAAAATAATTAAATAATTTCTAAAAGACCTCTATGTGGTAATTTTTAGTCGTTATAAATGTTTTTTTTTTTTTAATTTAAATGCCTAAAAGTGATTATTTTGTCTAATCTGGCCATAATGGAAAATGTTTTCCATTTTTACTGGAATAGATTTATCCCTTATTATAGTTTTTCACACAAATGTGGATTGATAATATGCGAAAGTTAAGGCAAAAAAGTGGTTTTCTTAACTATTTAACAATTTTGGCATATTTTCATTAACACATTGAGTGCCATGGCTACACGTTTTCGTGCGACAGGCATTGTCTGGTCTTAGGTATTGTCATGTGTTTTTGGTTGACGCTACAGGGGTATTTTTAAATGTATTTCTAGTACCCCAATGTTTGCCCTAAATTTTGGTTCAAGTTTCGGAGAGATATCTACATTTTTGCGGTTTTTATGATAAAAACTCGGAAGTTATTTTTAATTTTGAGAATTTATTGGAATTCATTCGATATTTCGGAAAAAAAGTATAAAAAAGATATTGAAAAATTAAAATTAGGATATGATAACTTCAATTACATTGATTTTTTACGTTAATTTTACAAAATATACACATTTAAATATTTTGGAAAGCAATCAATGCACAATTGAGGAGTGTTGGAGCATTGCGGACAGTACGTAGTTGTCCTTTTGATATTCTTTCTTGCTTCCTTTCGACTAAATTTTATTTTTGCTTCAGCGTAGCATAAAACACAAGCACGTCGGATGGTTTTATTATTTTCATCTACTCTTTTTGTGATAATATGTTTTGATTGCGATACAGGCTGCGGGGATGTGAGATCTAGTAGGCCCTTAGCAACGCGTTCACGGAATGTTCGTATATTAATATTTCTATTCGTAGCTGCTTTATACACAGTATAAGCATTTACCACGGAAAGTCCAAGTAAAAGTTCAATTCCCAGCTTTCGGTACCATTTTAACCCTTTGCGAAGGGTATTTGCGTATGAAGCCATTTGGTCGGAAAGATCAATGCCTGATTTCCCCTTATAATATTCTACCAAGAAAAAAAATAAATAAAAAAATAGCAAAAAAAAAAATCGCGATTTTTACGATTGCAATTCCGTCGTGCAGTGCCATGTCGTAAGGAAACATGCGACAAAAAAAAACCGTTATAAAATCCAAAATAAACCACAAAATCATCCGGGATTGGCGCAGAACTGAATATTTTCTACTTTTACACCAGTTTATAGCAAAAATGTGCTTGGCACCCGGGGAAGGTTTTCGTCAAAACCCCTTGGCACTCAATGTGTTAAGAAGTTGTTTAATGTTCTCTGGTTCCAGTTACTTTGAATTAATTGATGGATTGAGGGATACAGAAAATCAATTCTTGAAATATATTTTCAAATGGGAAAAATTGGCATATAAAAAGGCTTGGTTTTAAATATTTTCGTCATACAAATTTAAATCCTATCACATTTTGCTTGCCCAACTGAATTGATGCCACTCGTAGCATGCAATGGAAATTATAACGCAATAACACAATAATAACGATTTGCACTGAGCTATAAATTTAGTGCGTGATTTAAGTATTTGATTATTGAATGTCAAAATCAGCAAAACCACACGCGCCACAACAAAAACTAAGCAAAGACTAGCAAACTAAAGACCATTAGAAAAAAAATGTTAAACATTTTTTCTTTTACGCGCTCCAAAAGTTTTTATGCAAACAAATTGCATAAAGTGCAGATGGCAGCGCCACTCCACAAGTCACTGTGACATAAACACACATTTTTGGGCAGCGACTAAATAAATATGATTCAATAAAGATTAATAATAAAATGTATGATTTAGCCCACCACAAATACTATAAAGTCATCGTTAGTGCTTAGCAAAATTGTCGGGATTATCCGCAACCATTACAACGCCTCTGCACATACTTATGGCGCGAAGTGGTCGACAGCTCCGGCCGTTTGCGTGCGCTGAAAACACGTTATAAAGCACTTAACGCTTCGGATGATCAATCGATCGATCGCTCACTCGATCAGCAGTGCGCCGAAATCGCAACAAAAACGAAATCAAAGAAATAAATAACGGAAAATAATTGAAATTTCACAAAGCAGTCGAAATGCGCCTGAACGCTGGCTCAAAAGCCAAGCCGACTTTAAAGGAAACGAACTGGCGAAATGCCACAAATAATTGTGCTGATCATAATCGTTAGTCAATGCTCGCTCAAATTAAACAAAAACGATGAATAAGGGGAAAATAAACCAAAGAGGTGTAAAAAAGGGGGGTTGTGGCATGTTTTTGGATTTTCCTCATGATGTGAAGTAAATATAAATGCAAAGATGTTCTCCTACAGATCATCTTTTTATTCTTACTTGGATTTATAACCGGCCATATAACTTTGCTAAGCCCACTATAGCCACTGTTATTAGATTGAGGAAATAATAATAAACCCTCTGGCTTTTAAATACTATCGATTGATTTTATTGAGCCTACGAGATAAGCTATAATTGAGTTCTTTTATAATTCTTTGTTTTAATCGAGTCTGAAATATAATTGCTTTGAGATTTTGATCATCGGTAGAGATTTTCTCATTGAAGTTTTGGGGATATGGCGCTTCAAGTCCATTAGATCACGGAGTATAAATAGATTAGTGATTTTGTTAAAATACTACATATGTACCTATACACTCGGATAAAGTTAGGACTTTTATTTTGTGTTTGACTGTCATTGGAGAGAACACGCTTTCAAGCCTCAGACAAAATTAATATATGAAAGAGATATTAAGACATTTAAAATTTGGGAATGAAAGATTTCTTTAATAGGTCTGAATAATTATATGCTCCGATTTTCTTTTTTACATTTTCACGTTTTTCAAAAATCTGTCGAATCCGTCTTTCAGTCCATTAATTTTCCGAAAAAGCTTATAAAAGAACCTCAATTTTAGAGCCAGGCTTAGAAATAAGAATAGTGATTGGACTTCGAGCAGCAGTTGTTAAAAATTTTCCTAGGGATCTAATCCAATGCAAAAGTGCTCCCGAATGGCTTCAGAAGGATGGTACAACTTTCTTAGATCTTAGATTGACCGCTATCTCACATGGACGTTAATAAGGTCGAATGTGCTGGTGAAGCTTATTGACATACACATTAAGGAAAGTATAAACTGCTCCGCATGCCGTTTTGTCATGGCTGTAGGGAGCACTCATACTTAAGGAATAAGTCGAGGGGACATTTCTCGACTTTGAGGAGCATTCAAGAATGTGCGACCGGAAGCGAGCATTAGTGCCCTGCCATACCTCAAGCAATTAGTGGTGGACTGGTTGAGGCTGTTGTTATGTCATTTGTCAATTTAAATAACACTACACTGGTTTTACTAAATATATTCACCAGGAGGTATAAAATCGCGGATACATCCCTTCCTTCATCTGAGCGCTTTCGACTTCAACCTGTCGAAGAATCACTTGATGTTGAGAAGAGAGTGAGGAACGCATTAAATTCCTTATATTGTTGTAAGGAAGCTATTGCGTTGCGGTGGAGTCTCTCATTAAAAGTGCTTTGTCTTTACGAAATCGTAGTTAAGCTAAACGGTTAGAACGTGTTCCACGAGCGGGTTTCATATACTAATACTAATAATATGTAATACTTAGAACATCAGTGATGTCACCTAATGTCAATATACGTATGTATATCATGAAGATATAGACGGGAAATGCATTGCTGGCAAGGTTACTATCAGACTTTATGGTATAGCGGAATCGTTGGAAACTGTAAAGCTTATGAGCTTGTTAAAAAGAGCACCCTTACCCAAATCCCATTAGGATGGGTTTGAGTAGGTGTTAATCTGTCGTGGTGCATTCGGGCGCTGAATCCATGGACTTCGCGCGAGCTCAGTATACGTTCGGCAGCCGGAATTTGTGGAGTTGCAAAAGCCGTCCGGACCTAAATAGAACGCTAAAGATCCATGAAACTACTAGGTCTTAGCAAGGTTCACATGACCGCAATGATAGGTGTCCTAACGGATGTTATCCGGAACTCACACGGTGAGGCTAAATATTTTGGAGGATGCAACTTATCAAAGAGAAGGAAGATGAGGTGGAAACATCTATACAATTTTTATTTTCTTAGTTTAAGTCAGAAAAACTTTATCATTGAGATATTTGGTTGACAAAGATTCTTAATAATTAATAACAGAATTTTTCGAATTTGATTGAAAATATTCTTAATAATTAATAACGGAATTTTTCGAAACTGTCAAAGATTTTAGAATACTGATGATACATTAAGTTCACACTATCATTTTAGCCTTTTTACCGATTCGCTCTTTACTATTACCTCCAATATAACAAGAGATGTGTAAAAGTTGTGAAGAGTAGTTGCGCCGTTATTACCATTTAAGAGTAGCTTGCTTCATAATGCATAAAACAAGTCTGTCTCTTGGCTAAACTTTAATTTAACGAGTATAAAACTGCAAATAATTACAAAGGAGTAAGTCAAAGTGCGGCCAACATATACATACGTGCATGCCTGTACATTTATATACAACTCATATCATATGGTATATAAAAATTCACACACATACATGCATACCAAAACCCTAATATGTGGTCTCTGCATCTATTCATGTCGCCGTGTTGGCTTGTCTGCATCCCAATTTGTTCGTTAAAATGTCTGGACCAGTTACCTCATTGACTATCATATTCATATATGTATGTATGCACTGTACATATTTGTTTTTGTTGTGGTTTATTTAGCGTTCACTTCCTTAATTTGAAATTGCATACATTCCGAATGATTTATTTTTGGTTATTTGAAAATCTCGCGGCATGCATTTTTGGTTCAGTTTTTCGTCAAAATTCGTATGCTTTCATGTTATGTATGGTACAACCAGTATGTACTATATACATGTGCATATGTGTATACGTACATAAGTGTGATTTTACAGCTATGAGTGCATATTTTTAAAACACTTACATGGTTTCCTATGGACTGCGTCGCTGACATATTTTGAGGATATTTTTCATATGAAGTGAAAATAATAATGTTGAGCTAGGTTAGATTAGCTTATACTGTCACGCCATACAAAGACGTATTGGTAAGTTAGGAAAATAAGTTTGTGTTAAGTTACGTTTAGTATGTTATAGTAAGTTTTGTTAAGTTACGTTAAGTTAAGAAAATAAGATTTTGTTAAGTTACGTTAAGTTTAAGTTTTTCTAAGTTACAAGTTAAGAAAATTAGGTTTTTTAAGTAAAGTAAGTTGAAGTAAGTTTTGTTAGCTGTAAGTAAAATTAATTTAATCAATTTATGTTAAATTATGTTCACCACATATAAATGAAAGTTTAAGTTGTGATAACATAAGTTACGTTAAGTAAAGAAAATAAGTTTTTGTTAAGTTGTGTTAAGTACGTTTTTAGTTGTAAGTAAATTTTATTTAATTAATTTATGTTCATTATGTATCAATGAAAGTTTAAGTTATGTTAAGTTACGTTAAGTTAAGAAATTAAGTTTTCGTTAAGTTATGTTAAATTGCGTTAAGTAAGTTTTGTTGTAAGTAAAGTTAATTTAATTAACTAATTAAGTTATGTTAAATTAAGTTAAGTTCAATTTTGTTGATTAGATTCAGTATCTGTATTTGAAATTATCCATTTTCTGATATTTATAAATTTGTAAATATTAACTTAATCGACCATTTAGGTAAAGATAATATATGTATTTAATTCATTTAATGATAAAAATTTAAAAAATATTTTAATTTCGAGAAAAAAGTAAAGTACCACTTTGGGAAAATCGCAGAAAACAAGTTTTCCAAAACCGTCGTAAATCTAAAAAGAACTGAATGCAATCCAATCAAGTTACGAAACAAAGAAGTACAATATATTGGAGATATCATTCGTCAAATATAATAATGCTATTGTTTATGAAAAATCGTATAAGGTCTTATTTCTTCATATTAAACCGAATTCGGTTAGTCTCCTAAAGTACTGTTACAGATTTAATTTAATGGCCAACACTCCATTGAATGTGTCTTAAGCTGACCACCTACGTACATTACTACTATGTGCCAATACACCTTATAAAATAAATTATGGAATTCCAAACGGCGTACAAATTCGACAATTAGTTATGGATTGTGATGAATTATTAAGTAGTTATACACAAACATCTACGGAATGTGTCTATGTAACGGGTGGGCCATCTAACGTTTTAAATTTAAATTATCTATATTTCGACATTGGAAGCGTCGAATACCATTCGGAAAGTGACAGATATTTAGTAAAAAGTCCAAAATTTACGAAATGGGTCGCTATTCAGAAATAGAAGAAAACTGGGAAATATTGAAAATATTGGGCAGAAGATCGTTTGACGAGGATGGCCAATTTTACCGAAAAATCATTTTTTTCGGACGAGGCTCATTTCCACCTCGATGGTTACGTTAACAAGCAGAATTGTCGCATTTGGGGCACAGAAAACCCGCACGTAATCGTCGAGAAGCCAATGCACCCAGCACGAATCACTGTATGGTGCGGATTTTGGTCTGGTGGAATCATCGGCCCATTTTTCTTCGAAAATGAAGAAGGAAGCGCCGTAACCAACATTTGGTTCCAGCAGGACGGCGCTACGTGCCATACAGCAAATGCTACACTCAATCTTTTACGCCTGCGAAAATCGCATAATCAGCAAAAGAGTTGATGTGAATGGGCCTCCCAGAAGCTGCGATTTAACTCCTTTGGACTATTTTAAGATAAATGTTACGCCAACCATCCAGAAACAATTCAAGATCTAAAGTACGAGATTCAAGCTGCTGTAGCTGCCATAAGGCCTGAAACCATCGAGAAAGTACTCCAAAATTGGGTGGATCAGATAAGCTACTGTAAACTCAGCCGTGGTGGTCATTTGTCCGAAATTTTTTTCCACAAATAAATTTCATAAAACAATCTTTTAAATAAATTTTAAACATTTGAAAAATATCTAGCCGTTTTTTGTATTGACTTTTTAAATTTAAAATTTTATATGGCCCACCCGTTATATTACACTCGTCATCATGTTTTTCGAATTTTGATGTTGCAGTTGGCATATTTTTATACATTTTCAATCATGTGAGATACAATATATAGAATAAAATTTATATGTAAGTGTTCAGTTAGTAAAATTACAGCAAAAATAGTAAATAAAGGATTTAGTATTTGTGATAAAAGTGTCCCCATACCTGCCAGCCGAACTTGATCGCTATATTATAAACAATAAGAAGTGTGTTTTATTAGGCATGTGACATAAAAAGCATATAATTTAATGCTATGGCCAAGAATTTAGCTTTATCATAAAGATTAATTTGTTTAAGCTTTATCATTAAGATAAGTTTTCCATTATGTTATAAGAATGGTTTCCGGCAAGGAACCGCCGCCAATTACTTCTTTTGCCCATAGAGCATCCAAAAGAGTGACTTCTTGAGGACGAATTGGCGTCTAAACAATGGCTTGTAGATAATCATCATCCCAAATACGACGATTTTGTTCATTAACGTACGTTAAACCAAAAGTGAGTTTCATAGCTGAAATTTGCGCGATTTGCGTTGTTGTTTCAGAGTAAGACCGTTAATTATAAAATGGTAAATCAAACTGAGTATAAATCAGTTAACAGCTGTCAAACAGACCGACTCAGAAAATAAGTAGTAATGGTTCATTGAAAACCACACTGACTGGTTGGCTGAAGGCTTGAAATATTTTAATCGTGCTCACACAACGGAAGAATAATCAAAAAGGAAGTGCAAAGATGCATCGATAAATATGCTTTGGAAACCCATCAGGTTTTGACCGCGGAAAGTAGGGAGTTGACTGCACTTACGATTGCTTAGAATTACTTCTCTACTATGGTTGTTGTGTTTTTGTTGTACCGGCAGAAAATATTCCTGAAGGAATTTCATGTTGACAGTCCTTGTCCGGATAATTATCCAGGTTCATTTCGGTTACTTTGAGCCGACTCTCCTTGGAACGATGTAGTAGTATATTCTCTCTTAATGGTATCCATTTTTACTTAAAAGAATCTGCAATGGCCTGAAATAAGAGTTAAAGGAGGATCTTAATCCTGAGCTTCAACTCATCAATAAAGGTGTCGCCTCGCTACTCTTAAATTACAGTTATAAGTGTCTGCGGACGGTATGTTGAAGATATGTAGTAACGAGATGCACTGGACACATTCAAGCAACTTTGCCTCCTTTATAGTCCTTAACTAAGACATTTGACATATGTTTTGAAGAAAAAATTAAGATTTTTAAAATTATAAACAAAGTCTTACTATTTTTTGCTCATAGTAGTACATCCCTGGCATGATTGTATTGGACTGTACGCTGATCATTCCTAGATTACCAAAGGTTACAAGCCAATATAAAGACTTTGCGCTATGGGTATTTTGAGTTTATAAATATATAACTTTTGTTGAGCAGTGTTATCGATCATCGCCCTTAACCGATTTTCGAATACCAAATACGCAGTGTGAGTACACTGTGGGTTTTAAGGCAGTGGCGCGTGAGTACTGGCTGGGCCTATGGTCACATATGCACACATACATAGGTATATCGTATGTATATTTGTATATTTGTATGTAAGCATGGTCATTTAGCTAATTAATAATGCGATCATTGGCATACAAATTTTATGTGACGTTGAAAGCAACACACAACAGCTTATTAAAAATTATTGAGCTGCGCTGCACAAAGAATGTAATGTGATTTATTTGCTTTAAATGTTGTTGTTGCTTTTTAACTGTTTTATCGAACCAAATCACAAATGTATGCAAAGCCAAAATGCGTATTACGTGTCGACCTTCCTCATATTGGCTGAGAATTCCCAACAATGCAGTAAAAATGCTGCAAATAAAAGCAACAACAGCAACAACGACAAATAAAAACAGAAAACTAAAAATAAAAATTAAATCATAACTGCCAACTATTACTATTAATGTGGGAAAAACAACGCAAAGTAGGCGCTTGACCGCTTACACACACTCACACAAAGATACAGATACACATACATATTTCTCAATGTAGTTGTGTGCGCCAAAAACTGCTGCATTTATAACTCTGCAGATTGCCATTTTTGTGAGTTTGGCGAATTTATCACCCGGCTATTGCAACAACACGGGTCGTAAGCGTTAAAAAACGCTTGGGAGTAGCGAACTACACGCACACACTTATATGTTTGTATATTTATAGCAGCATTTAATGCAAATATGTATATAATCGCCGGTGTTACACAATTTGGGAGCGTGAATGTTGCACAAACCGGCAGCCCATAATGAGGTGAACGAAAGCAATAAACCAAAAAAAAAAAAAAAATACAAACACAAAAAAGAAACAATATCAATTAAAATGCCTGTGTATTTATGTTTTTGGAAGCTGGCTGCGGCAGAGTAGGCGAAATTACTAGAAGATCATTGTGAGTTGTGAAAATTACAAAATTATTGCTAAACAAGTTGCCCATTTAAGGGTTAAAGCAAGGGAATTGGCTCATGAGTGCAAAATTTTTCACAGCTCTCACTGTTACACTCTCTGATGAGCAACAAGTGCAAAGCATTGCAGCTAAGGATGGTAGAGTGAACTTCGTAGTGTAGTGTTGCCAGAAAGGAAGGCTTGAATGATTGGTGTGTAATTAAAAATATACTTTTTTTCAATATTTCTTTATTTATTGGATCTGCTTGGTAAAGCCTAACGATAAGTATTCAAATCTTAAATTTATTTAAAACTAAGAAAGCTCAGGAATGTGGTAGATATTTTTTTTTGGTAAGACGTTGCACTCTAGTATTCTGGTGAATCTCTGCAGTTAAATAAATAAATTACAGATAAATAGCTAAAATTGTGTATATGTAGATAAATAATTTAAAACATTCTCCAAAAAAGCTTAGCTCTTAGTGATTATAATTAAAAATAAGTAAGGGAAGACTATGTTCGGGAGTAACTGAACATTCCAAACTGTTGCAACTTGCAAGAATCAAAGCCAGGAAAATACATTAAGGTACTAACGGATGGAGCCATGTGTAGAAGTTCATGCAAGTGAGGAAAGTTCTCTGAGCGTCATTTACTTGGGGGTAGCCAAAAACGATTCTTTTATATATGTATCAAACAGCTCCCGACTTCCGACCTTAGGCCAAGTTTCCTCTGGTTAGCCAAAAATCATTCATTTAAAGGCGAGCCCTCCCCAGGGTTGTGCGCAGTGTTCGGGACCCGCCACGTAAAAATCCCTACCAAAGAAAAGTGAACAATAGCTGGTGAAGTGCATCCCTTTGACGACGACCTCTGCAAATGTGTTGAAGATTAGGTCCTGGAATGTCCGGTCCCTTAATTGGAAAGATGTCGCTACTCAGCTGGTTAAGTTCCTCGTTAGAGTAAAGGCTGACATCACTGCCGTTCAAGAAATACAATGAACGGGACAAAGACTGAAGCGAGTAGGTCTTTGTAACATTTACTACAGTCACCGAGTACTGGCATTCATCGCGGTAGATGAATGTCTAGCCACAATCCGCATCAAATCGAAGTTCTTCAACATATCGCTGATTCGGGCTTATCCCCCGAAAGAAGAGACAGACGATGTGACCAAAGATTCTAACTATGAGCGCTTGGGACGCATCCATGAGAGCTGCCCCCGCCACGATATCAAAATCGCCGGCAAGTAAAGAAGGTATCTTTGGCACACGGTCGGTAAATTCACCCTCCACGATGAAACATCCCCAAATGGGTTAAGGCTGATCGACTTCGCCGGTGATAGTAATCCTGCATAGAATAATTCATCAAGCTAATTTGTTGCCTCCGGATCGAAAAAGCCACCAACCAGATCCATCATGTTGTGTTAGACGCTCCGCGGTCCTAACTTTGACTCGGACCTATTTTGTTGCAGCCAAGATACGCTGGGACGGCATTTCAAGCTCCTTACGTACAGCTGCAAATGAAATGATTGCTTTTCGGAAAATGTAAAAGAACAGCTGGTACGAAGAGGAGTGCCGTGTCGCAGCTGAGCGAAAACAGACTACCTACATCGCAACGTTGCGGGACACTGAGAGCTGAAGATGGAAGCGAGACGAATTGGTAGACAAAAAGAAGAAAGAGGCTGAAATGCGTGAGTATGTACTTGAAAAGCTGGCCGACAGGGGTAATTCTCGAAATTCTACGAGAATATAATATGAGCCGACTAACAGAAGATTTCAAGACTGGATCATATTATTAAAGAACCTCCAGAGGTGATCTAGTGACTCATGCCCAGAGCATACTAAAATTGTGGAGGGAACACTTCTCCACTTCTCCAACTTCACTACTGAATGGCAGTGAAGACAAAACAGGAGATGGTGAACCGGATTCCTCCATCAATGGCGATTGGACAGACGTTCCATTGCCCAATCATAAAGAAGTTCGAATAGCAATTACATGTTTGAAGAGCAACAAAGCGGCGGGGGCCGATGGATTGCCGGTAGAGCTATTCAAATACGGCGGGGAAGAACTGATAAGGAGCATGCATCAACTTCATTTTAGAGCCGACGTTATGACTTTTTGAGAGAAAGGTTATGCGGAAGATTTATGGTCCTTTTGGCATAGGCAACGGCGAATACCGCAGTCGATGTAACGATGAGCTGTACGAGATATACGACAACATTCACATAGGAATATCTGCACTCCGTTGGGAGGATCAGATGGAGAAGGACTTGGTTACACTTGAAATCTCCAATTTCCGCCAAATAGTGAAAAGGAAGCATGAATGACTTTGTAAACTCGGCTATAACCTCGTAAGCGCTGTCTATGCCAATAAAAAGAAGAAATCTCTCAGTTTTTGAAATATCGATCCACTACAGCGTAATAGTGGTAATAGTGCCATACAAACTAACCGATCAAAATCAAGTTCTGCTAACAAATATTTTGTATTTGCGAAGTGTTGCTTCGGTTGAAGCGTAGCTTATAATTTTTCTTAATGTTTCTTTATTTAACGTTCGCACAAAATTTTTTATAATTCAGATAATAAATAATACGTATTATGTTAATATACAAAGTTTTTCTTATAAAAACCAAAAACTTACTTGAAAACATTTATACGGCAACACTCTTTTGTGCAGAGCTTTTTCTTGTCTTATGTTACTTCAGCTGCTCTCGCAAACAAAAAATCTAGCGCTCACTCTCTTCATACCCAACCTCTCTTGCGGAACACAATACTGTCGCATACCGCTCTCAGCGCTTCACTTTCGTTTTCATTTGCGAGCTTTTCTCCGCACATTTCGAATATTATGTCACTGCCAGTGGGTGCTTGCCGTTAACAATGCGACTCAAGGTTGAAGCGGTGTTGCAGACGTTTCTTTAGCTCACTTGTTGCTTTCAATGCTCTTCGTTGCTCGGCCGCGTGCCGCAACGCATGCGCGTCTGCATTGCTTTGGCTACACATACACATTTGATTAGCGGCTGTTTTTGTGTTTACATTTGGCTCTTGAGCTTTTCGGTGCATTTGCCACCTACTTTGTTTACCTTTTGGCGTCGCTCAAATGCATACATACATACGTACGTATATATGTAGTTTTTTCTTCTCGCGCCGTATGACGGATTTTGACATTGTTGTCTGTGGTCGCTGCGGCTGCGGCTGCGCTGCATTTGCGGCGCTTTGCAAACGCATTGCGGGTATTTAACTGGAGTGTCAAAGAATTATAAAAACAGTTTTTTCCTCCACACGCTGGAGTACAAGTTGGTCTGCACGGCGCGTCCGCCGTTTCAAGTGGATTACATTCGCGTTTAAAATTATATATAAAATACGGAAGACTTCGTTTGAAAAGGCGGAGCGTTCATTTCTGCGCTGAAGTTGTAAATTTTGTGTGCTTAGGACCCGGGAACCATGCGGATCCAGCGGAGTCTAGTGGTAAATGTGCTGACCAATTGGAATTTTATTAAAAATGTTGTAACAAAAAAGTTAACAATAACGATCTGAGACTCTGAAAAGTGCTGACAGTGTTTATTAGTGTTGTTAGGCGTTTAAGTGATATGAAAATTAATAACTGACAGTAATTCAGAAAAGTTGCTAAATTTAATTAAATTTTTAACCTGAAGTATTGTTTTGTTTGTGCTTAGATGGCGGACCTTGGCAGTTTATTTTTATAACTATAACCCATTAATTCTCCGGCCAATTTTACGCCAAAAAAAACCGCTAAAATGTTAGAAAAAAACAATCGCCTTTCACGCTGTCTGCGTCTACGCGCGCTCAACAAGGCAACATTAGCGTTTACAAAGCGCTGGCAGCCTTAATCGACAACAGCAATAGTATTTATGCACATCAATATATATTTACGCCTTTACTTTGTGAGTTTGCAATTTAATAGCCAACGTTTTTCTGCACATTTGTTGCATTTAAAATGCACTTCCAGCTGTGAAATGCGGTATTCGAACGCCGCTGCTTATGACTTGCACATTTCCTATGCGAATCGAATGCAATAGGAAGTATTTGCTGGCATTTTTGTTTTTGGTTTTTTTCAACAATAATTTCATCAATTTATTATTATTATTGCTGCATGCGCATAACAAGTGGCAGCGGCGTTGTCCGCCTCTGTAGCCATTGTACTAAAGACTTAAGCAGCAAACCTGGTTGGCATGAAAGCACGGTTTGTCGATGTCGAATAGAGCAGTAGAGTGTGTGTAATAGTATTTCTCTGCAACAGTCTTCTTCTTCATACTTTCATTCATTAATTTGAGCAAAATTTCTTCTGCAGCTCATATTATCTCTCGAAATATAAACTTCAATGACATTAATCGATAATTATTTCTTCATAAATAACGCTGAATTACCCTTGTTTGTTTGTACACTTAATCTAAAACTAATTTGTTGTTTTCAAATATGGACACGACACAATAATAACCTTCAAGAAACTTATTTTTTGTTACAATTAAATTTTATTTTAGCGTTTTGGATCTAAAGTGGCATCTGTGTAATTTTTAAGGCTAGTTACGAACAAAGCAAAGAATATAGAATACGTCATAGAATGGACAACAAACGGATAGTTTTCAAAAATCCTTAAAATTATATTGTTTTTGAACAGAGTTATCATCGGAAACTTAAATATGTGCTCGTATAAAAATGCTTATAATTCATTTGTACAGTTTTGCATAAAATATATTCATAGTCACCTCAAGTTCTACATACGCTCATGACTTTACACCTGAAATCATTAAAGTTGTCCAAATCCAGAAATATAACTAAAAACCTTGTTAAATACTATTTAGATACTGGTTGAATACTGGGTATAAATTATGAAAAGAATTCAGGTCATTCATACAGTGCTAATTAAGAGCAACAAGAGCGTCACTTATTTAAAATGAAAAACAAAATCTCACTAATTATCTGTAGGACCAGCACTAAACCTTGAATGGATATCTACTAAAAGCATATCAGACATAAGTAATTTCATCGAAACCTCAAAATGGTTTGAGAGAGAAGGTGAAACGTAATAGCAGATACAGGATGTTTTACGAATAGTGTATCAAAATGGCACATCAACGGCTAATTGAGCCCGATAGACAACAGGGCTGCACTCCTATCTACCTACCTATCTGTAGGAAAAAGCTAAATCTAACAGTTAAGCTTCAATTTCATTATAAATAATTTATATGCCTAGATCAATGCAGATGCAATTATTCAAATGGAACTGTATACATCTCTATGTGTTACTTATATACAGTATGAAACAAAGCCACTCAGATGCATTTCCGTTAGCGTAAAAGGATATAGAAGATCTTTTGCTTGATTTCGATTATTCAGTTTGTATGGAGATTGTAGCGCTGCCTTGGAAAATAAAGTACGCCAAGTTTCAAAAATTAATGAAGATATCTTGTCAAATGAAAGAGTGTTCCATACAACAAGCTGATTTTGATGGATCAATTTTTATGGCAGTTATATGTGCCATAGTGCTCCGATATTGGCGATTACGACAAAAAAGAAGCTTCTTGGGGAGAATATATCTCTAAAAACTGTGGGACTAGTTCACCCATATAGAGACAGACGGACTTATGGACATGGCTAAATCGACTCAGGTTGTCATGCTTATCATTTATTTAAAATACTCATGAGTTTATACATATATATGTTATACGGTCTCCGAAATTTTCTTCTGGCTACTGCTACTTCGTGCATAATTTAATATACCCTGTTTTACGTATAAAAATGATAAAAATGGAAGGACCCGCGGCATAAATATGATCCTTTTGCTTTCTGTTCATCTATGATTTCTTGCTTCAGTATTTTTTGTTTTTTATTTTTTATTTTTATAACATGTGTGTATAACAACGTGATTTATCCATTTGTAAATTAATATGAAATACTAATATTTTTGTTGGCATGGATAAAAACGGCAAATGAAAAAAGTTGCATAATGCGCTAATACATTGATATGACAAGCGTGACAATGTCATTAACACTTTTCTACTTAACTACGCTGCGCAATGACATCAAATGGCGAAAATTACAAAAACACATAGATCAGTAGATTCACTAAATTGCAATATATATTGACAATCGCACTGATATTTACCGTATTAGTTTTATAATTATAAATTGTCAGATTTCGCTAAAAAATTTTCAGATTTCATTCAAATAATAGTTAAGTTTCTACATTGCAAAGCTTTTTAAAATGAGTTTCAGATGGAATTAATTGAATGAAACCACGATGATTCCGAAATTCCACGGGATGATAAGGTCACAAAATTCTTCGTGCAGAAGTTCGCTGGATAATATGTGTGTTATATCGGCTTTCTTCATATGTGTCACGCACTCAAATTGCTAATATTGTAATTTAAGCAAGTAATTAAATTACAATATTAGCAATTTGACAATTGGCACTTTATCTTTAAAGTTGTTCAGAAAAAAAATTTAGTGAAAAAGGGGCGTCTCGATAAAAGCACAGAAAAAATTGAACTTGCAATTGTATTTTTATTTCCCTTTAAACTTTACTTTTCGATAGGCGGACACTCTATTCATTACCATAAAGCAAGAGATTAGATATTGTGGTTATGTTTGTAAAATATTTTGCGATATTTCCCTCTTGAGGAGAGTGCTCAAAATTTTGTAATTAACATTGCATAAAAACATTTAACAGAGCTTTCTTTGAGAGCCATTTATCAAATTATTTAAAAATTAATGACTAAATCGTTTATATTTCGTTACTATAAGGTAGTTATGTATATAGATAATGTGTTCTTGATTAATTATATATCTAAAAGTATGAAAAGAATTCAGAAGGATCTTAGCTAAGAACAGCTTGCCACTGTCGGCATGTAATTAAAAAGTCTGATCCATTTCTAGGTTACCTACCTTTTTAAAGAAAAAACACAGAAACTTCAAATTTAATGCGGACTATTTATTATTATTCAAGAGAAAATTCTTTGACATTTATTTCTTGAAGATTATCGCTTTCAAATGTTGGCCGTGGCTATCGAATCTGACTGAATCATTAGATTGTTCACATTTACTTTAGATTTTACATATCCTCACCATAAAAAGTCTAACGGTATGATATCACACGATCTTTGTGGCCAAAACGTGATAAAATAATGTAAATGTATAGAATTTTGTGTAGTGTAATGATCGCTGATTTATTTTAAAAAGTTTTGAATTCGCTTGATCCTACAGCGGATCACCAAGAAGACCAACGAAAACTGCTGTTTGACGGTGGGAAAATTCTTCTGCTCAAGTCTCAAGTTTCAAATCCAAAAACCAAAAATTAGTTTTATTACAGTAGATTAATGCCGGTAATGACCGAACATGCAAGACGAAATATCTCCTGTCATCAAACAAACAGTCGTCGCACTCGCGACTTGGCACTCACGTCACTGTTGACAGTCATAACTCTATAAGTCACTCATAATTCCCGTCCTGCTATATGGTGCAGAGGCCTGGACGATGACAACAACCGATGAGTCGACGTTGCGAGTTTTCGAGAGAAAAGTTCTGCGAAAGATTTATGGTCCTTTGCGCGTTGGCCACGGCAAATATCGCATTCGATGGAACGATGAGCTGTACGAGATATACGACGACATTGACATAGTTCAGCGAATTAAAAGACAGCGGCTACGCTGGCTAGGTCATGTTGTCCGGATGGACGAAAACACTCCAGCTCTGAAAGTATTCGACGCAGTACCCGCCGCGGGAAGCAGAGGAAGAGGAAGACCTCCACTCCGTTGGAAGGACCAAGTGGAGAAGGACCTGGCCTCGCTTGGAATATCCAATTGGCGCCACGTAGCGAAAAGAAGAAACGACTGGCGCGCTGTTGTTGACTCGGCTATAATCGCATAAGCGGTGTCCACGCCAATTAAGAAGAAGAATGACCGAACAACTGTTAAAATTTTGATTTTCGCTGCAATGCCGTGTTCTTGAAAAAAAAAAGTTTTTCTGAAAAAATTCTTAAAACTTTCAAAATAGGCTCTTTCTGCGTCAATGCAGCGCTGTCAGCGCGATTTCCAACCATTTAACACATTTCAGGGTTGTTTAAAAATCAAATCAATTATTATCAAATATTTTACTCCTTCGGTCATTACCTAAAAAATGTATCCAAATAAAAATTAGTTGCTTTTGCTTAAAGCAAATCAACACAACATTTGTTCATACTGACACATTTGAAACATAAAATATTGAAGTAATAAAATTCGAAATTTTTTTAAAGATATTTTAAAGACACAATATATATTCACTTTTAATCGACTTCTTAGTTGATGCCCAATATTTTTTTTAATAATACTAAATCATATTTTTGAGTTATTAAATTTTAAGTATTAACAAATCAAATATTACATAAAGAAACTTGCCCCAATTATGCCGATTATGCCATAGCACGATTGTAAATGCGTAGCTGTGTGTATATATACATATATAAATATTTGTCTATATTGAACTACACAAGAAAAGTAACATTTTTCTATTTGCGATAAAATGATAAATCGAGCAGCATTTATTAACAGCGTGAGGTTCAACTGGATGCATGCAAATAAGCTGTGCATACATATAAGCATGTGTATATATGTACATATATATCACACTTTCACTATCAGCGAATTGCCCACATACAATTAGCACTTTTTGTGCTTCACTCTCCAATACTAAGTGCAGGCTTATATAAAAGCACACATCCAGCTGATTGCAAAAACAACAAAACAACCGGCGTCATCGAATCACACGCGCTGCCGGTCAGCTACTGCCGCCACCGTATTTGTGCCCATACTCGCCTATTTCGTAACTCTTCCGCAAAGCAATCATATCTCACTGGAAACTTGCCCATCCACTTGTATCATTTTTATTTCCAATTGCACATGTGTGATGAACATATAAACGCGTGTTTTTGTTTTTCATTTTCCACTTTTGGTTTATGTCAAAGAAATGCATTTACTTTCATAGCAATAAAATGCAACATTGGATTGTTGCAATGTGGAGTGGCACGCTCGTTAATAACAGCCGCAGGAGCTGGTGACGTAAGCGACTTGCAGTTGTCCAATTGTGGTGATAACTTAATCACTTTTCTTACATCGAGTTTGTTGCTTAAGTCTTTTGTAAGGAAAGTGGGCCAATTGCGGTAAATTCAGACCGTTGTGGCGACTAGTGTTAAGTTGCTTTACAAGTGGAAGAAAAATATTAATTTTCCTACAAAAAGTTTGAAATAATTATTTTTATTAGAACTATGAGAGAATAATTAGAAAAAATATATTAAAACTTATAGCAGTGAGAAATAGTACTGTGGGCAGGCAATAGTAAGACTTTTTAATCTTAATTTTGCATGGAAACCCATTCGTCGGAATATTTTTTTTCTAGATTGGTATGACTGTCAATGACATCTGTACTAAATTTCACATCAAAATAATCATTAGTGTTTAGTATATGCTTCTGTTGCAGTGGATTAAAAAGTTATTAAATATTTTTGATATTATTATTATATTTTTTGCCACCTTTTTATAATAATTTAAATTTTTTTAGATTCAAACATATATAATATAATAAATGAAACATTGTAGCAAAATGATGAATGAAAATAGTTTTAAAAATATTTTAGTTCACATTTGATTAAGATTGCCAATACTTTGAAAGTCTTAACAAAATAATGGGGGTATTATTGTCTAGACCCTCGAATTTTGAACCTTTTTTGTAATCGATAAAAATCAATTCATACTTTTACTATCCATTTTTATGCTCGCAACTAGTTGCTAACAGAGTAATATCGAGTTTTTATCGATTACAAAAAAGGTTCAAAATCCGAGGTTTTATTATATTTTTGATCACCTAACGGTTGTACGTATCACCTTAAACTAATTGAGATAGATACTATATAAGGTTATGTATGTATAAATGATCATGATGACCAGATGAGCCGGGTCACTGTCCGCCTGTCCTTCCATCCGCTCGTCCTTGAGTAAAAATTGAGATATCTTGGAGAAATTTTGTATGCGTATTCCTTGGTAAAAGAACGCCCACAAAACGCCATTAACCGAAAACATATAAAGTGGCATTATTAAGTACTAAATTAAGATATAGTTCTAATTTGACACAGGGAATCGCAATAGCAAGGGGGCACCTGGAGGCAAAACATTTGAAAAAGTGAGCATTGCACCGCCCTCTAATTAGTTTAATGTACATATCTCCTAATAAAACTACAAAAACCAAATTCGCCCAGCCCAGATATTATAACAACTCCTACCGACAGTGTGAAAATGGTTGAAATCGGAAAATAACCTCACTCACTCCCCAAACAAGAGTGCGGTTAAAAACTACTAGAAGCGCGACAAATCAAAAACTAAATACTCTAGAGATGTTAAAATTTACTTCCACGATGTGATTAGAAGGCTTTAAAGGAGCCGGAGTAAAAATGGGACGATGGACGTGACTTCGCCAAATATTTGGTGAAATCACATATCTCGGAATTCGACCTACCTGTTTCGACTAAATTTAGGGCGTGGCAGTTGTCTCGTATTTCTGTGTCACAGTGTGAAATGGGCGAAATTGGACTACATCCACGCCTACTTCCCACATACTAAAATTTTAAGTTCCGTTTGATACTTTCACTTTTCAGTACACAAATCAAGAAGTAATTAATATAACGAAATACAACTTTGCACCAATAATTCATTTAAAATATGCCTCCTTATGATCAAAAACTGTCCAAATCCAACGAAAATTGTTCAAGCCTCTAGGTACTGAATATGTGGACTCGTGTCAATATTTGACTTTTTACCGCAAATATCGGTCAATGTATGGGATATATAATTGAAATTTACCCAGCCAACCACGGTTACCCGCTTGTGACAAAAATTTCAATACAACTACACCTTTTTTTTTCTATGCACTAACACCAACGCACATTTTCGGGGTATTTTTTGTTGTATGATCACATGTATACGTACGTGAGTGGGTAAAATATCCGCCCGGCCTAAGAAACACTCCATATGTTTACCACCACGTTTACCACCATGTTACCCACTAATTATCTAGTTTTTTTACCCGCTGATGGTTGGCAGGGTAAAGATAATCCTTTTCTGATAATAGTATGAATAGTATTTGAATCGGGTCAATATTTCACTGAGCCCAAATATACCTACTTAATATAAAGATTTTCGAACTTCCGGGTGACTTTTAACCGCGTATACTCGTATCGGCCAATATTTTAGTAATCTTAATAAAATTAAGAGAGCGTATTTTACTCATAACAGTGTATCTTTGTGCCTAAAATGTATAAAATTGAGTGAAAACTTGACTTACTTCCCATATATGTATCTTTTATCAGGATAATATTCTATATGATTGGAACCTTGATGAAACCTTGGCAGCATTTTAATTTTATTTAAATCTAAGATTTTGCAAACTTTCGTCAAAATTAAGTGAACGTATAATATTGGATATACCATAGTTTAATGTCAAAAATATGTGCAATTGTTCTAGGAATTACCCAGATTTCAATATTGTACCACACATAATTATTTTCGCTACTCTAACAAATCTTATATCAAATAGGTAGGTCAGTGTATGAGTTACACATATACATATATATGTATGCGAGTTTAGTTTGATATATAGTATATATAGATAGATAATTTCTTGGATTCCCAACCTCTGGTTGACGTTTTACACTTTATAGTATTTCCCCAGTCTTCGTCCTTGCACGTTGCAAAAGTATAAAATCCTTGTTTAATAATAATTCGTAAAAATTTTGAATTTTTTTTATTAGTTTTAATAGGGAGATTCAAACTGTATCGTCACAAAACCATGTCTGATTTTTCACGCATTAACTCTAATCTCTCCCTAATGCACAACAAATTTATTTTGAGGAATTCCTACCTACTCTTCTTATTCTTATTGACTACAAATTTACTACATCCATTACTGTTTTGTTATCACAACAATTAATATTAAAGAGAAAAAAACCTTTTTTTGCATAATTTCAAAGATAACTAAAAAATTAGTTAGTTTTTGAATGGTTTGAAATCTGACTAATTTCTTCAATAATCTTCTTTGCTTGTTCATGAAAGACAATAACATTTCCATTAGTTTTTGTTAAAAGTGGCAATTAATTTACATTTGAATTAATTAAAAATCTATTTTTATTGCAAATCAGTAAATTCAACACAAAACAGTAGTGGAAATTTACACCAGCGAAACATAACCTCAAAACAAACCATGCAAAATTAAATGAACGCATAATTTATGCGTTTTCGAAGACCTTTTTGGCTATACTATGTATGTCAACATGAGTCAGCAATATTGGAAAAAATGCGATTTAAAATGGGTTAGCTCAGGGCTAAAAACAAGAAGAGTGTGGGAAGAAGAGGGTAAAGCAAAGCATATTCAAAGTCTGATTAATTTTGTAATTAAATTTATAAATAAAAGTGATGATGATACGGCAATAAATAGCGCAATAAAATTTGGCTGCCGGTCAAGCGGCTTGTGGAGGAGAGGCAACATTCATGAAGCACTGAATAAATGAGCAGTTTGCATGAAAGTAAAATTAACAAAGAAACAATGAAACAAAGGCAATTCAAAGCCAGAGTTCAATAAAGTGAAGTGTCGACAATAGATTGAGTTGAATAGTCAATTATATGCTTATTGTTGTAATTATTAATAACAGTTATAAAGATGGTATATTTGTAAGCATTTCACCGGCACGCTTCACAATTCGGCTGCTGAGCGGCAGACGTCAAGCAGCAGCTGACAGCCACTTAATAATTGTAAGCATTAGTTCACATGAATTTGTTATGGTTTCTGAGCCACTGTCATTAACGAGGCTTTTCTCATCTTCATTGGTATTAATGAAAGCGAAATGATGCTCAAAAACAATAAATATGTGCCTGTAGTATGGAGCAACAGCAATGTGAGCTTTTCGTTTGCTTTTCGCAATTTCCCGGAGATGAACTGATGATATCACATGTCGTGATGAAATGATGCTTGCTGAGCTTAAATAATATTGTTTCAAGACTGCTGTACGTAAGCGTATTTCTCACACACAGTTATTTCGCCATGTTTTATGTTTTCAAACACAAAAACAAAATCCAAAAAACTTTTCTGAACAATTGGCTAGCGAAAGAAAAGAAGAAGAAAGAAAATCGCCTGAGTAGAGAGATTAAATAATATACGTGAAACAACAACACAAAGCAAAACAAAACACTCACAAAACAAATAAAAAATAAAATTAAAATAAAACGCAACAACATAACCTCAAATCGCGCCACTCGCAGTGTCGCTGTGATAAAGCGGCAAAGGTTGCAGGACAAAAGTCATTACATGGTTTTGAAAATTACTTGCATTTGGCCATAAACAAACAGCGTAACGGTAAGGTAATAAATGTAGAAAGCAACAACAAATACAACAGCGCGAAATATAGCACAATTGTTAGTGTCAGTGTGCCGTTGGCGGCTGTAACCCAAATTAAACGTAATTTCCCATACACTTACCTACATAAATAGGCAAATTAATAAATAGCTGCATATTTATGGTACACACTGTAATATTTTTAGCGGTTTGTTAACATTGTTGAACTCTTATAAAGTGCGGCGCGTTCAACGCGGCACGCTTAGAGGCCACAAGCGGCAATTAATGACGACATTCGTTTTTGTTGTTTGGTGTGCGGCGCATTTTGTTGTTGGTGGTAATTTTAAGCGCCATAAATTAGCTGTATTTCATTGTAATTTTCTCAGCAAAATATTACACAAAGAGGTGGTTAAATTACTTATTATTACATAAGTAGCGTGTATTATCGCAAATGATTTTTTTTGTTGCGATTTTTATATGCTTTTATTTCATCTTCGACCATTGGAGATGATAAAATTATTCTGTTTGCTTTTAAGCAGCGCGAGGGTGTTAATTTTTAACGGTTTAAAGTTAATTAAGTAGCGTTATAGCAAGTTTTGGTTTATTTGTTGTCACCTCGAGGGCGGACGTTTGAGTTAATTATTATATAACATTGCACGAAAGGGAATGATATTTAAAGTATATATAACTATAGTATGATCTATTTCTTTACAAAGAAAAAATCCAAAAAACTCAAATATAATGGGGAATGTTTATTATCATTCGAAATAATATTATTTGGCATTTATTTTTGAAGATTATCTCTTTCAATTGTTACGTCTCAGATGGTCCATCTGTTGAGTTCAATTTTCAATGACTCGTTCGAGCATTTCCACTGGGAACTGGCGAATGACACACGTAATGTTTACTTTCGATGCCAGAAACGAAGAGGGATTGTCCGCACAGACTTTAGTATACCTATAGGAAAAAGTCTAACAGTGTGATATCACACGACCTTGGTGGCTAATTAACGGGCCTAAAACATGAAATTATCTGCTCACCAAAGTGTTCTCTCAATAAATCCATTGATTGATGCAATGTGTGGGAAGTGGCGCCGTCTTGTTGAAATTAAATGTTGTCGAGATCATGAGTCACGTACTCAGCGGCGTCATTTTTGAAGAAATATGAATTGATGATTCCAAAGGCTTACAAACTACACTAAACCGTAGTTTTTTTCTGGATGAAATGGCAGCTTTTGAATCTCTTCAGGTTGCCCTTCGTTCCGTTCGCGGCAATGTTGTTTATTTACATACCCATTGAACCAGTAATATGCCTTATCGCTGAACAAAATTTGGCCCGAAAACATCGGATCCTCTTGGAAGAGCCCATACAGCGAAGCGATGCCTTTTTAGCAAATTTTTGCAACTCCATTAAAAATTTTAATGAAAGAACATTAGAATAGCATTAGTCAGTATACCTTAGCCTGGACAGTTAACAATATTTTGATCACCCGATGCAAGACTCGTCATAAGGTTATATTTTATAATTAGAAACTTCATATTATTATACAATATTAATAAATAATTGTTCTCTTGTTGATTGGACATCAATGTATTTATATAAGCTTAAGTCGGCTTAAGAAATTTTAGCCCAATTTGTTGCTATTTTTAATCATTTTCTAAGTTTTCCACCCCTCCTTTTCTTCACAAGAAGCTACTCATTTGCCGGAATCGTCGATATCAGGCCATTATAGTCAATGAAAATAAAGTTCTTATATAAAAACTTTCACTATCTCAACGTCAATAAAATAAACTCGTGATATCGTTTATAATTTTGATTCTAAGAGCGAATGGGATAATCAGTTTTTAGGGTTACTTCCACCATAACCAGTTATATGAGAGGAATCAAATTAAGCGCCACCATATTTCATACCTTCTTTACTATTAGATTTTTTTGGAAACCATCGTGCTCTAACTTTTCTTAGGCTCAAATGATCTTTCAAAACGGTCTTCACTGATCCTTCTAATATTCCAACGATGCCAGTAGCATCTCTGACTGTGAAACGTCGATTCTCAAAAACAAATTCTTTTATTTGAATGATGTTGATGGGTGTAATGGACGCAGTGCAAAAAGTAGTAATTGTTTATAACTGAAATTTTTGAATACATGCATGGCTGCAGAGCCTATCGATTTCAAAAAATTCCATTTCGTTTTTAATGAAAAAAACAAATATCTTGTGCGTAAATCTAATAGACAATAATTAAGTCAAATTATGTCTATGTATAATTTTCGATAATGAGCAGAAGAGCCTTCCATTTCTAAAAGTATTTTAATTGATACAATGCATGGTATTATTTTATATTTTTTTTTTCAAAATGTTACTCTTCGTTAAGCTAACTAAACCGTCTATTTGCTTTCTGATTTATTATACATAACTAGAGGACCCGCCTACATTTTACTTTAGCTGATACATAGGTAGTACTACTAATACCATCTATATGATTTCTCTTAGTTTGATTATAAGTATTAGTTAAGGAATAATCGCATTTTTGATGAAGCAACAAAAATGAATCAAAAAGCATTTCGTGCGTCAAGAAAGAATTGGTTTTTGGGGTAAAAATACTATTGAATTTGGGCTGTGCAATCAATCGAGTCCAATCGATTGTCAACCAAAAATCGGCTGGCAAGGTTATGGCATCAGTCTTTTGGGATGCCCGTGGTATATTATTCATCGAATAATAAATGAGCCAGTTTTAATTCATTGCATTGTGTATTTGATTGCAGTTCTATTCTACCATTCCCAATATTTAGCAATTTTATTATTTTTCAGGAAGGATCAGTTTGAAATTGTACGCATATATGTATTCATCGTTCACGGCTCTGTGCAATGCTTCGAAAAGATTTCTGTATATCTCAAATTTTTTATCAACACTTCAGTTATGCCGCTATTTTTTTATGCCAGACATTTTGCAATTTTAAATTGCCTGTCTAGATACCCCCTCCAATAGTTAGCACGTATGAAAAAAATGTTATAGCTACCCATAGATGTATTGAATCACCCAATTTATTACTTAAGAACGAACAACTCTGTCCACAATATAAAAACTTGATCCACAGATGTCGCCTTTTACTTTGGCATCGTTTTGTTTAATGCACGTTTACGCCAATTTAAGGTTTGAATATTGGATACTGCGGTGGTAGCGCCATCTATCGGTCAAACATTTCAAAATTAACAATTGATTAAAAATGAAAAAAATAATTTAAAAAACATTTTCCAGTGGACCAAATTGTAAATATAAACCATTCCCGAATCTCCTTGAACGTACACACAAAATTTCATCAAAATCGGTCCATCCGTTTAGGAGCAGTTCAAATGCAAACACACGGTCAGAAGATTTATATATATAAAGATAACTTCCTATAGCATATTTTATAAAAGCGCTTAATATGTTATGCATCATTGCAATTAGAGGAAAAGGTAGAATATGTCCTTATTTCTAGTTTTTTAGCCGCATTGAACTAGTAATGATGTTTAAAATAGGCTCTCCTTTGAACTTCGAAAGCAAATACTTCGATTTTCGAGTTTGGTTTTAAAACGCAGAAATTACTTTTTCCTTATTACTCAATCTCTAGAAAAATATGGATTTATTATACTCAGTAAAAAATTAGTTTTTGAATTGTTGAAAGTTTTCTTCACTTTAAAGCGATATATTTTGCAACAGAGCTACAAATGGACCATAACGCACCATTAATAACAAAATCAATCACAGCCAATATATTTTATTTATTTTGTTATATTTTTTAATTGTCTCATAAATATGTCTTTCATAAATAGTTTGATCGAATTATTTAGTCAACATATTTTATTTTTCATGTTGTATAACAACACCTTTCACAATGGGCCACCAAAAGTGTAAGTGCGTCGTCAGAGCGGCACTCTATACTTTAACAATACCTTTTATCTGATCAACGCGCAATAATCGTTAATGTCCATATATTCGAATAGTGATTACAACATTTCAGCGCTAATTTCTGGAAAGCCGGATTAAAGTGACCTTCGATTTTTACAATTTTATTTTAGCATATTTTTGCCCAGATTTGTTGACAAGCATATATTTCACCAATTATTAAACTCTTTTGTTGCTATTGTTGTAATAAAATATTTTTGAAACTGTTACATTTTTTGCTTTGCATCGATCTTGTCGACCAGACACCCACAATTTCCCTTTTCTGCGAAACGCAATTCCCATTTTGAGAAATTACACAACATCTCAATATAACAATACACAACAACACACATGTAAACTTGAAAGTACATATGTTCGTATGTGGTGTATAATGCGGTCAGCGCTCCTTCATTTCGTTATGCAAATTTTGATTGGTCTGCAGCCCAGCGGCTGATCAACAAAGACAGCCGGCGTCATCAACCGCGAAGCCCGCTTTCAGTATATTAACCGCATTTGCAGACAGCGATGCCAGACGATGACCTTTTTAGGTGATGGCCACGCTAATTTATGAATTTGACCTGAATTATATAGTAACCTACATCCTGCTCTTAACAATTTTGGATGGTTATTTATAAAGGGACATCACTATATAATATTTATATATCATATTCTCAACTATATTTTTCTTTTTACTATAGTTTCTATTCACACTCTCATATCGACTCTCTTCCACAGTTTTGTGCCCTTGGTACGCTCTCCCTACTCACACTTGTCGCCGGCAAGGCACTGATCGACCAACAAACCGCCGAATCGCAAGCGAACAGCGCTACTGTCGCTCAGCAACGTATCGGCTGGGATCACGATCATCATGAGGTGCACGAACATCACTATCACGAGCATCATCACGATCCGGGCTTCTGGAAAAAGAAAGTGACATGGAAGGAAGGTTGGAAAAAGATTTGGAAACCAGCAAAGAAGCAAATTTGGAATCCGTCATGGAAACAAATCTGGAAACCAATTTGGGTGCCAGTTAAGGTGCCCGCTTGGAAGGATATCAAAGTGCCGGCGTGGAAACAAGTGTGGAAGCCCATATGGAAGGAGATAAAGGTGCCCGCATGGAAGGAGATACAAGTACCGGATTGGAAGAAGATTTGGAAGCCGGTGTGGGTGCCAACGAAAGTGCCCGCATGGAAAGATATACAAGTGCCGGCGTGGAAGCAAATTTGGGTGCCCGTGTGGAAGGAAATACAAGTGCCAGCTTGGAAAGAAATACAAGTACCGGAGTGGAAGCAATACTGGACGCCACAGTGGATTAAGGTGGGTATACCTGGTGAGAAGTATTTAGGTAAAGATCCCGAAGGTTGGGAATACACCAGTCATGATTTATGGAAGAAGAAGTTGGTTTGGAAGTCACATTGGAAAAAGATTTGGAAACCAGCGAAGAAACAAATTTGGGTACCAAGTAAAAAACTAGAATGGAAGGAGGAATGGAAGCAAATCTGGAAACCGGCGAAGAAACAAATCTGGGTTGATGACAAGAAATTGGAATGGAAGGAAGCGTGGAAACAAATCTGGAAGCCAGCTAAAAAACTCATTTGGATTCCCGACAAGAAACTCGAATGGAAAGAATCTTGGGTGCAAATTTGGAAACCGGCGAAAAAACAAATTTGGGTCGAAGATAAAAAGCTCGAATGGAAGGAAGCATGGAAACAGATTTGGGTGCCTGGCTGGAAGGAAATTTGGGTGCCCGCATGGAAGAAAATCTGGCGACCAGTAATCATATCCGAATGGTTCCCCACACCCGATCATCATGATCACCACCATGAGCACGTAGAGCATGGCTGGGATCGCAAAGATGCCCAACCGCAGGGCAGCAATAAAGTGGTGTGGAAGCGCGATGACAAAGCTACACAACTCAAGCCCGTTGCCACAGTTGACTTTCAATCGGCAAAAGCAACTGAGGTGCGAACATCTGCCGCGGTGGGTACGAAACCTATAGCAACAGCGGCGGCGGCGCCAACGCCAGGTCAGGGCTTCAAGTTCCCTGGTGCGTAGATGATTGCGTTGAACGAAAAATTTGTTGTGTTTTAAATTGCACTTCATTTAAGCATTTTTGTTGTACTTGTAAATAGGTATTCCAGTCGTTAGTTTTAAGTCGCTTCACAAATCGTAATTTTATTTAAATTTATTTAGTTTTAATGCGCCCCTCTGTCACACATTCCTTTCACCCTTCGATTTGTACCAATACATACGAAATCTTTTCCATAACTTTTGTATTATTTTAATTTAATTACATATACTCATACTTATGCCACGATTATGACAAGTAAATATAAATATTTAATTTATGTCTAAGTTGTTTCGGTTAACTTCACTTCATTAATTTTAAGTGAACTACAAATGAAGTTGTCATATAGAATTGAGTACAATAATAAAAATTGTTGAGTATTTTTTATACCATAATAAATAAATAATGAAGATGTAGTTTCAGTGTTTTCGAATTTTAGGAATTTTAGTAATTGTTAAACATTTACTCTACAATCAGGTCTTCAAAGTGGTTTGGAGTTTTTTGGCGAGATTTACTTTTGAAGCAGCTCAATAGATACTTAGCCTGCAGAATATTATATTTTAATTTATAAAGGGAGAACCACTTCGGGGTTCCCTACTCTTTTAAAGAAAAAACGCAGAAACTTCAAATTTAATGGGGGATATTTATTATGGTCCAAAAGAACAATCTTTGGAAATTATTTTTTGAAGATAATCCCTTTCACATGTTAGTCGAGTCTATGTCTCAGATGGTCCATTCAATGAGTTCAGTTTTTTATGACGCTTTGAGCATTTCGACTGGTAACTGGCGAATGACACACGTAATATTTTGCCCCAAGGTCTGATTCGAACGAATCGTTATTGTTCGCATAGACTTTAGACTTTACATATCCTCACAGGAAAAAGTCTAATGGTGTGATATCACCTCTCTCTTAATATATCCGTTGATTGATGCAAGGTGCGTCGTCCTGTTGAAACCAAATGTCGAAATATGAACCGATGATTCCACCGGCCTACAAACAACACCAACCCTTATTTTTTCTTGATGAAATGACAGTTATTGAATTTATCCATATTGTTCTTCGTCCCATACATACCAAATGAGCCAGAAATTTGACTCATCGCTGAAAAAAATTTAGCTTGAAAAACGTCCGATCTTCTTAGAACTTTTCAAGAGCCCATAGAGCGAAGCGATGTCGCTAGGCAAGGTAGAGCGATTTAAGTTCTTGCACAAGCTATATTTTGTAGGTTTTCAATTTAAGATCTTGGCGTAAAATGTGCCAAGTCGTTCCATACGTCAGTCCGAGTTGATTCGAACGGCGCGGAATCAGCTCTCTACGCTCAAGATCAATGATGGAGCTGCAAATAATACGCATTTTTTCATCGCCAAAAGAAACCGTTTTTTCTGCAGTTAAGCTTCAATTTACCCTTCTGCAAATGTGTGTTCGCCTTCTTGTAGGTTCAATGGAGCTTACTGTTTCGACTGTTTCTTGAAGTGTGCTCTGATTTAGTGTGAGTCCGATGAGTTCATGCTTCGGTGACGGTCTCGAAACGACGCAGAAATTTCTTCAAATTACGCTTAAACAGCGACAGACATACTGAAAAACGCGGCTTATAAGTATTTTGCCGACAGATATTTCATTTCCAATATTTTACGCAGAATATGACTTTGCCGGTCCTTTGATACCTACTATCTCAGTTATGTCGCGTACCTTCAACGGGCGGTCTGTTAGTACAAGAACGTATACTTTTTTACGTTACTTAATGCTCATATAAACCACTCTTGGATGACCTTTGAAGGGTCACTTATAAAGTATCCAAGTACTCTTTCATTTCATAGCGGCTTTTTTTCCAGAAAACAATAATCGAATCCTTCACATTTTTTCCACTTTTTTAATCCACAATTCCTACTGAGTTTGGCGGTGAGTTAAAACACACTTAGATAGAGTCCTTAGAATTCTGAGTAATCCACATCATTTGCATATTAAGGCGATATGGAGAAACTCTATAGTGAGAGAAAACCGAAATTTCGAAATGTCTGTAGTATCAAAGTAGAAATATTTGTCCTTGACCGAGTTCATCTTTAGCATAAACAACTCACTTACGATGCAAAATTTATCTGTCAGAAATATTAGGTATTTTATGTGGAAAGTGTATAATGTAATTTAGATTCGGACTCTTATTCCTCGGAATTAGCCAGCAATAGAAACTAAAGACCAAGTTATCTAACATAGAAGTCTTATACATGATTGGACTATTAAACTGCAGTGGGTCTGGGGTTGACAAAAACTGTTCTTTGAAAAAAATAAAGAAGGACAATAGGAAATTATTAATCTCGTTTTGCGTCCTATAAATAACGGTGAGAGTTATGTTACTATGGACTGTCAGCTAAGCAGCATTCCATTCTGCAATAAAAACAACGACAAGCATCTTCAGTTGAAGATATCAAGAAATCGGTTATTAAAATTAAATGTTATTTAAGTAAGTATATTACATGATTAAATTTAATACTAGTGGAACAAAATATACAAACTATAATAAATTAAATAAATAAACCTGAGAACTAGTATTAACTATGTACATACATACATACAAGGCATACAAGTTAAGTCGGCAACTTCTCCACGCTAGTCAACGTTTACTTCTCGTACACGGGTGCGTTTTACACCTTTCTGCCAGCCACGACTGCCGCTACTGCTATAACTAGAACCGTAACTACTGCTGCTCCCACTACTCCAACCACTGTAACTTTTGCCCGTACGCAGACCACTGCTGCTGCTGGATGAGCTCGAAGAGTCTTTAACGTAGCTGCTACTGCTCTTCCAACCACTATTGGTGCTATCGCTCACACCATCCTTGCGCACCTCCCAGCCTGGTGGCACTTTCGGCAATGGCACCCATTCGTTTTGCACTACTGGAGTCCAGACCTTCTTCCAGAT
Source organism: Bactrocera dorsalis (assembly GCF_023373825.1). Lineage (NCBI taxonomy): Eukaryota > Metazoa > Arthropoda > Insecta > Diptera > Tephritidae > Bactrocera > Bactrocera dorsalis. Next base: position 61,019,985 of record NC_064305.1, read on the forward strand.
GGGCACGTAGATGGCTTTCGGTCGCCAATATTTCACCCAGCGTGACTTCCAATCGACATTACGTTTCCAGAAACCATCTGCTGCGGGATCACTGCTCGTGCTGTGTTGTACACTAATGTGGGGAGTAGTGGTGAAAACAAGAAAGAGTTAGGCTAAATATTTGCCTACTTTTAGGTGTTTTTCATTTCATTACTTACACTGTCGTCTGTGAAGAGGAATGTGCAGTACAAGGTGTGCCAAGAAGTGCAATGATGAATAAAGCTGTACCCAGGCCGATGTAGGCAGCTAACTGTATTAATTTTAATTAACATAGAAGTAGGAATATTAAAAGATGAATTTACTTGACAGCATTAGAAAAAGCATTATTATTAGCATTGAGCCTATGTCATCAGCATTTCGTATCTCAGATCGAAAAAAATTCAATTAAAACGAGAAAAAAATTAACTTCTGTTGCACCGAAGCTAGAATACAAATTACAGGGTATTTTATACTCCTACCGATTTTTTTCTTTGATTGACACAGACTTTGTTATGGACCATTAGCTGGATAGGTATGAACTCTGAACTGGCGGCCGAGGTATTCTGTGACCTAAGTATGCTGTCCTGACACCATGCAGAAATGAACTAATCGGTTAACAACGGAGCTACCTCATGTCCCCTTTAAACCCTGCCTCGGAGTACCTTTCCCTCCCGCTCTCATTAAGTTGGTCTGGTCGAAGACTAGCTCCTGCGCGACGTCTAGATCTTTTGGCCAAGAGTAGAACGCAGGAGATCTACGGAACTACTTGGCTTAAGCAAGGTTCATCTATCGAATAGGCATCCATGCGGTAAGGCTTAAAAGGAGGATGAGGTGAGAACATATGGGCACTTTCTCCGCTATTGTCCAGCCTTCGAACGACTGAGGCTGAAACATCTCGGTGGTCTTACCTTCGACAAAGAAGAAGACGTAGCCAAAACCGTCTCAACGAATTTTTTGATATGCTAGAAACGCTTCGTCGACTTGTAATGGTCTTATGATCCAGTATATATGAGTTTTTGTACGTACCATAACGGATCGGCGTTCTGAGCTTCTAAGTGATCCCTTTCAAGATCGACCTCTTAACCTAACCCTAATCTTTAACAAATGCAGTTTTTTCTATAATCTCCGAATCAAGCCAAAATTCATGAAAACACCCTCTCAAAGTAAAAATTTTTCCACTAAACAACTTGAATTCGACCGACCAGTTGTATGACAGCTAAATGCTATAAATGTCCGCTTTTAGCTCGTAGACTATAACTATGATTTGGGTAATAATTTATTGCGGATTTTGTGAAGACACTTTGTGAAATTTAAAAGTTTTTCATAAAATGACTTGAGTTGTATCCTTCACTTTGTTGACAGCTATATTTAATAGTAGTCCGATGTCGGTAGTTTCGACAATAGAGCACCTTCTTGAGGAGAAAAGGACGTGTACAAAATACCAGAACAATAACTAAAAAACTGAGGGAATATTTCGCATGTATACAGACGGAGAGATGAATTGACTGACGGACGTGGCTCCCCACTCAGATCTTTTATATACAAGTATATAGTTACTTTATAGAATCTTCAACTTGTACCCTGTTCAGGCTATAATCATTGAAAATACGTCATGTTCGAATCCATTCTCAAATGGTTTGGACCAAGATTGATAGAGACAAGAATAGGTTCATTCAAGAGAAAAAACTGCAACAATTCTATAGTAATTCAGTCGAAACTACTTCAAAAATATAACAGAACGAAGCTGTCTCTCTTTTAATCTTTATAATTTTAGGTATAATCCTTACAAGGCATGGAAAAGAATATCAAAACCCTATAGAACGAGCTATCTGGGTGCAAAACTAAAAAAGTCATGTTTGAAACGGTAGATCGGAAGTACACAAAATTCCTATTGGCACTCGGTAGATAAGACTGTAGGAACATGATCGCAATACTAACTAATCACAGTCTGGTGGCGCCACACGCTCGCAGAATGGTTTTGACAGATCAAGAAGACTGCAGGAAATGTCTAGAGTAAGGCAGCAGGGAAACAATGGAGCAACTCTTGTGTATTGCCAAGACTACGCTGCAAGCATCTGGGGTCCCCACGGTATGATGCACTGGAGGAGGTATAGATAGTGAAGCCACAGAGTCTGTTAAAATTTGCGCAAAGCGCAGGCATCCTAGAGAATGGCTACTTCTCATGGACATAGTAACTGAACTCCAACTGGTATCACAAAAGACCAGAACTGATCTATGCCTGGCTCATTGGCCTACCAGACTAACATAAACTAACTTTGTATATATCAGATACTGTGAACAAGCTTCTGTGGTCACAATCAGAGATAAAGAAGATTGTGTATTACAGTATTATAAGGGAATAAAAGAAACGTCTACAAATTTCTTTCATTATCGATTCCTTGAAATATTTTTAAATACCGTTCGATTATCGGAAATCGATTTCAAACAAATCAGACCTCTGTTCAATTAGAATAATATGAACTTTTCACACCCCTTTTGAAGAGATTAAGTACGATTAATCGACCTGCCCTGCCGTGTCAGTAGAGTCGTTTGTATGCGTTCTGTGATAGATCGTATTCGTATAGATTAGATAATATCAATCGTATGCAAAGGTTTTTCGAGTAAAGGATGTCAAGGCTTGGCAAGCAATGCTAAATTCATTTCTGAAATCACTCTCTTTGAAAATCTTCATTCGATAATATTTAGCCATTAAGATCACTTATAACCTTGAATATATTCTCTTATTCAACTATGAATGAGCCTTATTCACTTGCTATATATGTACATATGTCATAAATATTTATATATTTTCCATTCTTTTTTAATTATTGACATTTGATGGGAACTCACTTTCGAATCCATTCTCAATTATTTCACTTTTAATCCCGCTTCCTCTGATTTTTTGCAAGAGTATAGTATACTCTTTTATAATGAGTCCACTACTACGAATCGTTCAACACACCAGACACTTCAAAGTCTCATTTGATTATAAAACGCCGGCGCTTTCTTTTGTCGCATTAAATACCACTTCCGATTTTTGTCGGTAAAGGAAATATGCACACACTCGTACTTACATACATACGCATAACTGTTTATAGTTGATTCGATGCATTTAAATTCGGAGATGCATTGAAAAGTGGTAAAAAATTCGTCAATTTGCATTATTACGTCGCTTCAACTTAAACGTTTCACACGTGTTTGACAATATGTTTATGTCCCCCTTGAGGGCGTCTAGATATCACTTGCCCATTTGCGCGTGCGCTCTTGTTTATTGCCAGTTTTTTTCAACGCCATTTCTTTTTTCTCTATTTTGATCGGAAACAAACTCAATAAAAAGTATTGTATGGAACTTATCGAGCTACGCGCTATAATTAAGAATTCGATGCATGCAACAGGTGGGGCGACAATTACAATTAGATCTGCATATGTACATATGTATATATGGTATGAATATATGTTTACGATAGGTACCTGCTGTAACAAAAACAATAATATTTTGTTTTTTGTTTTGATATACATAGTTTACATACATTTTATTCTAGTCAAGCGGACTTGATAGATTTTTTGGACCGTGGAGATCCCAGTACAATAATATTTAAATAAGATGAAGGGAGTTTTTGGACGACATAGTGTCAACGACTTTGCTCCTTTTTCTTATTCTTACAGTGTAATCAAAGAAACGTCACTTTTGTGTCACTGCCGATAGTTTTCTGTGGGTCAGAGCTTAATCTGTTGCATGTGACACATTAATATGTAGTGTCCAGTGTTATTCGCTACCAATCGCCTTAAGTCCTTTCAGAGGAGACTAGTAATCTGTATGAACCTTATCAGGTTGTAAGCTTTCAGAGGCTTGCTTTGCTTGCATAATATCAGAAATTTGTACCCAGTGTCGATCACTTCTAACCTTTAATTTTTTTTTGGACTTCTTTTTCAATGATATGTGGCCCTTTCCTTGACATAGAATGGACTATCTCACTTTCCTTAATACCCTTGCGTCCAATAACGTTGAGACATACTCAAGATTGCTTAAATCCATCTAAAATTTACTACTTCATAGCTTAGGACTTAATGTTGTAGCAAAGAATGATGTCAAACTTGGAATAAAAGTTTTGCTGAATTTGAATACTCAGAGTAGAAAAGAAAGAATTCACTGTAAAGACATAAATTTCCTTTTTACGGAATGTCTCTCTCTCTAAATAGGGCTTAACTTTAATATTAAAGGGCCCATCTGATGTCCTTTTCTCTTCGGCTTGGTAGGTGTTGGACGACCACAACATAATAGAGCGGGGAGGTTAACGCGCATTCTGTGCTGGCGAGTGCTATGAAAGCATTAACCCTTCGACTATATTTAACCTTGTATTGCAGGCTTGACCCCAGAGAACATCGTGAAGATATTTAAAAAGCAACCAAGCAAATCGCGAAGGTCTCGGTTTGTCGTGTGTCCTCATATTCAAGTACTACTAACGACGTATATAACAGGTGCTGAGTGAAATAAATAAATATTCCGAGCATATCTCACAACAGTTAGCTTGAATCGCAAACAAAAATTTAAAATTCAAGACGAATACAAATGGAGGCAGCGTCAGTGCAGTTTTGATTTTAGCTCTTACGCAATAGAAAGTTAAGGATATAAAACAAAATATAAAATCCGATGAATTAGTTAAGAGTAAATGTTATTCCAAAAGTGTCCAGACAACTGTAATTTGACTCATATATTTAACTTACTATTATTAATCACGAACTCGACGGACGCTATATTCATATGGATTCCGTGAATGAAAAACGCCTATGGACAACGAATTAGACTTCTGAACGCGGAAAAATGCAAAAAAGAGACGCACGGGGCTAAATCACGAGGTTTATGTGGCAATTCTTAGCGAAATTCTGCGAAAATTTGCACCTTCTCATGGTGGGAAACAAAATTTTAATTCATCAAATATTCTGCAATTCGGCGAGGAAGTGAAGTTATAATTCGGTATGGAAGATCCCTGTGATCGATTTCTCCTCCTCTAGGTATTCGGTGAGCATTAAAAAATGGTGGATACCGGTCGATCAATAGGACAGTCTGCGCCTTTTTTGGAGGACGTTGCCTGCCTGAAGTTTTCGACTGCCTCTTGGACTCTGGTGTAGACCCGTATATTCAAAAACTTATACGTGTTGCGACTAAGCAACGGAAAAGGCTGTAGTGAAGTGGTTTCAAGATTGCGCTTGTTAACCGGAGTAAACAATCGCGGCAACTATTACGACGCCAGGTTTCTGAATATTTCATGCAGGATATAACCTATGTAGTCTTTTAAGATTACTACTATCTCAGCTATTATGTTCCGCACTTTCAATTGTTTTACTTTTGTTTCTTAGTTATAATAGGTGTTATTAAGGAAGTCACTTCCACAGAATGGTGAGATATCGAGCGATATGAAACTAAATTGCTATTTGTTTAACCAGTTTGCAGTAGAGGAATTATTATCCCGCTTAATCACCATTAATATTTGGCAATGCATGATACATTTAATGAAGATTTTGTCTTTCTGGTGATAACTTGAGTAGTTCTTCTGATAAACGTAGTTGTTTGAAATTTTTCACAATAACTAGCTCGTATTTTGGGATTATCCGCCTTACTCTTCGGCGGTAAATTGTATCAGAGAATTCTAAGTATAAAAATTAGGGATTAGGTCGAAGTTTTGACGTGTTATCGATGGTTTAGAAAAATGTTTCTTCTTTAATGGCGTAAGCGTCTACGCGGTTATAGCCGAGCTAACACCAGCGCGCCAGTCGTTTTTCTCTTCGCAATATGGCGCCAATTGGAGATACTAAGTACCTTCTTCACTTGATCTCTCCAACGGAATGAAGGTCTTCCTCTTACTCGACTTCCACCAGCGGGTGCTGAATACTTTCAAAGCTGGAGTTTTCTCATTCATCCGGATAACATGACCCAGCCAGGGTAGTCGCTGTCTCTTGTTTCGTTGAGCCATGTCGCCGCATATTTCATACAATACGTGGCCAATGCGCGAAGGGCAATAAATCTCCCGCAGAACTTTTCTCTCGAAAACTCGTAACGACGACTCAACAGATCTTGTCATGGTCCATGTCTCTGCACCATATAGTAGGACGGAAATAATGAGTGCCTTATCTCTTTTTGTTTGTCGAGAGAGGACTTTACTTTTACTTCTCAATTGCCTACTCAGTCCGAATTAACACCTATTGGTAAGAGATATTCTGTGTTGGATTTCGACGCTGACGTTGTTGTTAGTGTTGATGCTGGTTTCAAGATAGTCGAAATTATCTAAGACTTCCAAGTTATGACTCTCAACAGTGACGATCCCCTTGCCTGTAGGGATTAGAATTTACCCTGTCGTAAGAGGCGACTATAATACATATGCACTACGTCTTTCTTTCTGGGCTTGCCTTGAAATGTCAGCATAGTCTATGCCAGAAATAGTGCTATAATACTCAACGTGAAATGATTATTATAGGCTTTATATTTATTCCCGGTATAAGGCATTTGTTTTACGAGACAAATGTCACCAGTCATTGAGTTCTAAGGGCTCAACTGGTAGTATTAAAAGCTACAAGGTCTTACCAATCTGCTAATTTGGATTGTCCCTTCGTGGTGGCTGTGGTTTAAACCTAAAGGCAGACAGGGTTGCAAAATTCAGTCCAATGTTGAGTCGGGTTGCCGGACCCAAAGTACGGCAGATGTTTTAGATCGGCTTCGTACCCGACCAAGGCGGCTAAGGTGTCCCTACCCACCTGAGTCAATTGTAACCAAAGTAAGGTGCAAAATGCATTTATATTTTGGAGCGCTGATCAACGCATTTATTGAGCTATGTGCTTCAAAGAAAGCACCGTGAGGTTAGGCCGTCATCGGCAGGTACTCACGTAAATCGCAACAATTGTTTTTGTCAACAGTGACGTGGGGCGAAGTTGCGAACGCGACGTCTGTTTGTTTGATGACAGGAGATATTTCGTCTTGTCTTTCTTATCCATTTGCTTGGAGAAAGCTTTAACTAACGGTGCGAGCGTTGAGGCCAATGATATCAACATCATCGGCGTACGATGTACACTCTTAAGGACGATTGTATTTTCTCTATTTAGCTCCTATTGTTTTCTCGAGCAATCGATTGTAGAAGTCACATGATAGGAAGCCTCTTTGTCTGAAACCTCGCTTAATGGTCGCCTCGGAGAGGCCATTCCTGATCCTGACGGAGCTTTTGGTGTTGCTCAATGTCAGTTTACACAAAGCCAAAGCTCCTTTTGGTGCTGCCGAAGGCGGCTTTAAAATCAACGAAGAGATGGTATGTATCTGATCAATAGTAGGTTTTCCAAGTCTAAAGCCACACTGGTAAGATCGAATAATTTAGTTGACAATTGGCTTCAGTCTTTTACATAGTATGCTCGATAGGAGTTTATGTAGATTGTTGTTATAGTGCAAAATTCTGCCGAATTAACAGTCCTTAGTCTGGTAACCTAGACCCGACTGTCGTGGGTGGTTCCCATCGTGGTGCATGCTATCATCCGCCCATATTTTGCAAAAAGGCTGTTGCATGCAGCTTATCAGTTTTTCAGCGCTGTATTTAAATGGCTCGGAATGGCCGGCAATCTATCGGACGCTGCCGTTTTGCTGTTCTACAAGCGGATTCCGCAAAATTAGAATTACAAAAAAACGGCAAAAGAGAAACTACAATATTTTAATTTCTTTATAAATCGTTTTATTTATTTTCTTTTCTCGTTTAATGGCTTTTTTAAATTTTTTTCTTGTGATTTTGTTCTTTTTACGCTTAACATCCTTTATATGTATGTGAGTACATGCATCATATGTATTTAAATATATATTGTAATAAATGTATGTATGTATGAATTTTGTAAAAAATGTAGTTTATTTTGCAACGCACAGACATATGCATAAATATTGTAGATATGCAAAACTAAAAGTATTTTAAAGCGCTGCGCTTAGGTTAGAGTAAAAAACAAGCCTATAACAAAAGGAAAACAATGCCAATGACATGCAATTACATTCATAAATAACAGCTAGTATAAACATCATACATATGTATATATGCAATCGCACTATATTATTTGTGATTATAGCGATATACTTTTATTTTGTATGTATGTATTTAATAGAATCGCATCAACTTGATTTATGTGAAATAATAAATAAGTTTTTTTATAAATATATATGTATGTATATAAGCATTCTGAGTATATATGTGTGTTTATGAGTGTATAATACATACAAATACGGTGCTTTAGTAATTTTGATTTTAATTTTGCTCTTTATTTTAATTAACAATTTAATATTTTTCTGTAGGCCTTCAAATTTTTTATTAATTGTTTCATTGTACATATGTATGTGTGTGTGTGTTGGCATGGTTTTAATGGAACTTTGCGATTACATGTGCGTGCATATCGACGCCGAGGAGACATAAGCGCTAAAACTCGAAATTCAAACTTATATTTATAAAATATAAGCATTACTCAGCACCTTTTGGAGGCACTGTTGCAACATTGCACCTTTTATAAGGCACAGTTACAACATATCACCTTTAATGTTTGATTTTTGCCATCAACAGGATTTCTAGCATCAAAATACATTTTAAAAGTGACGCTTAATTTCGGTTTAGTTCGCTTGCCTCCACGGCACAGACACGTTTGCATTGGAACAAATTGTTTAGGCTTCTCTTGAATTTAAAGCTAAATGTACACTAATCCTTTTTATATTAAATATGTATGTAATGTATAACATGAGCGTATTATAACTAAGCAACTAACAATTAGATTTTTGCATATAAAACTAATACATAGGAGTAATTAACAGCTACATTTGTGGTACATAGTACATGAAACGCTTACAGAATATACTTATACAGTATGTATGTATGTAAAAGAGAGTATTCGCAAAGCGCTAAGGCAAAGTATGATGATAAATCTTAAGTCGTTGTATGAACTAACAGTAAATCGTAATTTAATTAATTGTAATACTAATTTTAGGTTAATCGTAAGCATATTAATAACTACATAAAACATGTATTTTACTGGGCATTTTAACTGAATAACGGAGAGAGAAAAAGAGCGGTGTTAAATTTTAGGAAAATGCTGCTAAAAAATTAAAAATACAGTTTGAATTATAATAATTCTGTATGCAATACATTTGCTCCAAATTTTTTCGAGTTTTTTTAAACATATTTTACGCTGTTGTTGGAAAAGTAACAGAGATTGTGTTAATGGCGTATTTTTTTTTTTAATTTATAAGCTATGTATGTGGTGTGGGCAATGTCAAGATAGTCATTCCTTAAGTGGAAAATAGGTTTCTTATAGATTTTTCAATTGCAACTAATGGCTACTTCAAGAGAATTTATTTCAATCTAATTCAATTAAGTTTTAAAAGCAACGCAAATATTTAAGGAAACAAAACAAAAAAATAACAAAAACAAAAATAAGTTTTTCGAGCCAAAAATAAATAAAAAAAGAAAGTTCTTATAAAAAATGTAAATTGGGTTACCACAGGCCTTAAGTTTCAATCTGCATATAACTATTATAATTCTAGTGGATGTCCTTGTATGACAAAAAGTTACAAAATCTTTTCAAAACTACATATAACATATACAGGTTCACAAAAACTTCACTATATTTAGATTTAGTAGCTTTTTAAATAAACCGCGTATTGTTTTAAGTTTGATTCAATGGTCAAAAGCAAAAACGCCAAAGTACAAATTCACATTCAACTCTTTCTCGCAAAAAACATTAGTAATATAGACATTAATTTAAGGCAACAAAATGTTTTAAGGCAGTTTGCGAATGTTTGAACACGAAAATTTTTCAAATTCGAGTTTAGCGCTATTTCCGGTAACCATATACTGCAATTTTTGAATTTATACTATTCTATAATTTTTCAGCTACAATTATTGTTCTTAAAAAACAAATATTTTTAATCTCACATTAGCTCAAATTGTACTGCGCATATTAGTTGTAGATTTACATAAGTTTTTTTCTCTGTGAAATGTTTACTTTCAAAAATACTAATTTCAAACAACACTTAACTGACCTTTCTCTCCGTACCATTAGCAAGCACTTGCTTTATTAAATAAGTACAAATGTATGTGTGAGGAACAGTTAAAATGCCTTACAAAATTGTTTTATGAAAATTTCGAGTAAACAATTTCAGAAATTCTTAGCAAGAAAAAAAATTAAAGTAATCATACAATAAGAAAGTTGCTTTCGTTTTGTTCCATAAAGAGTTTCGGTTGAGTTTCCACTGAGTCTCCATTGAGTTCGTTACATCCACTTATGCGGACAAGTATCAGTCTTTAAAGGATTAATTCTCGTTTGTAAAATGATGTGCTGTCTGCTCACCTACTTTCATATGAGGCTCGCTGTTTCTGCTATGTTTCGAGTGATTTGTAGACAAGTTAAATGAAAGCAACAAACATTAAACAAGCGTTGAGTATGTAAACTAAGCTACACCAAGCACAGTATATAGAGCGGGGATTTCATGCTGAACACGATTCCAGAGCAATTGGAAATCCATTGAAGCGCGTCGCCGGCGTTGTAACATTTAGAAGTAACCGCTACCCGTTGCATTTGCTGTAATTTCATTTTAGCACAATCAAACACCCCGACACTAGCATGTCACACCCCCGTTCGTCTGGCATATGAAATCACTCAAACGACATCAAATTGATGGGCAGCGGTTTGGGTGCGCTGCGTTGCATGGCCACCTTGCAAATGGAGGCGGTCCAAAGCTGTGTCGCCTGCGCGCTATCTGTGCGAAACTTGTAGATTGTGCCCAATGTGCGATGATAAAGCTCAAATGAGTTTTTATGCTTTGTATTATCGACGACTTGTGCGAACCAGCCCTCGAGCGGACACACTTTGCACGGTTCGCGCTTAAAGTCGCTACGTTCGCTGCCTTTGAATGATTTGGGCGGAAAGTACACCAGCGAATTGGCCCAAATCTGTAGCCAATAGCGTTGCCAAGAGGCCACAGCGGGTTTACGGCCCTCCTTTTGCACCGTCTTGCGACGCACGCAACCTTGCACACAATTTTCCGGATCGAGCGTGGGCGCATAGATGAGCTCCAAATCACTGTTGTGGCAAAGTGCGCCTTCAACGCTATCATTTGAAGTGGCATCGCCGCTACTCAACATATTACTGCTTTGCTCAAGCACTGAATCGTCCAGTAGATGGCGCGCTTGCTGATGGCTGAGCACACTGTAGTCGTGCAGATAGTGTTCGTCACCGTAGCCGAGCATTAGCGTGGGATTGCCATAGTTGGCGCTGTCGTTATGCGAATGTGTGATTTTGCCAAAAATGCTGAAAATGGTAGTGGAAGGAAGAAGTGATTAGTTTGTTGTGGAAACATGTTTTCAAAATTTAGAAATAAATTAAACTTGTTTTTGTACAACGTTTTAACCGAAACTAAAGTATACAGCGATTCAAACTGAGTATACGTACAACGGCAAGTTACAACCAAAATTAATTTGAAATGAATAATATTATAATTCTACTATAACAGAGAAGCCTGTTAATTCTATTTTTTTAAACGATATAATTGAGTGTCAACAAAATCGATCAATTTCTGAAGCGAATAGTTACTGTAGGAGAAAAAGAATGTCACTTACGACAACGTTAAGCAAGCACAGTTGCGGTTGATTTGCGGTTAGGCGGCGCAAACGGTGGCATGTCAGGTCAGGAAGGTTTGATTTTATATTTAATAGAAGTGACAGGGAATCATCTAATATTAGCTACTACTGGCCAAGCTCCTCACTCAGACCTGTACTGTCAACAATTGGACTGTCTGAAGGAAGCAATCGACCAGAAGCGACCAGCTTCAACAAAGGACAAAGGAATTGTGCTACACCACAACAATGTCAAGTCACATACATCAAGAATGATTAGCCAGCAGTTCCTTACACTTACTTGGTACGTTCTTATGCATCTGTCTTACAGCCCGAACCTAGCACCAAGTGATTGCTAACTCTTCCTGTCTATGCCGAATGTTTTTGTTGGTGAAAAATTCGCCTCAAGAGAAGCTTGTGAAAATCGATTGTCACAATTTTTTGACAATAGAGCTGAGGATTTTTTGGAGAGTAGCATATTAAAATCACCTTGAAAATAGCAACTACTCATCAAACAAAACGGCACATATTTGGCCTAAATCGTATATTTCTAACTATAGCAACCTTCAATTTAATGCAAAAACAATGAGTTCGTTTCTAATCGTCCTAGAAATGTGAAAGTGAAATACGAGTATTGATAAATAATATCAAATACTAAAAAACTAAATAGAACTTGGTGAAAGCATTTATCTAAAAATATGTATACATCTTCAAAATTCGTCAAACTAGGTTCCCAGGGGCGTATTATTGTATTTTGAAGGTTTGCATTGATTGGGTAATCTAAAACATTAGCTTTATTAGCTGACTGAATAATAAGCCAAAAGCGGTATAAGCATAAAAGTAAAAGTATTTGTATATTTTTAAGACAGACAACATAATTTACCAATACCCTATAAAAAAAATATATCATGCAGGGATTTCCGAAATAAAAAAGTTTATTTAAATAACTTAAGTAAGTGAAGAAATGCTTTGCCTTGTCAGACTTTCTTACTTAATTATAACAACAAAACGAAAAATTTGTTTTAGACATTTTTGAAGATGTTTATTGGTGTCAAAATAATAGCACTTATTACGATAACGAAAAACATTTTCTCTTTCAAAAATGTCCATTTCGGTGCGAGAAGTACGATAAATGGCGTTATTAGGGAATATATAATATAATAAGCCAGATAATTAAACTAAATTATTTCTCTGAATTTATTTATTTACATGAAAGATATTTACAGAAAGAAGTACCTTTGCAAAACACATATGTAAGTTATGAATACGCCTGTAATGGTCTTCGATTTTGTGGCAGTTGTCGGAGAAATAACTTGTGGCTGTCTAAGGATACATTTTCAAAACGAATACTTGTAGTGAATAACCTCATACTATGAATTGATTGACTATTTATGTCAAAATAGCCGACTAAGATGAGAGATCCCTTTAAAATTATGATGAATAAAAACTTCTTCGTGCACCTTTAACCAACTACGGCTGTAATAGCTTGCTTTGTTGTAGCAGCGGCTTAAAAGTTTTTTATGAAAATTTATTAACTTGGGCAATTTGGAACACATAGTGAGAACAACTCCAATGCCAATTACTAATAGGTATGACGTGATTTTAACAGCTCATGGCGGTCATGTTTATTTACGGATAATATATATAATTTATAGCCATCAAAGGGTCCCTTGCGAAATCGACAATAGTTGTCCATTATGTGAAACTATGAATTGATCAAGTAGTTATGTGGAGGATTTGTTTTACAATTAACAATTCAACGCGATTGCAAAATATTTTGGATTAAAAAGTAAAAATTTAATTTTTAATGAAAAATTTGTTAACCCTGTGCTATATGATTTATTTTGTTATTAATTTCTTTAAAACCGTTTGTAGATACCCGATACCACAGTATTTCTTCTTGCAATATTATGTTTGAAGTAGTTTTTCGAACCTCGTCGAACTCGGAAAGTATGGCTGAAATTAATTTTTAGCGAATATACTTTTGCTTCTTTCTCATAAGAGAATTGGGTTACTAATACCAGAAACTGCTTGAAAATGCAATAATTATAAAACAATAATAAGGTTAACGAAGCGAAACAATTCAATATTTCAAAGCTTTGCAACGAATGAGTTAAATCTTTAAGCAATGCAAAAAAGGCGCAGACATTAAACAAGCAACAATAATTAATTATGTAAAAGTGAAATTAGAGCACAAAAAGCAAAATGGTATTGTAATTTGGAATACGAACAAAATGTTATGTATCAATTTGAACTCACCGACTACATCTACAACGCTTATTCGAAATGGTGCCAATACCGGGTGCGATCATCAGAATGGAGCACTGGCATTTGTGATAGAAATTTCGCGGCAAGCTCGTGCTGCGAAATCTGCCAGCACACATGACAATGTCATACAAAATAATAATAATGAATTAACGCAAATTGTTTTTGTTTTGGCAGCACACAATCGTTGTAGAATTTCGTTTGCATATTTGTTTGGCCGACGCACGCGACGTATAATGTAAAGTATGTTTGTATGTACATCCAATTGCATGATGTGGTGAGTTAGTTAAGTACACAGATACAGAGAGAGAGAGAGAGTAAGGAAGTAAGAAAGATTGCATGATGGGTGTGTCGTTTGCGTTGCAGGTGACAGATGTTAGTGAGAAGGCATTTCAAAGAAATACAAAAAACACAAATTGAAAAATTACAAGTGTTATATAAATACAAATACAAAGTACTTTTAATTTATTAAAGGCAAATGTTAGTATAGCAATTGTTAAGTAGCCAATTAATGTGAGACGAGCGACGCTACTGAGACGCCTCTAGTGTGCGCTTTAGAACTTACTTCGTGCCCAGGCTGCGACATTTGCGATGGCCGGGTATGAATTTAGTGCCGCTACTGTTGGCGATGCGCATGGAACCGATCGTTTTGGCGGGTGAGAGATTCAAGCAAGCTAGTGCCGGTGTGATAGCGTCTATATTGAAAGATTCCTTTGAGCTGCAAGACGATGAACTCGGACCGGACGGTGAGGCGGGCTCCAGTTTTAGAGATTTTCTGCAAATAAAAAATTATTATTATATTATGAATAGCGAACGAAATAAATAATAATAATAAACTCACTTGTATTGATCCTCTTCGAAGATGTTCTGCAACTCTTCAATATAGCGTATGGATGTCAAATACTTTTGTGTTGCCTCAATTGGCATTATATGCGTGTAGTCTGACTGTTGATAATTGGCAATGACGCGCAAAATATTATTCATTTTATTGCGGCGCTGTTCGGGTTCGAGTCCACCCTTATGTGGATGTGCCAAATCAATATAAATTAGATCGGTCAGGAATAAACCCAAATAGGGTATGCATGGTAGGCGTAGACTCTCCAAATAGGCACGTAAATTCTCCCAATTATTTTGATCGCTGAATATATCGCTTAGTCGTTCAAATGCTTGCCGATCCTTTTTGGAGAGGCAAGCCCAAGTCTTTTTCAAACGGAAAATGCTGGCACTTTGCATGGCGGAAATGATGGCGAACAGCGAATGCAGATTGTTCAGTTCGTGCAGTTTTTTGGACACCTGTTGGAAAGCGGAGTTTGTAGAAATAAATTAAGTCATTAATATAAAATTTTATAAAAATATTTGAAAATTATTTTTATTGTTAATAATAAGTAATTTAATTTTAGTAACTAAGTTTTCTACAGCAGCAACGAATCGGAACTGAATTTTATTTAAGTAGTAATCAGTTAGACTGTACTGCATAGAAGACACCGGGATTAAGTCCAGCCAAGGACCCCAGTAGTATTAAGTGAAAGCTTTGGCTACTATGAAAACAATATGTCGTTGGAACGAAGATTCCACCTCGTCGACAAAATATCAAAAATTGGTAAACTAGAACTTAATTTTTTTCTGGTACCTAAAATTTATATAGTATAAAAAACTCGAAATTGAGTGTCTTATTGATTACGCTTCATTACTTCAAATTACATACATACATACATAATATTATATATGTTCAACATTTTCAGGTTCTGCGCTCAGATATAAACCAGCTTTAACCAATATTAAAATTTTTTTTCACTCATGCCCCATTTATTTCGTGTTTCATTCATGCCACTGTAAATTTCCGAAAATGTTGTTACGTTATTTTGCATTCCAAGTGACGAAATGCTTCCAATTGTTTAACAGAAAATACTATTACCAAATTTAATAGGCACCTAACCTCACATATAGTATGTAGCTTAATGCTTTAATAATCACAATAATTAATTAACCTCACTAGTACCTCCAAATAAACCCTATTTAACCGAACTTTTCCTCACCTTAATGAAGTGTGTCAGTATTTCGGCACGTTGCTTTGGCTGTTCGCCACTCAATATCTCCTGCACAGTCCAAAAGCTGGTGTGATTGAAACGTTTCGTAAATGCAACAATATTCGGTGTGACGACGTGTTTGTCCTTCTTCGTCCAAGCGCAACTGGTCAGCTCGTCCGGTTGTATGGCAGCGAAGATGGGAAAATCCAAGAGCGTAATCTGATTGGCCAACTCATCAGCCGGCACGCGTAGCGCATTCAAAATGACCGCATCCAAATTGTTCATAGACGAACGTGCGGGCAGACTTTGACTTTTGCCGGGCGGTGGTGCGGTGCTGTGAGCGAGTATAAAAAACATTATGATTAGACAAATAAACTTACAAGCTGACACATTGCACATATGACACACGAGCTTATTACATGAGCAGCCACTTACCCAACACAGTAGTAGCAACCCGGCGAGCCCGGCGATGAGGACAACGAATTCAGGCAGCCGATGGAATTCTTGCGACGACTACTTTTCACATGCATTGTCTTGCTGGCGATTGCTTGCGTCAACTGCTCGGCATCGAATTGACAACTCTGCGTTGAGCGTGTACTATCCTTGCGTGGACGCATGTAGGAAATGGTTGCGGCGCCATCATGACTACCGTTACGCCCACACGAATAACGTTTGGAATTGCGTAAGCCGGCTGAGTGTTGTTGGCCGCAATTGCTCATCGAATTAGTGTAGTCGGCGTGGTGATGCTGTGGCTGTTGCTCCTGTTGTGAATTCAATTGTTGTTGTTGGTACTGTTGCTGTTCTTGCTGTTTAAGGTGTTGGTGATGATGGTTGGCGGTGTATGTTGGTGGTGCCATGCAACCGCTGCTAGCATTGGAATGAGTGTCACTGCGCGGCGAATCTTCACGTAAATTCTTATAGATATACTCCTCGCCCAGCTGCGAGGATAAATGTGAACGTAAGTAGGTATTTTTACAATAACAAGTGCGAAAGTCTATAAAAATGGCTTAGCAGTTACTACTTACTTCAACGTAACGCAAACTATCCGTCGATAATTCTCTGGAGATTTCCGAGTAACGCATCATGGCATGTGGGGTGTGGGGAAATGCATGCGGAAGCTCCGCAATGTAGGCAATGGGTGGCTGTTGTTATATGCGCACAGTTTTACACACGACGTTGAGTTTCACACTTTAGGCAGGGTGGGAAAGGGTCTCCTTTGTGTCTGATGCAATCACGTGTACAATGAAGTCACTCAGGCGTAAAGTGATATCTGTAAAAAGAGAGAAAAAATTTAATTTAGTTATGAACAGAAACGAAGAATTTTTTGCATTGAATGAGCGGAATCAAGATTAATAAAATATAAGTATATACATATGTACATATATAAGTACATATAAATAATAATTTTGTGAAATTAAATAGAAAATTAATTCAATTAATCATTATATAGTACGCCGTAAGTAGCGACCAGGCTCGGTGGGAATCAAATATTAAATACCCGCATATCCGTCAGGTGCATGAAATATTTCGAGATTTCGCCAAAAAATTTTAATGAAATATTTCGGTTCAAATAAAAAACCGTTAATAAATATCCTTTGCACTTATTGTATTTTCAGCAACATGCATATGCACCTATTTTCAAATAATCGGACTAAGGGTTAGCAGTATATTCAGCATATGAGGACTAATGGAAACTAGACCGATCTTACCAAGTTTTGACATTCCGTTAAGTGAATAATCTTAATTAGAAAACCTAAATATTGACCGATATATACATGTAAGTACATATATCAAGGCTAAAGTCAACAAGATTTAGGTTAGGTTAATCTGGTAGGCCAATAAGCCAGGCATAGACCAGATGGAGTTCAGTTGCTAGGTCCATGAGGAGTAGTCATACTTTAGGATGCCTTACAGCGCAATCTTGCAAGATGCTTCATTGTGTCCCTGGCGCCTTGCTATACATAAATATTTTCTGAAGTCTTCTCGATCTGTCAGCCCCATTTTGCGAGCCTGTGACGCCATCAGACTGATCAGTTAGTAACGGAAATGATCTGTTGCGGTAAATATGTACATGGAATCAATGGATTCCATGTTAAAGACCACGACAAAAGGTCAATTGCAAAATTGAATAAGCTCATATTCGGAGATTAGTTAAAGATATTGACCTACATATTTCGAATATTTTTGATAAGTAGTTCCTCATTTTTGCTATATTTCTATTAATTTTTTGATCCTTGAGTTTTGAAACCGTCAAAGAGAACATTGTGAAACCGTTCCAACAACAGTCGGATGCACGTAACCCGAACGGAGCTGGATTTTTAACCGACCATAAATGTTATAGGAAAATGTTTAAGGGAAAAGTAACATATTCAAAGTTAAACAATAAAGTTCATTAAATTGTAAAAAAAAAATTTCTGTTAAATATTTATGAAATTCTGCATTTTTATTTTGTTTTTCATTTATAAATACAAATATATTCTTTAAAATTATTTTAAGCGCTTTATTTGGTTCATTGCCGATCTTTATGCAGCGTATTTGCATTTATTCGCATTTTCTGTAATTTATGCTCACACTTTCGACGCTTTACTTTAAGAGTACTTTGTAACTGTGCTGAGCAAGTGCGAATATTTAGCGACCCACAAGTCGGCCAGCGAGCCCAGCGTCATTCAGAGGCGATAATAAATTCTGACTTCAACGACGGCGATACGGACGCCGACGAAGTAGCAAGACAAACGGACCGCTTTCAACGGAAGCAGAAATAAATGGCATGCTTGTTGTTTCTGTTAGTGAAATTCAACAAAACCTAAAAGGAGTTCAATGTTCACTATTTGCATATGCGCATATTGTACAGAGCTTACATTTGTGCGCACAAAGTAAACCTACCAAACCAAGTACATTGTGTGTATGTTAGTGTGCTGCGGTTTTAAGTGATAAGCTCAATTCATGCTTTTCTTCAAACCGATTTTGATTACCGTACATGAGTTCCAACTTTAATATGATATTGTGCGTATGTGTGTGTCTGCTTATGCGTGTGATTACAAAGTGAAGTGTTGTTTCAAATTTTTCCGTATAATTTTGCGTAAGTGGCTTAAAATAATTATGACTCGGAAACAAAGAACTTTTTTGAAATAATAAAAGTTTGATTTATTGAAAGAAAAGCTTTTTGATTATCGAATGATAGGTTATGTTGAAAAAAATTATAGTGAAATTGGGTTAAACAAATTACGTTAAATCAATTAAAAGTAAGTTAAGTCAAAGGTAAACAAAATAGAGCATACTAAAATAATGGAGGGAACACTTCTCCAGCCTCTAGAATAGAAGTGAAAACATGATACCTATTCATGATGGTGAACGCGATTTCCTAATCGATGACGGTGGAGCGGACGTTCCATTGCCCGACCATGAAGAAGTTCGAATAGCAATTACCCGTCTGAAGAACAACAAAGCGACAAGATCGCTGATCGAGCTATTCAAACACGGCAGCGAAGAACTGATAAGGAGCCTGCATCAGCTTCTTTGTAGAATATGGTCGGACGAAAGCATGCCGGACGATTGGAATTTATGTGTGCTCTGCTAATCCACAAAAAGAGAGACCCCACAAACTGCGCCAACTACTGTGGGACAAGCCACCTCAACATCGCATATAAGGTTCTATCGAGCATAATAAATGAAAGATTAAAGCTCACCGTCAACAAACTGATTGGATCTTATCGATGTGGCTTTAGGTCTTGAAAATCAACAACTGACCAGATATTCACCCTGCGCCAAATCTTGCAAAAGAGGCGTGAAAAGAGGATCACCGTCGATTTTAAAGCTGCTTTTGACAGTACGAAAAGGAACTGTCTTTATACCTCTATGTTCCCGCAAAACTAATATGGCTGTGTAAACTGGCGTTGAACACTACCAAAAGCGTCGTTAGGATCGGGAAGGACCTCTCTGAGCTGTTCGATACCAAACGAGTTTACAGACAAGGCGATTCCATATCGTGTGACTTCTTCAATTTACAGTTGGAGAAAATAATTCCAGCTGCAGAACTGAATAGAGAAGGTAGGTCTTCTAGAAGAGTGCGCAGCTGCTGGCATACTGATATTCTTGGCCTTAACAACCGCGCAGTTAGTTCTGGTTTATCCTGACTGGATAAGAAAGCGAAGGGTATGGGTTTGGTTGTGAACGAGGACAAGGCGAGATATCTCCAGTTAACGGGTGCAATCGTCGTACTCCCGACTTGGCGCCCCTGTTATAACTTCGAAGTCGTAGATAATTTCGTCTATCTTGGAATCAGCATTAACAGCAACTACAAATTCAGCCTCGAAATCCATCACAAAATAACTCTTCCAGCGACGCTAGTATGGATGAAAACACTCCAGCCCTTAAAGTATTTGACGCAATAGCCCCCGGAGGATGCAGAGGAAGAGGAAGACCTCCACAACGTCCGAAAGACCAGGTAGAGAAGGACCTGACTGCACTTGGAATTTGTCTCCAAACAGCTGGTGCGCTATTGTAAACTCGGCTATAACCGATTGTGACAAAAGTCTTTTCGAAAATTGACTAGAAACTTTGTCTAAAACTCTCATATTCAACTGGGTGTTGACTAAGTTGAAAAATTTTTGTTATAATAAGCCAATAACATACTAAAATTATTAGCCATGTACATACATACATACATATACAATATTTTCCCACACTATAAAACAGACTAAAATGATTGGTCGGCCGGTCAATATTTGGCCGCCGCTCCCACGACACGTGCGTTACTAAAAAAACGCGCCTTCTTTAACGATATCAATTTGTTATGACATTTTTAATAAATATTTACAATATTACATATACATAGATAACATACACATATAGGGCATAAAGCTGAAGTCCCATAAAAGGCAGAATTGCCCACTTGTTTTTTCTTTTGGAGTCACGAATTTTGTACACGATTTCCGGCACGCGAATGTCCATAGGCTGGGAAATAGCAAACATTAAATTAAACTGTGTAAATATATGTACATATGTATGTATATGTGCGTAACATTAAAGAATAAGTAAATTTACGGCTCGAGCTATTAAAAGTGGCCAAATCGACTAACAATAACGGTCAATGTAAACTTACAAATACAACCGCGATTGTTACACAAAATGCTCGGGCAAAATAACAATGAAAATTTGTTTACCTTTCCGATACTGCGTTAATTCTTTTATTTTAAGGAAGCGATGAAAATATAGCATACAATTTTTTATATGAATTTTTTTTCGAATTGAAATGTTGTAGGCGTGTAACAGCCAACACCGACTGTTTGATTACTTGTTTACCAAGCACTTTTGGCAGCGGTGCGCTGGGCTCGGCTGCTTCGACGGCTGGGTTGAATGGTTCGTTAAGTGACTGCTTAACGAACTCAGCAGCGAACAGTGGTAAATTTGGAAAATTTTAATTTTTATTTTTGTAAAAAAATATAGATTTTGGCATTTTTCAATATAAATCATTGTTAGCACTCATTTTGAACAAATAGAAGTATTACCAGTGACATTGCTTCATGAAGGAATCAGACCTAATGTCCAAAAGATACACTTATATACATATGAATTTCTAGATTTGGTTTTTTGAAGAAAAATAAATGGATAAAAAAAAATTTTTGGTCGTTATAATGACAAAAGGCTCGAGTTAACACATATCTAAAAATTTTAAAGAAATGTTTTGGATGGATTTTTTCAATCTTGTTTGTTGCTAAGCATAATGCTGCTCTAGCGACCTCTACTCAGAGCGTTCTTGAAAAAAAAGTGATATTTTTACGTGAGTCTAATCTCGCTTCCTCTCTTTCAATATCATAACAAATTTCAACCACAATTTCTATAACTTTTTGAAGGAATTCACCGTAACAAATGTAGATATGGAAGACCAGAATTAGACAAGTTTACGTAAACCCTAAGTTAGGGGGTTACATGGGTTTACGGGTTTCAAAAAATCGTTTTTTTTCACCGTCTTATTAAATTTTACAACACCTCTAGAATACTGTCCTACATTTTCAAGTTGGTCCAAATAATAGAGTCCGAGATACAGCCTTGAGAACTTGTGCGCTCGGTGCTAGCGAGGCTAAATGCGCCGTCTTAAACGCGTTTTACTTGAAACTGTGTTTTTGAAGTCGGTTGGCAAGATTTCTCGAGAACTACTAGAAAGATCTTCATGAAATTTTACACAGGTCTTTGAGATACAATTCTTAAAGACTTGGTCGAAGGATTTTTCTTCGATTACAACCATTTCAAAAAAAGTGACGCAAAATTTTCACTTTTTTTTTTAATTTCTGTCAAAAATTCAATTTTCAGCTTTTTTTCCTTCGTCCAAGTTATAAGTTAAGGTTTTAACAAAAACACATTTTTTTTTTTCACTTTTGATGATCTTGTAAGCTGTTATCCTGCCTGTTATCCTGATACAAATTCTAATTTATTTCTGAGAAAATACAACTCAAATTGTACCACTGTGAGGCACTGTGGGCTGTTTGATCGCCTTTTATTGCACAAACACATACTTATGGGGCGCAAAAAGCGCATTGCCGGCCAAGTGGAGCGCAACAATAAAAACATAATCGAGCGCTATAAGCATAAATATAAGGAGAAATATATAGTATATAATAGATATATATATATATATACATATATATCTGTATATATGCAATATATTAACAACCAAATTGAGGAAATGCAACCTGACAGAAATAAACCCGAGAATTATAAACTAGCTGTTGCGGCTCAGCAACCAGAAAGCAAGAATCAAAGAAAAAAGAGCAACAAAACTGTCTAAGCAGACGGAACGAACCAAAGCAGCGTTACGACAACACAGAGTGGCACGAGCGTGTGGTAGACACCTTGGTGATGGTGGCACAACAATATGCAGGTGTTGGTGGGGGTGATGATGACAGGCGTCATCTGCACTAGACCGTCGTTACGCAACGCCAAGCAAAGTGGTTGCACGTCATGGCAACGATGACGCCCTCGCCCCTCTCCACAGTGTCTAGTACATATGTATGTAGTTCCAGCGAACAAAGTGAGGTAGCTGCCTCAAATTAAAGACAAAAGGAAAACTTGCAAACATGCCACCGCGGTAAATGGTGATTCATGCCAGCGCATAGATTCAGTTACACTTGCGTTATAACTTGTTGTTGTTAGTTACTTACATATTGATGTATGTGTATGAGTTACATGTTCCACTCAGCTGCTAAGTGGCTTATGGGTCATTTGTTGGTTTGGTTGACCGAGCAGTTCGGTCAACTGTTGGCTGTTTTGTTTTACACAACGGACGTGAAATATTGATTGCGATGGCAGAGTGTGAGCGCCGTCAAGTATGCTTTGCTAGTGATTCAATAATGGAGGTGCAAATGTAGAGTAGAAGAGAAATGTTGGATGACTGTAATACAATCAACTAACTGACTTTTGACAGCTATTTAGTAATCAGTTATATGCTGTTATAAGGCTTGTCTACTTATTTGTTGGGGACATACATGTCTACATTTTGTATAATATTCTTTGGAAAGTCTCCATGTTTCACATATCTCAGACTTGCTGAATGAAAAACAGTCTGAAATGGCCGATTCTCAGTAGACCATTTCAAGAGTTGTCAAATCAAGCTTACAAGTTTAAGGGGTTTACGGATTTCAAAAAATCGATTTTTTTTAAACACATCTAGAAGATTATCCGCAATTTTCAAGTTGAACCGAGTAATAGTTTCGGATATACAGCCTTGAGGACTTGTGCGCTAAAGGCTACTCAACCGATTTCATGAAATTTTACACAGGTCTTTGAGATGCAAATCTAAAAGATTTGAAAAAGGACTTTTTCGGCAACTATTGAAAAAAATGTAGAGAAATATTCAGAAATTTCAAAAAATACCATTTTTTTATAAAACTGTCTGCAAAAAATCCGATTTTCAGTTTTTTTCCTTCGTCTAAGTTCTAAGTTAAGTAAAGCACGTATTTTTTCATTTTAAGTGATGCTGTAACGAGTTATCCTGCCAACGCAGGCGCATGTCTTTACCGAGGGGTCACCGAAAATGGCGTCGAAATAGTCGAGTTTAAATTTTTTTTTCAAAAAATTCAGAATTCTTTGTTAATAGTATATTGTTAAAAAAGGCTGCTTGTTTATCCGAGAAAACCCTACCCCTTAAAAACTTACCTAATAATAAATCAAAAATTTTCGTTTGCAAAAATATCTACTAAACTAACTAAATAGTTCGATCAAGAACAAGGTAGGTTTCTCTTTATACTACGATATTTGGCAGCCCTAGTGTTGCAATCTAGTAACTCACAACTTCATATGAAACATTGACATTTACGTCTTAACATACAAACGCTATTTATGTTGTTTATAGTAACTTACAATATTAATCTCGGCTAAAAATGGAATTAAATGACGAACCATTTCATGCGATCATTTTATTAAACTTTCGAGTGCATCATTGAACTTAATTTGAATTTTCACGATGAAGTTCCATCAAGAACCAATGTTTATCGATGGTATGGTGCATTCAATCGCGGTTGTAGATCACTCCAAGACGAGTTTGGTGAAGGTCGTCCAAAATCAGCTGATGTTTCAGAAACTTTTGATGCTGTGCGCAAATTGATATTGCAAGATCGTTAAGCGACCTATCGTGAGATGGCGAAAACTATAGGCATTCAGTATTGCATGAACATTTTATTATGAAAAAAATTGTTTCACGTTAGATTCCTACAATTTTCCAATCGCCCCAAAAAATGCTCACATCGATTAGTTGAAATAAATGTTCAAAAATACGATAGCGGCACTACGAAAATTGGCAAAGACTTTATTTATATTTCTCAAGAAGATTTTACAGTTCGTTTCGATAGTTTTCGCATGTCGAAATGTCGTCCTATCATTCTTGCAGCAGCAGCTAGGTTAGAGCGTCATATTCCTAAGAGAATTGGAACCGGGAATTCCACCCGGGATCAATGCCAAAAATTAAATATATTTTTTCAATAACTATTTTAAATTATAATTTCTATTTCATCTACTGACAATTAAAATTAAAAAAATAAGGGAGAAAACTTATACATTCGATATCTACTAAAGATTTTCGGTTCTTATTTGAGCCACGAAACGGGCTAGTACCAGATTTGTACAAAAATAACCAAAATTTCACAAAAAACGACAAAAATAGTGAACACAATAAAGACAGTTATGTTTGCAAATTGATAGCTCTTCAGATGTATAGTAAATAGTTCTTATGACCCTTCCTGCTTCGAAACTCCTTGAGCCACTCCGTAATACGCTCTATTGGTATGAGTTGATTGTGGACCGAGAAAGAGATATGGTATGGTCCATAAAAATCACCCAAAGCAATATTTTGTTAATAACAAGGGTACGACAAATTCGTTTTATGAAGTTCTTAAATGCGACTTAAAAATACGAATATCGAAAAATAATTATAAAATTATTTTAAAACTTTCATATTTCACGAATTGTTTCAAATTTAGTAAAATTTTCCTATTCCAGAACAAAAAGTGTGTCAGACTGCTTCAATTTTCCTACTGGGTAGTTGAGTTGCCACAGCATGCAATTGAGTGCGTGAAGTGTTCGCGGAGAGTGCATATGTATGTTATGTACATATATTTATTTATTGAAATATTTACGCACATGATGTGTGACCAGCTAAATTGAATTATTGCTACTGCAAAGGCCATTACAAAAGCAAACAATTTCCCGTATAAAAACAAACAGTCTAGCCAAGAAAAACAAAATGTGCCAATCAGCAGCTGCGAAAAGCAAAAAATAAATAAATACATAAAAGAGAAAAGAAAACATGACAGGGTTGCAATATATATGCATGAAGAAGTGGAGGAGGGTGCAAGTATAGAGAAAGAACGTAATTTCAAGGTGAACGAAAAGAACAACAGACGACAAGTACAAGAAACTACGCCCACGAAAATTCCAAATGCATATTTGGCAAGCGTTAAATACACATTTTAATTTAATTTACTGTTTTAACGCTGAAAAACGCAAGAGAATTTATAGTGGCGTGCAGTGAACTTGCCACTTCCGATTTTTCGAAATTTTACAATTTATGTGGTAAAGCTTGTTGTTGTGCCGTAAGCTGTTGGTTGCTCGAAAATTCTGTTGTGAGATGAGCGTTGGCTCCGGTGATCAATTTTATTGATTATTTCTCAAAGTGACTTAAATCAACTTTGATAAATTTTGACAATTTTATTTATTATCCTAATCTAGAAAAAAATTCGATGTTTTACTTATATTTCCAAAGTATAATATTCGATAAATAATCGAGAATAGGCCTACAAGAGGATTTTTCAAAACCCTAAATATTTTCAGAGGTATGTAGCTTTTAAAATGACGCTACAAAAGTAGACCGATTGCTCTTTTGACATTTCTCTTCGAAAGGTTAGCCATTTCATCATGGAAAGATAACGATCCAACAACGCGTCGAAATAATTAAAATTTACTACCAAAATTCATTCGGATGCAGGGCCTCAACTTTAAGAGCGCTACGTCCAATTTATGGTCCTCATAATCGTCCTGACAGATCAACAATTTAGCGTGTAGTGGATATTGAATCCACAGGAACAGTACAAAATTTTCTCGTGCCAGTGAGATAAAGAAGTTCCCGTAGTGTCGAGAATATTGTAGCCGCTAGCGTATCAATTGAGGAAGACCCAAATCAGTCTCTCACAGGTCGTTCTCGAGCGTTGGTCATCTCTGTGACGTCGTTGTGGCGCGTTTTGCCTAAAAATCTTGGTATACATCCTTACAAGATCAAATTGACGCAAGAACTGAAGCCGATTGACCTCCTCATCATCTTCAGCGATGAGGCTTATTTCTGGCTGAACGGCTTCGGTAGTCACCAAAATATGCGTTATTGGTTAGGCAGCAAACCATGAGTCACCATTGCATCCCGAAAAAATACGGTTTGGTGCGGTTTATGGCCCGGCGGCGGCATTAGGCCGTCTTTTTTCCGTGATGATCAAGACCGACACGTTACTATGAATGGGAATCGCTACCGCTCAATGATAACCGAATATTTTTGGCTCGAATTTGATGATATGGACTTGGACAATATGTGGTTCCAACAAGACTGCGCCACAAGCTACACAGCGAATGTCACAATCGATTTATTGAAAGCCAGGTTTGGTGAACGTGTTATCTCATGAAATGGCACAGTCAATTGGCCGCCTCGGTCGCTCAATTTGACGCTGTTACGACTATTTCCTGTGGGGCTACGTCAAGTAGCCGACGATTGACGAACTTCGTACGAATATCGAATGTGAAATTGCAGCAGTATCGGCCGATTTATGTTTGAAAACCGTCGAAATAGGGTTCAGTGTCCGGACTTCTGCAAGCGTACCCTTGGTGGCCATGCAAAAGAAATTGAGTTCCATACATAATGGCAGCGAATGTACTTTCACAGGAATAAAGAATTTCATCGATATCTCAAACCAACTTTTGTAGCGCTCTCATTGAAAAAAAACCGTTATATTGCTAAATTAATTAATTAAAAAACAAATGCTTTTTATTAACTGCCAAAAAACGGTCGAAATTCGGGCCTCTAAACTAGAATATCCCCTTAAGTCCACTTAAGCTATTTTACTCATTCGAAAAGAATTATGGTCGCAATGCACTTTTTACGCCTTTTTTTCACCGTTAAGTCAGCGTAAAAATGACACCCAGACGCAATGCAGCACACAAACCGGCGACAACAACAAAACATTCTCCAAACGCAACCAGAAAAACACGTTGTTCAAGTAGCAAGCGCATTGACGGTCTCCTGTTGGCGAGGAAAATAGTAGGAAAAGCGCCTGACGCCAGCCGGTCGCTCGCCACATCGAAGAGGAGGATGCACGATAAAGAAGAAAACCAAATAAAAGCACGGTAGCCGAGGGAAAACACAAAGAAAGCAAATGCTTACTGAGATAATTGGCTAAATGCTGTGTGGAAACAAAACAAAACATAAAAACAAAACAACAAAAACAAAGGAGAAAAAACCAAAAACAAAAGCATGCATACACACATAAGTATGTATGTTTGAAGTGCCAATGGACCACAAGGCAAAGCACGGCTATAACTGACAGCGAAGAAATATAAAGTCGAAATAGTAAATGCACTCGAGCGGCTGGATGTGCAGCAAGTTACCAAACACAGCCACGCTGAACTGACTGACATAACCACACACACTCTGTACGAATCTGCGAGCAGATGCAGACGCGCCCAGCGGCACGTTCAACCGGGTCAGTGTTTTCATTGTG
This sequence comes from Bactrocera dorsalis, assembly GCF_023373825.1. Taxonomy (NCBI): domain Eukaryota; kingdom Metazoa; phylum Arthropoda; class Insecta; order Diptera; family Tephritidae; genus Bactrocera; species Bactrocera dorsalis. Next base: position 61,048,161 of record NC_064305.1, read on the forward strand.
AGCCAGAATACTCTCACAAGACACATTCCTTATTACGCTTTTGTGGGTTGGCTGTTGTGAAAATTCAATTGCGTATTTAGAGCGAAAACAGGAAACATCCACAAAGCAAGTGTCGAAAATGGACTCGTAACTGAAATGTGCTGCCGAGGAGGTGTCTATATTTATTTAAACGATACTGCGAATTCAGTTCACAATGCGCACAGATAATCTCGAACGGGCGCACATACCATGCCTACTGAAGTATTTCGAGATTTCGAGTGTAGGTCGTCGCTAATAGTCGTTGAACTTCAAAGGAAGGCGTTGAAGTGATTCAGCACCAACAGGAAAGAGGCCTTGGCAGGGCGGAAAGCCGTAAATAAATTATCAGACAAGTGTTGAAAGCGTGGTATTTTTCTGATAGGTCAATTAATAATTTGTGTGAAGAGGTCTACAAACTCGAAATGAAAACATTATTTTGAAAACGAAAATTTCGAAAATATTTTGTTTCGGTAATTCATAATGATTTGATTGTTCCGAAAATACCAGTATTTAGTATTGGTGCTACTAACTTCGTAGCCTACATTTGATGGTATTTCTTTTATTGGCTAAAAACGAGATATTAGAGGCCTCGAAATATGTGGTACTCGTATTTTATTGACTACGAATTACAACATATAATCGGCCTACTGAGCAGCACCATCACCTATCTTGAGGTCCAGCATTCATTATTGGATGATATTCGACCGAATAGACCACGTCCAGCACGCAGTGAAGAAAATATAACAGCCGTACCTAAGAGATGATGGAGAATCGGTTCGGCGCCGTTCTCAGCAATTCGGATTGACGTATGGAACGACTTGGCATATTTTACGTCCCCATCTTAAATCGAAAGCGTACAAAATATAACTTGTGCAAGATGTAGAGCCGCTCGACCTTTTCAAACGAAATCGCTTCGTTACAAGAAGATCCGACGTTTTCGATCCGACGTTTTCGAGCCAAAGTTTGTTTAGCGGTGAAGCCCATTTCCGGCTCAATGGATAGGTAAAAAAAGCCAAATGGCAGCATTTGAGACAAAGAGCAACCTGAAGAGATTCAAGAGCTTCCATTATATCCAGAAAAAAACAACGGTTTGGTGTCGTTTGTGGACCGGTGAAATCATCAGTCTAATTTTCAAAAATGATAATAGTGAGAACGTAGCCGTCAATGGCGACCGTTATCGCGCCATGATAACCGACTATTTGATGTCAGAAATTGAAGCTCGTGATCTCGGCGACATTTGGTTTCAATAAGACGGCGCCACTTCCCACACATCACAGGAATCGATGGATTTCTTGAGTGAACACTTCGGTGAGCAGATAAGTTAACGTTTTAGGCCAGTCTATTGACCACCAAGATCGTACTATATCACTCCGTTAGACTTTTTCCTGTTGGGATATGTAAAGTTATGCGGCCCATCCCGTTCCTATTCAAGCCTTGGAGCAAAACATCACGCCGTTTACTAGTCGAAATGCACGAACGAGTCATCGAAAGTTGGACTCAACGGATCGACCATCTGAGACGTAGCCGCGGCCAACGAAGCCCACTCCATTTTCGCTTATGCAAGTTTATAGATAAGAAAACTTAATTCGAAACCAAAATCCAACCAGAGTTTTGAGGCAAAGTTCTTGAATTAGAATTCTATTAGCTTTCATCACCCAGTCATAAAAAAAGGATCAGTGCCAACTTCAGAATATGACAAACCTTCCGGTTTCGCAAAAGCCTTCAAAAAATTCTGGAAATTTTATTGGATGTAGAGCTTTCAGTTCGGAATTAAAATTAATTCCTATTTATCGCTTTGGTATTATTTGTTATTGTATTTCTAATTTTAAAGGAGTGTCGTCGCAGAAGGAATTCCAATAAATGTATCGAGCTGAGAACGGTCTGTATTAAGTTAATTTTATATATTTTTTGGAAAATGTATAATTATATTGTAGCGACAATCAAACTTATGAAGGGTAGAAGAGCTGTGATATAGTTGGAATATTAGAAACTGCAATAAATTATGAGTTTGAAGGCAAAAAAAAAGGCATATATAGGGTGGGCCATATAAAATTTTAAATTTCGAAGATAGGACGTAAAGGATTGAGTGTAGCGTTTGCTGTATGGCTCGTAGCGCCGTCCTGCTGGAACCAAATGTTGTCGAAGTCTTCTTCTTCAATTTGCTTGAAGAAAAATTCGGTTAACATTGCGCGATATCGCTCACCATTGATGGTTACGGTTCCTTCTTCAGAAGAAAAATGGGCCGATGATTCCACCAGACCAAAATCTGCACCATACAGTGATTCGTGCTGGGTGCATTGGCTTCTCGAGGATTACGTGCGGGTTTTCTGTGCTCCAAATGCGACAATTCTGCTTTTTAACGTAACCATCGAGCTGGAAATGAGATGATTTTTCGGTAAAATTTACCATCCTCGGTCAAATGATCTTCTGCGAACTGTAGAATAGTGAACAGCGACCCATTTCGTAAATTTTAGACTTTTTTACTGAATATCTGTCACTTTACGAATGGTATTTGACGTTTCTAATGTCGAAATATAGATAATTCAAATTTAAAACGTTAGATGGCCCAGCCTATATTTTATTGACAATAACCGTGTTTATTAATTTTATTTTTGGAGCGCGTTGAGCGAATCATATTTAATTTTTTTGTGGTCACATAAAATATATGTTATACCAAGAACCCGAAAATTAATTAATGAATGCATAAAAAATGTCTTCAAGAATAGATTCATTTAAATTACTTTCGATCGCAACCGTTAAACTTATTCATGATGTACTGTGCAATAAAATTCCATGAATTCATTGAGGTCCCCAGCAATAAAAGTTGATAAATTAATGGGATGAGTTATTTATGGATTTCTGTATGTATGCAGATACCATGAGACACACACAAGACACTTCAAGATGTATGCACTCATCAGCCGAAAATGGAAAGCATTTAGAAAAATCAACCAATTAAAGCGAAAGTCGAGACAAAAAAATATCATACCCTGAAAAGGAAGAAGAAGTAAAGGCGAGCCAACTAATTAGTTTCAATTAAGATTTCTCGCGATAATACCAGTGAAGATGCCAACAAATGAATTTGCGAAGATACTTGCAGCTATGTATGTGATGTATAATGAAGAATATTGAGTCCAACTGGGTACCTAAGGCGAATTTAGAGAACGTGGAAAGCAGCGTAACAAAAATTCATAAAACCAGGGCCACTGCAAACGATGCATAATTCTATGTGCATTAGGGTGGTGCTAAAATCGTGAAGAAATATTTATACATGCTTTGACACAGGATTTCCTAACCTCACAACAGTAAATTTATTATTTATAAGAACCACCCTTATGTTCTTATTCTGCAAAGCCATACAGATCTTTCATTGTAAACATAAATTAAACGAATAACCGCCCAATATTCGCAAATGTGTCGAAATCAGAGCACACAAATCATATTCCATAAAATCTCTGCCACACCTTGAAGCGCAGAATATACTTTGTATGAGTAAAAATATTACAAAAGCTTACCTACATACATACATACACTTTTGCTACGCATTTCGTTAGAGATAATGTTTTCAGAAACAAACTAATTATGTAATAAATAATAATGCATTTTGAAGACCATAGACTTGGTACACATTGCACACAAAAAGCGTCCGAAGGAAGAGAGAATAATAAATAAGCACACATGGCAAGCTTTGCAAATGAGTAAAGTCCATTACGAATACAATAAATGGCAGATAAAATCTACAAATGGACAACCCAATAAACATACATATAAGCTTCATATTTTATAAATATGTACATATGTATGTTAGCTAATATGCAGGTAGTCTGGCAGTGGCGCGTCCTAACGGCGATCGGGCCACTGGCGCTGCACGTACGCAACCACAGCAGCGAAACCAATAGGCGCTAGGCTTTGAATATAAATTAACGGCAAAACGGACTGCAGACATAATTCAAAATTGCGATGATAGAATAAGTTGGAAAGATAATGCGCATATTTTCTTAAATGAATGGATCTTTGAGTTACGAATAGGTTCCGTACCGAATAGATCATAAAAAAATTTGTTCCAATAGCTTTTAAGCAGGCAAAAATTACTCTTAGCTGTATCCTCGGTGCGGATGTCGTCTGGGCAATGGGTGTCGGTGCTTAAAAAGACATGATTTCAAGCTGGCCCCTGTCAGAATCAATATATTTCTAGCAGGCGACTCCTACCGAAGCCTGACGTATTTTTCCAACCATCCTCTTATGATGGACTGCTTTATATGCATCTTCAGAAGTAGGCAAATATGTAATTGCTAATGAGTTAGGTATAAACGCTAGGGGTAGAGACCACTTAATGATAAAACTCAACATGGAGGTCAAAGGAACAAAGCGGACTGCGTTATCAGTACAAAAAGAACATACTTTGGGAGATGAGGCTGCTTCCACCGGCTGGCACAACAATCCTATGAGCTGTGTCGCCAGCGGCCACACCTCCACAGCAACTGGAGCAGGTGGCGGCGCTTGTAGCACTACTGCCAAATCAGCTTTACAGCGCACGGGTTCCATAGTCCATGAAGATTCGTATAAAGAAAGCGCTGTAAGCATAAACGCAGAAAGGGAATAACTTCTTTGCTCTTCTGAGTGATTTAACGACGACCAGACGCTAGCATCCGAAAGGGAAGCGGTTAGAAGGCTTCCAAACCTGTGGAAAAAATCGAAACAGGTGGTGGAACGCAGCAGTATTCCAACGGTGCGCAAAGCGGCAGTAACCATACCTCGCGTGGCGAACCCGGAACATGCTGTGCGGCTACCACAACTGGAAAATCCGGGCGTGCCGACTAGCAACTGGAGGATGTTAGGAGTGGCAGAATCAGTCAACGAAGATGGAGTTTAAGGTTACACCCTCCAGATCAATAAGGCGGCAGAGCATATTTTGTACGCAAAATTCGGGAAGATGGCGTTGGAAGCGTGTCTCAAGAAGCGCCTCTCCGCGGACGGCAACAAAAACACGCTGCATATGGGTGAAGTGGAATAGGATCTCGAAATAAAAGAGATCATGGCGATTTCACTTGTCCTACAGGAGGTGGAGGTGGAGAAAGAACCCAGTCAGCAGTCTGATGGTCCAAAACCAAGAGCTCAGGGTACTCCAAGTAAACCTTCACAAAAGTAAGATCGCCTCTGCCGAGCTTCTTCACAATTTAGAGAAGGGCGGCTTCGACGTGGCTTGACTCCAGGACGCATTGGATAAGGTAACGTGGTCGCTTGGCTGAAGTCACAAAAAAACACAGAACATAATTAACAAAGTAAGATCGGCGATAGTAATGAAGAAAAGTTTATTTTCCTATATTGACTTCAATCTTACCTACATTTAACCATGCAACCAGCTTTTTCAGTTCGCGAAGTATTTTAGAGCTAAATATTCATCATCTGTATCTCATTTACTATTTAAAAATACCCTCTTCTCTTTGATCCAAAAAATAAGTAAAACTTAGACGGAGAAAATGTTGGTATCATTAGTGACACCCTTATAATACCGCTTAGATAAGCTTGAAGACCGTTTAAGCGACCGTCAGAGTTATGAGCGCAATTCAATTTTTTTCGAAACGCTTCAGAGTTTTTTTTAAATTTCTACATGAAAATTTAAGAGAATGTTCTTCAAAAATAAAGCAAGAAGAAAAAATTAATAATACAAAATAAAAAAAAAAATAAAATAAAATAAAATAAAAATAAAATAAAATAAAAAAAATAAAATAAAATAAAATAATAAAATAAAATAAAAACAAAAAAAAATGAAAATAAATAAATAAAAATAAAAATAGATTTTTACTGTTTCATAAAAAAACATAACAACATAAAAATGGGCCCTGTTATACACGAATTAACCCTACACCTTAATGCTTCAGCGAGTTTCTGACTTTAAGGAAAGTAGATGCAAAATTGGTCTCATTATTTCACCACGTTTGGGAAACAACAGGTAAAGTCAGATTAGTTAATTCCTACATACATATATTACAATTTACATATTAATCGATACCATAAACTTCTTCACACAGAAGGAACAGTTTAAATCAACTCCAAAAACTGTTTGGCATTCCAAAGAATAAGAAAACAAGTATTCGAGCACGATCACAACTGATTGACATTCGCGCATAATTCCCGTACTCTCCGCGCTTCATGCAGCAAAGACAACAACATAGCGAATGTGACAGCTAAATTACAAAGCGTTTTGTAAAAGAAAAAAAACTGACGCGTCAACATAAGCGCCTGCGTGCAGGAATTCATTCAAGAGCTTACACAACACACAACAACAGCAATAACAATTACTGTACCGGTTAATAGCGCCAAGTGTACGACTTACAATTTTATACGAGCACTTTTTTCTATATTTTATGCAAACTGCCAATTTCTAGCGTAATTAATACGCTCGCTACTTTAGTCCATATAAGCGATGCCAAAGTAAGGCCAGCACGAGCACGCAAACGGTACACAACGCGTTGCCGCAAAGCGCAAGTTGGAGAAAAAATTTGAAAAAATTATGCACCGACACGAATTGAAAGAAGCGTACGATTATGAAAACAAAAGCCAACTAAACGGCGTTGGAGCGAAAATTATTGGCAACAATAAAATGTTTCGATATTTGCAGGCGGCGCTGGCCACATACATACATACATACCATATACATACATATATGTATATAATGGATATACATATGTACATATATACAGTGGCGGACAAAAGTCTACATACACCCCCTGTTTTCTTCGATGTGAGAGTACAAAAACTTTTTAGAAAAATGTGTTGATACAGTTTTATTCTAATATCTATTATAATAACAATTAACTAAAAAAAATCATTATTTAACATAAAACAACAAATTTATGGAAGAAAAACTCAAAAATTGCTTTGACAAAAGTCTACATACAGTTCTAATCACTTACTTTGTACATTGCAATATTAACAGTAAGGTAACGTTAGCCTTTTTCTTTTATTTCAATATGTTTATTGTTTGATATTTATTGAATTTAGTTGTGGTTTAAACATTTCAATAGCTATAATGGCTCCGCGAAATGAAATATCAATTGATGTAAGAAATTTGGTGATAAAAGAAAGAAAAAAGCAACAGTATAGACAATTCTAAAAAACTTTAAAAATAATGGTTCCAACGAAAATAAACCGCGCAGTGGACGCCCAAAAAAACAATCTCGTAGAGACGTCAGCCTGATTCCCAACGAAGTAGACCAAAATCCAAAAGTAAATGCTCCAAATATAGCCGAACGCGTAGTAAGTACATCACAAATGAGTATCCAACCAAAAACAATAAAAAAAAACTCTAAACGATAACGGATTCCACAGTAGAACACCACGGAAGAAACCTTTTATTTCTGAAAAAACCGGAAACTTCGTTTAAAGTTCGCCAAAAAACACAAAGAAGATGAAATGGATTTTTGGAAAAGTTTCATTTACAGATGATTCTAAAATCACCCTTTTTGGAAGTGATGAAAGGGCGAAAATTTGAAGGAAAACTAACGCCACGCTTGAACCGAAGAACGTAGTATAAATTGTGAAGCTCGGTGGCGGCAGCGTAATGGTTTGGGGAGCTGTTGCGGCCTCTGGAGTTAGAAAGTTGGACTTTATTGAAGATGAAATGGACGGTATTTATACTTAGTCTCTGTTGGAACATAATTTGAGGCCTTTGGTGGATAATTTAGGGCTCGGTTCCGGTTGGATATTTCAACAAGATAACGATCCGATGCATGCGGCGCAAATTGTCAAGGATTGGTTGCATTATTATACTCCAAGTGAATTAAATACACCACCTCAAAGTCCAAATATGAATATTATTGAACATGTATGGGAGATTTTGGAGCGTAGAATTAGAAAGAACCAAATTTCTAGCTCCGCTCTACTCTAAGAGCGCATATTGGGACCTTGGAACAGCATAACATTTGCAGCGTTGACAAATTTAGCAGAGTCAATGCCACGGCGTCTTCAAGCAGTTATAGATACCAATGGGGACCCAACTAAATACTAAAACGTCTTAATAACTAGCATTTTTTACAGTTTTTCGCACTGAACTAAGATATTTTTGTACTGTATGTAGACTTTTGTCAACACAATATTTGAGTTTTTATTCCATAAATTTGTAGTTTTATATTAATTAATGGATTTTTTAAGTTTGTTGTTATTAGAAAGAAGATTAGAATAAAACTGTATCAACACATTTTTCTAAAAAGTTTTTGTACTCTCACATCGAAGAAAACAGGGGGTGTATGTAGACTTTTGTCCGCCACTGTATATACTTAAGTATGGGTACATACGTCCTAAGTGGGGCAGGTGGGGCAGCGAATTTTGGTGGCAACCGCAGCAACACCACAAACATACATACATACACATATCATAGCCGCATTGAGCATAGCATAACCGCAAAGCGAATATAAGCGTACGTAATGTACGCCTCCGCCAAATGCTGTAGCCGCCAGCCAGTGCGTCCATTCATTGAGTCGACCGCCGCTGCTGACGTTTTGGGGCTGACGTACGCCGTTGGTTGTTCGCAGTTCGCCTACTTCTGGATTTTCTTTACATAAATTTTCCTATCGAAAAAATAAACAATGGAAAATGGCAAAAACAAGAACACACATGCACAAACAAACATGCGTTTGGTTGTAAGTAAAAATAATAATCGGAGGAATAATTGAAATTGTTTACATACATATGTACATACCTATACCGCAGTGAACGCAAGCAATACATTTGCACAAACATACATACATATCTACAAGCGAGTGCGTCGATAAAAGTATTTGTGTGTTTGTTTGAGCATTCGCATACCGCAATCGGGCGTTGTGTGGTGGGCGGCGGCAGTCAAACCAGAACCGCAATAGCATACAACTATCAAAACAATAATAAGAACAACATAATATTCGTTGTTGTTGCCGGCGGCTGTTTTACAATTGATCCAACAATGCGCGCGCATTAAATTAACAGCAATCGCAATAACAACAACAAGTTGCAAATAATAATAAATACATATGTATGTATGCAGTAACAGCGATTAAAACAACAACAGTAACAAAAATAATAATAAAAACACGTCATTGTGGTCCCAACCGAATCCGCAACGTCTCACCAGTAGCAAAAAGCTCAAGTGCCGCTAGCACAAGGAAGCAGTTAGGAGCTGCCAAAACGGGTATGCTATAAATTTACATACTTACATACATATGTACATACTTACATCCGTACATTTATACTTTTTTTTAATCAGTAAGAAAAATACCACGTGCGGTTTCACCTATTGGTTTGGGTTAAATTTGTCTTCAAATAGAATTATCGAGATCGTCTTAAGACTTCGACTTAAAACTGGTACTGGCAGATTTTTTTAGGAATTCGAACCCACGACCCTCTAGGTGAAGGACTCGCACTTTACAGAGGTACTTTTTTAATAGTATGGTTTTGACAGATCACGCGCTCGATCTTCTTTAGTGACATCGCTTCGATTTATCGGCACTTGAAAAGTTCCAAGAAGATCCGACGTTTTCGAGCCAATTTTTATTCAGCGATGAGGCCCATTTCTGGCTCAATAAGTATGTAAACAAGCAAAATTGCCACATTTGGGATGAAGAGCAACCTAAATAGATTCAAGAGCTGCCATTTCATCCAGATAAACAACGCAACGTCGACTCATCAGTTGTTGTCATCGTCCAAGCCTCTGCATCATATAGCAGGACGGGAATAATGAGTGAGTGAGAGTTTGGTTTTTGTTCGTCGAGTGAGGACTTTACTCCTCAATTGCCTACTCAGTCCGAAGTAGCACCTGTTGGCAAGAGTTATCCCGCGTTGGATTTCCAGGCTGACATTGTTGGTGGTGTTTATACTGGTTCCTAAATAGACGAAATTATCTACAACTTCAAAGTTATGACTGTCAACAGTGACGTGAGAGCGAAGTCGCGAGTGCGGCAAGAGATATTTCGTCTTGCCCTCGTTCACTGCCAGACCCATAGTTTTGACCCATTCGCATAGATACTTATTTCTGTATCCCTGTCCACCTCACCCCAACCTTTCTCGGAAAGTGAGAACAATATTGAGGGCAGGCAGACTGGTTAAATCGACTCAGCTCATCACACTTATCATTTATACATATTCATACATACATGTATATTTTATTAGGTATCCGACGTTTGCTTCTGTATATTACAAGCTTCGTGGCAAAGCTAATATAGTAACCTGTACAGGATGTAATGTGGGTCAAAATTTGGTTGCTATCATTTCAAAATCGATAATAAACAGGCTACTCAGATACTCAACGCAGCTTAGATTAAATCTGAATAAATTTGATCCCCAGAAGTGTAAATATCTTCAAGCTTCTCTTTAAACTTGTGGGAATAACTGACACCGTAAATGTGTTGTTAGTTTTGTAGAAAATTCACAGTGAAGTTGTTTCTAAATGTAACTAATTGAACTACCAGCTGAGTACTTATACCCAGGCTTACTTTGTGAAACGCTGCAACCGTTTTAATATTGTGATCCCTTATTGTCCAGGTCCATGGAAACTTCTTGCGTTAAACAAAATTAAAGCACATTCAAAAAAGGTGTGTCACTTTACGAAATGCTACACTTAGAGAGGCTGATCCACAAAAAAAGATAAATGATAGCAAAATGAAAACAAACGCCCAAATGTTACGCTTTATCAGCTTATTTTGTTTCCCAGAATTCGCGAATAAAACTTCCAGCAATTGGTTTCAATCAAACTAATGAGAATTTTATGTTTTTTTTTAATATCAAAACAATCTTCTTATTCTTCTCTTTGCGTGTGTCTGGGTCTTAATCATTCCGTCAATTTTAGCTGCCAATACGAGAGGCGTTTAACATACTTACATACAAACATAATTGAGCATGAAATCGCTGGCCGAAAATAGATTTGCGCTTATTACACTAATTAAAAAATCAAATGGAGGCGTAAGTAGTCTTACGTATAATATTTAGCTAAATACCCGAAGCAACATGGCATGACCTAAGTAGGCTTATAAAAATAGCAAAGTGATTCCCAGAAGAAAAGTTCAAAAATATTTTCTTATAAATATGTGAGAAGAATGTTTGGGGCATGGAGTATGTCCGACTAGACAATACGTTTACTTTTGTGTAACGGAACATAAAAAATTTCTTGTTTTTCACCGTAAAGAAAATCCCTCGCAAACATTCGACAACAAATATTATTTAAGAGAGCAGGAGAATAATAAAAACAATGTGCGGGCGGTATTAAGCGTAACAAGTGCCAATTGCAAGGCATGAGGTGCGGGCGTAATACAGCAACATACCAAACATTCCAGTGCATGAGTGAAGTCAGCTAATTTGAATTGTCTTTATTTTTCTTTGTCGCTAATATGACTTGTGCATGAATCAGGCATGATGAGGTGGTGACGATACATACTTATAATGGCTTAGAAGTCAGGGATTATAAGCTTTGCTTCATATACTTTTGTATGAGCGTCATTACGAGCAAGCTATTTTTGGACAAACTGTTGCAAAATTAATTCAACAAAATTTGGAGAGTGGCCAAACGAACAAATAACTTGGATAAAATAAAAAGAGTTAGAAAAGAATTGCGTTAATTCAATTTCAATGAGGTAACACACAATCACCTGTATTTAACTCAAACAAACAAACCCAAATGTTGTTGCTTTCAATCGAAGACGAATGTTATTTATATCTTATACGAAAATTAACTACTAACATTTCTAAAAGCATGCCCAACAAAACAGCTGTATTTTTGCTGGTATAATACACTTTCCTTTTTAAAGAATCCCGCAAAATCCAGTTGGAATCAAATCATGAGATCTCGATGGCCCGCGGTTCATTGTCAGTCATTAAACCGACAGTTTACTGGATTACTAGTGAGGAGGATAGTCGATTTGCGTCACAAGGTAGTGACCGCGCAGTTATTCCCATATTACAGGAAACATCAGAAGCGATGCAAAAATTTGGCAAAGGGACCAATATCGCTCATTTTTAGGTGAAATCCAATATCTCAGGCACATTGTTGGGCCAATTACAACGAAACTTCGTGCGTAACTTTATATTTGCATCCATTTTGTATATCACAATTTTTAATTATACTATCAGAGCCTTTGACTTCAGGATCATAGGAAGTAAGAGCTAAGGCATCCGAATAAAATGTTCCACAAATAATTCATTTAAGTTATGCCATCTTACGACCTAAAACTCTTCAAATCCGTCCATAACATACTAAATATGTGGACATCAATACTTATACCTGACTTTTTACACAAAATATCGGTCAATCTCAGAGGTATCTTAATGAAAGTCATAGAGCAATCGTTTCTCTCTTTTTTTATGTCGTGACGCCAAAAATGGATAACATCGGCTCAATACCCCTAGCCTTCATATACGTAATATAAAAATTTTGAGCTTTCAGTTAGCTTGATAGCGCATATATCGTTCAATTATCGAAAGAGCAAAATGATAGTATAATTATTTATATCTTATTATATACAAGTTGTACTCGAAGCACGTTGCTACACCGCCAACTGGAATTGGAGATCCAAATTTGGAGGAAAGGAAATTCAATTTATTTTGAGTAATTTTATTCAATCGAATGCATTATTTACGATTCTACAAGGACATACAGACAAACCTTCACAACATATAACTATCTATATGCATCCATATAAAATATGATATCGGCCAATATGTGAGTTACCACTGGCTAAATGAGCTTCAGCTTGCCCCACACAACACATAACCAACACAGAACACTCTACACTCACCGCATCAAAATATCCGTCACTAACACACTTCATTCACCACACTCATCTCTACACCACCTACAATCCACATCACACATAACTATGTACATTACCACTGCGTTTTTCACCACCACCAAAAAAGGAACAAGAGGAGGGAGAAACAAGTTCGTTTTTTGCCACTTCTTTTTGCGATCCGCTAACGACCAGCCGTGTGATTAACCCCGAGTGCTAAGTTTTAATATTGCGCCAACCTCAACTTTGTAATTCGAGTAAATTTAATATTTCGGTTACACATAAAATTTAGCGAAATACCGTTGGAGAATTTTGAAAGTTCATTGTAAAATCCAAAAAAGTTTTAATAAAATACATTTGTGAGTTTTTTTTTGGCGGAATTGTGTGTTGCCTTTTTTTTATATACAAGTTTCCGAAAGGTGAGTGCGAGGCAATTAATCGAAAAGAACATGGTCCTTCGAGCCAACAGAACGGCACTATTGGAAAACATAAAAAAAATCAAATTTGTGACATTAAACATATAAAAAAAAAAAAAACAAAAGAAAAAGAATATAACTAAATTTACGTGAAGTGAAAAGTTACGACCACTGCTGTGAAAAAAAAGGATATAGCAAGAAATATACTCATACAAAAACAAAATTAACTTTTAAAACAATATATTTGTAAAAGTTTTTAAACAAATTATTTAAAAAAAAAAAAAAAAACAACCAAAATCAAACGAGCGCGCCGCGTTACAAAAATCTAATACATAATTCGGGCGCGATCGGCCAAAAAACATTAATTCAACAAAATAACAACACACACCAGGAAAACCGGGACTCACAGCGGCGGGACAACAGGACAGAAAAACCGGCACACAGGCGCGGGACAACAGGACGGGAGAACCGGAGCATACAGGCATAGCGCTATTTCTAAATCTTACTTTCCCCCCAAAAACCCCTTGAGGCGTGATAAAGTAAGTGTATCGTTTTCATTTATATTTATTATATGTATGTACATATGTATGATAACCAACGGATTTATATTTAAGATAATCCGTTTGAACGGCACAAACCGCGCAAATTTTAATTATATATATCATCTATATATATAAAACAGTAACAAAAAAAAATCGTTTATTTGCCTATTTGCTTACCCCTGTGTTACGAACACAAGTAAGAAGCTAATCAAACAACAATTTAATTTCAAGCATCCACTTGCAAGATTTTCCGCAATACTCCTTCTGTTCCTCAAAACAGCAGGCAGTATATCAAAAATAAATAAGCAAAAGGCACAATAAAAAGACAAGAAGAGAAAGAAAAGAAATAATCAGTTCGAACATACATACATACATATCAACTAAAAACGACTCCGTACTATATTATACGAAGTTAAAAATTTTAATATCGTAACATATTGGCAAAAAGAGGTGAACTCTCTTTTGATTCGTGTCGCACAATAACAAAAGACCGCAAAAACAATACCATCATTATATACAAGTAAATATACTTAAATATACTTGAATCTATATGCAGAAAAGGGGAAATATAATCAAAATTTGAATATTTGTAATAATTATCCCACATATTACTTAACGATATTTATTAATACATAAACGGGCCGGTATAACAACAAATATATACATATACTTACATTGGCAAATATTTCCTTTTGCCTTCGCTGCATGCTTTTTATTATATTATAGCGCATACATACAGGCCAGGCACATATACAAAGAGTATTGACGCCTGTAACTACGAAAGTGAATACGAGGGCATACGAATAAGTCCTCAAACAACACAAAAATAATAAATATATATATATATATATACATATATATATATATACATATATATATATATACACATATTATACAATACATCAAATATATTATACGAGGGTATTCGAATAAGTCCGCAAACAAACAAAAAAAAAAAAAAAGTATATATATATACACACATATAAAATACAATATATACAATATATTTATTATTATTTTTGCCTAAACATTTCTAAAATACTGCGTAACACGACATACGCGTATTTCAATAAAATAATTGTTAATTCGGAAATAAAAACTCTTATTTACGTAAAAGAGTTTTCGGGTTTTTACATTCAGCTGAATTTATATTAAAAAATATATTTCACGTTTATTAATTTATTTGTTACTAAATGAGCACAGACTCTAAATCTACTCAATTTCTAAAAATTCCGAAAATGATTTCTGATGACAAAAGCCCAAGTACACCGGCAGAAGCTACACGCTCGAAGCAAGGTGCTACAAAGCAAAAAAGGGGGAAAGATATTTCTTACGCTAAATTCATTTCTGAGAGTGACAGCTTAATAAGATACTGCACTCGTTTTTCATCTTCACCGATCCAAGATAACTCTGAATCGGTGCTAGAAATCAAAAATCAAAATATTGACAATTTCTGGACACGTCTCCAATCTGCATATGACGCGATAGTAGAAACTGACGACTCAGATCTACCCGAAAATTTCAAATCCTCGGCTTACGCCAAATATGAAAATTGCCTTGACCAATATGAAGAGACAAAAGCCATGATCTCCGATCAGTTGAAATTAATTAAAGCAATTGCACCTACTCCACAACCGAGAGTAGAGCTGCCACAAATTCAAAGCCAAGAGGCGAGTTCAGGCATTCACCTTAAAGTGCCAGCATGCGATACAGAAACATTTCACGGAGGTTATGAACAATGGCCGTCCTTCCGGGACATGTTTACGGCCGTGTACATAAACCATCCGAAATTATCTCAAGCGCAAAAACTGTATCACCTCAGATACAAAACCAAAGGTCAAGCAGGCGTAATAGTCAAACAGTTCGCATTAAATGACTACAATTTCAATTTGGCTTGGGAAGCTCTAACAGAACGATACGAGAATGAAAGAATATTGGTCGACCAACAAGTCACCATATTAATGAACTTACCAAAAATTCAGAAAGAAACGAGTGAGGAGTTTATAAAACTTCAATCCACTGTTTCAAATTGTTTGTCGGTTCTATCGACACAGAATATTCCCACAGACAATTGGGACCCCATACTGGTAAACATATGCTCCGCGGCATTACCGGAAAAATCTTTGCTTCTGTGGGAGCAATCGCTCTCATCACGAAGAAAATGCCCAACGTGGCAACAGATGAAAGATTTCTTAACTACCCAATACGAAATTGCGGAAAGGGTAGATAAAAAGACGGTCAGAACAAAAAACGTTCAACACGACCTGAATCGAAGTTTCATTAGACCCCAAGCTAGTAACAACAACAGTTTAAACAGAAGCTTTTTTAAAAATCAATCGTTCACATCTGAACAAAATAAATTAACGTCATGCGAACTGTGTAAAGGAGGGCACAAGCTAAAATCTTGCGAAAAGTTTAAAAAACTTAATATCAATGAAAGGAACAACGTTGTCAGATCGAAAAGACTCTGTACAAACTGTTTGTCCCACTCACACAATCTCAATAATTGCGAAAGCAAATTCAACTGCGTATATTGCCACAAAAGGCACCATTCTATGTTGCACTTAAATAACTTTCCCAACACACCTCAAAGTAGCGCTTTCTCAAAAAGAGCCACGGGTTTAGTTGCAACCGCAACTCCCGAAACACAAAATCCCGAATTTTGCCAAGAGACACCTTGCTGCTCAAAGGCATTAAAAACTCAAACGCTACACAGCGATAATCATAGTAGAGTACTACTACCCACAGCAGTTGTCTCCATCGAACATCGAGGAGAACTGTTCAAACTAAGAGCCTTAATAGACCAAGGGTCCCAACGATCCTTTATAGCGTCTAAGGCCCAAAATAAATTAAAATTGCCAACAAAACATGCCAACTATGAAATTACGGGAATGGGCGGAAGAGTAGTACAAAACTCTAACAAAATATGCCCCATTACCCTAATTTCCCCCCAAGCGGATAAGCGCATTCAAGCAAATGCTATTGTCTTACCGCAATTAACAAACATGCTTCCAAGCTATCAAATAAGTAGCAAGCATTGGGATAAGATTTCACATCTGACTCTAGCAGACCCCAACTGCAACACCCCCGCTCAAATAGACCTTCTATTAGGCAGCGATCTCATATCGCAAATTATACTAGAAGGTGTTGAAAAAATTTCTAAAACACTACTGGCGCAAAATACCATTTTCGGATGGGTCCTAAGTGGACTAGTTGCGGAACCAGTCACAACAATGACAACTCAAGTTGAGGAAATCTCAAACGAGTACCTCAATTCACAATTGAGAAAATTTTGGGAGCTAGAAGAACTCCCCCCCATTTCAATTACAACACCAGAAGATCAGTATTGTGAAGACTTTTACAAAGCCACAACTACTCGATCAGATAATGGTCGGTATGTCGTACGACTACCACTAAAACAACAATTTCCAGATACACTCGCCTTAGGTCACTCTCGCACCTCTGCAATACAGCAGTTTTTAAGCATGGAAAAAAACCTACTTAGAAAAGGTGAGCTCAAACAAGATTATGATGGGGTCTTAGAAGAATACCTCCATTTAGACCACATGGAGGAAGTAAGCCCATGTGAAAAAATCATAAGAGGCAAATATTACTCTTTCTACTTGCCACATCATGCAGTAGTAAAGCCTGACAAAAAAACAACAAAAGTCAGAGTTGTCTTCAATGCCTCCAGAACCACTAGCTCGGGGAATTCCCTAAATGACATTCTATTTACGGGACCCACGCTCCAACCAGATCTAATGCTCCTCATATTGAACTGGCGTATATACAAATACGTATTCAATGGGGATGTCGAAAAAATGTATCGACAAATAAATGTTCATAAAGATGATCAAGATTTCCAACGGATTGTTTTCCGAAAATCTGCCAATAGTCCACTACGCGACTTTAAATTGAAAACAGTTACCTTTGGCGTAAACTGTGCCCCATATCTAGCCATCCGTACACTCCACGAACTGGCAGAAGACACAAAGTCAGAATTTCCTCTGGCAACAAAAGTCTTAAAAACGCAAACGTATGTAGACGATATCCTGTCTGGGAGCCACAGCCTCTCACAAGCATACGAGTCCTTATCACAAGTGATAAAAGCCCTCAACACTGCAGGGTTTCCCCTAAAAAAGATCACAGCTAATCACCCAAATATCTTGAAGAACATACCAAACGACAATTTGTTGGATACTAATTTCCTTATATTCGAAAAGGAAAGTACAACAAAAACACTGGGCATCCAATGGAATGCGATATCGGACCAGTTTTCATACACGACTGAGTCCATATCCGCATTATCCGCCAATACAAAACGCCAAATTCTCTCCTCTGTGGCAAAACTTTTCGACCCCGCAGGATGGCTTTCGCCAATTATGATACAAGCGAAAATCCTGATTCAAGAATTATGGCTAGACGGAACTGACTGGGACGAACTAGTGAAACCTCTTCGCTTAGAAAGATGGTCCCAGTTCGCTAATAATCTGACCGACATTTCGCAGATACAAATTCCACGGTGGGTAAACTATTCCCCCGAATACAAAGTGGAACTACACGGCTTCTGCGACGCCTCTGAAAAGGCATATTGTGCCACTATATATGTGCGCACACAAAGCGATATTGCAACTACAAGCCACCTACTAGTGGCAAAAGCAAAAGTTGCGCCTCTAAAAACCATAAGTCTACCACGACTTGAACTTTGTGGCGCTCTGCTACTAGCAAAGCTAGTTTCCATGGTGCAGACCCACTTAAACATGGCACAACACAAATTATATCTATGGTCTGATTCCGAAATAGTGCTAGCCTGGTTAGAAAAACCACCACACGCGTGGAAGACATATATTTCTAATAGAACGGCGCAAATACTTGACCTAGTAGGATCAGCCACTTGGCGACACGTTGCCAGTGCTGACAATCCTGCTGATCTAGGTACAAGAGGGTCCAAACCCCTGCATCTCGCCACCACCACCCTATGGTGGAATGGCCCCCGGTGGTTAACAGAATCTCCCGATTCCTGGCCACAATCGCCAATGCGCAACATAATTGCCCCCGAAAGTCGAAAAATCGACACCTACCACACAATATTGGATGATAATGACATCCTTGAACGATTTTCATCGTTCCCCCGAGCACTCAGAGTAGTCGCCTATATTCTCAAATTCACAGAGCGACTCAAACTTAAGGTAAAGGGAGCAACCTGCCCCCAATGCGATACGTTGACGCACCAAGACTTACAAAAGGCAAAGGTCGCTCTTATCGCATCAACCCAAGCGCGCTACTTCAGCCGCGACCTGGGGTTGCTAAGAGAATCGAAGCCAATTGACAAAAAGAGCTCACTCTTAGTACTAAACCCATTTATCGACACGAAAGGTCTGCTTCGTGCAAACGGCCGGCTTGCTAATTCCAGCCTTACGTATAACGAACGCCACCCCATAATCATACCTGAGAAGTCTCCATTTGCCACCTTATTCCTGAAATACATCCACATATTAATGCTACACGCCGAACATCGCCTCATGCAACATATGGTACGACAAGAGTATTACATCCCACGTCTGAAGCCCCAAATCAAGAAATGCATTTTCATGTGCAAGATCTGCACTATGCATAAGCAAAAAATGCGAACGCAGATTATGGCAGCACTTCCACCTGAACGCTGCAATTTCGCTCTGCCTTTCACCACCACAGGTGTCGATTTTGCTGGGCCTTTTCAAATAAAGGCGTCCATGCTAAGATCTCCCACTCTCATGAAAGGCTATGTGGCTGTCTTTGTATGTTTCACGACAAAGGCAGTCCACCTTGAGCTGTGCACTAATCTGACGACAGAGGCTTTTCTCGCGGCATTTGCTCGCTTCGTCGCTCGACGTGGCTTCCCATCAAAAATCATGAGCGATAATGGCAAAACATTCATTGGAGCTCAACGAGCCACAGAGAAACAGTTCGTGGATTTCTTTAAACAAGTATCACCTGACATCGTACAAAAGTACGCCCCCCAAGGTATCAATTGGCAATTTATACCCCCAAGCGCTCCTCATATGGGTGGTTTGTGGGAATCAGCTGTAAAGAGCTTCAAATCTCACTTCAAGAAGATAGCTGGCAGCTACAAATTTAATTATGAAGAATTCACTACATTATTAACTAAAGTCGAAGCCGTTCTCAACTCACGGCCCCTCACAGTCCTCTCGCAAGATCCCTCCGATTTAACAGCCCTAACTCCAGGGCATTTTCTAAAAGGAGCACCCATTCTGGCCACACCTGAGCCAGGCGTGGAGTCGCTATCCTTACTAAACAGATGGGAAAGAATTAAAATTCTCCATCATAATTTCAGTCGCCGATGGAAAGAGGACTATATCAAGGACCTCCACAAGAGGTACCGATGGAAAATTACCGAAAATGCGCCAAAGATTGGAGATTGTGTCCTGATACAGGACGAGTGTCTCCCCCCTACCGAATGGCGGCTTGGCCGCATAGAGAAGCTTTACCAAGGCTCCGACGGTCATATTCGCGTAGTCGATCTCCGTACGCAATCAGGAAAGTTAACAAGACCGCTCGTTAAGCTATGCTTTTTACCGACCGCCGATCGAAACGTAAACGAAAAAACCCTCGAATAAACCCGTTATAATAAATATTTTAAGATAACAAACAAAGCAATCGAATGATCAGTCAACTTGACGATCCATTTCTGCCACAACGTGGCAGCCATACCCATATCCACTTCATGTAACAAATTTACAATTAAAATCATACTCTTCCATACAGATAAACATGGATGCAGACATGCCACTCGCTCCGACGCCAACCATCCGCTCGACTGTCCACGTGCCACGACAAGTGGCAGCTCCAGTTGCGGCAGCACCAGTTGCGGCTGGCCCAGTAGCAGCTCCCCGAACCACCACATCAACGGGTCCGCGTAGTGGAACGCGAGCACTGCCGCCAACGCCCATATCAGCAGCAGAGCCGCAGCGCATCAGGTGCCCAATATGTCGACGACCGCACCGGTTGATGCACTGCGCAATTTTTAAAGGTCTGCCACCACCGCAAAGGCTGCGCATCGTCCAGGCACACGGCCACTGCCTCAATTGTCTGGCACCTACCCACACTACCCAGCAATGTCCATCGGGCAACCTGTGCCAGATATGTATGTGGCCTCACCACACCATGCTGCACAAAACCACCAGAACCGACATCGGTCAACAATCTGGTAGCCACCACCGTGGTGCAGTACGACGACCGCCAACCAGCCGGGATGCACGATCGCGTCGACAGCCAACCATATCATCCTCCCGTATCCGGCGGCAACAGAATGGGACGTCAACACGACGCCAGCAACAAACGCCCCGTCCGCGCCGCACTTCAGGCCTGAGCAACGTTGTGGCCACGCTCCAGCAGTTGCAACGACTCCTAGGCTGAAATATTCGCCTAGGGGGGCCGGGATGGCTAAATGAGCTTCAGCTTGCCCCACACAACACATAACCAACACAGAACACTCTACACTCACCGCATCAAAATATCCGTCACTAACACACTTCATTCACCACACTCATCTCTACACCACCTACAATCCACATCACACATAACTATGTACATTACCACTGCGTTTTTCACCACCACCAAAAAAGGAACAAGAGGAGGGAGAAACAAGTTCGTTTTTTGCCACTTCTTTTTGCGATCCGCTAACGACCAGCCGTGTGATTAACCCCGAGTGCTAAGTTTTAATATTGCGCCAACCTCAACTTTGTAATTCGAGTAAATTTAATATTTCGGTTACACATAAAATTTAGCGAAATACCGTTGGAGAATTTTGAAAGTTCATTGTAAAATCCAAAAAAGTTTTAATAAAATACATTTGTGAGTTTTTTTTTGGCGGAATTGTGTGTTGCCTTTTTTTATATACAAGTTTCCGAAAGGTGAGTGCGAGGCAATTAATCGAAAAGAACAACCACAATGAAAACGAAAACTTGACCTAGCCCCTATATAATTTATGTATATCAGAACTTTCAAACATCTGGCTGACTTTACTCCATATGCCTTATGATGTCAGGTACCTTAATGAAATCCAGGGAGCATTTTTTGGTAAGTGGAATGATATAGTATGTGTTACTTGCAAAAATAGATCAAATCGGGTCAATACAGGTAGTATATATATATACTCCCAAATTTTCCTGAAATAATTTCTCGGAGTTTGATTCTTCCAAGTTATAAGAGTATACAGTTTTCAAATACACCCGAACCTAGCCCTTCCTTACTTGTTTTTAAATAAAGTTTTGGCAACACTTAAAGGTATTTCGTTGGCTTTGACCCTTTCAAGTTGCAAGAGTATAAAATGTTCGATTACTACCGCCATATTTAAGGGTTACATGAGTTTCCTCGGGTAAAAACCAGTATTCTTTCAACAATTTTTTTGTCATATAAAAAATGAAATATTTTATTACAATTTTTTATTGTTACAAACATACACTATTAACAAAGAAATTTCGAATTTTTGGAAAAAAAAAAATTTTAAACTCAGGCATTGCGACGCCGGTGACTCCTGGGAAAAAAGATGAGAAAAAATTAGTGTTTTAGTTAAAGCCTTAACTTAGAACTTGGACGAAGGAAAAAACACTAATAATTGGATTTTTGGCAAACAGTATTACAAAAAAATTCAAATTTCAGTGAAAATTTCACGACATTTTTTTTAAATAGTTGTAATCGAAAAAAAAATCATTTGTCCAAATCCTTAAGAATATGAAGATGGATTGAGCAGTTCTGGAGAAATCTTGAAAACCAACTTCAAAAACACAGTTTCGAGAAAAACGCGTTTAAAGACGGCGCACTTAGCCCAGCTAGCCTCGGCTGTATCTCCGAAACTATTACTCGGATAAACAAAATGAGGACAATATTGTAGAGGTGTTGTAGAATTTAATAAGGCAATAAAAAATTCGACTTTTCGAAACACCTTAACCCATGTAACTTCTTCACAAACATTCAATTAAAAAGTCAATATATGATACATACGTACATATGTACTTACATATGTACTTATATAGTTAATAATAGGGCCTATAACTTTTAGAACAAAGTAAAAGAAATATTTAAAGTTCTCCATAGCCAACATTCAAGAAGCTTTTATTAAAAAAAAACGCTGAGGCACTTGTTAGGATTTTTCAAAATACATATCATACCAAACCATAACATTACATAGCATACCAACGCATAGCATAATAAAAATTTTCACAATATAAATTCCACGCTTGGAAAATATGTAAATATTGCACAATTGCACAGCGCGATAAATATCCGTTTCATTTACAAACTCTACAATAACTGTAAATATAGTTTAAAAACAATAAAATTACACACACACACCCACAAGTGTATTAGAGCGAGTTTCATGTGAATATATGTATGCCAAATATGTACAAATACTTAACAATAAACATTTTTTTAAAAGCCCAATGGCCAAGTGAAAAATTTATTGGACATAAAATTGTAAGTATGTAAGTATACAAGTGTATATATTGATGTGTACATTACAAAATCACTTAAGAATTTTTAGCGCTTGCACAGTAATATCTCTAAATTCAATGTAAATGTGGGAAATTTGTGGAGTGAGAATTTTTTTTTCGAAACCAATAAACGCCTGTTATTGAAAAATCGGGGCATTTAAAAAGAAAAACTAAAAAGAAACAAAAATTGGATTAAAGCAAACAAAGTTGCATATTAAGATATAAGGAGACATACATACATACATATATTTGAATATGTTTATGCAATATGCCAAGCGAAATCAATGATCTAGTCATGGTTGCCAGATGAGCATTTTTTTAAATATGAAACGAATGTTTGCTTGTATGTGGAGCCGAAAAACAGACGCCACGAAATTAATAAAAATAATATACACAATTTTATGTTCAAATTGATACATTTTCATATATTAATGTATGTATGTATGTATTTAAGTATTATATATGAATGAATGCTCCGATCGCGAGATGTGAAAATCTTTTAAATTTCATTTTCAATGTCAAAATCTACAAACGAAATAAATTGTATTGTTGAAAATATTAAATTTTAATTTATTAAGCATACATACGTGTATGTATGTATGTATGTGTAGGTAGCAATTAATTTGTATTTTCTTCGGCCAAACATGTGAACATCGGCCAATGACTACCATTAATTATATGAATCAAATGGAATTGATATGAAATGTTTCAATGCAATGCCAATGAAATTAAAACAAAAACAACAACAAAAAAAATAAAAACAACAAAAAAAAAACAAGATAATAATATAATGAAAATATGCGTAATTTAGAGAGGGGTCACATTTGGCGATTGAAAACATTTAAATTTTTTAGAAAATATGTTTGTATATGTAAATACATACTATATATACGTACACTTAAATCTGTATTCAACGCCAACTGATTGATTTACGATTAGTCATTGTGGACATTGGTCGCACTTATCGTAGCACGGCTCCTGCAACCCCCACAAAAGCAAGGCAGCCATAGAAGACAAGGTCAATTGGCTTATAAAATGCGTTGCGGTGGGGCTGGGTGGTTGGTTAGATGGAGATAATAAAGCAGATGTTCGCACTTATGTATATATTTGTGGCCATGTTTTAGTTTTCAGTGTCGAATGGCAAGTTCGTACGCTGCCAGTTCAATAACCGTTAGTTTTTTCGACAAAATGCCAACCTTCAAAATCGGCAGGGCGACTGAATTCTTTTTTCAAACGTCTCGAACGAAACAATACAATTTACAACAGATTTTTTTTGGGGGGCAGATAGAAAACAAATATAAAATAAAATAGAAACAACAACTTTAATTAGCGATAATGAGCGGACGTTGAGTTGTAAATAGCTTACGAAAAATAGGGTCGTCGCGCGCGCGATTTACAAAACAACACACTCAATGGTGGCTAAACGCCAAGTGCAAGTGCTGTTAGTTGGATTCACACGCATTTCTCAAAAAACGAAATCCATTATTCTATGTGTAAAATGCTGGGAGCGTTTTTTGCAAAAAAAAAAAATCATAACCTAAAAATTACAACGCTATAGTCGAGTTATTTGTTAGTTTACATATTTAGGTTTGTTTGTTTCGGAACTGAGGAATTCATTTTTTCTTTTTTTTTTGTCTTTTAAATATTATGGGGTTACACAGGGTTCGTCCGGAAAGTAATAGACTGACTAGGACTGGGCTATTGAACCCATCGTTAAAATTTTTTTAATTTCAAAATAGACTCCTTCTGCGTCGATGCAGCACTGCTACCGCGTTTTCCAAGCACTGAAGGCGTCACGGAAAGCGTTCTTCGAAATAGCCTTTAGAGTCGAGGTGCATGCTGTTTTGATCCCCTCTGCGGTCTGAAAATACTTGCCTTTCATAAACCTTATCAGCAAGGGAACAAAAAAGTCTGAGGCAGCCACATCTGTGCTGTAGGGCGGCTGCGCCCTTACTGTTCCAACTTCCAATCGGCTGCGATGTATTGTCGAACCCGACTGACTCTTCGCTTAAGCCTCTTGAGGACTTCCACGTAAAACTTGGCGCTGACGGTTTGTCCAGGAGGAACAAATTTACGGTGGATGATGCCTTTGATGTCAAAAAAGACAATGAGCATCGTTTTCACTTTAGATTTGCTCAGTGACCTTTTCCCGGTCCTCCAAAAAGACTTGGTGACAACAAAACACACCACTTCTTGCTAAAGCACCATCTGTGTAACCCTTCTTGATCATATCAAACGTCCCTGTCGCAGATTTACCGACTTTTACACAGAATTTAATCGCGTTTCTCTGCTCTAACAAACACCCTGTATAGCTACTTTTCACAAAAGGAAGTCAAAGTTTACTGACATTGGGTAAAAAAATACGCGGATATTGTAATTAAATTCAGTTGCGGATGTTGAAAAAAGCTTACGGTGATTCAGTTTTATCAAAAACACAAGCCTACGAGTGATTAAAAGCCTTTAAAGACGGTCGAGAAATCGTTCAAGGCATGCCTCGTTCTGGACGACTTTCGACTCAAAAAGGGAGGGCAGACGGTCAATAAAGAGTTCTATTTGGCCGTATGGAAGCGAACTGTGGAAGAACAACCAATGGATTTTACATGATGATAATGCACCATCGCATTGAGCCACGATTGTGACCGAATTTAAAGCCAAAAGCGCAATGAATACCACCGTATTCAACAGATTTGGACAAATTTTTGTCCAATGAAGAGGTGATCGCCGAAATTGAGGCCTATTTTGAATCAAAGGACAAATCCTGCTACAAAAATGGTTTCCCAAAGTTAGAGAGTCGCTATAATCAGTTTATTACCCTTGAAAGGAACTATGTTAAATAAAAAAAAGAAACAAATTTTAGAAAAAAAAGTGAGTCAATCGTAGTCCGGGGACTTTTCGATTGATCTGTTAGTTCAGAGCTTTCGGTACTTGAAAAGTGCAACTACAATTTTCGGTTATACATATACATGCATAGTTATTGTAGAGGTAAAATGGCCCCTTTTTGTAATGTAACGGCAGGAAAATACGCTACAGTTTCGACGGTGTCGGACCATAGGGACAAAGCGACTCGGGTGTTATACATATATGGTGGTATTTACCTATACAGGTTCTACCAGAACCAGAATTCGCAGGGTTTTTATGCGGTCAAGGGCTCTCCTGTTAAGTTTGGATCGCAATTTTTGGTCAAGTGGGCTGATCAAAAGGAGTACATTAAAGATTTCTAAAATGAGAATTTCGGTAAGACGAACTGTACCACCGATTTACGATACTGAGAATTCGAAAATTTTGATCGAGAAATAACTTACATATCGTATGTATGTTACTTTTCTTCATTTACATTTTACTTTCGAAACACCCTATACTTAGTGAAACACTTGTGTCTTCATAGTAACTTTTCCGTTCTTTTGTTTTGATTTCCACTCGCTGCCGTGACTCTGCCGTCAGCGAGCACATTAAGTAGCGCGTACTTACGCATAGTATTCACAAACACACACACACACACAAAGCAGCGCCTGCAGCTGCACTGGGCCAACTAGTCATTTGTTGACCGAGCAACAAATTGACGCGAAAGCGTATTTTTTTTTGCAAACACAACAAAAACTGATTGCAGTGGAAAAGGCTGAAAGGAAAATGTGAAATGATGTGGGGGCAAAGGAAGTGCTGAAGTACACACTCGCTTATAAAAAGTATGTCGATGAAATTAAGTGAAAAGCGTTAATTGTTCAACGGCATGTGCGCACACGTCAAAGTGTCGACCACTAAAAAGCATCTAGGTTCTACACAAATGAGTGGCTGGCGGCCGGCAAAATAACGAGCGCTTACTAACTGGAACATTTAGTACGGTGCGGTGCGAAGTAGAGCTGGATATGTGTGTGAAGGGCAGCATGGCAGTTAAGGCACATTGTGGCAGCTGCAAAGTGTTGCAAAGTGCAAATGCGTGGAAAAAGGTCTCATATCAAAACAAATATATGCATGTATGTTCAAATGCTTGTAATGCTCTGAAGTGACAGAAGCTTCCAGCGGCATGATTTTGACCCACATTGTAGTGGTAACGTCGATGCGCCGTCATTAAGTGGGTCACAAAGCGAATATTCTCTGGGTAGCAAAACAAAGTAAATAAAAAAAATTAAATGCAAAATGAAAATGTCAAAACAACAAAACATTAGTTTAGAAACACTTTCGCGAACATGTCACTTCGCTTTTGCATTTTGTCGTTCTGTTTATTTTTCTGTAGGTTTGTTCTTTTGCTGTGTTAGAGTAATTGTAGGTACATATTTAGTTCTAAATGCAATTTTATTACATATTTTTGCAAATGGATGGTATTTGGCAGGATGCAGAGGAATTTTATCTCAATATAATATTGGAAAATGACTTCATACTAAAAATCATTCTCAGTCAAGGATGGCTTCACTCAGTATTATTTGAAACGCATCAAATATGGACACTGAATGCTCAGAGACCTAATACTGTAGGAATCAATCGTACACAATTTTTGTTTCGTCGATAACGTTTCGGTAATTTTAATGCCAAAGATGCGCAACGCTCTAAAAATTTTCCGAATTTTCGATGGAAATCGTTGAGTTCGACCGACATTTAAGCACTCTTTGTATTGCCCAGGATATAAACAGTACACAAAATACGCTATAGTATCATTTAAATGTGGCTGGATATAAAAAGAAGCTCAATGTATTTATGCCACACTAGTTAACACAAAAAAGAAAGCTTCTGGACCGAATTTCCTTCGGGAATCGTTGCTGAATCGCAACAAAATCAATCCACTTTTGAAGCGTATCGTTACTGGTGATTAAAAGTGTGTCACTCCCGACAATTTTGATCGAAAACGGTCGATCTCTTAATCTGGAGAACATTTTCTATCCGCTCATACCCATATTATGCCCGAATGAGGGGATTCTATACCAAAGCCAAGCCTCTCTTACTAGAACGTATTCCACAAAACGATGTATGGAATTTTTTCTGCTGATACAACGAAAGCACGGTCTACTTATGTATCTCGGTAAAGCTTCTGTCTTATTACTACCCATTTTGGGAAAACGACTATGAAAACAATTTAATCATTTGTATCATTATTGCTCTTAACGACACTTAATGAAAACGCCTCGGCACCTAGTCTAAACAAAAGATATTAAATTTTGTTCGAGTCTGATTTTCTAAGCACATGCGACCTATTATTACATGAAGCAAGCAGTACTTTTTATCCTTGAAAATTACTTAAGGTGCTTGGAGTAGCATAAAAAATTTAAAACAGCTGCTGCGAGAAATATGTAACACTGAGAGCATATATGAGAGAGGAGAAAAATAAAAATCAGCACAATAAAACAGTTAAAAGTAACCCTACAACACAAAAACACCAACTTCAGCCATGGTATGGTTAAGTCTACGAACACATCAATGTCGATAAAACAGTAAACACAAGCAAAAAGTAGCGGAAGTGGCAGCGGAGATTGCAGCAGCTGTCAAGTGTGTATATAGAAAATATTTAAATATCGTCCGGCCTACAAGCGTTTCAGATAGCTAACGTTAACAAAAACTCTGGAAAGCAAAGCAAAAATACCAACAGCTTATTGCAGCAGAAATGACAGATGCACCTGTGATATGGAGAACAGCTGTGAAACTCACCAAATTGCAGCTGTTTTTCTCCATGCGATAACTCATTATGCTCAAGGGTAAGTAAATCGCAAAAAAACATTGCAAATATCTACAGTTTATATTAATATAATAACTTATACATTAATCAGTACTAAAAAGGCAAAAACAAAATTTACTGGAAAATAATCGAAAAATGTGTTCCCCTATAATTAAAATGTCATTGACTTTTGGTTGTTGATAAGGTTATTAAAATAAATGAGATTAACAGCATATGGGAAACAAAAAGTGCAAATACAGCACACCTTGAGAAAAAATAGCGTCATTGGGCGCACTATTAGTACCCTAGACGTTACTTCGCATAATTTGCATCTGGCTACAGCCAAAATAAAAAAATCTAAAGCAAACTCTGGTTTTGCAAGTGATTGCAAATATTTTTTAAAAGTATTTTATTAAAATGGAATTGTTAAGTAACGATCTAAAAAACGCAAAGTTCGTAAGCAAATTGTTGCACTTGATCATTCAAATGTTCAGTGCAGACATTGATAAGAAATTCATCCATCTGCATATACGCGAACTAAACACTTAGTTTTTAAGTTATCTATCCGAAATTTTGCACACCTCATTTTCTTACTAAGTAGCTGTCCATTTGTTGGAACCGATATTGGACCACTATAGCACATAGCTACTATACAAACTGTCTGATCAAGATAAAGTTCTTGATGGAAACTTTTTTCTGAAGGGTATCACAGCTCGGTTCAACGAAAATTAAGGTTTTAACTTATTTTGTATAGTAACAATATGAATTTTTTCAAGCAAATGCATTTTCAATGGTGGTTTTACTAAAAAAAATAATAATTTGTATAATCTGGCCATTGAGAACTTTAACCGTAAGTAAACATCTGTAATAAATATTTAAAGGAACAGGCGCTAAGGCTATTCCAAATGCTTTTCACTCCAACAAAGCTCTAAAAATTCGTGATCATTTCCTGAATACACACAATAAATATTTATACATACACTTTTCATTGAAGTAGGTATTTAGTTTAAAATATTTTTAGTAATTTTACGATTTGCACACAGCGCAGTAGTTAGACGATTAGTCAGTATTCCATCCAAAATAAATACTCGACATTGTCGCTGTTTATAACAGAATAAAGTTAAAAATGTTGATGAAGAACTAAAATTAATGATTATTTATTTTCTTTAATCCTTTGTAATGGAATGCAAATGTAAATTTTATTTCTGTTGATAAACAAAATTAAAACAGATGTATTATTAGTGTTAGGTGGGTGGTGTGGGCTATTTAGCAAATATTTTCCATTTGTTTGAGAATGTGTACATACTACATACATTCGTCCAATATACACGTACGTAGATAGGATGTCATTATTTAGGTTTCTATTAATTGCAAAAGAATCTGGATAAATGTACATGTAAACTTTTGGAGACCAGAAGAAACGCCTACAAATATTCGCCCTCCCCCACATGAAATTTAAAAAAAAAAATAACTAACTAAAGCTCGATTATATGAATATACAATTTTAGTGCATTATTTACCCATAGGAAACTTTTACATGAAACATAGTTTTTTTGCCACCGACACTTGTATAGGAATATCTTTGCTATACAAAAAAGGATTTGGTATCTTTCATCATTTCCATACATACTATGTACCAGAGATAAAGAGATCCCCAACTCTCCTGTCACTGGAAATGTGAGAGCCGCTCACCTACCGAACTTTGACAGTTGACTGGATTGGGTAGGTGTTGACGTTTGGCAATTGGAATGACTGGAACGGCCAGATTGAAACTATACCAAAAATATATGTGAACGGAGGAATTTGTTACCGCCGTTCAAAATCGCTAATAAAAATTTAAAACAATGAAAATCAAAGAAAATGCGAAATTTAAATATATATCATGAAACGTTTTGTAATTTGATGCATAATAGAATTAATTTTCATTACAATTGATTAAAAACATTTATTAACTGAGAACTAACAGGCTTAATTCACCTTATTAAGTATTGAAAGATCGAAAGTCAGTTGTTTTAATATACCATAAAATCATAAAAAAGGAATTAAGTAGTTTCGCCATATATTAAAAGTCCAATATATAATAATTTGCAATCGTAATAAATGTTGGGTATTTTAATTTAAAATGCCCAAAAATTTTTATTTTGTTCGATCTGGCCATAATGGTTATAAAAAATGTTATACAAAAAAGGATTTGGTATCTTTCATCATTTCCATACATACTATGTACTTTATTTACGTAAAAATATATTTTTAATGCAAAAGTACAAACATATAACACATACATATGTATGTATGTACTTATACCGGCGCTGAGATTAAATTTATGTACATACATATGTATGTTCATACATATACGTCACAGACAACCATAGCAACAAACCATATTCTACAGCAGAAGGCACATACTTCTTCGCATTCTTTAAATAAAAGCCACGAGCCGTACAATAACTCGACAACAACAGCAACGATATGCGAAATTCTTTATGTAGATATGAATGAAGTATTTTTAGATATGTAGGTAAATATCAGCCGGTTGTGAGCACTTTAAAACATGTTAATTTCAGTAGCACAAGTTAGATTAGATTCTTATATGTAATCATAATCACTTAGAACAATGTC
Source organism: Bactrocera dorsalis (assembly GCF_023373825.1). Lineage (NCBI taxonomy): Eukaryota > Metazoa > Arthropoda > Insecta > Diptera > Tephritidae > Bactrocera > Bactrocera dorsalis. The sequence continues at coordinate 61,079,643 of NC_064305.1, forward strand.
TACCAAGTGGTCGCAAGAACATTTTGAGCTACATATATGAATATGAACCAAGCAAGCATGGTAATGAATAAAAACTTATTTTATTTACATATATAAATTGTAACTTTTTCAAATAACTCAACTCAAATAATTATAAAAGAAAAATATGCCCAGCCAGCGAATATTCTTCTTATTTTCAATGACAAAATCGGCTCATGGGAAACTCTCTGCTAACAATACACTTGTGCCCAACTTGAGGTCAGCTAGAAAAAAGTATATACATGACAAGGCGTAGCCAAGGCGAAATACTAATTTGCATGCAATTTGTAAAATACTTTCCTGTATATGGTACATACCTCTTCCTGGCGAGCTTCCACTTTTGTATGAATATCTACTTGATTTTGCGGCTGGCGTCTGACAAATTCACAGCCAACCAACTGGGCGTTCACACCCCTTTTTATTATAATTTAATTTTAATTATTATTATATATTTTGTATGTATAGTGGCATTTCAAAGCGACATCGCCAACAGTGCCAACGCCGTCATAAGTGAGTACCACACAGTCCCCGTATGCAATTTGTCACTAATTTTATCGTTATTGCTATTTTCTTGCTTAGCCAGACTTTCTATTTGCCACAGAAAATATTCAGAATATCTATCACAAGATTTCTTTCAACAATTATGCAGCGTTTCTTGCTTGCCTCACAATATCAACACATTTCCAAATTTGTATGTATTTATGTATTTATACACACGCGATATATGCACAATTTTTGAAATTTTCACTTTTACGACCATTGAAAACACATCAAATTTGATTAGTATTTTTTTTTTATTAAGAATTTTTGTTAATAAATTGTGTATCTTTATTTTACAATTTATTTATTTCGTTTGTATATATTTATAAAACACTTCACTTACTTCAATTTTTATAAATGTATAAAAATGTTTGGAAATCGACTGAAGTGAAAAATCAAAGCGTGAAAAACGATGCACAAAGGTAAAGCAACTACAACGGCGTCAACGGGAAAACTCAAATGTCCGCTTATTTCTTAACCAATTGGCTTTGCAATGTCTGATTTTTTCCACTTGCACTATACAATTGAAAATGCTGCAAGCGAAAATCGTATGGAAAACCAACGGCTGCAAACCAAAGGCGGTGAAGCAGCGGCAAAAATATAAAATAATAATAAAGGGAAACAGCAATGACAGAAAAAGCGAACGGGCAAAGAAAGAAAAGAACAATAAGCAGCATTGCCAGCAGCAAAATATATGATATGTGAACAAAACTTACTCTACAATTTGAAGCAGCGCTGTCGTTTGAAATTTTTCAAAGTAACTGTTCCCAATTGAACTGTTTAATGTGTTGCATGAATTTTAATATTATGCAAACGCTTATACCGCTTTGTTGTTATTAATTATAATCTATGAGAGCTTCTTACGAGCTTTAACGATCTACGCAAGCTTTTTATTGCTTTATTTATTAAGTACCTCACCAGAAATATCTGGCAAGGACGAAACCTCCGTAGACAAATTATAACTACCTGATTTCCGCTGCCGTTCTGGTCATCATGTTTATCTTGCTTGTCTTATATTATATATTTGAATTTATATATTGTACACATTTTGCATGTGAAAAACGTTGTTGCAACATATCAATATTTTGCAACTAGGAATACTTTTTACATTCCGTTTCCACGAAGGCGAATGGAAATATGGAAAGTAACTGTCAAGCCGCCAGCCATATTGTATGTCAATCGGCCATCTTTAATAAATTTTAAATTGCGAAAGGTTAGTTTTTAACTAAATTTAATTTTGATACTACTAGGCTATAGCGCAATAAACAATTTACATAAATAATCTGTAGTTGTTTTGAAATATCTGTAAAGGTATATTAAAGATTGATAAAAACAAGTGCTTAGGAGAATTGCTATTGGACTTGCTCTATAGAAAATTTGAATTTTAATGGAAGCTGCGTTGTGCTTACACACAAGTTTACATATGTATATACTCACTTAGATATATGTGCATGCATTTGTCGTTACATTCATTTATGGTGGCAGAGGCAAAAACTACTGAGCATTCTTTTAACTGCGGCACCGAACAACTTACCATTTTCATTACACACAGTTAAGTAAAACTTTTATTTGGTTAGTTAAGTTTAGTTTATTTGTATATATTTATGTATAACTTGCATTATGTAAGTACAATTAATTATGTATATATAATTTATCATCATTATACCATTTTTATCATTTCTTATATGACTTCAACTCATCATCCGCTTTCCGCGACAATTGTTTTTCCAGTTTATTGTGTTTCAACTTCAGTTAATAGTTATCGATACATACAAAGTATCAATAATCGACGTTCATTTGCAATATTGCAGGAATGTAAAAATATGAAATTATTATTGTTTTTACGTGTGAAGTGAGTGGAAAAATGTTTAAGTAAAGTAAAGATTTGTAGCAAGTATTGTAGTAATTTTCCTTTTTGTTTGGTGTTAGCTGTCATTATGTAAAGCTGTTAATAATATATTATCGATTTGCTAGATTTTATTTATATTTTCTGTTCAACCACATCCTGCAGGTCTTGTTACCTACATATTTATGTATGTATGTATTTGTAACGCACACTATTTCTAACAAATATGCAACATTGTGAAACGGCTTTTTGTCATTATCTATTTATTTACAAAATGCAATTTACTCCCCTGTACGTTCATAATGCAGACATTCATTATTGATATATATTTCATTTATGTTTTATGTATTGTATAATTATTTCGCTTCATATTAAATTTTTTTAAATACCTTTTCAGAATTCACAGTTACTCAATCAATTATTGATATCGCTTAGTCCTTTATAATTGTTTTATTTGTTTTCTCTTAGTAGCGTTTCTTTATTGGCAAGAGTTGATAAAAGTGGAAATTTGCAATTGAGTGTTTGTTGTGAGTTGTAAATATTTTGTGTAATTTGTATACGTATATGTATGTATATTTTAAATATAATCAACTGATAATTTTTGCATTTTCTTTAAAATTTGCATGTTAGTTTTAAAATCAATTTTTGTTAAATTTAATTGTAAATCTTAATTGTTGTACACCACCGCCACTTTTGTTGGTATATTTGGAGTTGTTTTTTCTTCATGTGTATGTGTGTTTTTATATACATATGTATGTATGTATATGCAAATGCTAGTGTGTGTGCGATTGTGTACAGGTGTAGGGGAATTCAGTCATTCGTAGTTTGGTTTGTTTTAGTTTACTGAAATAATTTCATTACATACGTACAGTTCTTGTATTTTTTGTGTGTATGTATTTAATTACTTATTCAAAATAATTGAAAATGGGCTTTAATTGTTCAGTTTTTGCAATATATACATATATATGTTTGTGTTTTACCATATATATATGTATACATATATTTATATATGTTTATGTATGTATATCCTAATGTTGCATATTTTTTTGTTCACATATGCATGTACATATGTATATATGTACATTGACGTTGACGCCTTAATATTTTACTATTTACATACAAACAGTGTACTTAATATGAGAAAAAACCCAAATAATAATTTTATTCATAGAAAAGGGAGCAAAATATTTGCACATTAACGCTAGTGTTGATATACACAAATACATATACATATATAATAAAATCATGTAAACACAAGTGTTTAGCTGATTAATTTACATTATTACACATATTGCTATATTTATACATATCTACTTATGTGTTTACAATTTATTTTCTTTTTGAAATTATAATTTTTAATATACAACTGTTATGTTATATGTATATGTATAAATTGACACAGATATATGTATGTAAATTTCTTAGTAATTGATCACAAAACGTTTATACAAAAAATTAGTTACACAATTTTGCAACAAAATATGCATATGTATATGTATAACAACGCAAATTCGAAGTTCAAGTAAATATAATGGTTTCAACTTTTTTCTCGTTCTACGAAAAAATCTTAAAAATGCATTTTGACTTCATGCATTTGATTTAATAAATTGTCGAAATAGTTTAAAATATTAATATGATATTGTTTTACAACACATACACATTTAATTAATTTCATTTGATTTGTATAAATATATATGTATATATGTACATATAGTTATTTATATATAAATTAGTATATACTATATGTAATATAATATATATGTGTATATATTATGGGTATTTATTTGTTCTTGCAGACATTCAATTCTTGAGGCCATTACTTGTTTAGCTGCTAAACTTAATTCGCTCTACGCCAACTTGCTTGCTTGCAATTGCAATATTTTATTGTTATTGTTATTATATAATTTACATTGATAAGTACACACACACATACAATTAAAATGTATATTCAAATATTAGCCAATTGTAGCCAGAAAATGAGCAACATTTTGCCATTTAAGTTACACAATCGATACAAATGTCTCATCTCAATGCTAAGCATAGGTTTAAAATCATTATCGATTGCATGCAACTCTTTTCAAAACTTTTGAAGCTCACTAAAGCTGCTTTTGTAGGGCCGGCCATATTTCTATATATGTATATATATCATTTTTATTTTGTTTTAATTTTTTTTTTTAATTTAGGAATGTAATAAATTTAATGATATTATGAAAATATATATGTATGTATATTGTGTTTTTTTTTTTTATGTGTGGCGTATTTTTCTTTTAATTTATTTACATAATGCTCAGCATGCTTATTTTGCGTGCTCTTTTATACAATAATTAAGGGTTTTTTGCAATAATTATTATTTTGTCTTTTGTTCCATTAGTTTTTTTACACACTGTTATCGCGGTTGCAATATTTGCACTAATAAATGAAAGCGCTTAAAAAATGTATTTTTAAATAAGTGACATTACCAGCAACGCACAATTTTAGACTTAACTGATTCAATTATTAAATTGAAGATTCAAGGATGTATAGAAAATATTTATTTAATTGAAATACCTGAAACGCAGCTGCAAGCAGCTAATTGACACCAATTTTGTAAACACGTTTAAGAAAGTTCAATATTATTTTACAAAATATGGAAAAAATATTTGAAGATAAAAAATTAAGTTGCTAAATCAAACCAAATATGGCGTTTGCAGCAAATATGCACTTAAGCGCCTAAAAATATGCAATACATCTTTAAACTTAAAAAAATTTAAATTTTTACTGATTTTCATAGTATATTTTAGGCGCTTTAAACAAAAGGCATATTTACAACAATAAACTTACTAAACGCCTAAAAATGTGCAACACATTTGAATATTCTCAGAAAAGTTGAATTTTACCGTTTTTCATAGTTTATGTTAGGCGTCTTTTAGACAAAAAGCATATACGAGTGAAAATAGCACGATATTTCCATAATATTTAAAAAAATTAGTATAAAATAACAAGAGTTCAATTGCCCAGCTTTCAAATTGTATAGCTGCACACAAATATTCAGACATATTTGTTTTACCAGGCTGCCAAGCGTTAAATATGTAGAGTAATGCGCATGTGTTTAAGTGTTTATGCATAATTACAGTTACATTAATTTACATACATACATAAAGTTTGTTTTTTTTCGAATAAGAATTGAATGTCTTTATTATTTTAGGCTCGGATGAAGTTAGCTGTTTCTGTACTGTATAGGCAAGTGTGTTTTGTGTGATTTTTTAGAAAAAAGTGTGTATGTATGTATGTATGAATATGTGTTTAAATATGTTCTAATAAGTTTGCTAGTTAAGTTATGCATGCGTATGCTTCTATATACACAGTATCAATAGTGTGTGTTTGTTTGCATGTACATATATGTATGTTGATGCGTATGAGCATGTTTATATGTGTTTGTATATGTAAAAAATACGAAAAGTTGCTTATAAAATTACGCACGCTCTCTGGCACAGACAACTAAATTTTAAAAATTATTTATTACATAAATGCGCTTCTTAAGTTTTTTTGTTGTAATTGTTTTAGCTTATTCTTAGTTTTAGTCACAGTGCTGAGAAAGGCTTTCTTTATCTCGCTGCCTGTTGACCGGAAAATGTTTGTTTGTATATGCATCAACGCTCGGTTGTTAGTAATTGAGTTAGGTTCATATGTATGTATGTATGTTTGTTTGTAGTAGTTAGAAAAAATTATAGCTAATCTATAAGTAGGGAAGAATTTGAAAAATGTTTTTTGGTTTCATAAATTTCAGTTAGTTTAAAGTGTTATATTATCTATATTTTTGTTTTAGTTAGTTAAATGTTAGAGATTGTTTTCAATTTTTTTCACTTTTGGCAAGGAATTTAATTCCTCACATCATTTATGTACGCACAACATGTTTGTGACATTCGTGCCCTAAACGCGCCGCTGATAGTTTCACAAACTTAACAAATGGCTGAGTTTGACTTACACCACTTATTGTATTATATAATCTTTTGTATATTTCTGTTTGCTCTTTTGGATTTAACATTTTTGGAGATTTTCAGGTTAGGACTGATGGCGCAGTTTTGCCGTTAATGAAATTGCAGTTAACATTTTGAACACAAAAATATATAAAAAAAAATATTTTTTCTGAGTTAAAAATATCTTATATTTTTTTATTTGTAATATTTGTAATAAAGAAATATGTTTTTTTTTATTTTTTTTTAATATCTTTTATTTAAATATATTTTTATTAATTTTTTCTGAGTTAAAAAAATAATAAAATAATAAGAAATTTTTAACTCAGAAAAAATTAATAAAAATATATTTAAACAAAAAATATTAAAAAAAATATTAAAAAAAAAATAAAAAAAAACATACATATTTCTTTGTTACAAATATTTTTTCTGAGTTAAAAATATCTTATTAAATAAAAAAGTATGTTTTTTATGTCTAGAAAATATTTTAAGTTGCAAAAAAAATATTTTTAGTTAAAAAAATATTAAGATATTTTTGACTCATAAAAAAGATTTGTAATAAAGAAGTATGTTTTTTATGTTTAGAAAATATTTTAAGTTTCCAAAAAAATATTTTAAGTTAAAGAAATAATAAAAATAATAAATAATGTTTACTCATTTACTTTCCAACTTTAGAAAATTTTAAAAATATTAAAAAAAATAAATATTTATAAAATAAATAAAAATATGTTCTATGTATATATTTATATTACTTTATTTCATATTTATAAAAATTTTATTTTTTTTTTTAAATTATTATTTTTTGTTCTTCTTGAATGCGTCTTACTTGAATACATACTTTTCTAAAAGTATTTTTAATTAAGAAAATAATAAGATTAACTAATACGGTTCTTTTTTTAATATTCAAGTTATTTTTACCATTATCTTAAGCTTAAAATATTTGTTTTAACTCAGAAAAAATCGTTTTAATAACTATTATTTTGGCAAACCTTCAACATTCATCATTCCAAAAGTATTGACAAGCTCTGCCGTTTCCTTCCTTCAATCATCATTAACACCAAAACTGCGCTTTATTAGAACCTCTCCTTTATATAAAGTGTATATACAATATTACAACAACAGCAAGTGGACCTCGTCAACAAAGTCCACTCACCGTTGCAGCTCAAACACCTATTATGTTGCACATATAGTATTTTGAATAACCTGTTTATTTTATTGTGTTAATTGGCCTTGTGAAAGAGAGTGGTTTCCAGTTGAACGCTTCGAGAAGTGTGCATAAACCAACAAATTAATTGAAGTAATACTTTGCGCCACCATTTCTTGCATCTTATGGCACCACTCGTGTTACCACACATTTCCCTGTTTCTCCACTTCCGCCCGTTGTTTGCTCGCTTAAGTAAATCACTCGCGAATTCACTTGCGTGAAACACTTTTCTATTTGACAACACAAACACCAGGCACCGCTACTGCGCCAAGCTCCACCGTTCCGTTTGCACTTAGTTGGTTTACTTCTTGCTCTTCTTGCGCTTGCTATTCTCCTCGGAAGACGTGGACTCTGCTGAGGTAGCTTTGGGATTGGGTGCAGCACCAACAATAACCTTGTAAGTGGGCTTCTTGCCGAGCTGTTGTGTGGGTGGTTGTTGTGGTGTGGCATGTGTCAGGTTATTGGTGATGATGGGTGTGGAAGTGGTGGTCGTGGTTGTGGTGGTGATGTTGGTCGATGGCGTAACTGGGGTTTCATCTATAAACAATGGGTTCTTCACCTCCATCTCTCCCATTGGCTGTGTGTTTGAAAAGAAAAAACAAAAAAAACAAACAAATATTTTACTCCACACTTCTTCTACATACTAATTTTCTAAACGCAATTTGATTTGTGAGCACTCACCGGTGCGAGTCCGGGACATTCGTAGACAGTGTAATCGCCCTCCTCATTCTCCTCATCGTCGCTCTCCACATCGGACATGCCGCAACTACCCTCTGCCGCCTGGCGGTTCTCCATTGCGATTATCTGTTGCTTCTGGTGCTGGTAGTGGTACATTTGTGCGCTTTGTGCCAATTTGCGATCACCGGACGGTGAGATGTCCTTGTTGGGTCCGGTCACACCGTACGCCGGATATTCAACATCCGCTGCGGCTTTCGATTTGCGACGCAAACTGCAATGTAGGCAATACATACAATAAAAAAAAGACTGTCGCGCTCGCAAAATCATTGGGGGTTACTTACGTGTACCAGGCAATGCCGAGCGCTATGAAACCCACAGTCACAGCGGCGCTTACGCCCGCAATCAAAGCCACCAAATACATGCCCATCTCGCCATCGACGCCCAGATGTTGACGCACCACCAAATTATCGCCGCCGCTAATGCCGTTACCGCCCAGAGCTGCAGCCACATCGTGTGTGTTGGCGATGGACGCCGACTTGCCTTCCTTCTGCAGCTTATCAATGAGCGCACTGATGTGGTGTCGTGCATTACTGTCATCGCTGGCGTCCTGTGCCACTGGGAGCTTCATTGCCGCCACAACGCCGGCGCCCGCGACCGCAGCTGCCGCCGCAGCGTTTTGCGGCTTGATGCGATGGAAGGTGGTGCTGCCACCATCGCTCAGTTTCGCGCTATCAACAGGTGCTGGCGCCAGAACAGGCGTTTTGACGTCAGTGGGCGCGCCCGTCGAGACCTCAGTGTTAGTTGCGTTGGTGGCTGGCGCATTCGCCGCTGCAATAGCCACTGCTTTTTCGCCAATGTTCTGCGACTCGGCTGGTACAAATTCCTGATAGTCATCCAAGGCGCGCGAGTCCAACTCATCGCTGTTGCGCGCACTTTCGATTTCACCGCTATTCTGCTCGAAGAAACGTGGATCGGATGGACCCACGGCGAAGGGTATGCGTTCACGCAAATTCATCTCCATGGGTGTGTCATATTTATAGGTGAAGAAGCCGTTCGGGTCCACGTATTGATTTCGATTGTTATTGTTGTTGTTTCTATACACATTATCTTGATTTTGAGTGACATCGTAGGCATTGTCATCGACTTCCGTCGATTCCATTTCAACCTCACCGCTGTCCTCGTTGCTCTCCTCCGCATTCTCGGCGGCAAGCATTTGTAGGCGTTGATTCAAACGTTCGCGCCGCTCGTCGCGTTGTCGTTGCCGATTCATTTGCATGTGGATGCGCTCCAATTGCTGTTCGAATGTTTGTTGTAGACGCCGCCGCGCATTCTCCTCCATAAGTTGGGCCAAATAATCCGAAGACACATCAAACGGTTGTTGCAGAAATTGGCGTAACGGTTTGCGTCGAAGCCCTACAAGCGTAGAAATGTAGAAAGAAAAATTGCTTGTATTAAATAATCGGTTGGCGGAGGGCAAATGAAATAAAGTAAGAACAAGGAAGTGCTTATGCTAATGGGACGCCGTCATGAGGGTAGCAAACCTTTTTCGCTTTTGTGTTATTAAAATTTTTACTGAGGGAAATTTTTGTATGTATTTATACCATGACATTTACATATTCTCCCCTTTTTGTTTCTCTTTCCTTTATATCTGTAAGTTAATATTCAAAAACTTCCTGTGTTTTTGGATATTTTAGATATTCAAAAATTAGAATTGGACAGTATTCAATTTAATATGGGGAGACGCAAGAATGGCTCGACTCACACAACCTCCAGCTCGCTTCGGTAATAAGTATGCAGACGACTACGGATATTCTTAGGAAACAAAAAGCAGTAGACTACCTAGGCAGAACACTGGACTCCAGACTAACGTTCTGGGTACAAATCCAGCACGCCGCAAAAAAGGCAGCGAAATACACCTCGCAACTTGGCAGACTAATGGCCAACACAGGGGGCCCCAGGCAAGGAAAGAGAAAGCTCTTAATGTCGACGACAATCAGCGTCCTCTTATACCGAGCTGAGATCTGGAGAGATGTGCTTAAAAAGAAGGTAGTGACAAGAGTGCACCATACCAGTGCCAAGTGATACAGTATTAGTTTTAAGCGGTAATGCTCCAACTGACTTTGCGGTATACGAAATGGAAAAATAAAGAAAGACCCAATAACAACAAGACAACGAAGCTGGGAGAATGAGAGTCGTGGCAGATGGTCGGCCAGATTAATAAAATACCTAAACTTATGGACAAGCCGCAAGTTCGGAGAAGTCGACTTTTACACAACTCAGCTGTTAACTGGTCACGGATACTTCAAAAGGTACCTCCACAGACAGGGAGAAGTCGCAGAGCCGCCATGTCTAGAACACACCGCCGTAGAAGACCTGGTTGGCCCAATAAACGCGTAAAATTTAATCAGCTTCACGCTGGAGAGTGAAGCTAGGAGGCGAATTATCCAGAAATTCGCAGCAATTTTGCTCCGCAGCAAAAAGCGGAACCTAAACGCAGGTGGGCAAATGTAAATCTCTCAATAAAAAAATCGAATGCCATCCTGAAGTAATGCAAATATAGTTCCAGACTGGGTGATGGTTTCTTAGAGGGGCGAATGAACTGCAAATGGCACATACCGTTGCTGTTACGACAGCTCTGATGATGCGGAAGGCATTTTCCACCCCGCACGCCAAAAAATTGCATATACATATCGCTCATTTGCTGCAAGACCGGCATAAATCAAAAAACGTGATTTTTGAGTTAATGCTGCAGAATTGCTCGTTATATCATACTTCATGTTGAGTGAAAAATTCATATGAATACCTCTTATATGCTCCGCTTGAGAAGAGGTGTAAGGTTGGAGTCACCGTGTAAGGTTGTAGTCAGTTGAAAATTTTAAACGCGTTTTCTGGAGAATCGATTTTTTTGACTTATGCCGGTCTTGCAGCAAATGAGCGATATGTAGCTGCTATGCAAATTGAACTGAAAATCATGTCCATTTTATTTGGCTCGATATCTTCATATGGCATAGTTTAGTGTCCAAGACAGCGGTATAATCTACGTAGAAATTGTTCAGATCCGACCACTATATAAATAGTTTTCATCGATTAAAACTAATTTCTTATAAAATCTCTTCGTACTTGTGAGGGGTACTATACCCTCGCTGTAACCGAACTTAAGTTGTTACTTATTTTATATGCAGAAAAAGCAAATTGATCTCGGATTTTTTTATCCTAGTTTACTACTGTCCAACTTGCCTTTGCTCAGCTAATATTGCAAAATATATATTTAAATTGCAGAAACCTCTGGAAAATATATATAAATTAAGAAATCACAAATTTAAAATTTATAAAGAATAATTTCCACAATTTAAGTAAAAAATTAGCTCAATAAATATCTTTCTGTAAGCATAGTTTCAGGCGCGCTGCATGAACATCTGAGAGTGCTACAGATTAAACTGTTAACGGGCAATGGAATATGTGAAATGGATTATCGCCATATTAAATTTAAGTACTCAGAAAAATTCGTATAAAATGTCAGTGATTTGTGTGACTTGGAATGGAAAAAATTTGAAAAGCTTCAGGCCGTTTGATGTTCGCGCATATACACATAAACAAACAACAAACATATGTGGTTTTGCGTTCACATATACATACACACGCTTGGCACAGCAAATTAGTGCCGTTTTGTTGAACACACACACACACACGCATGTATATACAAGCATGTCGGCCGCCTACACATAATGTCTAATAACTGTAAACATTTTAGTTATGCCAACATCAACAAGCGCGTAGGCGTTTTCATGAATTCTCAAATTCTTACATGCATGTATGTATGTGTATGTATGTATGTATTCGTGTGGTAATATATATTTTATAAGATATTAGACGAGCTGATATACGCTTTCAGACAAAGTTTTCTTTCAACGCCCACTTGAAGTTTTATGCAACCTTTTGCTTGAAGATTTTTATAACGAATTACCTTTTGAGGTTACTTCGCATTTCCAAAGAAAAATAATGTAGGTACAGTGTTTGGAAAACGCTTGAATAATAAACAATGAAGCATGCTTAAATTTCAATTCCAGCCGGTTCTGCTAGCAACTGTTTTCAAGCGATTTTAATGCAAGAAAGGCTTTCAGTTAATAATGAAGCCAAACATTATTGCATCTTTTAGGCGCAAAGTGGAAAACAAAAAGTAGAGTAGTAGTTACTTTGAAAATTTGTTCAAGGTCCTTCAAAGAATTATAAATACATTTGTTGCCGTGTAATTATTTTTAAAATATTTAAAAATTTTTTTGGAAATAATTATTTTCTTAGATTTTTAATTGGAGTTGGTCAAATTTGCCGGAGTAATTACAATAATAACTATCAATTTTAACACTGCCACTTTTAATTGAATATAATTGAATAATTACTTGGTAAACAGTTGGCTGGGAAGCGTGTTGCTTTTAAACCTTTGAGAACTTATTACTTTGCTTGGACACATACACGTATAGGTGAGTAGAAAGCATAAGCTGAAAACTTTTCGACCCAATATATTGATGAAAATAGTTCTATGTGAATTCCAAAACATAACAACCACTTTTATTGGGCAACCGACTAACTTAGTTATACCCTGAATATCCAGAAAGAAGTATCGGAGAACCAATAAAAATATATTTTTTATATATATGATCAGACCGCACTTTTCTAACAAAGAATCTGTTCTTTTGTCGAAACCGATATCGGACCACTATAGCAGATAGCTGCGATCAAATAGAACATTCGGAAAACTTTTTAATTCGATGAGTTATCTTCACGAAATTTGGCATGGATTATTCTCCAAGATAGTAGTGCATTTTCCGAAGAAATTATTTAATCGGATTCCTATAGCATATAACTGCCATACAAACTGAACGATTGGAATTAAGTTCCTGTGTAGAATATTTTGTAATTTTCAACCGAAGTTAAAGTTTTCTTTTGTTTTTATTAAATAAAAAGGCCGCCTCTATGCAATAAGTATATGAAGATTAAACTGATTGAACTTATTTTATGCAAATAATTTTCTTTCAGATATATTTTTGTTGATGGATCGACTATTCGGTAGAAGTAGGCATGGTCTTTTCTCTTCTTTAAACTCTTACTAAGGAGTCACGTATGCTAAATTTTGTTTTGAAATTTTTACAAAAGCTTCAGTAGTTCACTCTAAAGCCAATTTTAACTATCTGACCAAATCGAATAGTCGAATAGATTTGTTTATTTGAAGATTATATCTTTCAAATGTTGACTGCGGCTACGTTCAGACCATCTGTTGAGTACAATTTTCGATGACTCATTTGAGTATGTTTTGCTCCAAGGCCTGAAACGAAGCGGAATTGTCCACATAGACTTTAGAATTTGCATATCCCCTCAGGAAAAAGTCTAACGGTATATCACACGATCTTGGCAGCTCATAACGGCCCATAACGTGAATTTGTATGCTCACCGAAGTGTTCTCTCAATAAATCCATTGATTGATGCGGGAGATGTATCTCCGACAACTTTTTTGAAGAAATATGAATCGATGATCCCACCGACCCACAAACCACACCAAACCATTATTTTTGCTGAATGAAATGGCAGCTTTTGAATCTCTTCAGGTTGCTCTTCATCCCAAATTTGGCAGTGCTAAACAAAATTAGGCTTGAAAACGTCGGATCTTCTTGGAAGCTGTATTTTGCATGCTTTCAAGTTAAGATCTAGACGTAAAATGTGTCAAGTCGTTCCATACGTTCATTCGAGTTGCTGCGAATGGTGCAGAATCGACTCTCAATGGTCTTTGAGTACACCATCAGTTATCTACATATTTCTGATATCAGAATATTGACCAAGTGGTATCAATTTAGTTATAAATCCTGACTACAGGAAGCATTTAATTTCCACAGCGCTGTAATAAAATTCTGTAAATAATTGAACCCGTGGCCCCACCCTAAACACGCTCCAATTATTCCAAACTTATTATTATTTTATTTGAATACAAGTATTATGAAAAAACTTACGAAACCAAACGAAATTTCCCACCATATGCTTAATGGAGTTAATTAAAATTCCAAAAAGTTTCACACCACGACCAACCGGAGTAATTAACGTATTTGGGGCATGGAAATTACCGCTGTGTGGCGCATACGGTGTTATTGCTATCAGCATGGAAGTACTGTCAAGTGTAAATAAAAACAACAAGAACAGCAAAAACAAAAATAGAAATAACATAGTTGAAACTTAAGCCAAATGAGCCACTCAAGCGAATACAGTGCAAATATAATTGAAAATAGAAGTGCCCACTAAACGACTAACGCCCCAAGGAGCAACAAGAACACGAACCAACCAGCGCTGCCCGAGAAGTCGCTGAAACCCGCCAACAAAGAGCGTATAATCTAAGTTTAAAAATAACCCGAACTTTATGTATGCAGCGAATAAACCAACACATGCATAAATGCACACCAACTACAACAACCCGCACCACCGCAATCCCACAGGCGCCATAACAAGCTTCGTGGAGCGAACGGTTACTAGCTGAGCTGTGTTGCATTGAGGCGCTGATAGTTTCTAATTTAGTTAGCTACCGAGTGTGAGTATGTGTGTGTGTGTGTTTGTAGATGTGTGGGGGGTAGGGAAGACCGGATTTAAAGGCAAGTGTGCTAGATAAAGAATAACTGCTTCATGCACCCGCTGCGTTAAACGGTTAAGACAAGGCTAACACCCGCAAAGCACCTCGCATTCACACATACACACAAACATGTGTCGGTGTTTGTAAGTGTGTACATAATTACTAGTGCGTTCCACGAATTAAATTCACCCACCCAAGAAGGTCTGAGGCGCCTTCAGCCGAGCAAGGCCCATTGAAGGTGTTTCTAGGTTCGTTGGTTGGTTTGATATAGTTGTTGTTATCTTTGCTTGTTTTTTTTTTGTTTTTGCGGGTTGTTGATTTCGTTACAATTTCTTCCTCTTGTTTTTTTGAGTTGTTTTTTTTTGTTGGTCTCATTAATGCGGTGATTGTGGTGGAGCCCACACCACTCGCCTTCGCTTCTTGACTCACTAATCTTGGTAGTGGTAAGCACTTTGTTGCTGTTGTTGTTGCTTACTTTGGCTTTCACTTCACCGACAACTGTTGTGTTCGGCATGTTCGGCTATTCAGCGCAGCCGATGGTGACAAAGTTCGCTCGCTTGATTGTTGCTTTTTGTTGGGAAATCGGCAAGTTGGCCAAGACAGCGGTATGGCGGCGGCAAGTGTTGGAGTGATGTTGGGAGTGTTGGTGTTGGCTCGCTGCGCGAATGTGTCGCATTTGTGAGGATATTCATTAGTGGAGTGGTGGCGGTAGTTCGGCTCTAGCTTGTGTGTGTTTTTTGTTTGTTTTTATGTGGAGCTGGTATCCGCTTTCGGCAATGACGTCGGCGAGAATAAGATATCTAAGTACATACATATGTACACCGATTATACATACATATCAAATAATCAGATATATTATATGCATATATCTCTAAAATATGGCACTTATGTGCGCGTGCTTGTTTGCTCGCGCGTGTTTGTGAATGTAACTATACTATGTATGCATGCGCGCGTCTGATTTTCCACACTTTAGTATAGAAAAACAAATTTTGTATACCGAAAATTGCAGTCCAGCTGGTAAAATGGGTGTTATTTAGCTGGAAAATATTTAGCATAGAATTTTATTGAGGTTGGCTCGGCGACCTAAGGTTTATTGTGAATTTGGGAAATATTTATAAAAACAAAAAAAAATCCTTGTTCTATATTATATGCAAAAATTATTTTTAATGCTTCTCAAAATGCTATCTTTTCAATTTAAATCACAAAAAAATAAATAATTATTAACTATGACCACTTATATTAGTATTGATTACAATTATGCCTATATTTCTGAAATCGTTAGTTTTACAGATTTAAGTAAACAAAAAATAACGGTACTTCATACTTGTGAGCTTTTTATTGGTTACTAAAGCCAATAAATACATATGCCAGTGGTTTTAAAATTGTTCATAATCGCTCTTCTATAGCGATCTTGAATATAACTTGGCTGGTCATGTGTTCTACGTTTTCGTGTTCTCGTATTCTGAAGTAGGTTTGCAAATAATGCATTTAAAATAATTGAATTTACATTTTAATATTTTTTCCCCCGAAAATTTCAATTAAATATTATTCTCCAATTTTTGAACCCAAATGAAAAATTAAAAATAATTTTTAGTCCTAAATTCAGGGTTAAAAAATTAAATAAAATAGAACTCGCACAGAGTCGTCATATTTCAAATCATCGCTAGATATAATTCGTTTTGTAACGGGTGGTCCAAGTAGAGGCACTTGTTTCAATATCCTTTCTTTTGATAGATCTTCCCAAAGGACATCGCTTCGCTCAATTTTTCTTTCAGCAATGAGGCACATTTCTGGCTCAATGGGTTTATGAACAACCCAAATTGCCGCATTTGGGACAGAGGGTAACCTGAAGAAATTCAAGAGCTGCCATTACATCATAAGCGAAACCCTAAAGCTCATGAAGAGCTGAGCCAGTATACAGTATACAGTAACTTTTCCGTACTTTTTAAGTCTTTCCTCTTGACTCAGCAGATTTTTTTAATAAGATCTGGTTTATGACTGCTTGTTTTCAGATCATTGAGGCTTTGAATGCAACTCTTTGAAGACTGAGTGTTTTGTTGAAATTTGTTGAAAAAGGAGCTTTCGTTTTTCGAAAAAAAAATATTTAATTATTTGTTTACATTAATGTTGTGGCTGTTCAATATTATAGATACTTATGTCATCGCTTTTCCAATCGTCGAAACTTCTTCTTCTTTATTGGTGTAGACACCGCTTACGCGGCTATATAGAGAATGGAGTCGTGTGTAGAAGTTCACACAAGTGAGGAAAGTTCTCTGAGCTCCATTCACTTGGGAATGCCCACAAAAATTTCTTCTACATATGACTCAAGCAGCTCACGACTTCCGGTCTTAGACCAAGTATTCTCTTGGTAGCAATAAAAACAGCCGTTTGAAGGCGATCAATATTGAGAAGGCAAAACATCCTTCCCCAGGGTTGTGCACGCTACGTAGAAAACACTCCCAATGAAAGGAATCGTCGAAACACATCTCAAGCTCGATTTTTAGGATAGTCTTTAGCTTTTTAATGTCATCTATGTTTGTAAAACGACGTTCCTTTAGGATTTGCTTTATTTTCGTAAATAGCAAAACAGTCATATGAAGGCATGTCTGGCGAATATAGAGGCTAGGGCATCGTTAAAGTGTTCTTTTTGGCCAAGAATTCACGAACAAGCAACGAAGTGTGAACTTTTAACAAACGAGAATCGTCAAGCTCATAAAGACACGTCTAACCTTAGCGGCTCCCACAGACAAAGTAAGCAATGAGCAGAGCTGATAATGCCCGATATTTTTAGAAAACACCTCGTAGATTGCATAATTGACTTTAGAGGTGGTACTTTGTCTTTAATTATGTAAAAAACTAAAAACTATTTATACACAAAAGTCTCTCTTTTATTAAACAAATGCTGATATTTCCAAGTCGCCAAAAGCGTAACTTTCATTTTAATTTTCGAAATATTTTCGCATTTCTTAAGCTCTGCATAGGAAATGACAAAAACAGCGCTCCATTGCAACTGCGCCCCACAAATATACACTTCAACTACAAACATATGCCAGCGAGTTGAACAGAACTGCGCAATTTATAGGCGAGTTGTGTATTTTAAAATTACATCAAAAGCTAAGAATTCTATTTTTATGCACATAATTGAGCTGCGGCGACCGAAATATAACCTGCATTGCTGCCCAACCCAACTAATTACACGTAACTCCAACAACAACTGCACGCAAGCAGGTGAATGGGCAAAGAAAGCTTGCGACAGCTGGCAACCCCATACCGAGGAAACCCGTTACAGCACCGCATTGCAATCGGAAATGACAGCGAAGCCACGAAAAAAGGATATCAAGAGCAACAAAAACAATAACAACAGCAAGGAGCGTGCTAAAGTTCAGCGCCAATGTTTGTTTGTCGGATAACGGTGTTACGTATGCATGTAGTAGTTGCGCTGCTGGTAAGGTAAGATCTATATTTGGAATTCCATTCGTAGAAAACTGGTGCTGGAGCAGAGTGGGCAGGCGGCCAGAAAAAGCGGCGCTCGAGGGTGTTGGCCATAAACACGAACGCGTTGCTGACGCGTTTCGGCGCTATATAGTATTAAGTTGCTTATGTATGCGTTTAGGTTTATGTGTATGCGCTATATGTAAGTAGTATGTAAGTATATATGTATGTATGTATGTGTGTTTGTTTTTATATGTATGTATACGCATATATATAGTTAGCTTGTAGTGCGCGTACACGAAACTCAATGAAGTGCTGAGTTTGCTTGCTTTTTTGTTTTTGTTTTTGTAGTACAATAATAACAATTACATGCATTTATATACATACATACATACATACATACATATATTTGTATGTGCAATTGGCTGTGTGCATGTATCCATTAATGATAATTGTTGCTATTGTTTTGTGCGGCCAGCCTGCTGTGCGCCTTCTCCCCCTCACCCTCCTCCTCCTGCAAACTACGGCGCTTCCTATTTATACGCCTAATCCGCATTTCTTAGTTTCCACCAACACCAACTAGGCTTTCTGCGGGATTAGGATTTGGGTAGGCATGTATGTACATATATATTGCGTGAGTGTGTGTGTGTGTGTGCTTTCCGATATCTTTTCGATACGCGAAGTGTTCAATTGATTGTTATTGCGTGTTGAATTCAACACTCCGGCCTAACGAAGTTGCACTAACACATACAAATACATATTAATATGAGAATATACACGTAAATATACATATATACAAACATACATACACATACTTAGACCCATATATACATACACACATCTATAGATATTTATTCACCTCGCCTTAAGCTACTGAATGTGGCATGTTGTCTACTCTATTTGCTTTTGGCTGATTTTCAAGTATACATATATACTTATACAAACATATATACAGTTATACAGTTCTACAGTTTTATGTATGCAAAAGTGTAAAATTGTTTGCGAAATGACATTCGGCACGCAAATGGCATGGAAATGTTTAAAAATAGCCAAAGCCAATCGTGCGAATGGCCAAAGGAGCGCTGTGGCTCCCTGTCTGTGCTGCTCCTTGTCACCATACAAACACACACATTATACAAACACACAATACAGTATAACAATGGCCAATTTCAATTGCTGGTTCTGCTTGGTTGAGCGCTGTCCTCGTGCTTATAAATAACTACTAATTTGAATTCGATTTCTAAATTTAAACATTTCGAATGTCCTTTCTTGCTTTTCGCTTTTCGCTCTTCGCGTTTGCTTTCCCACGCGCGCCTCCTTTTTAGTAAGCGCGCGTGTGTTCAGCAGCGAGTTTTTGTAATAGCGTACATATTATCACTATTGTTATTGTTTTTGTTGTTATAAAAGCCGTTACTGCTACTTGTGTGTGATTGCAGTTGCGTGGTGTGCTATTTTTAGCCGATACGTACCTGGGTAAACGGACATCTCGCAGTGACCCAAAATGTTGAGCAGCACTGCAGCGAGCAGCGTCAGCGCGATTGCACCGCACTTGGCCATTATGAACGTCGTCGCTGGAGCACGGCTGTCGAACGCTGCCACTTGCTTACGCACGCACCTCTCACGAGCTGGGGGTACAGGGGTCACACTTGCACGGCACGCGCTGTGCAAATTCGTAAAGCAGTTCAGCGGCTTCAATGCAATTTTGCGTGTTCGTTGACGAATTGCAATCAAATTTTGGTTTTTTCACTTTTCGCTGCTGCCATATGGTGCGCTTTGTGGCACGCAGCTGCCGGTGCGTGTGTGTGTGTGGGTGCCGTTTGGCGTTTGCCCTTTTAATGCAATGCGCACACCAGCGCGCTTACAGTTATTGTAGTTGGTGTTGTTGTTGCTATTGTTGTGCTGGTGTGCCGCGCGCCCGCTGCACGCTCGTCAAACGTTTGACTATCGATTTTCGTACGCGCGTAGGCAGTTGGCAATCTTCCGTATGTAACTAACAGATTTTCGCTTTTTCTTGCGTTTTTTTGCACTTGCGTCTCACAGGCTGCCACTCAAATTGACTGTACACTTAATTACACTTGCGTTTCGGTGCAAATTTCCATTTGCAAATCGTTAAATTTTCACTTTAATTTACTCTTTTCTATTTTATGTGTAGGCGTTTTTGCTCGGTGTATGTTCAGCTTAGTAGCCTTTGAGTTTCTTTCATTTAAATTTCAAGTTTAATTTTCCGTTTCGTTTTCGTTCGTTTTGGTAGCAACGAAGTGTCCCGTTGTACTGAATTGGCGTTCGCCAACGTCCCACGGTTGGAGCTTGAACGCTATGCCACGTTCGTTTTTTCACAAACGGCGTCGTGGTTGCGTCGTTTGTCGTTCGGCATTCGATTGAAACTTGTAGCTTGCGAGCTGTGACGCAAAATGTTAATGGTGTCGTCGTCGCATATGCTTCACAATGTTTCAACGCCTCCGTAGCGCGGTGGTGAGAGCGTACATTGGGTATGTGTAGTGCGCCAAGCTGCCGCTGTTTTGTTGCTCCTGCTTCATCAGCTCCAGCTCGGGCTCCTGCCGCTGACGGCAACGGATACTAAGTAGCTAAATTGCAGAGAAAAAACAACGAAGCTTTCGGAGACAAAGGATACAGTAGCCGGTTGGTTGGTTGGCTGGCGCGCTGGTGGTTTAATGCAGTAGTGCAAATGTGTTGGCTGAGTGGCGGTACAGTGTCTGGCAGCAGGAAAAATAACAAAGAAACTTTAGCAAAATTTTAATTAAATAAGAAACTTCAGTATATGTAGAAGCTTTGCCATTTCTTCCGTTCGTCAAATTTTAATTTTTATTGGTGTGTACTCTCCTGTACACTATTCTTGTACATACAGATTTTGTAAAATGTAGCATACCTTTAGGAGTTATGAAACTGATTATCTTATTCTTACTTGATTTTTGAACTTAATTGCAAACCAATCGGGTTAAGGGGATATACATAAGTATATGCATATTAGAAAAACATTTTTTTTGTGATTTTTTAAGAGTGATTTCATAAAAAAATAAAAATAATGTGCCTTACAGAATTTAATGTAATTAAAAAATCAGGGTTTTATTTTGAAAAATTAAGGATTTCCTTGATTCCGTAGACGATGTTGTTGTTGTTAGGGTAGTAAAGCTTAGATAAGTTGTCATCGAGGTCATCCAACGGTAGTACCATAGGAAGAGTGGCGTCAGGTATGCAGGGTTAGCTGGGCATGTAAAGAGGTGAAAAGAGTCATGCGTCGGCTCGTTGCTTCCTAGACATATGTTTGATATGCTTGGATCGATTCTGGATAAGCAGGAGTTTAACCTGCTACAATATCCAAACGCAGCTGCGCAAGGCTCACTCTGGATTCTCGCGGCAACGCAAGGCTCTGCAAAAGGTGGTGGTTTGACTCCAAGTACGCCATTCACTGAGAAGGTCTCGGTGAAGGTGTTGATAACTTCACTGTGAATGGCGGTCAGTGCCTGTCGGAAGTTAGTTCCGTCCGAAGTCCGGTCGGCATACTGTTCGATATCGTCGACATAGTTAAGGAAAGACCTCTTGATGTTACTTGTAGGTGGCTCCGCTCCAAGCAGATTACTGCTGAGATGACTTCTAGGAAAATTCCACAGATGATCTCAAGACTGCTTTCAATTATCTCAAATCCAAAAACAAAAACAAAACAATATTTTTACATATACTTGGAACTTTGACGTTGTCTCTAATAATAATTTTAGATCGTTGACCACACTCGTTTAAATTTGTTGCCCTCACGAACTTGAGTAAAATCTCTGCAAATCCTCACTAACACAATCAAAGTATATTTGAATCGAGTTGACTTGAATTTTTAGCGTTCAAAAGCTCTATATGAGTATCCCAATTTGTAAATTTTTCAGTTTTCTATTAAAATTGTTGCTATAAGGCGAAGCGTACAAAAATTACGATCTGCAAAAATATGCAAATATAGTAAAAGTTGATTGAAAATTATAATAAAATTGCATAAATATTATAAATAAATATTATATACTTACAGAAACAGCTCTACTTAAGCAGTGAAAAATATTTCTCATCTAAATTTTCAATAAAAACTGCCGTTATGACACACTATGCACACATCACTTCTTCGCTATTGAGTACACGCAGGCGTATGATTAACCGTTAGCGTATACACACACCGCCAACAGTTCACAGCGAAAGCTCTACTAGCTCATACACTCTTGTATACAGGCAAATCAAATTTTCAGCCACTCACAACTGCGCCACTGCGGTGCGAATTGACTTTGCATTAAATTTTCACTGTATTTGTACACACCCCCGACACCGCCTGCCGCACAATTCACCTTCAACTGCAGTTCATTGAAATACGAACAGGTGGCGATGGCATTGGCGTTGTGCTAGTATGCGAAGGAGCGGACAAAAGCAGCAAGCGCCACCCCAGTTTGCGGGTGTATCAATATAAAGCCCACAGGCCTGGACTTGCACTCTGGCTCTACCTACATACATATGTATGTACATATGTACAAATGTACGGATGGCTCTCTTTCACTAGTGAATGTGGCCAACAAGTTTCTCGCTCTGCAGTGCTTGCAGCTTTGTTATTGTGTGCGAATGTTTGCCGCTGCAGCAGTAGCAGCAGGTATGCAGCGCGGGTGCTAAACCTATTTCTATGTGGGATAGGACAAAATTTTTCATCAATGAAAATTTTTTGAAGGACTCGACGCTCATGCGCGTCCCATTTCGGTCGCTCCATTGAACTTTTTCGGCGTTCACAAAGAAATAAACAAACATTTGCAGATTTTCCTCAAGCACGAATACAGATTTCGTGTTTGTGTCCCAGTGACGTGTGGGTTTTGCGCATAGCGAAGCTTTTCATATAATATACGTATACATATATACATACATGTATGTATGGGTTTGTACTCAACTTTATCGGTTACATACAATTTACTCGTGCAAAATAATATGCTAATGTGTGTTTCCTCAGAAATACATGTTTGATGAGGCAGTGGTGCCCTTATCAGCGCATAGTAAAGCCATAAAAATCATTCAAGCTGCTTTAACCAAAGCAAGTGCTGGTATGTACACATATATTTACACCTACACACATTAATATGTGTATATTTGTCTGTGTAGTAGTTCGGTTTGTGCCTTTAGTTTCTCAATTGGCGCAGTGCTGGCATTCAATTGGTCACGTTCGCGTCTTATCCATTTGTTCCAGTGGCTGATTTACTTGTGTTATATGGTAATGGCAATATGTTGTTGATAGTGGTTCGTCCTTATGTTGCTTGCGCTGTTGTTATTTGTTCTTTTAAATCAGCCTTGAACTCGTAATGTATTGTAATAAGGCTTCAAGTGGATATTTTTAACTTTGTGAAAGGCGCAATAATTATATTACAATGCAAGCAATTTGTGAGGAAATTAGTTATATTAATACAACTAATAAGTATATTTGAAATGTTATATAATGTATTCTTGCTATAAGAGCCTATGCATATGGTCGGGTCCAAAAGAATACAATGTGGATTTCTCTTCACAAGTTGATGTCAACCAGCTTTGGTATTTGATCATATGAATAAGTATATTTATTATTAAAACAGAGCTGATAAAATAAACCCGTTGCATTGTAGATACG